>NW_017731350.1:10979908-10991367 GCF_001890085.2 Hipposideros armiger | reverse complement strand
TATATATATATATATATATATATATATATATATATATATATATATATATATATATTTCAAGGCAAAATCTATTTAAAGCCATTCACATCAGCCCAGTCTTTCAAAAGCAGGGACTACAACCCCAGAGAAATTTCTAGCTATAATGCCCACATGGTGATATTTGGGCACAATGGACCCATAGTTTCCCAATTCCTCAGAGGGAACTTCCACTATTTTGATAATTTCTGCCTCTGAGGAAATGAGTATGTCTCTTCTCAGCTCGATTTCTGCATCTTGGTTTACACAACCTGGCTCTCTGACTGGGCCAGAAGCCTTCAGCTCTTCCCTAGTCAGCTGAGGAGCAAAGAGAAAGTCATGGAAGGTTCTGGCACTGTTAGTAGAGCCTCCGAAGGGGTTTTGCATTTACCAAAAAGAAATTAGATTCCTTGTGACTTTAGAATGGCCAACATGACACCAATTCCTACAAGACTAACAAATTCTGAAAGAATGAGAAAGGATGTTCAGCGAAACGACCTCAGGTCATTGCCAGGTCCTTAAAGTGCCTTCTGAATCGCCAAAGAAAGATTGTGTTACTGCCGGGGTGGTTATAATGTCAGGTTCAATTTATTATGTCTGGATGCTTTGAAAATTGATCATTGGCGTATAAGTATTTTATTATTTATTTATTATCTAGACCCTGCTGACTTCAAAAATGAATCAGAGAGAGGGTGTTATACGTGTCTCTCTGTGTGTGCGTGGATGTGTAATTTATTTGTATGCGTTTTGTTAAAGTAACATGTACATTGTTTTAACAAGAATCTCCTGTTCTCCCCGCCTCACCTCCTGACTTTGCTCCTTAAAGGCAACCAGTGTCAGCATTTTAAGTTTGTTTTTACATGATTTGTTTTCATTTTCTATGTGTATGTATTGATATTTTTAAATTTACCAAAGCTGGGCCTTGCTCATATTGGCTGCCAGTGGACCTCTGGTTGATTACCATACGTTACCGGTTCGTGATGGAGTACACCCAGAGTGAGATATTACAGAATCAGAAACTAGGAAGAATATCTTTAACCTTCTGTTTACTTTAGTAGACATGAGGATTTAAGTCTCTTATAACTGTACCCTTCACTTCCTCTCTGTCTATCCTATCAATACAATTACTTCACAATTTGTAGTTAAATCAATAGTCAGTATTCACATTTTTATTAAGAAAATAGTGTTCACTGAAAAGCCAAGTACTGTACTAAGAATGCTTTCTTTTTTTAAATATAATTTTTTGGTTTCTTCTGGAGTTAATAATTCTTTACATATGTACATATTCTTAACTTTTTTCATCTTTAAGTTTCGTCAGTAGTTTGTTTGTTTTTTCAAATTTTTACACAAAGCAGGTAATTTATCAGTTGCATTTTCCTACCTGTAGAGTGCTCGTCTTCTGATCCAATTTGGACTTCTTTTAAAGCCTGATAAACAGCTGTCCTCCTGGGAGGTGGTAGATTGCATGTTAAAACATATTCATCATCCCTTCCTGGATGAGGATTATATTTCTGAGTCCCATTGATATCAGGCTTAGTCTTGTAACTTGCTTTGGCCAATGAAATGTGAGTAGAAGTGGCACGTGTGTGTGTCTCTTCTGAGGAGAAATTTTAGAGCCAGAGTATGATTTGCCACGATCTCTTTTATCCTCTGCCATGATGGCTGTCATTTCAGACAGAGGCTGCGCCATCAAGAGAGATACGGAATAAAGATGGCATGAAACAGAGCCATAGGCAACCCACAATGGACATGTAGCAAGAAATAAACCTTAGTAGTTGTAAGCCCCAGCATATAACCTAGCTTATTTTGTCTGGTATACATGACTTATTATTGCTCCTTTTCTGTGTTGGCTGTTCTGTTCCTATTTTGCCCTCTCTCTCTCTCTCTCTCTCTCTCTCTCTCTCTCTCTCTCTCCTCTCTGTTTCTCTATCTTTCTCACACATGGACTCACGCGCATGCACATACCTGTCATCTATCTATTTATTTACTTATTTATCATCATCTCTATTATTTAATCCCTTGTTTTGATGGCATGTTACCCACATCAGCTTCCTAAGAAATGGTGTATGGCATGTAAAACTTTTGAGTTCCTGCGTAATGAAAAATTTACTATATTTTCACATCGTTTACTTAGTTTGGCTGGGTATAGAGATCTATATTGAAAATCACTTTCTCTCTGAAATTTGAAAGCTCTGTTTCTTTGCTTTCTAATAGTCTGTGTTGCTATTGAGAAGTCTGATGCAATTCCTTTAGGTAGAATTTTATTTTTCTTCCCTGGAAGCTTTTAAGACCTTTTCTTATCCCAATGTTTTGAAACTTTATACTGATATAACTTACTATGTGTCTTTTTTCACTTCTCCTCCTTTTTTTGGGCACCCTTTCAATCCTGGGGCTCATGTCCTTTTCTTCTAGGAATTTTTTCAAAGGGCACTTATGTCTTTAATAATTTTTTCCTCTCTACTTTCTCTTTCTATAAATAATATTAGTCAGATGTTGAATATCCTGGATTGATCTTGATATTTCATTTTTTCTGTCCTATTTTCCAACTCTTTCTTATTAAAAAAATTATAAGATTCCTTACTTTTATTTTCCTATCTTTCTATTAAATTTTCTTTTTTAGCTAAGCTAATTCAAAGAAATAATTCATAAGAGAATACAGAGGAGGTGACTTTAGGGATCTAAATCTACAAATATTTCACTTCAGAATCTGTATGAATCTTGAAGTCACTGAGTGTAGTCACATCCCCAGTCTCACCCCGGATTTGACAGATGAAGATGATGGTTCCCAGAAAGGAAAAGGACTTATCTAAGGTAATGTAACACTACTTCCTACTCCCAGGTCAGCTACCTTTCCACCGTATTGTTTTGCCTTTCAATCTTATCATGGCTAACACTTTGCTTCAATTCTAAAAAGGGCACCTTTTAAATTAGCTTATGAATGGGAGTAAACACTGGAGACTGGCTGGGGCACCATGAAAAAGTGAGTGCTCCATGTGATGGTAAGTTTGCGTCATTTGTAGACCTGAAAACCCAGCCCCTCTTCTCTTTCTGACTTGCACTCTGATTTTGACAGGTCGTTTAATCTTGCTACACATTGGTGTGCTCACCTGCAAACAGAGGAGCTTGGAGTAGGTCATTGCTCTTCAAACTGTATTCCTTAGAGCTCTAGGAGCTCCACTAGTACCTGGGACTTCTATGACTTGCGGAGGGGGCTGATGTAGGAATAGGGAGGTAAGCCCCTGGCCCTCACTTTATTTCTAACTGAGCAGTTCCACCTGGATCTGTTTTATGTACTTGGTTTTCATGCACACTTTTATTGCAAAATCAAGGTTCTATGGCTACATTTTTGAGAACCACTGGTCCAGACTTCTCAATATTTCCTTTTGGCCATGTGTTTTTCTGCCTCTCTGGTTAGAGATGTGCTTTCAGAGACTCAGACTCAGATTCATATGCTGTCAAGCTCTCTGGGGTTCTTATAAATTAGGATACACATCAAGATAATTATCGTTCTGGAATTCTAAGCACTTGAATACAAGTCAATCCTTACAAACCCCTTTTAAACCAATCGCCTTACTGCAGACATGGTCACTCAATATATTTTCTTGAATGCCAATAAAACAGGGAACTCGGGCCTGCCATTTTCCTTAGTAGGTGGTACAGACAGGTTGAAGCCAGACTTCAGCTCTAGTTCTGTTGACAGGGTCTTGCTTGTCTTCACAGAGTCAAACTGGTTGTCAGGCCAGGCACACAGGCAGACCCAGCACCTTCTATCTCCTTGACTCTGGTCACACAATAGACCAACCTTGTGGTACCTTGTTTGGGTGCAGAAAGCTGGTTTTCTGCTGTGTTCGACCATGTTTGCCCATCATTAAAACAAACAATAGATCGAGGCCAAACACTACTATCAAATGGCGAGGCTGGGGTGAGTAGGTCAGTGTCAGGGTCTAGGACTAGGGAAACCAAGTAGGTCAGTGGTGGGTCCCGGAGGACCAGAGAGATGGCTTCTTCAGGGCATGCTCTGAGAAAGAGCTCAGTGGTCTAGGGGACTGAGGTAGAGAATGGCTTTAGGACTCTAAAATCATAGTGACCTTCCTAGAAAGTCCTTAGAGCTTATGTGATGGAACCTCCTCCTTGGACATGTGACAAAACTAAAGCCCAGAGAAGGACACCCCTCGCCCATGGTCACTCACAAGTCAATATTTCATTTCTCCCCGTCTACATTTGTGAGTGCTCAAGCATCTCTGAACAGGGACTGGGCACTTAAATCAGGTCAATGACAAGGAATGTTGCCTTGAGAGGTAGTGGATGAGCTATTTGGGTATTTTCACAGTGGGCCATTGCTCAAGAGACAGAAGCAGGAGCTCTGCTAACCAAGCCCTTACCAAATGTATCCCAATGTGAGATTCCAACCCCACAGTGGACTAGGGACGTGGCAGAGTCTCCAGTGTATGTAGGAATTCCCTCTGTGCCTCCCCTGGCTCTCAGTCGGCACCAGTCTGTGCCTGTTGTTCAGTTTATCTTGAGTTGAAAATACCACCACACCCCAAACACTCAGTCCTTGGGCCACCTCTGTACTGAAGCATTTCTGTTGTGTTTATTACTGATGCAACATCCTGCCCTTTCTGAGGTTGACAGTCTGTGGCGCTTCTGATAGAGACAGGGGACGCACACATATCATTTACTTCCATAGTCATTCAATTAATGAGCATCCACTGAGAGAAGAAGGTTCATTCCAGCCTCCTAGGCCACGAGCCTTGGTGTCAGAAAAACGCAGATGGGGCAACACATGAAATAAAGCCATCAACAGCCCCTAGGACAGCCTCAAGAGGGGTAACCGTCCCCGTCCTCTACAATTGTGGCCGGGAGAAATTTGCCCTTGAGTCCAACATACCACCCCTAAATTGACAATTTCATTTTCCTCCCAGCCCGCCCCCTGCCCCAAAGATCTGCTGAAATGGCGAGTTTCATCTGAGGAGGCGGCAGGATAATAGGTGAGTTCCATCCATCCATCAGTGATAATAGTCACAGACACTCGTGAGGCCTTTTGTCTGCTGGTTTCCCTGAGGATGCAGGCTGGGGACCTGGGGTATTGACACTGCCTTTGTGTGTGTGTGTGTTTGTAAAATCAGCCCTTTGGCTTACTTTCCTGCCTTTACCCAGACTGTTTACCACCTTTGGAGGGGCCAGGCCACTAAGTCAACACCCATTAAGACCCAACATCAAAATGTCATAATGTGAATGAGCAGAATTCGGAAAGGCCGGGGACATTGGCTGCTCTGTTGGGTCCTGTTTAGTCTGAGGGTAATGAAGAGCTCACAGATGACCTGATTTCATTAAACTAGGTCAGACTCAGCTGAAAAGGGGCTATGACTCTCACCCAGTTATCCAGCGAGCCCTCCCTCCCTCTGCCCCCGCCCCCACCTCGGGGCTTGAATGCTTTCTGGGAATTAAGGCTGAGTTTCATCAATACAGTAGCTAAATCTCCGTGGAATAATTGGACCTTTCCCTTTGGCTTCTGTTTGTGCAGTGGTGAAGCCAGGCATGGGGGAGAAGGATGTGGAAACATGGGGGAATCTGAGGTTTCCTTTCAAAGGACCTTAACGCAGGACGTATGATTCCGTTGCAGCAGATTGCTCTTGAGCCAAACACTCTGAGTTACTGCATCTTATCTGAGGGCTGTATTGGTGGAAGCAGCTGAAGCGACTCACAGAGGAGTTACCATGCAAACAAGGCTTTCAATGTGTGCAGCCTCCTCAGAAACACACAGCCTTCTGCCGCTGGAGGAAGCTCGCTGTGGGGAGCAGGGGCGGGAGCAGACCCTGGGCGGAGGCTGGAAGCAGTGGTGTCTGTAGGGCTGCTGGGGGCTGAGGGGCTGCCCTCCTCCTCTGGGCTCAGAGGGAAAGATGGGGTCAATGCATTCCGGGCAAGCAGAATTCAGCTCATTTACATAGGAGCAATAGGAGAAAGCATTTCTAATAATTAGAGGTGAACAAAGATTGGATGGGCTGCCAGATGAGAGCATTTAAATGTTGGACTTGACTGAGTATCTACTATGCCTCAGGCCTTACATTGGGCCGGTCGTCTATCTCCCTTTTCTCTGAGCTCTGCAACATCTCCATTGAAGGTGAGAGATGAGGAAACTGAGGTTTAGGAACATTAAGGGACTTATTTAGGGACCAAAGCGAATATGTGGCAGAATCAGGATTTGAACGTTGATCGTTCTATGCTCCTGCTCTTTCCACTAACCCCACTGACCCCACCTTTGTTCACAAGCAGGAGATTTGAGCACTGTGGAGATTTTCAGAGGGGATTCATGCACAGGATGAAGACTAGACTCCATGCTTTCTTCAGCCAAACTTTCTCAAGGAAGTGTGAGATGTCAGCATGGAAAAGTTTAGATTTCTTGTTCTCAGAGAACCTGAGGAAAAGATCTTTGGAAGAAAATGACGATTGCAGACCACTGTCCCCCTCACCTCCTACTTGTCCAAATCTTCTCGGCCTTCCAGCTCCAGCTGCTTTGGGCAGCTTCTCTGGCTGCCTCAGACCTGAGGAGCTTGTTGTCTGGAGCACCCACAGTGCTGACTGCGCAACTATCTCCCTGGGTGCTGAGCTCTCTGCGCAGTGGGCACTGGGTACTCTGCTGCTTTGGCTGAGGGTCTGGCCTCCCAAGGACTGACCTGAATCTAGACATCTGGTCCTACCCAGCAGGTAAAGGCTGTGGACACACAGTTGTTTTCTGAGGACAAACCAGATGCCACTTCTCCACATCCGCTGAGCATGAGGGAGAAATGTCTCCCAAAGAGAGCTCGGCATTTGGAGACATAGGACGGGTTGTAATTCCAGTTGTGGTTCTGGTTCTGGTTCTGGTTCTGGTTCTAGCTCTAGGTGTAGCTCTGATTCTATCTCTAGCTCTACTTGTTGCTCTAGCTCTAGTTCTAGTTCTAGTTCTAGTTCCAGACTAACCTCTGCTTCTGCCTGTAAATCTTGATTACATCACTTTCCCTGAACTTCTACCATATTTCCCCATGTATAAGACACACCCTTTTAAAAAAAATTTGGGGTCTAAAAACTGGGTGCGTCTTATACAGTGGTTGTATGAGCGCAAAAACAAATGTGAAAAAAGTGGGAAATGCAAGTAAAAAAACCCCTACAACCACTGTATAAGACGCACCCAGTTTTTAGACCCCAAATTTTTTGAAGAAAGGTATGTCTTATACATGGGGAAATACAGTATTCTTCTCTGTTATGGGGTTAATAGTATACATCTTGCAGAGTTTTGGTCAGGATCATATGAGATCGTGCATATAAGGAAGCTCAGTGGGCTGTGAAGTGCTGGGTAGATGTGAAAAAACACCCTTAGGCTGCAGAAACCAACTTGATAGAACTTAAGCAAAACAAGGGACAATTATTTTAAAGCGATGGCTTGGAGTGTCGGGAAGGACGGGAATCCAGAACTGTAAGTCCTCCCGAGACCTGGGCAGTACTCGCTGTCTGTCCTTTACCTCTCTTTTGCCCCTGTTTGTTTGCTTCTTGCTCTTTTTCTGTTTGCCAGTCTACATGGCATAGAAGATGGCTGCCCCAAAGCTCCTGAATTTATATGTCACCGGAGCCAGTCACAGCTGCTTTTCTCTCTCAAGTCCAAATTCCTGAGACAGGACTTGGATTGTCCCAATTTGGTCAGTTTATGACTCCTAGTCCAATCATCTGTGGCCAGAGGGGTGGAGTTGTCTTGTAAGCGAGGTGTGGCGGGTGTTCTCCTTATGGTTAGGCAGACAGGGTGGGTGTACGTGGAGGGAGTGCTAGAGGACACAGGGGAAGTTGGTAGTTCCTGGGCTGGAGAGGCGTCTCAGAAGTAGCCACCATACTTTGTCTGGTTATCTAATGCTGCCGACAAAGTACCTCAAAACTCAGAGGCTTAGAACAGCCATCTATGATGCCTTCTGGTTCGCTGGGTCAGGAATTCTGACGGAGCACAGAGGGATAACGTGTTTTTGCTTCTTGATATCTGGGGACCTCAGCTGCCGGACTCAAAGGTTGGGGCTAGAAGCATCTGAGGTCACATGTCTGGCAGCTGATGCTAGCTGCTGGCTGGAGGGACTCAGTTCCTCTCCACATAGACTTCATCATGTGGACTCTTCATGTGGGCTGCCTGGGTTCTGTCAGAGCATGGTGGTTGGGCTCCAAGGGTGAACAGCCCAAGAGAGAGGCAGGTTGAAGTTGCATCATCTTTTGGACCTGGCTTTCAGAGTCATACAGCATCCCTTCTGCGCCTTGTATTCTATTGCATTCATTAGAAGCGAGACACTAACACTGACTCATGCTCAAAGGGAAATGAAATTAAACTCAACTTCTTGATGCGAGGAGAGGCAAGGTTCTAGAAAACATGTGGGACCAGAAATATTGCACTGAGCTTTTGGGGGAGATACAATCTGCCACAATATTTGTATCATCACTATTATGTTCTAATACAGTATTATAATAAGAAGTTGAAAGACCACCTGAGAGGACTGTGGGCTTAAACCAGAGGTTTTCCAAGTGATTTTGGCTCACGGTGCCCCTAAGCCAAAAGAATTACCCAACGCTTCTGTTTATTGAGTAGTCGTATCCAACAACTTAATTATTTATCTCAACAAATTAGCAGCCATTCAAGGTAATATTACCTATAGATTGAAAGACAAATTACTCTGTTTATTTCATTTTTAAGTAACTACAACTAACAGGATATGTGAGCCTGTTGGGTGCTACCCAGCTTCTTAGATCTTGGGGTCTGATTGGACACTATTCATTTCCTGTTCCACATTGATTTTTCACACAGCACATGCTTGTTATCACCAAGACCACCCCAAAGCCAGCTTTGCAAGGATATGATGTCATCGAAAGGAATGTAGCTCAATCTAATGCTGAAACACTGAAAAACCTTGAGCTCGTGGTTTGTGTGTTGTCTAATGGACGTTAGGTATTGCCCCAAATATAAAATACTCGTTAGCATCCCTGTGAGTTTGCTGTGAGCCTCTGGGTACCTCAGCACACAGTTTGGCAATCCTAGGTTTAAACATAGTAGATTCTGAATTAGGGATTGATTGAGATGCCAGAAGTACAGTTTCTTAACAGATATCCAGCTTCCTACCAAGGGCGTTCAGACTTCAAATTTTTAGGACACGCTGAATTTGGGTAATTTTGAGTCCTGGGTGGTTAAGCGGATTTATCCAAACTGATGAATTTTAAGGAACCACGTTGGCTTTCTTTCATGTATAACCGATGAGAAACAGCAGTCCCCTCCCCTTCTCTAAGGGGTGGTGAGCTGTGAGTTACATATTTTCTTTAAGACATTGACAGATGCCCTGGAAAATGTCATATATAGAAACTAGGGGATGACATAATATGAGGGGGATAGCTCCGATTTGCGAGAATCGCCCAAGCCAGGCCTCACAGGTGGAGAAAGGCAGAGTTTCATCCTAAGCTTAAGGCTGTATTCCTTCCACTGTCCTATAGTGCTGTCCAATATGAGGTGTAATATCATATGAGTTATAAAAAGTTCAAATGAACCCACCCCATCTCTAAACCAAAATAATTTCTGAAACTCCTGAAGTTAAATGAACCTAGAACATTGACATAGTCTCCAAAGCAACTTCTTATTTAGTTCAGAACTTTGTGTATGACCTGAATAAGGTCATTTTATAGCTCTTAGTTTCTTTAAATAGAAGATGTAAGCAGTCATTATTTTTCTCTCAAATTACTTAAATTTCAAATGAAAGAGAACATATATATTCAACTGGATAGTACACCGCCTTCCTGAACTAGAAAATATGGCCCAATTTATCTCTCTCTCTCTCTCTCTCTCTCTCTCTCTCTCTCTCTCTCTCTCAATTCTCAGCCAAGACAATAGATGTCATGTGATGTGACTGAGAAATTGGGCCAGTTAAAAATAGAAGGTTCACTCCACCAAGTTCATTAGAAAGTTGAAGCTTCATTGTTGATTGCTATTAATTTATCTCTGCCTGCCACATACGTGAGGGAACGGGGTAAGAGACAATTGATTCTGAGCTGGACCCCACCCCCAGCCATCTCACCCTCTGGTTCTGTTTCCTCCCCTGGCTGAGCAACATCACAGAGACGAGCTCACCTGGACCCTGATGACATCTTCTCCCAGCCCCAGGGAACTCTCTCCTCTGGGAGCAGTTTTAGTCATGAAAAAAGCTCTGGTTGGCTTCTCTCCTCTCTCAAAAGGGATGCTCAACGTCAGCTTTTCTAAATGGAAACGGAAGGCCCCTAGCCTCATACATTCAACATACGGCTTAGACCTGCAAACTTGCTGAATTTTAAAGATGTCTGCCTCAGACAGCCTTGTCTGCAGAGCTGAACGGTGTTAGAGGGGAGCAGCCACAGTGGGACCCACTAGTTTTATAAGGGGAACCAAGTCCTTTTTGTACTCCTCCCGTCATGTCACCAACATGGCAGCACCCACTGTGTGTCAGGCAGTGCATTGGTCTCAGACCTTCTCCCTCTAGTTGTGGGACTATGCTTCACATTACGATTTTCAAATCGTTTCATTGAGCCAGCTATTCTTACCCTTGTTTTAGAGGTGAGCAAATTGAAGCCCTGAGAGGGGACTTGGTGGAGCTGGACCTGGAACCCTCGCCCTTTAGGTTGGGCGATTTGTCACTTGTCAGAGTCCCCTCTTCTGATGTTGCATTCTAAGCCTGGCTTCTCCCTGGTGGAAAATGCTGGAGGTTGTGAGGGGTGGGCAAGTTTAGGCCCAGCTGCTGTTCTCCCTGATGTTAGTAGTAGGGTTTGAAGCGGGGTGCTCACACCCCTGCATTTCCCTGTGAGTGGGGCCCATTGAGAAGCAGACAGTAGAGTAGGTGAATGGAGGTTCCAGTCTCAGTCTTACTACTGACGAGGTCGGCTTGTGGGGTACGGTTTGGCCATATGGCCGTCGTCTGGCTTCCTAACACCCTCTGCCCTAAGTGTATACTTCAAAACCTACTTGAAGAAGAGTGGCGGGCCCCTGAGCTGTGATGTTTTCCCATCACTGCATCGCCCTGTCAAACCACCGCTAGAGGTGGAGCTTCTATTCTGGGTGTGGCACGCGGACCAGGCCCTGACCTTGAGCATTCAAGGTCAGCCTACAGAACCTGGGCGGATCACTCCAGCTGGTCAGCCTGGCCCAGGGAAGGGCTGAAAGGTAAACCTCCTTCTTTATTTATTTTTTTTAAAAGATTTTTATTGGGGAATTGGGGGGGTGGGAACAGCTCTGGGGAATTGGGGGAAGGGAAACAGACAAGTTGCTGTCGTTTTGTTTTTCAGTCTAGTTGTGGAGGACGTCGCTTCACTGGGCCATGTTGGCACCATCATTGCGCTCTTCCCGGGCGAGGCAGATCAGTCGCCGGCTTCTGGACGGCCGCTCACTGCGGAGGGCAGTGTCACTGGCCCTCATATGTGGG
>NW_017731350.1:10956490-10979704 GCF_001890085.2 Hipposideros armiger | reverse complement strand
TCCCAAGCCAGCTCTTAACCATCGCGCCACTCGGCCGGCCAGGTAACCCTCCTTCTTTAGAGGGGCTGAGTGAAGAGGGTGGAGGAGGGCCCACACATCACCTCCTCTTCGTTCCCTTCGGGAGAGGGTTCCCTGACAGTCACCAAGTGGCTACCGCTTTGGTCATCTTCAGTTTGCCTTAAGCGGTGGGGCCTAATGTCATGTAGCTCCCAGCCCTGACACCCTAAGGGCCCACCATCCACGGGGTGCTCGGACAACGTGTACTGAATGACGTGCAGTGCTGAATCGAGCTGCGCAGGAGCCCCAAAACACAAGTGACTCACAAAGAGCAAATTCCCCCATATTGTGGGGAGAAGGCTGCGGAAAGCTGGTTACTGGCCCTCGCGGCGACAGGTGAGACATTTGTCAGAGAGCAGCTGGCCCCACCTGCTCTCCAGGTGGAGTATCAAACCTCAACTAACCGCGGGCCACTTGTCAGGGGAACACACCCACTTCATCCCCACCTGGTGTTCTTTTGGACACCTTCTCTGAGGGCAGCTGTGGAGCAGGAGTGTTTCCCGGGAAGGTTGGGAGGAGGGAGTTAGAATCGCTCACTTGTAAAGTGTCGAGACACATATGTCAGCCACCAGCTCCCTCCACAGCCTGGAAATTGGTCTAGACTAATGTACTATTAGAATGTCTGGGAAGGGAGGGTTCTATATAGTACTTTTTTTACCATGTATCACCAGGAGGTGCTGAGATCTCTCTCCTATTTTTCCTTTTACTGCTCTTTCTAGGTTCCTCTCCTCTGCCTATTCTTAAAATACGGGGTTCTGCTACCAAATGACTCCCATAACTGTCAGCCCCCCACACCACCACCACCCGTTACTTCGTTTCTTCCAGAGGCCTCAGGTGAAAATAGAACCCTATGCCAGAGTAGAAGGAGGTTTTAGAATTCTGGTCTGGTCCCCGCATTTTCTAGATGAGGAAACTGTGGCCCAGAGCAGAAAACAGTCTTCTTGGACATTCTAGGTATATAATAACAGGTTCAAAAATGAATTTGTAGGAGCTGCATTTCTTGTAGCATGGAAGGAGCATTTTCTGCACCACAGTCTCCTCGTGTATCTCAGTGTCCTTGGCATGGTCTCAGCCAGGTTATGGTCCATGGGGCACACACCATATGGAGGTGGCAGAATGTTACTTCTTTTGTTAGGTGGGGACATTGGCTTGTCTATGTCACAGGATTGCCATGGGAGCCATGAACACTTAAAACTGTTGCCCCAGTGTAGCTGCAAGGAGACACTGCCCCTCCTTCTTAGGAAGCTGATATCTCCCATCTACTCATTCAGTGCTTCCCGAATACCTTCTCTGTGGCAGACACTGCACAGGCTCTGGTGACCCAGCTATGCATGAGGTATGGCCTTTGTCCAAAGACAAAGAGACAGACAGAATAGTCCATGTTTTCAGGACAGTGTGTTGGGCAGAGTGAGTTTACACAGTGCAGCATGTGGCAATGGGGAGGCTGTGAGTACTTTGAGGGAGTTTCGTCGGAGAGGTCTTCAGAGGAGAAAAACATTTGCCCTAGCTCTTCCAAGAGAGGTGAGTGGAAGTGGCCCAGGAGCTGCCACACGCAGAGGACACAGTCACCACCAGAGAGGAAGTGGTCAATGCTGGGCTCTCAGGTGAGCAGTCCCGCATCAGGGCGCGACTGCCATTTCAGAAACTTCGTTTGGTCTGGAGGAGTCAGCCCTGTCAGAAGCTCCATTATTCGTTTTCCTGTGTTTTGATGACTTAAAACCTGGGAAAACAAATTAATTAAAACGGTGCAGTATGTTTAACAGAAAGAGTCTTCCCCAAACTTTGGCTCTTTGGAGGAAAGATTAAAAAAAAAAAAACCACAAGGAGTGCTTGTGGTTGAAATATTTTCAGTTCCTTTTTAAAAGTATTTGGCAAGAAGCAGGCTCACCCACTGATAGGATCTAGGATGCTCCCTTAGATTATTCTAGCGGGCTATTTGAAGGGGAAGATCCAGAAACTTCTTCATCGGTACTTGCAGAAACGAGGAGAAGGATTGTCCTAACTCCTGATGACGGGACAGGAAATTCCAGGCCACAAAGGCCGCTAACATTGTTACCTGATTTGCTTCTGGATTTGGAGTTGCGTGAATGGCTTGTTTGTCTCACTCAGCTCTGCTCAAATCAATCTTTCATGGATTCCCCCAGTAAAGATCACCTTGGGTCAAAGGTCATAGGTCATCCTGCTTCCCAAATACCTCCCCATTTTGTAAGAGTTCCAAAGTGGACAATTACCCAGAAATTAGTGAGGAACAAAAGCAAGTATTTCGAAAGGCTAATTGGGGAAGAAACGAATACAGCACGTGCAATAATGTTTCAAATGTTGTCTATATGGCTATCCCAATTTTTTCCAGGTTTTTGCCAGCCTGACTTTTAATACCATAGAATATGCTGGGAAGCACCTGCTGATGACACAGGGTTGCCTGGTGCTGGACCTGCTGCCTGGTGTCTTGACTATCGTGACAGTCATTCTTCGTGTGCCTGTGTGCGCTCACACACGACATGTTCTTAAACACACGTGAGTCCAGACATAGACATACGGAGTCCTAACAAAAAGATTTCCATAAAGTAAATAATTCAGGGCTACCTCTGAGAAAAAAAAAAACACCTTAGAAAGACTTTCCAAAAATATCGTTTTGCAGTCGGTTCCTGATTTCTTAGGGTAAAAAGCTATTAATTTTGATTTAATAAAAAGTCAAGGTGTTCAGAGAAGTAAGCAAAAAAATAAATAGGAGCATTAAGATTCTGTGGAAAGGAAGACCCTGAAAGGTAAGCGAGGGGTTGGCTAAATGACCAGGTAAGGTGGTGGGGGCAATATGCATATAGCAGGTTGGTTAAATATAAGCATTTTAAAAGGTTGGGTGGTCGTGCACACAACAACTCACAGCCTTTGCCTTCTCGCCAGCCAGGCAGCTGTTTCAATTAAAAGGAAATACTTTTTTATGGGGAACGAAAGAGATTTCAGGCTCCTGCTTCTTTGAAGTGTGGCTTCTAAATATTAACATCATGATGCTTCACATTTGCCTCTTGCTGTGCTTTAAAATCACATTTTTGGACAAAATTTAACATTTCTATTATGCATTTTTAGGGCAAGGATTAAAGAGAAATCCAACTGTTGATATTTATTTTTCTTGTCCCTTGTTGACCAAAGATTCTTCAGAATATTCCAGCTGAAAGTAACACAACTTCTGTCTCTTGGTCAGGGGTGTCTTCGGCAACCCAGGCCCTGCTCCTTGGGGAAAGGAGACTTCAGAAGTGGCAGAACTTGGCGACTACAGCCCACTGACCCTGTGCATTCTCTAGTCAGCAGAGTGAGATTCCAGAAAGGCCTGAATGGACTCACACCAAACGGCTGTGTATTCCCTTTGTGTGGAAGGTGAGGGAAAGCGTTTTGAGCACCTACTGTGTGCTAGACACTGAGCTGGATGCCTTGTCAATCTCTTATGATCTTTATAATCATGTTACAAAGTGGACATTATAAGTTTCCCTGTTTAAATGAGAAAGCACAAAGAAGTTAAGTCACTTACCTGCAATCACCCAGCCAAATGGCTGAGCTGGGATTCAAGTCAAATGTTTCCGTCTTTGTGGCTTCTATTGGGTCACATTTCCCAGCAGCTCTGAAATCACCATCCAGAAAAGACAGGGGCCCTGAAAGCCCCCCAAGGGGCAGGGGATTTAGGCTCATTTGGCCAGGATGGGGAGGAGGTGGGGGAGGGAGCAGCCAGATGCTACAGCCATCTCAGGTCAAATGAAGCCTGATCCTTTCTCAGCTTGATTTGACCTAGAACTGGGAAACAGATGGGTCCAGTCTGCCCGAGGGTCTGAGGGAGGCCGAGTGGACAAATGGGTCCTGGCTGCCAGTACTCCTATTTGGAGGGCCGGGCTGGGTGCTGCTTTGGGAACCAGGCTCCATGCGGTGTGTACCTTATGAAACCTTAGATAGGAAGTCTGTGATGAGGCTGAGAGTCCGGAGGGCTCACCCTTTTGCAGGGCTGCAGACCCAGGGAGACCCAGGGCAAATCCGGGAGATAAGGCAGCTGTGAACAGATGCACTAAAAACCATGTGGCTAGTTGCCAGAAAAGATAGCTGACAAGATAAACAAGGGCCAAGGAAAGATGCCTAATGGACGTAACGATCATTCCGTAGCAAAGGCTTGTCCTTCTGCCAAGCTGGGCAACGGGTAGGGCTGTTACAAAGAGAGGCCGGGTCGCTTAGCAATGAATGCCCTACGACTGGATGTGCATGGGACCCAGCTCACAGCGTTTTGCTATGTGTGTGTCGAATGAGTGAATGAATGAATGGAGATGCATTTACTACTCACTAATAGGGAGACCAACTGTTCCAGTTTGCCTAGGACTGAGCTCTTTCCTGGACTGTGGGCCTTTTAGTGCTAAATTGAGGACTGTCCTAGGCACACCAGGGATAGTTGGTCCCCAGCTTACTGAGAACCCATGATAGGCCCTGGGCTCCCACTGGGCATATGGGGCTAAATCAGACTCAGTCCCCACACTCCTGTCCACCTATAGCAGTGACAGATAAATACGACATTATGGTAAGTGTCACGATAGGGCCGCATATGAGAGAGAAAGGCTGAGGTGTTGGGAGCACCCGGGATGGCTTTTAAGAGGGGAGTAAACACTGGGGGGAGTTCTTGAGGGGGGAAGGAAGTCACCAGATCTCTATAAGAAGCTTGGGAAGGGCCTTGGGGCTAAAGGACAGTCGGGACAAAGGCCTAATAGTGGCTTGAACTACAATGGTTTGGTTCAAGAAACAGTAGGTAGCACATGTGTGTGTGTGTTGTGGAGAGTGGGGTGTTGGGGGTATGTGGAGCAGGAAAGGGGGACCGTGAGGTTGGAGAGGTATTTGAGGGGCTAGGTGACAAGCAGACCATGTTCTACAGGCAATAGGGAGCTACTGAAAGCATTTTAAGCAGGGAGTGATTGAATCCAATATACAAATTGTTTTGTTCAGTCAACAAATGTTTATTAAGCACCTACTATATGTCAGGCATTGTGCTAGAGGAGTGAACAAATGAATGCATGGCTATCTGCCAAAAACCCTTTATTTACCTTTCCAATCCCAGCGAGGGTCCTTGAAATCCTGGGACCAGCTGACATGACGTTTGGGCCTGTGGCCTCTGTCAGAAAAATCATTCCGCGGTGAGCAAGCCTGACGAGAAGACCGCCAGTCCTGGCTCCAACCTCCGCCTTCTTATCTGTGTTTTTTTTTTTTTTTTCTGAAAGACCTTGAGGACTGTAGTTGATTCCACTACAAAACGGTTACACAATTTCCCCCAGGAGAAAGCGCGTTTCCACCTTCGGGAATGAATAAGCCTTTTCTTTTCTGGAGAGCCAGCCAATGGAGGCCCAGGCTGGGTACTGCAGAGGCAGCGCAGGGAACAGCAGGCCGCGGTCTAATTTGGGGGTGACTGTTTGTTTTTTCATTAAACAAAGTCTGCTGGCAGGGGCTGGGGCTGCTGGAGCCCCCGGAGGCGGATAAAGCGGGGAGCGGGAGTCTGCCTACAGCAGTAGCCAGCAAGCAGCCGCGGCTGCCCAAAGCATCCATTTTTCTGGGGCCGTGGGTCCTATAAATGGTGCCTTTGAGGAGGCTGCCCTGGTGACAGCAGGACCCGCCCTGCAGCACCCACTCGGCCACTGGGTTCTGAAAGCTGATTGTCCCTCCTCAAGCCCTGCCCTCCTGAGACAGTCCTCACGCTAACCATTGTCTGTCGAAAGAAGCCATTGTCTGGGGCTGACATATCTGCTGACGGAGGCACATGAAACAAGCAGAGCTTTAGGGAGAAAGAAATCCACCCAAAACAACAAAAAACCTGAGCCTCGCCGGAGGGCAGGGCTTAGACTGGGCTTGTTGAATTTCCTGATTTGCTGGTGTTCTTCCCAAGAGGAAATGCCCCCCATTATGGGAGGATCAGAGCTTTATCTCTGGGCTGGAATGACACCATTTGTGCCTTTGTGTCAACAGCACTGAGAGGCCTTGTTTAGGGTTATGTGGCCGGTGCTGGGAAGGGCTTGTTTGAAGAGAAATAAAGAAAAAACCCAGAACAATGTTTACCCAGAAGGCAGGTCCTGCAAAGGCAGCTTCTGCCAACACGGCTGCGACCACCCTGTGCACTGGGATGTCAGCCGGCTCCCCAGGACCCTTGGCGGCTTCTGGGCCTTGAGTGCAGCCTGGTGGGCAGGCAGCTGGCAGGGACAGGTATGCTGTGCCAGCTTTTAAAATGGTAAACAGTCAAGTTCCCATTCCTCTTTTTCCCTCCCCCATTCATCCCTGCGACCCAATCCTCCCTCTTGCACTTGCCTAGGAAAGCAGAAACATCACCCCTGAGCGCAGGGAAGGTCCTGAGGCCTGTTGAATTGCTTTGGGGGTTCAGCCCCAGAGATTCTTGTGGCTCAAAGTGTGGTCCCACGACCAGCAGCATGGGCATGACCAGAAGCCTTATAGGAATTCAGGTTCTCAGGCCCCACCACAGACTGGCCATATCTGAAGCTGCAATTTAACAAGGTTCCCTGGATGGATTTACACATTAAAAATGGAAAGCATTTGACTACACCAAGAGGTTCTCAAACATGGCTGCACACTGGAATTACCTGGAGCGCTTTTAAGAGTTCCAATGACCAGACAGCATTTCAGGCCAATGATGTCAGGACCTCTGGGGGCCAGACAGAACATCAGTATTTTCTAAGACTCTCTAAGGGGTTCTAGTGTGTGCCCAGGTTGGTGGCAGAGAAGTGAGGGTAACATTCTCTTTTCCCTGCCATTGGACTGAGTCTGCATTGGTCACCAGTTCAACTGTTCTGAGCATCTTATATGTGCCAGGCACCATCAGTCTCTGAGGCTTTGTCAGTGAAGATGTTACAGGTTCATGACTGCAATGCCCTTCTGGTCCAAAGAACCCCTATTCATCCTTGAAAACCCAGTTTAATAGCCTCTTCTTGAGATGTATTCCTGTATCTCCTGAAATGGGAAAACAATGCTTCTTCCTGTTAATTCCCACTGCCCTCTGTACTTCTCTATTACCTCACTTGTGATGAGGTTCAGTGATCTGTTTACCTGTCATTATACGGGACCCCTGAGAACATGGACCCTTGAGAACACGGATTTTATCTCATTTATCTTTGTATCCCTGAGGCCTAGGGCAGAGCCTAGGCACAAAATAGGTGCTAAGTAAATGTTGTTGACTAATGATATGAATACATGGGTGAATGCCTGAATGAATACAAAGATAATTGAAGATACATTCCTCGCCCTTAAAAAACTAAAATTCTAGTGCAGCGGTTCTCAACCTGTGGGTCGCGACCCCTTTGGGGGTCGAACGACCCTTTCACAGGGGTCGCCTAAGACCATCGGAAAACAAAAAGATATTTACATTACGATTCATAACAGTAGCAAAATTACAGTTATAGAGTAGAAACAAAAATAATTTTATGGCTGGGGGTCACCACAACATGAGGAACTGTATTAAGGGGTCGCGGCATTAGGAAGGCTGAGAACCGCTGTAATCTAGCGGAAGAGACCACGTTGCACAAAACTAAAGAGGTGTTAACCTCTGGGCCATTGTAGTGTAAAAGTGGCCATAGGTACTCTGCCAATGATTGAGGGTGGCTGTGTGCCAATAAGACTTTATTTACAGTGTTGGCCGAGTGGTGCATTGGTTAAGAGCTGGCTTGGGATGCCAGAGGGCCCCGGTTCGGATCCCACATATGAGGGCCAGTGACACTGCCCTCTACAGCTAAGATGCTGAACAACAACAGCTCAACCTGGAGCTGGGCTGCCGTGAGTCACCAGCGAAGGTGTAGGCTGCAGCCCCTGTGGCAGTGGGTTGCCATGGGCTACCATGTGTAGCCAGTAGCCGGCGTGAGTGGCCAGTAGCCGCAGTGAGCGGCCGTCCAGAAGCCGGGGACTGATCTGCCTCACCCGGGAAGAGAGCAATGATGGTGCCAACTTGGGCCAGTGAAGCAACGTCCTCCACAACTAGACTGAAAAACAAAACGACAGCAACTTGTCTGTTCCCCTTCCCCCAACTCCCCAGCGCTGTTCCCATCCCCCAATTCCCCAATAAAATCTTTTAAAAAAAGAGTTTATTTACAAAAAACAGCCGGTGGGCTGGATTTGGCTCACGGGCCGTAGTCTGCCAGCCTCTGGTCTAGAAGGCCAGACAGGCATTGAACAAGTCATTGTAACCAGGTCGAGGCATCTCTCACGGTGAAACTCAGTGCAGAGTGACTCATGCGCCTCAGCTCGTGCAGCATGACCTCACGGGTCCATGTCAAGCTCCTCTCCCACTATTGGCTCTCCTCACTTCTGTCCCCCTTTCTCCAGGGGCCATTACTCCAGTGCATCTGCTTTGTACCTTTGAAATTCTATGCATCTCTTGGAAATATGCTGCTTTGTGTAATATATTTTGAAGTGATACAAATGACATTGTGCCATTAACGCTTCTGTGTTTTACTTTTCCCCCCACTCAACACTGCTTTTAAAATCCAGTGCTGTGTGTACATCTGGTTCATTGCTTTGAAATGCTGCAAAAAGAATTTCATGTTGTACGTCACCAAATTTTTTGTATCCATCTCCCTGGTGATAACCACTTTTTGGTGTTGGCTGCTACTTCCACAGACATCCTCCTGTCCGTCCCCATAAGGAGATGCGCACACCTGCCTTTCCCTCTTGGCATAGCCCGTGGTCTTAGCATTTGTTCGTTGGAAGGAATGGTGTAGTGAGTGTCTGCCTCCGTCCTGGCCTCTGAGCCTCCTGAGGTCCGTTGTCAGAGTCATGGCTTTACCCTAGAGCCTGGTCAAGCATGTCTGGGGCTCTGCAGGGCCAGTACAATCGGTGAGCCAATCAGTCTTCGAGGGAAGGACTCTGTCAGGTCCTCTTGGTCTTCACACTGTCTTGCCATGCACCTGGTGGATCCTTGTTGTCCTCTAACTGCCAGCTGAGAGTGGCCCTCACCGCAGTTGCACCTTTGCTCTGTGGGACACCTCCCCCCAACAATGCACGTTCCCATATTGTTCCTCATTCAGTAACTTGCTGATACCTGATTTCCTTCCATATTGTCAACGCGGAGAGTCAGATGATTAATTTTATGTGTCACCTTGGCTAGGCTTGCATGCCTATTGCTCAGTCAAACGCTAGCCTAGATGTCACTCTATTTTATTTTAGAGGAAATAACATTGAAATCAGTAGACTTGGAGTAAAGCAGATTATTCTCCATAATGTGGATGAGCCTCATTCAGTCAGTGAAAGGCCTTAAGAGAAAAGACTGAGGTGGAGTTCTATCCCCACACGGCCTTCGCACTCGAGACTCAAATATCACCTGTTCCCTGAGTCCCCAGCCTGCTGGCTTGCTCTACAGATTTCAGACTTGCCAGCACCACGGTGATGCAGGCCAATTCCTTAAAATAAACCTCTCTCTGTCTACATCCTATCAGTCTGCTTCTCTGGAGAGCCCTGGCTAATATAGGGAGGTTCAGAAGAAAGCCACTCCAGAGGAAGATCTTTTTCATGACGTTTAAGGCTTGAAAGGGACTTCAGGAGACTCTATCTGTGACAGCATCTAGTAGTAGCTCCCAGCAGAGTGCCATACACAGGCCTGAGAAGTACCAGATGGTGATCCTGAAATTCAGGTTGAATCAGTGGGCTTTAAGTTCTACAAAGACCCACATTGGTCCTTTCCTGCATCTGGCTTTAGACTGTGCAAAGCATCTAGTTGATCTGGGGACCAGTCCTCTACTAAGCCCTGACCATTATTAATCACCCATCAAACCACACTTAGCCTTGATGCAAGAGTCGCCACAACCAGCCGCCGAGGGCTTCCATGCACGCCCCTCAGAGCGGAGAGCGCCATGAATGTTTCGGGGGGAGGGGACCTATCATCTGATCCTTATTGTTTTTCTTCAATTTCTAGAGCATCTGTCACTGTATCCCAAGCACTTGATAAAATACTTTTAATTTCACAACAACTCTGCAAGGGCAGCCTTATCAGTTCCGTTCCATAGATGAGGAAATGGAGCCTGGAGATGCTGAGTCTCTGTCTAGAGCACTCAGACATGGGTGGTAGAAGATCTGGGGACCAGGCGTGGGGCGGGGTTGTTGAGCCTGTGCCTATGGCTGAGACCGCTGGGAGTGTGCATCATTGAGGAGGAGGAAGCTGGAAATGCAGGCGAGCGCTTGCTTGGAAGGTGGGGCTGAGCCAGTGGGACTCCTACCTTATCTCAGGGACCAGCTGGGGCTTTTGTTCAGGGCCCTGACGACGAGGGAGGATGTGAGGTACTCACCTTGGGTACAAAATTTAAGGGAAGGGGTGTCAAAAAACTCAGTCACCAAGGCATATAATATCAGAAACGAGTGATGAGCAACAGAGTAAAATTTTAAATAAAGACCCTGTGCTTCCACGACACCCCTCCCCGCCTCACCTCGCCCTGATCCTAGCCCTGCTTTGGTTAAAAGCCTAGGTGCCTGGTTCCCCCACAGACCTGCTGACCCTGTCTTTCCAGAGGAGGGACTCTGTTATTTCCTTGTGCCCTGGTGATTTTTATGGTTGTGTTTCTTCTTTTTAAAGTTGTCTGCGGTTAATAACTACCTGAGGGGACTTGATAAACAGATAGATTCTTGGTTACTCCCACACCTGCATCCAAAAGGGCGGCAGAGGGTCCTGGGACACTGGAGGTTCAGCGCGCACCTTGGGAGCCTCCTATCATTGGGCAAGGTGGCAAACAGCGGTGACCGGCGTGCTTTTCATGCCAACGGGTCCCAGCTATGGGCAGACCCCTCCGGTGGGCCGGTGAAAGGCACTGTTTGGCCTGAGACTTTCTGTTTTTCAGTTTCCAAATAGGAAAATGTCCTGATTGTTCAGTGCTGCGCACTTAGCAGTCCCTGCAGGAAGCCCCCAAGGAGACTGGAAGGAAGCCCTCACTCCTGGTGGGACACGCCAGGCCCTGCACATCTGGACGCCCTTCTCCACGCTCTTCCTCCATCGGAGTCACCAGTCTGTGGGCATCCACTGGCCAGCCTGCACTGGCCCCACGCAGACGTCCCCCTCGGAGCCTCTCCCCACGCAGACCCCTCTGCTGGAGGGCTTATCCCTCCATCCTAAAGGCTCAGAGGAGAACCCCTTCCTCTCTCACGCTCCCCGAAACGCTCCTGTCGCAGCCTGTCCTCTGTCCTCTGAAGTCAGGCCTCTCCTTCTCCCTCTGGCAATCTAAGTTCTGCCTGTGCTTTTATGTTTTCTTGGGTGTTTATCAGGCCCTGAAAGCCTCCTTCCTCCTTCTGCACCCCGAGAGCATTGCTCCTGAAGCTATGATGAGATGCCCCCAGAAAGCCCATGGGTGATAGTACCTGAAAACTGGGCTCCAAATCTCAGCTCCACCTCTTGTAAGCTTGGCTCACTTTGGATGAGTTCTCCGTCCTCAGTGGGGGTGTGAGGGGCAGAGGAGACAGTGTAAATTACGAGAGGGGAGAGCATCACACTCACGAGGGTATTGCTATTCATATCAACACAGTAAGCATTTATCAAGGGCAGGGAGGGGCTCTGCTAAGGATCCCTGTGGACAGTGATCCCCAGTGAGGCCCAAGTGAACTCACCATGGACTTCCCCCCCCCCCCCCAGTCCAGCACCTCTGCTTCCTCACCCATCAGCATGGGTGTAATTCTGGCCACCCACTCCTTCCATGAGGAGGGCAAACTTAGGGTGAAAATGCTTTGAGGCGGCATATTTATCACTTACTTTATTCTAAAATAAGGCATTTCGCAAAGATTGAAGGTGAAGTGGAGAAATGTCTTTTAAATTCTCTTACGTTCAGTGTTTAGTGTTCAAGGAGAGTCTGGGAAGGCAACGTGCTTTCACAGAAGGACACTTGTGTGTGGGGGGGCGTGTTTTCTATTTCACTCTGCAATGCGAGCATCTTTTAGGGAGACATGGCCCGCCCTCCCAGGGCTGCACTGGGAGGAACAAATGCTGCCCTCGCCACACAGCCTGTAGCCGGGACGTGGGAGGTGCCAGGAGGCCCAGGTCCAACGCTTCTCCTGTGTGTTCTGGTGCCTGATGCTGCTGTCAGCTGAACAGATTCGGCTCGTGATTTCATCTGGGCAAAGAGAACGTCCGGAGGAGCTTGTTTCTTTGTGTTTAGAGCCTGCTGGTGAGCATGGATGGAAAACTCAATTATCAGTGAGGTTAGGGGCAGGGCAGGAGGTCAGGGCCTAACTGCCCGCTCTTCCTCTGGGCGCTGAGAGAGCTGTGCTCCTCTCTGCCGCTCTGGGAGGAGGATGCATTGATCAGGGTCAAGGGTCATGTGTCATCAAAGGCGGTCCAGGAATAAAGGGAGCCCTTCCCAAGGATTCTAGAATGGCCCCCAAAAACTCAAGGCGATTCACTCCCTTAGTAACCTCCTATGTGCCTTATACTCAAGGAGTCCAGAATTCTTCTCACAAAATTTACAGGAAAATGTTGCTTTATCCTAGAATAGCTTCCAAAGACAGGATTTGAGGGGGGAGGGGTTTGAAGCATTCTTTTTCTATCCTCAGCCAAGAATTCAGTACCCTCTGGGGGAGACACTACACATGTCTTCCTTTTTTTGAGGAAAAACAATTCATTAAAAAGTTCTTTGTATGAGTCTGGACACCTCAAAGATAGGACCCTAGCTACCCTTGTTTCACATTTATCTTTTCCCATGGGAATATTTCCTTTCTAGACTGGGGTGGGGGTGGAGGCGGGGGTAGCAATCCTCACAGTAATTTGAAAGTTAGAAGTTGAATTTGAACAATCACATGACCAGTGGATTGTGTAGAAAACCATAAAGCTAGAAAGAACAAATGAAAGACAGCCTACCAAAAGACACACAGAGGTATAAAAAGAAAAGCAGATGGAAAGAAATTCAGAGAGACAACGGAAGTTCATGCTCTGAACCAAAAAGAATAAAAGGGTACCCTATTGGCAGGTGCAGCCCTCCCCAATTCCCATCAGCTGATTTAAAATCTGACAAACACCCCAAATGCGAGATTCTGCACTGGAGGGGAGAGCGGCACTTCCCAGCAGATGCACCTCTACATTTTCATTAATAATTTCTTATTCCCTACAGTGGAATGTGGAAAATGAACAAAGGGTTCAATTGTGCATCTGCCTAACTTTCCACTCGTCAAAGCAAACTGAAGACGGAGAGGGCAGAGCTGATGACACACGAGAACAGGTCTGCATTTCAAGAGCAGATCTGAGTCCCAGCTGAAGAATGGGGCGGACTGAGGCAGAGGCATCACCTTAACAAGCAATCCTGTCCCCACTACATAGCTGCTCTGATATATGTATACACAAATATATCAAGGTGATAACAGGAATCTAAGGCTATGTAAGAAGCCTGGATTATTTGCCTAAGAGAGCTGGCCCACAAATGAGCCCCAGAACCCACCTCTAGGTTCCTGAAAAATAAGCACAAGGATACTGTGCATCAGGCACTGTGTTCCTGGATCTCTCCCTGTTTCACTTACTGTAGGTTTAACTCGGAGGGTCCTGGTGCAAATGCCACCTCCTCCAGGAAGCCCTCCCCAGCCGTCTCAGGGCCTGTCTCCACACAGCTCCTCTGCATATCAGCTCTTTCCAGGACTGCTTGGTGCCCATCCCTCAGCTCTGGGTCAGGCCAGTTCTCGATAAGTCCCTTGCTCATGCTCCTGTCTTATGTTCCCATCCAGTGTAGAAGCTCCTGGGAGGGACCACTTTGCGGACTTGGGGCCTTGCCAAGTCATACCAGGTTCTCTGTAAAGACCTGTTGACTAATCAGAAGAGACAGTGGCTCCATCTGAATATCAATAATTCTGAATCAAATCCATTTCCCAGGTCCCCATTTATCTTGCAAGCAGGATAAAAACGTCACTGGGATCATACCATTTAGTCGTGGAGCAGCTAACAGATTCAGTGCTACCACTCATTCAGCATACTGCTTATTATTATTTTTTTTTCAAAGCAAGACATTCTCAATGAAGGAAGCAGGACGTTCATTTATATCCTAGTGCAAGCAGCTTATATAGACCGACTGGTAACTACAATTTCAGATGCACTGACAAAGAACCCCCTTCATTTTACAGATGTGGACTTTGAGGTGGAGAGAAGAAGTAACTTGTCCAAGATTTCACGCAAGAAATAGAGCTGCAGTTGGTCCCTGGGCCTCCTGATACCCAGGCCTATGACAATAAAAAACCAACAACAGTGGTTATGCCTGTAACGTTCAAACACATCATCACAGTACATCTTCAGAGCGATGCTGAGAACTAGGCATGAGAGGAATTCACTTCCACACACGAGGAAACGGAGGCTCAGAGAGCACAAAGGCTTGTCCAAACACAGAGTAGGAAAGTGGCAAAAGAGGTGGCAGCAGATTGTCTCTCCACCTTCCCCCCCAGTTCAGTGCTTGTTCCCATACACCAGGCTTCAGAGGAGCGAACTGTTCTGTCCTGCACACTCCAGCAGGGACTCAAGAGGTGTACGGATGGGCTGAATTCCCAGGCCTCGTTTAAGATGACTGCAGTATAGAGATGCCCAGTGCTATGTTCTGGACTTTCCAGAAGGACCCTTCGCTGAGTGTAGTCCATAGAGAAGGATGAGGAAAACATTTGCTTTCTGGACCTGTGATGTTTCTGATTTAAGTGATCAACAAATATGATCTCTTTAAGAGCGGGTCTTCTATGCCCTGTTCAGGCTGAAGCCCAAAACTGCGAGTTCATGGTGGAAAGCTTCTATTCTAATTTTAACCTTGCTTGGCAAGCTCACCTCACACGTTTTCAGAAAGATTTCCAGGTCCGCTGCCTCTGGGATAAAGTTGAAACCCCTGGGCTGGCCCTGAGTGGGCAGTCAGTGTGGCCAGAAGAGCTGGGGATGGATGGGGCCAAGCCTCGACCAGCTGCTTCCTGAGGGAGTCTGATTTCCTCCTCTCTGAGATGCGATGAATGATAACATCAAAACTATTCAGGTTCCTGTGAAGATTAAGGGAGATGATGAAGAACATGTCTGACCACACCAAGGACTGAAGGCCTCACTCTCACTCCGCCCCTCCTTCCCGTTTCTGTGCCTTTCCTACCCTTATGTTTCCCGCTTGATCTGCTGAGGTCTTCCAGAGGCTGGCCCTGGAGTGACATGGATTCAGTGTTGAATTCCATGAGGTTCCAGCCCTCGAGGCGCTCGCACCTGCTGGGACACACAGCCACGTGGATTGAGGATGATGTAATACAATGTGTTTATAGGCTCAGAGCAGGAATAGCTAACACAGGCGGTTTCCTCTGCCCCTCTGGGTCTAGCTGACACCTCCCCAGCTGTATGTCTACAACTGTATTCATAGCTATTGCCCCTCTCTGCGGGGAGGGGTGTGCACACATGGAAGAGAGAGACATGCTCTGTCCCCTGGCCACCTAGCATTCGTGGCCTCCAAGGAGAACTAGAACAGGATGCGGCCAGCAGCTGCTGGTCTGTTCCTGGGCTACCATCCTTGAGGGAGTGCTAAGAGGAAGACGTGGCATTGTCCAGAGAGAGGGACAAGGGACCCTGTAGGTGACAACATGCAGCTCCAGTGTACGGAAGAAAGGCAGGCAGGAGAGCTACTACCCTATGCGGGTCGCTTCACAGTCAAATTGTCAGAAGGGAAGAGGATAAACTGGGTTTGTCTAGAGGAAGAAGATTCAAATACGCTGGAGCTGTCTAAAGGCTCACCCCCTTGGGTGTTGGGTGGGCATAGTTCCTCAGCAGTGGGGACAGTGGCTGAGAATCGGAGGCCCTCTGTCCACCCAACTCACGGAGACTTCGTGAGCTGGAGTGTTAGCCCAGCAGGCCCTGCCCAGTGGATGCTACTTGCTAAGTGCCTCCTGCCCCCATCTGTCTTCCCAAGCACAAAAGGCTGTTGTTTGGGGAGCTCAGAGAGTGGATACAGACCATGCTCTCTTCTCTGTGTCATTAACGTAATCTATTTGATCTCGAGGGTGGTTTTGTTTCAGTCTCTCAAGGGGTGTGGGGGCAGGAAGGGGGCATTTCTTCTGACTTTGAAGAGTAGAATGAAAGGGTTAAACAGGAAAATTAGGCCTAAGGAAGAAGAGACCCAGCGTGGGTCCCCTTTTCTTTGTCAGAAAAGAGCGAATGCTTGTATCTATAAAAGATTCACCTATTCTTGGAATGAGGTGTTTTTGTTATCATTATTGCTAATAATATTACACTTGTTGACATTTATTTATGTATATCTTGTCTCTGTTTCAAAAGGATTTTAATATGCCAGTAAAGCAGGTTTACAGTGAATACGTCAAGGAGTCATGGCTAAGAGAAAATAAAGATAGACGAAGTAAGATGGTAACAGAGAAAATATCAGAAGACAAAGTATCCCCTCTGAGGGTCTGAAGAGGAACTGAATGTGGGCTGGGACTCAACTCTGAGCTTCCCAGTAGCCACAGCAATGAAAGAAACACTCCTGCACATGATTCACAACATCAACAAGAAACAAAGCTGCCTGAGTAAAACAAGGCACTGGTGATGTATTAAAAAATATTATCGCCCCTTCCCCCAAATTTGGATATTAGGGGAGACGGACCTTTGGGAACTCCCAAATTCATAAGCACCTCTAGCATTTTCCAAATCATGTTCTGTGATACATTGATTCTGTGGGACATCGATCAAGAGGTGTTCCTTGTAAACAGACATGGTGACCAGATAGTATGGTTAGTGAGTGCACCGGTTCCCCTCTTGGAGATTTGCAAAGCATCCTATTCCCCGGAGGGCTTGGAGGCCTGCAGACCAGAAACTGAGTGAATTTGGTTCAAACAATCATTTCCCACAGTTTTTTGGCCACAGAACCAGAACTCGGGGGGGGGGGGAAATCCCTGAATCCATGTGACAGGACTAATGTTCTCAGGACACTCTGGGAACGGGGCCACTTTCTCTGTGGAACCATTTTCTGCAAAGCAAGCCAGGTTCTTAGTCTCTAGGGGAGTTACTTGCTGTGTGCACAGGAGCCGCATGGGCTTTCCCACCCTCGGTGCTCCCTCAGGGTCCGAGCTCCACTCAGCAATAGCACTGGGTCAACCGGGGTCTGACTCCAGCTCTGGTCACCACCAGGAGGGGCAGTGCAGGGGCGGGTGGTCTTGCAGGGTCTTCAGAGCTGGGTATCTACAAGACGAACGAAGCTTTCAGTGCCGATATGGACCATTCTCTTTGCATACTATCTCTGCCGACAAACGCATCCTCTGTTTTATTAGACTCCCAGCGCACCCGGGGCTGGGGTAGGAGAAAGGATGGAAGTGGGAAAATGCTGCTCTGCCACGTGGGTACAGCATGATACGCATTTGTGGGATCTCAGTAGGAATAGAGGCTGGCAGTTCTAGGTAGGCTTCCTGGAGGAAGTGACACTTGACCAGATATTTAAAGGGCTGATGGGAGTTATATGAAGGAGGAGGTATGGGGTCCCATTTGGGGCCTGGCTGGAACAAATGGTCAGAATTGGCTTTGGGTGAACAAATGGCAGGAGAGGGAGGCAGCTGGAGATAGAGGGCCCGGCTAACAAGTTTGGGCTTCCTTGTCCAGGGATCAGAGGGGAAGCATAGAAGGACCCCTAGGGAGGATGGCAGGACTTTTCTGTTAGAAAGAGCCTCCTGGTGATGACTGACTGCGCAGCAGGGGGCACACTGTGCACTGACTGTGCAGCACGGGCTGGCGAGCCATGGCCATGATCCTAAGTGACCCACCTAGGGCAGTGGCAGCAGGAACGAGGCAGAGCCCCAGAGCTGGCCTTCGGTTCCAGTTGATCATCGGGGACACTACAAGCTCCCGTGCTCCCTGGAGCATTGGCCCTCCCCTGGCTGGATGTCAGAACAAATTAAGGGCGCTTGTCTCATAAGTCCCACCTGGCCAGCGGCGCGGTCAGGCAGGGCTGGCCGGGGAGATATGTCCCCAGCAGCATCTTGGACCTTGGTCACTGGCCTCGGAGCAGGAAAGGCTCACAGTCCCCTGCCTGCTTGGTGAACAGCACACAGGAGTACAAGAGACTATGGCAACCAAAGACCTGTGTCAGGGTCACATTCGAGGTTTTCTGGGCTCACCAGTGTGGACAGCAGGGGCCTCCGGTCGGATCAGAATCACGGCTGGTTTGCAGGAGCAGCCAAGGCAGTGCGCGGAGGGAGCAAGCGAACCACACCCTGCCTCCCCGTCTGCTAAGTGTGCTCCTAAGCGTCATCTCGTTTGATTTCTGTCTTAGCCCGTTTTGGCTGCTATAATAAAAATACCATAATCAAAATTGCATTGTTTTGTACACCTGGAACTAATAATAATAATAATAAAAATGAAATAAAACAGCAACAACAAAAATTGCCATAGACTGGTGGGCTTAAACAACAAACGCGTATTTATTCCTCACAGTTCTGGAGGTTGGGATCAAGGTGCCGGCAGGTCTGGCACCCGGCGAAGGCTGCCTTCTGGGTTCACAGATGGCCATCTTCTGTTACGTTCTCACATGGCTGGGGGGGGAATAAGGAAAGGGACCCCCTCTGGGACCCCTTCTGGGTCCCTTTTATAAGGGCACTAATTCCATTCCTGAAGGTTCCCCCCATGACCTAGTCACCTCCCAAAGGCTGCACCTCCAATCACCATCACCCAGGGGTGAGGTATCCGTATATGAATTTTGGGAGGATCTACACATCCAGCCTATAGCACACCCCACAATACTTTGTGACATTGGGATTACGTATTAAATCCCCATTTTAAAGACGAGGAAACTAAGATTAAAGAAGGGGAGACACTTGCCCAAAGCCTGATTCTCACTAACGTGCTCTCTTTCCTTTCTTAGGTGTGAAGGTGTCTCAGAGCTGATGCAGCACCAGGTGGGGATGGAACCTCCTTCTTGCCAGTGTCCCCCTGAGTCCTGGTGTCAGGAGAGCTTGGGCCCCTAAAGCAAGTTTCCTTGGGCATATTCTGGGCTGGCTCTGGAGTCTGAGGACCAAAGGGCTGGGCTGACAAGGAGAGGATGTGTCCCATTTCTTCATCCCATGCTTGGGGTGCTGTGCTGGAATGGCCACCAGGCAGGGTCTCAGAGGGGAGAGCCTTCTGGGGGCTGAGGAGTGCAGGGCCCATGCTGTTCCCTCAGTCTGAACTCTTCTCTCCTGTCCCTGCATGACACCTTCTCCCCTTTCACACCTGAGCTCTCAGGTCTCGTGACCCAGCATCCCTCCTGGATGTCCACATCAGAGCCAAGTGCGCCCCGTCTGTCTGCTCACTGCCGTCAGAGCGTCTCCTCTCACAGCACTTAGGCCACATCCAGATCACAGCTTCATGTGTGTTTTTCACAGCGTGAAAGCAGAGAGCTTGCATCAGCTCGCAGTTGTATCCCAAGCACCTCGCCCTGTGCCTGGCACACGGAGGGCTGAATCAATATTGAATGACTGAATCAATGAATGGAAGTTTCAGTTCCTCATGGTTAAAAAAGTGTAGATGTGCAGGCCTCAGGAAAGCTTGCTTCACCCCTCGGGTAGCTGGGCTGGGGGACCTAACTGTGGGCAAACCCAAATATTAGATCCACTGAGGTGAGCAGTGCTTTATGGCATCAGTCTGCCAGTGTTAGTTTGGCAGGATCCTAGGGCATGCACTTATTTTGCTGAACGACGCAAAGAATCAGTTGTTGGAATTTTGTGTAGATCTTAGCCAAGGCCTGGTGATGCTTTGAGAGGGTAAATTTACAAGTGGAATTAACACAAACAAACAAACAAAGTTACTTATTCTGAACAAAGAAGTTCGTGTTTGCTATAGAAATTTAAAAAATGCAGATATGCAAAAAGGAATACAATAAACAAATGGAAAATATCATTATCTTACCACTTAGAGACCCTGAGCGTTAGCAGCTGGCACTAGTTGGGTACCCTCTTCATTTCCCTGTGGCCTCCCTAGCACTGTGGCTTCAGGGCAGTCCTATTGCTTACAAGGCAGCTCAAGGCTCCAAAGGTCCATGTCCCAAGAGCCAGAGTCGCGTGGAAACTCTATTATCTCTGGTGTCTTGGCCTCGGAAGTCACTCAGCCTCATTTCTGCCAGGTCCCCTTGCTGGAGGTGGTTCCAAAGTTCCACCCAGGTGTGAGCAGGGGGCGCACTGACCCCACCTCTCAGTGGAAGAACGTCACCATGCCACAGTAAGAAGAATGTATGGGGTAAGATGGGAGAAGCACTGACGGGGCCATTTTTGGAACATACAACTGGCACAATTAAATCTCAGTATTTACTCATAAAATGTTAAAAAAAAAGCTACAGCTGGGAGTCCTTTATTGGACTAAAGTTAAAAACAAACAAACAAACAAACAAATTCTTGGCCAAATGATGCAGGACCACCTTACATCGTACCATGTTTCTCCAATTTCGAAAGTCTTAGCGGAAATTATTTCATTTGATGGTCACAATTTCCTGGTGGAGACTATTACCCCGTTTTACAGCCATGGAAACCAAAGTCTAAAAGGGAATAAAAAAGAATTTTTGGAGTGTCAGCACCTGATAGAGCTGAAAGTCGATCTAAATATCCTACTTCCATCTCAGGGGCCTCTCCTCGAGGCCAGGTAACGCCACTTGTGATCAAAATCCACATTCCACTCCCAGAAGATTGTAACCCTGACTCAGGAGGCTAGGCTTCCTTTTTAATGTTTTAACTTTACTGTGACCTTAAGCCTTTAACTCGAGAATGATTTGTACTGAGTAAATATTAACCCAGTGCTGGAGGACCAGTGGTTTATTAGCTGGAGGTATGCTGGGCAGAGGGAGCTGGTGAGAAGGGTGAATTGGCTGGCCCAGCACTTGGAGGTGGCACCCCAATCTTGGATGAGCAAATACCTGAAATCCTCACACTCTGCTGAGCAGTCTAGGTGGGTGCCTACCTCTTGGTGAGAGCAGCCGGGCCCATCAGGTGATGGTCTGGACTCTTGAAAGACCTTTGTGGGTCCTTGCACTCTTATTCTTGGAGACCCTGCCTGATGGCATACCAAACATGTTCCAATACACTGACATTCTATATTCTGTATCACAGGGTTTTTGTTTTTCCTTTTGTTATAGAAGAGTTTGAAAGAGCTATAATTTTGCCTTTGAAATGATTTAACTATAGGTAACAATTAATTTACAGTAAGTTCTTTTTTTTTCTCGGCCCATTTGGAAATTCATGCAAAGTGAGAAACTATAACCTGCAAACTATTTTCTAATGTAATGAAATTTTCACGAGTGATAAATTTAACAACGAAGTATATGATGTAATGTTACATTTTTGAGACGTTTAATTAAACATTTATCCACATTAATTTTGCAGATTTCACTTTGTGTTTTAAGGTGTATATATATATATATATATATATTTTTTTTTTCAGCTCTCAAATATTTTTGTAGGACCCTAAAAAGCTCACAAGCCACACCCTGTAGCTCTGGGACCCGAAAGAGGAGGTGATTCTGATTGCTGTGGGGCTAGTACTTTCCAGTGAAAAGAACCCCCCAAGTCCTTATGTTGTGTCTTCACAAGCCAAAGCCTGGCGGAGAAACCCTTCCTTGTCCCAAACTGTCCTTAGCGGGGAGTGTGCACTCTCACTGCTCTGAACACGGTGGTTGGCAGGAAACTCGGCTGCTCGGTGAATGGAGCGTGCTGGACCAGGAAGATCACCAAATACCCCTGGAGGAACTGAATTCTCACCATCAGTTCAGATTGATCAGTTCTGATCGTCAATCCAGATGGATCTGAAACACCAATGGGACAGAGAATCCGATGGTGGAACGACTTTGACAGAGGAAAGAAATGGACCAGTGAAGGGACTTGCCTAAGGTTTATCGTGGAAGAGAGTGGGGGTAGGGAAGGGAACTCACAGAGTTAAAAAGCCAAACAAAACCCAAGGCGTGGCCGAGGCTCTGACGGATTTCATTTGGCCCTTCGCCATCTTTTCAAGGTGAGTATTAATCCCGCTTTACAGACTGGGCCACTGGGGCTCAGAAAAGCCAATATTTGCCCAAGATGACTCAAGACAGGAACCCAGGTCTGCCTAATGCCAAGGCTCTGCTTTGTCTTCCTGCCGCGGTGACACACAGAAGTGCTTACAATTTGGGGAGGAAATTAGCAGCATGCTGTAAGGTTTGTGCTTGGAATACCAGCAGGATTAAGGGAGCTGCAGGAGCAATCTCTGTTAGGGTCTTCTGTTTGCAGAAGCCGTGATCCCATAACAAACACTCAAATATCGAAGAACTGGAGAGAAGTAAATTCAGGGTTTGGAAAGAGGCAGTCAAGCCTTCGTCTAGATTAGTGGGCTCTTCGCCTAACCAAGAGCCCACCTGGTTAACAAAAACTCTGCGTAGCAGGCCCTGAAATAATACCTTTTGGTCTGGGGAACTCTGTGACAGATATATACAGAAGTGTGTTGGAGAGGGCTCTGGCCTACAAGTCAGAAGATTGGCATCTGCAAACTTCTCCACTTCCTGGCTGTGCAGCCTTAGACAAATGAGTGCACCTCTCTGAGCTTCAGTGAACTATTTTTTTTGTAAGATGGAGATAGTAATTGTTGCTCAGCCCACCTCCCAGGACTGTGGTGTTCCCAAAGGTCCCTGGTAAACTCATATACGGGGACTCCTCCTTGTGACGGTCCCTAGAGTAGGCCCATTTGAGGCAAGAGAGGCGTCTTGTTTCTCTGTCCTCAGCATGGGGCCTGGCACATGCTAGGCAGGCGCTTTGTGAGTTCAGGATGATTAAGGCTGTACATTTCTTACATTTTATCTGAAACATACACTTTTCTAATGCAAGCGAACCTTGACTACAATCTTCCTGCCCTGTTGACACTTTAAACAATAAAAACGGGTTATTTTCAAGGATTCAGACTCTTATTACACCAACCAGGAGTCTCTTCATTGATGTACAAGGTGCTTCATTAAGATCGACTTTGTTTACAAAACACTTCTATGGCTCTTTCTTTCAAAGCTGGATGAGATCTGTGGCTATCTCCCTGAAAAGGAAGTTTCTCCCTTCCTTTTCACCTTCCTTTTCACAGCAGAGTTTTCACAAATGATATTTTCTTTTAATCCACATCACCAATTAGGCAAGGATCCTTTGTAACTCCCAGAATCATAGCATCTGGGACTGTCAGCTCCAGAAGGGCCTTTGGGGGTTACCCACAGTCTACCCCTCCCCCAT
>NW_017731350.1:10888772-10956415 GCF_001890085.2 Hipposideros armiger | reverse complement strand
TCCCCCCATCCCCCCACCCCCAAGGATTTTAGAGAAGAGTTTGCTATGGAGCGGGAAGGAGATTGCTCAAGGTCAGAGAACGGAACTAATCTTGGAGTTGTGTCTACTTCTCTTGGCTCAATGGAAGGAACTCTCTTCCAGGACATCTCTGGACAAAGCCAGGGGTGGCCATTGGGCCACCAAGCTGGGCTCTGAAGACGGGGGACAAGACAAGGGCTCCTACCTGCTGGGTTCACGCTCTGTTGAATCTATTTGCAAATGTTTTCTCGTGCTGCATTCTGCACAGGCCCTGCTGGGAGGGACACACAAAGGGCGTCTCCACAGTCCAGCTTGGGGTGAGCACAGCAGTGGCCCGAGTGGCCTGGTGTGCTCTGCAGCGTGTGGCAGCAGTTCTCTCTCTCCCCCAGCCATAAACAGGGCTGAGGGAGAGGACTGGTGTCCTGGAGGTTGGGCCTGAGAACAGTGGTTGATGGAGCAGTACCTTGATCTGCTATGCGCAGGGGTTATTGGCTGCAACTGCAGATTAGTCAAATTCCCAGCTGGTGTCTCTGAGCAGGGAGTTGTGGTGACAAGGCCTGCGACTTCCTTCCTCCTTCACTAAAACAGGCCTGGAGGATGAGGCCCTCGCACTGTAATTATACAGCGGCAGGAAACAAATAGCTAAGACCTGTCTCTAAGTGAGGAAGGAAGGAAAACATCCAGGGCTCTGGGGATCCTTCATCTTCTGTTCTTGAGGCGCTGGAATCACAGGAGCTGCTATCGACGCTCGTCAGTCTTTCCCAGCCCCGGCGGAGGAGGTATTATTAGCTCTAGAGTGCAGACGGGGAGTGAGCCTGGGCTGCGATGCTCGTGCGTCCTGTCATGGAGCTGGGGCCGAATGGCACTTCTGCCTGACCGCGGTCCCCGCTGGCCCCTGTACCTCCGTTTTATGTGGCGCGGTCACTTTCTCCTGTCCACGTTAAGTCGCACACAGTCCGGATTAAGGAGGCTGCCGTCCAACCCAGCTTTCTTTGACAGCTTGTGCCCCGGGGGAATTCTGCACCAGAGAAAAGGGAACCCGCTCCTTTGCACAAAGGTGTTGACTGCTGAGAAACGATGCTCCCCCTGGGGGCTGCACCCACACGGCAGGAGCTCCTCTGTCTAGTTCCCACAAAGCCACTGAGGAGACTAGGGGGGCCTTATTTTACCTGTTGTCCTTGTAACTTCTCTGGGCCTCAGTTTTTCCCCTGAGAAGTAGGATTCTTACTGCAACCATGTGCGCAGGCTCTCTGAAAGCAGGATCCTCTCCACCAGGCCAGGCACACAGCCAGGGTTAGGCCCTATGTATGTGTACCTTAAGGTGGCAAGGCGACACGTTCTCCAGAATCTTATCTCCCTGGACTCATGGCGCTTCCTCCTAGTCATTCTACTTTCTGGGCTGGGTTTCAGCGAACACAGGCCGCCCCTGCTGGACCTTGTGGGTGAAGGGCGAATGATGCTGGCTCTCACTGCTGGGCCGCTTGTGACCAGCAGGCTGCAGAAAGCTGTGTGTGCAGCAAGCTGTGTGTGCAGGGTCTCTGGTTAGGGCCCAGGCCAGGGCGGAGAGATGGAAGAACCAGCACCCCTATCGCTCTGAGTGTGGCCGTGAGGAGAGTGGCAGGGCCCCACGGACTCCCCTCACTCACTTGCGCTGCTGACACTCCCTGAACGCACCAGGACTGTTCTGGGTGCTGTTCTCTTTTGTAAATGTATTCACTCCTCTTCTCAGTGGAGCAGATCCTCTTCCTTCTTTAGGATTCACTGCCTCTCCTCTGGCAAGCATCCCTGGACTCCCGCGTTTAGCTGTGCTTTTTCCCACACTGAGCCCACAGCACCTAACACAGTGCCGTGTGCATAGTAGGTGCTCTGGTTATGTTTCCTGGACAAATGGACGAGGGACTGAGTGAGCGGTTCTGATTTTGATCTGCCGTCACCCAGCTTTGTGACCTTGACTTGATCCCCATTTCCTGCATGGCTTCAGCTTGCAGGACCTGAGCCTGGCCCATTAAGCAGCCATCTTCTCTCACCTCATTATCGCCTCAGCCTGGGGGGCCTCCAGGGACGCTGTGAGCCCCTGCATGAGTTCAGAGGTTTCCCCTCAGCACTCCCACTAAAAGTGGCTGGCCTCTGGAAGGTCAGTTAGAGAAAACCCAGCTCCCAGAGGCAGTGTCTTCTCTGTTGGTTTGAAAAAAAGCAGCCTTTCCTCACGGTCGTGAGCCCACACCCCAGAGAGTGGTGGGCCGGTGGGCCAAGGCCCCTTTGGTGGCTGGTGGGGCTTCCCAGAGCCCAAGCCTTTATCTCTGCCCGGAGATAGACCCCAGTGGCTTGGCACTGGCGCTGGGTGAAGGGGGGAGCTGGGGCCATAAAGCAGGGCGGGTCTGAACAGTTTAGGACTGGATCCTGGGGACCCAGAGCTTTGAACTCTGCTCTGGATGGGAGGGGGCCTTTATGGCCGGTTGCTTTGGGGCTGATGAGAGCAGGGCCATTAGGGCAGGAATGAGGCCAGAGTGGCCCCCTTTGCACCGGACTGCAGGGTGAGAGGACAGAGCCTTGTGAGGTGGGACCAACCTCGGAAATGGAGCTCCTTGGGTTTTATTGACTTGTAAATGACACCACCGAGAGGAAGGCCCGCTCGGCTGCAAACAGCTGTGTGAGAGGCAGTAAATCTGGTGGATGGAGGAGCCCATGACAGGCATTCCATTGGCAGGGGTGTATGGGGCAGTGCCGGGGACCCCATCACCCACACCTCCTGGCTACACTGTGGGACGGGTTGTGACCATCATGAGGAGGCTTATTAGTGGACATTTTCCCCCGAAATAAAAAATGGACAAAAAAATCCCTGGAAATCTTTGACTCATCATTTGCAAAGTCAGCCCAGAGAAATGGACATTGAGAAGAAACTCAGGACAACAGAAAAGTATGTGTGAGGTCTGACTAGAGACAAGCTCATCTCTGCTTCCTGTGCACTGGGGACAAGTCCCTGAGCCTCCCAGGTCTCTTGTTTCTTCTGCATTAAAAAGTAGACATAACAATACCCTTCAAAGGGTGGCTGTGATGATTCAATGAGAGATGATGGAGGGCTATGGCCTCGCTCATGGAGGTGACCAAGGAATGCCTTTTGTTTCTTCTTCAAATAACAAAGCAAAAGGGGAGTGGAGGATTTGGGCTCTTTTTGTTGCGTTCCCTTGGAATGATCTGACATTGAAAAATCAAGGACAGGGCTGCTCACTGTCTACAGGCAGGAACGGCCCTGCCTGGTTCAGTTCTAGTTGCTTAGCTATTGATAAGGAACCTGGCCTGGAATACCAAGAATGTGGTAGGAGGGAGGAAGGAACCGTCAGTTTCCTCTGGCCCAAGTCGAGTAGTTGGAAGCAAGAGGAGAGAAGGAAGCGAGGTTGGCCGAATCCCACCGTAGGCAGATGCGTTATAAGACTTGCTTCTCACAACCACCAGGAGGACCCTGAGGGAAGTTGCCCAGTTCCACTTTTTACTTCCTAAACAATAAATAAATTTGTGTTATGGGCATGTTATTTACTCTATGGGCAAATAACTTCTCTGTGCCCTTGTTTTCTTCTCTTAAATGGTGAGGATTAAAGGAGACAATATGGGTAAGGCTGTTACCACCGTTATTAGCAAACAGTAAGTGGTCAATGAATGCTGGCTATCACTATGCTTCAGGATAAAGAAACTGGCTCAGAGCGGTTAAGTAACTTGGCCAATTCACAAAGCTGAGACGTGTCACACAGCTGGGATTTCTGCTTAGCTTCTAAAGCAAACCCTCCAGGTTCCACCAGACTCTGGAGCTGTTGAGACACCAGAGGTGTGGTGCATGGGACCCCCACAGCTGGATGGTCTCAGAACTTATTATCAGATGTAACTACTACAAGCAATTCTTTAGAGGTGTAACTTAAATGCTGAGCTCTTGAAAACAGTGAATGGGGCCACTGGGATCCTGATCTTTGCCTGAGGGAACCCTTCATTCATTAACTAGCAAACAAAAAAGCAAATAAACAAACAAATGCAAGCAAAAAGGAGGTAAGACCATCAGGCAAACATTGACTGAGCAGTTGTCAGGGCCGGACCTGAGTCAGGGGCGCGGGGAGCTCCCAGCTCCAGGACTGGATCCTTCACCTCTGACCCTGCGGCCTCAGTGTTGGCTAATCACTGATTGTCAGAGGTGGGGGGGTGTGTGTGTGTGTGGGGGTGTCCTCCGAGGGGTGTGTCCAGGGGAACACTAGTCTCGCAAGATACTTGACTACAGGGGACTCTGAGTTCAGATGAATTTGGGACAGTCAGTGTTCCACACACAGGACTTCCCTGAGTCTTCACAGGTTCTCTGTCCTGAAGATGCCAGTGGGGTGAGGGAGTCTATGCAGTGCCCGAGTGCAGATGACCAGGAAAGCCTTTTATTTCAGTTTTTCAAGAAACACCTACTAACATGCCAGGGCCCTGGGTAGAAGTCAGGGGAGGGCCCCACAGGAGGGAAAGAGGAGGACACAAGCAATTTGGGGAGCCCTCCAGCTTTGGCTTCTGTGGCCACAGGGTGCCCCTGCCATTGCCTGGAAGACAGAAAGTCACTTGCAGCAAACTCCTGGGGCTGCCTGGGACTTCGTACTGCCTTCCTCCTCTGGGCATCCGTTTCTCATCTTTGTAACCAGGAGACAGGATGACATGTGGCATGTCCCATCGTCTCTAATCCTGCAGTGATTCACAGTGAAAGGGATCTCGACCCAGGAACTAGCAGGGTGCCTCTGCCTGTGAGAGTCCGGCCTGATTTTTGTAGCGACTCTTACTATGTGCAAGGCCCTTTTGTAAATGTTTACCAGCGTTAATTTATTTACTTCTCACTTCAGCACCAGGAGAAGGCCATCTTTATTCTCGTCCCCTTTTTACAGACGAAGCAGAGGCACAGAGAGCTTGGAGACGTTGAACCGGAGCAGCCTGGCTCCAGCGTCGGTCCTGGCTTTGCTGTCGTCTCTCAAAACTGAGCAAAGGAGAGCGGGTTTCAATGTCCCAAATGGCTCTCAGTCTTCCACGGAGGGATGGAATAAAGGAAGGAAAGACGGAGGGAGAGAAGAAACAAGGCTCACCTGGAGGAAATGGGCCAGAGGAGCTTGGGTTTCTTTGTGTTTGGGCAAAAGGGAGGGTGTTCGGGCACCTGGGCTGGAACGGGCCCACCCCCTGAAACACTGAGATTCAGGGCTTCTCTCTGCCTGGTCCGTCTAGCATTTACCCACCGCTCGCCAATGATTTCCTGACGATACCTCTAATTCCATGCACATCTCATCAAGGAGCAGGCAGAGGTCTACACCCTGGACCTGTGAGTCCTGTTCGGGTCCCAGGTGGGCAAAGAAAACGTCGGGAGATTCAGGGCTTCTGCTGCCTCCTCTGCGCCGGGGCCCCACCTGCCACATTCCATTCTTCGGGTCTTAAAAGCCTCCTATTCTTTTACAAATTACTGGTTCAGGCCTAAATTATACAGCTAATTGAGCCGCATAGACACCATTTATATGTAATCTGAGAATATTTTATCTGCCCTGAGTTTCTTCCAAAAGATTTATTTCTAACCTTCTTTAAGAAACAAATTTCCTGTTGCCATGGAGATCATTTTTTCAGCTAATTTTATCACGCTCGGGAGCCAGGGCTGGAAGCAGCTCTCCCACGTTCCCCAGGTTGTCTGCTCGGGAGAGAACCGGGTCATCTTCGTCAAAGAGGCTCCCAGACCTAGGCGTCCTTTGAATGAGATGATTCGGGGGATGGTCACATTTTGGTTTTGAATTCTAAAAGCCTTGACATCACCTGTATAAGCATTTTTTATTTGTTTTTAATGAGAAGACACATACAATAAAGATTCGGGGCTGGTAAATTGTTAATACGTGCTTTCTGGAACCTGTTTGTGAAGGAACTGTTAACACGAGGGATTTCTGAGCTAGAAAACTTAGAAAACGTCAAAGGCATTTCTTGAGCGTCAGACCTGGCCCACCCCTGAGGAATACCAGGGGAAGCAGAGGAATAGAACTTGCAATTTGTCTCCTGGGAGTTTGCAATCTGGGGAGAATGAAATTGCTGGGAGGGACCTCCAGTATCATCTCTTTAAAATTCTAATTTCACAAATTGGGAGATTAACCCAAACTCTCAGAGCTGGTCGTTTAAAACCAAGGTCTCCTGGCTGTCAGTCTTGGGGCTTCCTGGGAGCTGGATCACACTCTTCTCCATGCTCGCCTCATCCAGACAGGCTCTGCTCCCTGCAGACGTCCGTGTGCCCTGCTCTCCTCTCCTGTGTCTTTGCACATGTAAGTCCTGCTCTCTGGAACGCACTTTCATCCTCTTGGACATTGTTTGCTATTTTCCAAGGCTTCCCTCAAATGTCACATTTTCTGGAACTCTCTAGCCTGGGTCAGATTCTCTTCTGCAGCCCGCACACTGCTGCACTTACTTATGCATGCGCCACCTTGCTCAGCGGACAGCGAGCCCCTTGGGGCGGTGTTCTGTTCATCTCTGCATTCCAGTGCCTGGGGCAGGACCTGGCACAGAGCAGGCACTCGAGTATTTGAAGAAATCAATAGTGCCAACAGCCAACATGTGAGAGCCTACTATGCACCAGGCACTGTATTAATGTATTATCTCTGTTAAGGCCACTCAGACTGCTATAACAAAGCGCCACAGACTGGGTGGCTTATAAACAGCAGAAATTAATTGCTCAGAGATCTGGAGGCTGGAAGTCCAAGATCAGGGTGCCAGTGAGGTCCTGTGCGGGCCCTTTGTGGTTCCAGGCTGCTGACCTCTGGCTGTGTCCTCACATGGGGGTAGGTGCTAGGGAGCTCTCTGAGCCTTGTTTATAAGGCAGTGATCCCCTTGGTGAGGGCTCCAGCCTCACTGACCTCAGCCAGTCCTGAAGGGCCCGCCTCCTAACACCATCTCCTCTGGGGGTTAGGACTTCAGCATATGAATTGGGGGGCAGGACGCAGACATTCAGACCGTGGCTGACTCACTCAGTGCTCACTGATACTAGGAGCTTGGTATGATGATTACCTTATTTCTCTGTGGGGGAAACTGAGGTTCTGCTAAACAGCTTGCCCTAAGGCCCCCAGCTGGAGCGTATGAGGGTCAGGGTCCAAACCCTGGCGATTGGCCTCCAGATCTTCCACTTTTAGCAGCTACTCTAGATGCCTTTCAGATCAATGAGTGACCCTAGGGTGGAGGCATAACCCTTATTTCCTAGCGGAGGAAACACTACTTAATGGATGATAACAGGGCACTTCCAAGGTCACGCAAGCGCTGAGCAGGGTGGCGAGGATTCGAAACTGGGATGTCTGGCTTGGGAACTGCTGTGCTTGACCCTTCGCCATCCTGCATCTATGCTTAAGTGTGAAATGACATGGGGCTGATCACAAGTATCGTAGGACTGCTTCTCTCATGAGACTTTCTAAGTCTCTCTTATAATCCCCACTTCAAATAGTTCAATTCAGAGCTAGCTCCTACACTGGAGTGCAGAAAGCCCCCAAGGCTTGTTTCGCTTTGTGTGTCCGAGACCTTGGAACCGGGGTGGGTGAGGTGGGGGTCAGCTCTCTCCAGCAGAGGAAACCTCCTCTGGTACTGAGATTGTGAGCACATGGTTTTTCTCTTGGTTCTGTTACTGCTATTTTAATAACACCCGAATGAGGTCTTTTAACTTGAGCCTTTCAATCAAAGGAATAAACGGAACGGAACTAAATCTCCACTGGAGAGGTGAGGATCTGATGTCTGTCCGTACAGGTGATCCCTGTGAGGGCCTAACTCCCTGCAATATGTCCTAGGCCTGTGATGCTCCTTTAAACTACCGTTTTTTTTCTCACTAGCAGACCGAGAGACTCCTCCAGCTTAGAAGCGAGGGGCTGGCAGAGGAACTGTGGGCCCTAGTCTTGCCGCTGGTGCCATCCCCTCCTGGGGACTCTGTCCGTCAGGCTGGTGGCCGTGTGCAGCAGTAACAACTTCAGAAGAGAGCTGGCTGTCAGGCTTCTCCTATGCTGCTGGCTTCACTTTGTGTATATATGGCTGAAAAACTGAGGAAATACGAACACGCTGATGACCTTGGCTACAAGGACTTTAGAGCTACACTGACCAGCAAGTCTTCCTGGTAAGTCCTTGCTTTGTCCTGATTGTCCCTTGTACCCTAGCCTTTAGCTCTCAGTACCACTCATTGGGCTCCTTGAGACCCACCAATGTATTCTAACCATCGCGTTCACCATCAGATCTGCCCGCAGTGAGCTGCAGTTGGACTCTAGTCAGAACCCACAAATCCTTTCTGGGCAAGTGTCCCTGGTCCATGCTATTGCATTGGACCATGCAGATGGGTTTGTTGGAGCTGGTCTAGGCCCAGCCCAGTCAGGAGACGGCTAATGGTCACAATGATAGGTTATCAGAGCATTGCCTCAGACCACACAGACAGCTGCCCAGAATTTTGCTGCTGTCTGCTTTACTACCTAATCAGTCACCATGACCTCCCCCCAGCTGTTCTGACATTCCGTTCTCAAGGCCTAAGGAATGCTCAGTGGCCAAGCTGGATGTTACAGGGTTCAGTAGATTCCTGGTACATGAGTTGAAAGCACACACAGTGCTGCTATAGCCTCCATTTCAGCGATCCGGAGGGAATAGTTATGTTTGAGGCAAGACTGTTGTTAGCCAAGGAAAGAGGGAAGGGGCGGTATGGGAGGTGAGAGGAAAGCCTGATGGTTCAGCGTCGTGAAACCAAAGGATGAAGGGAATTAATATTTAGAGCCAACTACTTTAGGCCAGGAACGTTGCAACAGACATTTCTTTCATTGTTTCAGAGACCCAGATTAGGTGGGCATTCTCATTCCCAATTAACAGATGAAGACACTGAGACCTAGGGAGTTCACCACCAGGCTACAGAGCTGGCTAAGCCTGATTCCAAAGCTCATGTTCTTCCCACTGTACAATCCTATCAGAGTCAGCCTTCAACCAGGTTTATATTCCGAGTGGTTCATTATACATGGAAAGAGCTTCTGAGGCCTGTTAAGGTTGATTTGCATAATTCATTTTTAGAACATTAATTAGCTGGGATGTGTAATAGTTTTTGTGCCAATTTGTGTTTCAATTTCAAATGCAAATACAAATTAGTAAATGTTATTCCTGTGGCACCTTAAGGATAAAACATTTGCTGCTTGTCATGAGTATTAATCTTTACATTTCTGAAACTATGACTGATAGAAGCAATAATATCCTCTAATTTGGAGGCTTGAGAAAAAATCTAGTCTGATATAGTGGGGGGGGGGCGGTAAAGAAGTAATTCTTTTTCAGCAAAAGAAAACAGCATGTTAAGTATCTATCCACCATCCATTCATCCATCCATCCAACCAACATCCATGCATCCATCATCCATTCATCCATGTAACCATCCATCCGTCCATCCATCCGTCCATTCACCATCCATCCATTCATCCAACCAACATCCATCCATTTATCCATCCATCCATCCAGTCATCCATTCATCTATCTGTTAAATACTATCAAGAACCAACTCAGTGTTAGGTTTTGTGGTAGGAGAGAGAGATATTTCCAGAGAGCTCATACACTTAGTGCGAGAGAGCGTTATGTAAATAAATAAGTACCCTATATTGTGATAGGTTTTAGAATAGAGCTAAGCTTTAAGTGGTGGAACAGAAAGACTGGAAGGGCTCAGGAATGCTTCCCAGGGCATTGGACACTGAGAATCTTGAACTGGGAGTTGGAGAAAGCCAGATAAAGGTGGATGGCTGGTGGTGGGAATGATGGTGGTAGAGAGAGTATGGTGAGACATCTTTATGTGAGGTCTGGTGTATTTGGGGAACTCCCACCATTCTGCCTAGCTGGAGCTTAGGGTTCCTGTGAGTGTGATAGCAAGAGTAAGATAATCTTCAGCCTTGTCTTCTCTGCAGGCTGCATTGTTTGGAATTCCCCTTGCAGACCTTTGGCCACCATTGACTGAGTAGCTGGTCAGACTGACATTTTAGAAAGCTCATTCTGGAAGCAATGTGGAGAATGTTTGTGGGAAGGAGACTTTAGATAAGGAGTGAGGAGACTATTGGAGTAGCCCTCCAGAAGAGAAGTGATGATAATGGCAGGGGCAGAGGAAGTAGAGAGGAGGGGACACCATAAAAAGATATTTCAGGAATATCATTATGGGGGAGGCAATCTGGGGCCGTGCTTAAGAGCATGGACTGTGCCTCTACCCTGCTCTCTCAGGCCTGGCTCTTACCTTGGGCTGGTCTCATAAGTGCTCTGTGCTTTAGTGTGCTTCTCTGTGATACAGGGATAATAATGACAGTGAACACCAATCTCAGAAGGGTTTTGTGCACACAGCACACATTCAAGACTTGATAGGTTCAATGCTGGTGGCGGGATGGTTACTAACGGGATGTTGTGAGAAAAAGGAGTCAAGAAAAATGTCCAGATTTCTGGAATGGTGGTTGACTTCCAAAACTCATAAAAGTATAATATTACAGGGTCATTTTGAATTATTTTGTTGGTTAAAACAATTCACGGAGACAATCCACATTCACTGTGGGGGGTCTACACAAGAGCTTGAATATGGGAAGGTGTGGTCCATTGTGGGAAACTAGCCACAACAGATGTGTACATAGATTGTTTTTGCGATAATAAAATCATAGTTGTGACCGTTGGGTAAGCTGTTGTGTGTGTCTCTCCAGGAGGTCCTTTATATATCCTATTTCATCTCTGCAACAAGCCTCCGAGGCAGATGTTGCCATTCTCACCTCACTTTTAAGGACACTGAAGTTCTATGTCACTAGAACATAGTCACAAAGTTAGTAAATGGTGTAAACTGGATCTGAATATAGCTCACTCTGACAATAAAGCTCATACTTTCTTCACTTTAGAATGTCATCATGACTAATGCTGAAAACGGTCCTTAGAAGGCGATACTACCGAACCGAGCTGAGTGGTGACTAGGAACATTTCGTGGTGGTGGTGATACTTGATCTCTAAGCTTCCTCCCAGTCCTACCATTTCAAGAAAGTCATTTACAGTCTAGAGTAAATGACGTTCCACTGGGTGTTAACTTTACAAAGGATGAGGCAAAGTTACGTTGGTATTCTGAGACTCAGGCTAGAACTACAGGCATTTTTGGCAGACCAGCATCCTAGATAATTTCTTCATTCATAAATAATACAAATCTGGAAGCCATTACACAACACACCACAGTAAGCGTGGTGCTCCAACCTTCATGCTTTGGAGATGGAGGATGAAATGCCATAGAAAATACCCCAAGTCTGGGCAAATCTAAAAATAAGTGAGCCTTCAGCATCATGCTGCAGATGGCATGCCAGGGAGATAGTTGAGATAATACAGTAGTCCCCCTTATCTGTGGGAATACATTCCAAGGTATCCAGTGGTTGCCTGAATCCACAGATAGTACCTACTCCGACATATACTGTGCTTTTTTCCTATACATCCTTATGATAAAGTTTAACTTATAAATTAGGGACAGTAAGAGATTAACAGCAATAGCTACTAATAAAACAGAACAATTGTAACAATATACTGTAATAAAAGTTATGGGGATGTAGCCTCTCTCATTCTTTCTCAAAATACCTTATTGTACTCTATTCACTCTTCTTCTTGTGATGATGTGAGATGATACAATACCTACGTGATGAGAGGAAGTGAGGTGAATGATGAAGATATTCTCTAACCATGACTGACCGTGGATAACTGAAATATTGAAAAGTGAAACCGTGGGTAAGGGGGGAGCTAGTGTATACGCTTTTATCCAGATAGCAGATGCTCGGTTACTGAAACATCAGCACGGGTAAGGTCCACTTTCCTTGTGGAAGTTCAAGTTGAGCGGAGTGATTCTCCACAGAGAGTGACTGTCTACCTTTTAGTGGCATATCTCAGAAGTTACAGCCTCTCAATAAGTCTTCAGAGAGCCAGACTGAAATATATATTAATAAAACATAGCAGCTAGTAATGACATTTGACAAGTGAATGTCACATTCCTATGGAATTTTTGGTAGCGATGACACTCAAGAAATGAACAACAGAGAACCTTCTTGAGTGGACCCAATAAAGATGGCTTCAATTTGAGCCTGTAAACTTTCAGCTCCTCTTTTGTTTGGATAGTGTGATGGGAAAAAATTAGGGTTCCAGTCAAAGCTTCTCTGAGACTGTTTACCTAACTGTAACTGAAGAGGTTAGATCCTCTTTCTGTGGTTTCTTGAAGAGTCCTTTCTGGGGAAAGATTCTAAATCGATCAGTTCATAATTATTTTATGTATTATATCATGATAGTCATTTTGCATTATAGGGCTTTCTTACAGATAGAAAGAAAGGCATTTTTATAGAATAGAAGGGTGTTTGATAGATATAGATTGTCACATCTATCTAAGGCCATCTAAATTTGCTTGTCCTAACTCTCAGAATTCCAGTCTTTCCCAATAAATGTCATATACTAAACCTAGCAAGGCTATGAATTCAATTTATATTGTAATTCTGTAACTTAATAGGATTAAATTTTGGGTCTGACTTTCATCTGTACCAAGCTTGAGGATGTAAGAAATGGAGATTCTTTGAGGACTGACATAGGCGTTTCCTAGCTTTCAAATTGCCTTAAGCTAAGTACTTAACTCAGGTCTTATTCTTTTCATGTAATCTCTCCAGTGGAGTCAGAAACAGTGCCTCTGCCCATCCAACTTCTCATAATCATTATTTCCAACACTGACCAGTAACTTCATGTCTGAGCACTTCATCAGAGACACCCACAGGTAATAACTTAAGTGACCATTTTGTCCCGACATAGCTACTAGTTATGATCTACTGGTACTAAAACATGGCCTGCGAGTATTCCATTTTCACTAGTTATCCAGATTACTGATCTCAGGTTTTCCATTTACAGAGTTGGTTTCCCAGAGTCTGTGAGGATTGGTGTCGCTGACCAGCTGGAGTGACTGCTGCTACTGCCCTGCAGCATGGCTTTTCAGGAAGCCAGGGGCCCCTGCCACGAACACCACAGGACTGTGGGAGGCCACCATTGCTGCTTCTGTTCTGTTCCTCCAGAGTCAGAACTCTCAGGTGCCCATGCCACAGAGGGGGCTGACATGCTGCTGCTCCTCCTAGAGCCAGAGCCATTAGGGCTACCCTGCTGGCACATCCAGTGCAACCCTGTAATGACCAATGGAGCTGTGTTACCTGGGCAGAAACCCAGGAGTCCACACCAGTCTGCTGCTTCTATTGATGTTGCTAGAAGCAAAGTAAGAAAAACTGGCTTCTCTCTCCTACTGCCTGTCAGTCTCCTGGCAGCCCCTCCCTTTGGCAGAACAAAATCTGAAGCCATCTGGCAAGGGGGTCTGGACTTGCATGTAGGTTCCAGGCTTCCAGCCTCCTGCAACTCAGAACAGAGCAAAGAATGCAGTGAGAATGGAGCCATTAGTGATCAATAAAATGGTTGGTGCAGATATTATGACCAGACAAGTTACAAGGCACAATATAGAATTGAAAAGAATTCATCCTCCCTGGCAAGAATGGCCCAGTCGTTTTCTTCCTGTATCCATGCTACGTAACAGTTTCAGTTCTTCTCACTAAGAAGCCAGGTCTGTTTCTCCCCTTCTTCAATGTAGGCTTGCCTTGTAATTTGCTGTGGCCAATAAAATATAGCAGGAGTGATAGTATGCATTTCTGAGCCTAGACCACAAAAGGCCCTGTGTGCTTCCCTTTGCTATCTTTGAATCTTGCCTCCACCGTGAGAAAAAGCCCAGGTTAACCTGTTGGAGGCTAAGAGACCACATGAAGCAAAGACAAGCTGTGTCAACTGAAGCTTCTCTAGATCAGTTAGCCCTTAGTCAACTTGGCAGCTCACCACAGATGCATGAATGAATTCAGCCAAGAACAACCAATGCCAGCCTCCTAAGCAATTTATAGACTTGTGATTTGTAGCCACTGAGTTTTAGAGTGCTTAGTGTCTCCCAAAATAGAAAAATCCAGCAGAGATGATATGTACACACAGAATGGAAACAAATGACAGAGCATCACTGAATTGCACAGTATGTCATATCCCAAAGAATTTCCGGGAGGATGCAGACCCTGTGGACTGACTTTTCATGGTGTCTTCCAGCAAGAGATGAAACTTGAGCTGGGCCTTGAAAAATAAGTAGTATTTCAATTGATTCTGAGGCAGCAAAATACAAAAAAAAATAGTTATGCCAACCAATAATTTTATAACAAAAAGTTTAGTGTATAAATTTGAAAGGTCATCACCATCTTTCCTTTCACCTACATAAATATGTTTTGTTTGGCTATAACTGAGTCCTGTCAGAGTAATTAAACATAGCCACACACATGTATATATTTAAAAATGAAATAAATTATTATAAATATTTTTCTAACTAGAATAACAATCTATAGTTATTGAAGAAAATTTAGAAATGACAGAGAAGAAAAATTTCTAATCTAATTTGTAACCCCGCCAACTGATGTAGCCACTGTTGTTGTTTTAGTATATTTCTTTCCAGTCTCTTAAAAACCTTTTTATGGGGCCGGCTAAGTGGCTCAGTTGGTTAAGAGCTTGCCCAAGAGTGCAAGCTCTGGGCAACAGGATTGCCGGTTTGATTCCCACATTGGCCAGTGACACTGCACCCAAGCTGAGCTGCCACTGAGCTGCCAACAGGTGGCAGGATGGCTCAGCTGGTGACAGCACATACTCCGAACAACATGGCTGCTGGTTTGAGTGGTGGGCTATGCCCACCCGCAACTAAGAATGAACTCAGCACCTTGAGCTGAGCTGCCACGTGGATGGCTCAGTGGATAGAGCGCGCGCTCTTAACAATGAGGCTGCTGGTTTGACTCCCACATGGGATGGTGGCTACACCCACCTACAACTAATTGAACACAGCACCTTGAGCTGAGTGGTGTGACTGGAATTGGAGCTGAGCTTGCTGCACCCTCTACAACTAAGATTAAAGGACAACAATGTGGCTGTTCCCTTTCCCCAATCCCCCAACACTGTTCCCTTCCTCCAAACCCCTAGTAAAATCTTAAATAAATAAATAAATAAATAAATAAATAAATAAATAAAAACCTTTTTATTATTTTTGCATTTTATTTCTTGACATTCAATATTATTTTATATTAATTTCAGCTGTACAGCATAATGGTTAAAATTTTATGTAATTTATGAAGTGATCCCTCTGACTAGAATCCACCTGACTCGATATTACTGGTATATATATATATATATATATATATATTACCGTATTATTGATCATATTCCCTATGCTTTACTTTACATCCGCATGACTACTGTGTAACAACCAATTTGTACTTCTTAATTCCTTCCCCTTTTTCACCTACCCCTCTCCCATCTGGCAACCATCAAAATGTTCTCTGTATCTATGAGTTTGTTTCTGTTTGTTTATTTTGTTCTTTAGATTCCACTTATAAATGAAATCATATGACACTTGTCTTTCTTTGTCTGACTTACTACACTCAGAACAATACCCTCTAGGTTCATCCATGTTGTCGCAGATGGCAAGATTTTATTCTTTTTTTATGGCTGAGTAATGTTCCATTGTATATGAGTATATGTACCACCTCTTCTTTATCCATTCATCCATTCAAGGACACCCAGTTACCTTTGTATCTTGGCTTATGTAAATAATGCTACAATGAGCATATGGATGAGCATATCCTCTGCAAGTAGCATTTGGGTTTCTTTAGATAAAAACCCAGAAGTAGGATTACTAGGCCCTTCTTTCTCTCTTGATAGAGTCTTTGTTTTATAGTCTATTTTGTGTGGTATAAATATTGCTACTCCAGATTTTTGTCTGTTGGTTTCCATTTTCATGAAATATCTTTTTCCCTCCCTTTACTTTCAGTCTGTGTGTGTCTTTTGATCTCGGGTACGTCTCTTGTAGGCAACATATATAAGGGTCTTGTTTTCTTATCCATTCAGCTCCCCCCACTCATGTTTTGATTAGAGCATTTAATATATTTACATACCTATCAATAATTATATATTTCACCTTCTGAATGTGCCATTGTTAATTTTTTTTATTTTGCTGTATATTTATGTTGATTATGATTTTTTTCTATTGTAAGTAACTACAAGAGCCACCTTTCTATGTAAAACAGATTTGGATTATTTCCTTAAGATACCTTGGTAGAAGTGGGCCAAAGTTCATAAAATTTTAAAGCATCTTGGTATCTTGGTATATATTGCAAAAGTCCTTCTTTTCCCGGAAAGGGCATTCTAACTTTTCTCCCATATAAATGAGTGACGTTACTCGTTCCATTGCATCTTTCCTGCATTGAGAATCATCTTATGTATGTATTTGTGGCTATTTTAATAAATACAAATTGATAACCCATTGTTGCTTTAATTAGCATTTCCTTGAGTTTGAGATACATTGAACATTTTTCATGCCCTTATTGGTTCTTTGTTTCCCTTTTTTGTGAACTGGCTCTTCATGGTCTAGAGAATTGATATTGATATCAAAGTCCTTTTGTGGTTGACCAGCTGCTCCTTACCTCCCCTGGGATGGGGACTGTGTGGTAGGAAAGCTGTCATCTCCTATAAAAATGCCTATAGGATGGGCCGCTGCACAAGGCCCTCTGCAGCTGTTCCCTGGGTGGCATTGCCAGGGCCCCGCTCTCCACAGCCCTTCTCCACAGGATGACATGGAACCGCAAACCTGAGGCTCTGTTTATATAGTTGCCTCCAGGGTCCTGCACTCTGTGCTGCTTGTGCCCAAGGGTTGCTTGCTTTAAATGACAGCAGCATTTTGAGAGCTTTTAATGTCCCACGGGTACAGGGACCTGCTGTGACCAAGAGGAAAGTGGCACCATAAGGCTGTGTTGCTTGGGTGGTTTTCAGGGTGATTGTAGGCTGCTTGGCCTGAACTCTTCCTTTTCATCTCTGGCTCCATGGTGTGAAATGCTGAAGGCTCTGGGAGAGAGCTTTTGAGCCTCATTACCCATCCGGAGTACCACGTGATCCCGCAGTAAGCCACCTGTTATTTTCAAAAGAAAACCCAGATTTGTATGTATTGACTGGAGGGCAGACATCTATTTTGGGTCAGACAGGCAGCTTGGTAAGGTGAGTGATGAAGATAACTCTGAGATCAGCTTGTTGGTGTTCTGCACCCTATGGCACCCGGACACCCTTAATTACAGCATTTATCACTCTATGGTATAGTTATCCATCTATTCATGATCTGCCTTTAGATTTTGAGCTCTGCATGGGACTGGGCAGCATCTTATTAATTCCTGTGTCTCCAGTGCTCTATACGAGACAGAGTAGTTGTTCAGCAGATATGTGTTGAATCAAAGGAATGTCATCATTTGGATTCTGAGGAAAAGAAAACCTCATGAAGCCTTGTGTTCGTAGGTTATTCGCCAATATAGTGGTCACAAGCAGCTAGTGACAGAATGGGTTTGGTCTCGCAGTTTCTGCCGACTCTGCCCAGTGCTCTTTCTGTGCATGGGCTGCATCCTCAGCCAAAAGGCTGCTGCTACCAAGAGGCTACGGCAGCCCCTGGCAGCGGCAAAGGGGGACCCAGATCAACTGATTCTCGCCCAATCCTTATAACCAAGGTTTCCCCATCTGGTGTAGTATTATGGGTTAAATTATGTTGCTCAGAAAGCTATACTGCAATTCTAACTGCCCGTGCATCAGAATGTGGCCCTACGGAAATGGTTATTGTAGATGTCCTTCGTGAAGCTGCTCATACTGGAGCAGGGTGGGCCTGCACAGGGAGAATGGCGGCGAAAAGACTGAGGCAGAAATGGGAGTTTCACTGCCATAAACCAAGTAACGCTACAAGAAGTTGGAAGAAGCCTCTCCTAGAGGCTGGGGAGGGAGCATGGCCAGCTGACAGCTTGATTTTGGACTTCTGGCCTTCAATATTGTGAGGCAATAATTTCTGTTGTTTGAAGGCACCCAGTTTGTGGTAGTTGGCTCTGCAGCCCCAGGAAACCAACACACAGCTTGGAGACAGCCTACCCTCCTGCGGCAGCAAGGACGGTACCGGCGTGCACACTGACCCCCTTCTCCAGGGCTGACTTGTTTCAGAAAAACGGTCACCAAACTGCAGGCATATCTCTGCAGCCTGCACTCGTTTGCATCTACCCCGGAGTTGCTTTGTGTTTCTTTGTGTAGGTCACACAGAGAGCTGGTTTTTAAGCCAGAGCTGTGTTTTTATCACCCAGCTGAGTGTATGAGAGTCTGGGGTTGTCCCTGCTTCACTGGTTTTGTGTAGGGAGGTGTGTGTGTGGGTATTTTGGGGCTCCTTTGAAGGCATGGGGGCCCTAGCCATTGCCTCTTTGGGTAGAAACACAACCAGCTGTCCTTCCAAATTGGGTGTTTTAGACAGGGCTAGTGGCAGTGCCTGAGGTCTGACACCAGTGGCAGCATCCTCAAAAGGAAGAGAGCGAGAATCAGAAGTCCTGGCCACTGTATCCAGTTCTCTTCTGCTCCGCGGGGTCTTGGACAAGTCATACTTCTTCTCTGGATCTCAGGTTCTCCATGGATACAATTGGTCACAACTTGTGTCCTCTCAGTGTTCTAACGTGAGGGTCCCAATGGGGTTCAGTTCCTCTGGTGGGTCCAGGCAAGGCAGGAATACATGGGCCCAGGTACAGAGGCCTGAGAAGGGTGGAAACAAAGGCTCTGGTCTCATGCAGGAACCTGCCTGAGGATAATAGTAATAAAAAGCAAGCAACGAGGTGCTTAATTTCTTCATGGAATCCCTTCAGCTTAAAGGACATACTCAGGATCAGAATACCTGGCCTGAGTTCTGATTTGAATACAGTTCAGCCGTGTGGCCTTCTGGTGAGTTCTGCTCTGAGCCTCATTTTCCTCACCTGGGAAATACAGGTAATGATGAGTAGCCAGCAGGGCTCTATGGACTCAGGTGAGAAGTGGGCATGAGTGCGCCTGGCAACGCTGAAGGTGTTAGAGGCCAGCGATGGTTCTGTGTGTTTCCCTCCCTTCCGTGTCCCCTTCCCCCATCAGCAGGCCTCTAATGGCTTTGGCATCTCCGCGGTCCATTTCCTGGAGGGCGTAAATTATTTAGTGGATGAACACATCTGCCAGCAGGCCGAGGGTGCTTCCTCAGTGCATGCCCATGGGAGGAGGCTGCGCGTTGGCCTGACTTGCTCCACCCTCCCTGGAGGCTGCCTCTAGCCTGTGGCATCCTTCATGATGGGGACTTCAAGCTGCCTGCTGGGGCTGTTCCCAGGCTCCCCTGGTCTGGCCAGCTGTGCTCTAAGCCTTGGGTCCCTCCCTTAGAAGGAAGTGGGCCTCTTAATGGCCATGAATATTTGATGAGCTCTTAGAGAAGGTTCATTAGCGACCCTGGTACATCCCCACAGATGCCCCTCTCCATGTAGCCTCTGCCTGAGCGGGGTGCTGTGAGTGTTGATGGGAGAGGGAAAGGAGGTGCTGAGAGCAGTCAGGCTGCTCCTCCCAGCCCCGAGAGAAGCCAGAGTTGGCCTGTCTACCCACCTGAGGACAAGGCAGCACAGTTACCCAGCAGGGAGATGTGTGCAAATATCCAAGCGTAGTTGTTCTTGGCCTTGGGGATGGGAAAGGTGAAGTGTGTAATGGGTTCTTCTGAGAGGTCAGGGAAGCTACAGATGCTCCCCCAGAGAACTGCACACAGTCACAAACGTGGAGACCTGGCAAGCCATCTTGGTGGGCCCCCAGGGGCCCCCAGGCTTCCCTGCTAGTGGGGTGAGCCCAGGTTCTGATTTCAGCTGGCTGTTCATCCTCCAGAAACATTTCCTTTTCCCCAGGCCTCTCCCAACCTCAACCCCCATCCTTCAGCTCTCAGCAAATGCCTCTCTGTCCCCCAAGATGCATTTAGGTCCAGGTGCTCTGTACCTTTCTTTCCCTGACATTTGTCACTCTGGTCCTTATGGTGTTCTTATTGTCTGTGAGGACAACAATCACTGTTTCCTCCTCCACTACAACCCAAGTGTTTAGCACCATGCTTGGCACATAGTAGGTGCTCAGCAAATATTAACCTTGGGTAAGTCACTCCCCCTTTCATACTACTGTATTCACAGAAGGATGATCAGCATCCACTTCCTGAAATACAGCTAGGTTTCATACTGGGAGAGGGTTTCCACTGACCCTGTACTTATTTAGGTTTTTTAGGTATACCCTTATATTATTCTGGCCTCCTCAGCTTGCAGGCTTATGGATCAGAGGTGATTTGTATGGTTCTACCCCCAAGATGAAGACAGTAAAAAGGTCCCTCCCAAGTCACTTACCAGCTGGGAGATTCGGTCAGGATAACAGAGGTACTAGGCATAGCTTTTTACCAATCAGGGCAAGATTAATTCCTGGATAAAAGAGACTGAAGAAGCTTGCCAGGTGGACTTATAGTTTTCCAAGGGTTTAGGGCAACAGTTTAAGGATTTAAACCACCGTGGGGGCAGAAAGTAGGGGACAAGAATGAGAGAGGAGAGAGAAGGGAATCGCTATTTCTTAAATACATATCATGCACCAAGGATGGTGCTGTGTACTTTATTTATGAGGCTATTTACTTGTCATATGACCCCAAGGAATGAGTACTTTAATATCCGTTTCTGGAAGATGAAACTGGGGCTCAGAGTGGTCACATACTTTCCTGAGTTCACACAGTTCACAGGGTCGGGTCAGGCAGGGGTTATATTTGAGCATATGATGTGTGCTAAGTGGGTGTGAGCATCTTCTGAAAGGTCTTAGCCATAAGCTCATGTGTTGGGCAAGTGATACCGTTGTCCCTTTTACAGAGGTGAGGAGAGTGATGCTCACAGAAGTGAAGTGACTTAGTCACAAACACGTGTCTGGGAAAGCGGTGGAGACGCAGAATGTCTGGGTGGCTAAGGAGGGAGGGGCAGCATGGGATCAAGGCTCCTGCTTGAAGAGCATTCCAACCCACCCCTTTCTTGACAGGCCAGGCCTAAGGGCAGCTTGGGGATGGGTGGGCAGTGGGCTTCTACCAAAAGGCTAGTGTTCTGCGGAGCCAATTGTTGTCAAAACAATGTCTCCTGTAGGAACAATGTTTTCTAATTTCTGAAGCATTTTTATATCTATTATCTCCTTTAATCCTCCAAACAGCCCTACAGAGTAGATACTCTCATGCCTATTTTGCAAGGAGATTGTGGAGCCGGGGTATCCATCTACCCAACTTCTGGTTGTTTACACTCAAGGTCAACCCTTGACCATCCAGACCAGTGACCTTGGTTGCCCTTTGATTTCCCACTAGCACCATGCACATTTTTCCTGGACTTCCATGCACAAGTCCCTTCACTTAGTAAGCCTGGATAATGAACAAAAACTCTTTCCTGATGAACTCAACAACTTGCTCGGGTCCTGTGAAGAAAACATCGCTTCCCTTGGTGGTCACAAGGAGCCCGTGGGATCTTGGTTGGCTGCCCTGTGTCTGGATAACGGCTATCTAGAAATGTCTAGTTAGCTTCCTGTATCATGCCAGGACATGGCGGAAACCAGTCATAGTGAAAAAAAACACATATGAGCCACTTGTCCCTCTGTTCAACTCAAGTTAACAGCTGCACAGAATGTATTTGTTTCCAGTGTATCTTTTTCATTTTCTTTTGCTGCTAGATCTAATGGGAATAAGCTTCGAATGTAAGCGACTAACAGCTTCTTTCTAGTAATGAACCTTTTGATTCCTTCTTTTCAAGATTTGCCAATGAGAATCCGCATTTGGTCCGTAACTAAAGGCAAGTCATAGAGGCTTGGAACACAAGACGGGAGGGTGGCTGATGAGACCACAGGCGCATCTAGCGGTGCACTTTTGGGCAAAGCTTCCCATCCCACCTCCCATTTGTGAAAGTGGAGGAAAGGGAGCTAGCAGATTAGCACTGCTCTAATAGAGGTACAAACTTCCATTTAAGCCTCGACCCCAGGGGATATCACTGTGCCAATGAGAAACTGAGGCTCAAAACCGTTTCCCAAAGTCCAAGGAATAGTAATGGAGACAAGTGGGGGAGGGAGCATGTGGGTCTGTCCCATCTTACAGCCATGTTCTCATGGGTGGCACCACACCGTCTCTGGTTGGTGTGGTGTTTTGACATCACCCACATCTACATTTTTGCCTCTGACTCCATCAGTTTGTTGTTGTCACTTGCATCTCCATCTCACCTCTCCCCGACCCCTCGCCACCTGCCCTCCAAAATGGCCCTCCCAAGCCACAGTGTGACCATACCAGACTCCTGCTCGAGCCCTGAGCTGGCTCCTAAAGGACCAGGAATGTGCACCTGAGTGAAACGCTTCAAGCTTCTCACTTGGCCCCTGCTCTCCTTAAAATCACAACTAACATTTGTAAGACTAATGCACTTTATAAAAGAAGAATTCACTTATGTTAATCTCAGTAGATTATCACAACTCTGATTTTTCTAGCCAATAGGTTTGGGCACCATTCTCTGAAAATCTTTCACGTGTGTTCCTGCCCCGTGGCATTGCTCCCTGAGCTTTCTTCTGCCTGGAACATATTTCTCCTCATGTGCACATTTTGTTTTTCCTTCACCTTCCCAGGGAGCATTCTTTGATCTCTACACCAGACCAGGATCCACCCTTAAACTTCCACAGTATCATAGACGGCCAAGGTTTCAAAGGTGAAGTTCCACGTCTGAGCCATTACTGTGCCCACAAGACTCAGCAGTGCCTCAAGAAAGATTTGTTCAACAGAAACACCAAATGACATTGAATTAATTACAATCAATCAATCAATCAATCAATCAATCAATCCCTCCTATTGCTTTCTGAATGAATGCCAGTTGAGTTGATTTATTATTATTAACCCAAGGCTGTAAAATAGAATGGGCATAAAGGGATTGGAACTTGGGAAAAAGCAGTCCATGGGGATGTGCCCACTTGGGTGTATTCCTAGTAAGCATGGGGGATGGGGCGGCCATACTCCCTATGTGAATTAAGGGTTTTCAAGAACAGGTCTCAGACTCCTTACTGCACAGAACCAGCCCTGCCTCTCCCCCAAGAACCTCCCAGAACACCATTAGCCCACACCTTCACCCTGTTCAAAAAGCATAATAGGGCTCAACGTATCTTACAGCAGAAGACTCACAGGATAAGAAGGATGGCAGCAATGATAGTTGCTAATGGGTAGGTATGTTATCCAGTTGCTATGTATTTTCACTGGCTGGGTGCTTGCATGTGCTTTGTTTTCTTTCTTTTTCTCCACGTTAATCATGGAGATGGCCCTTGATCCGTCCTTGGCATCCTGTGTGCCAGAGGTGACGATGGCTAAAAGATGGAAAAAGCAGGAAGGATGAGGCATGGGAGAAGCGTTTGCGCATGCACGCTGTTACCCTGCAGTTACCTGCAGGCTGTCTCAGCAGATCACAGTGACAGGCAGGTGAAAAAAAAAAAGGCAAACAAGACACTGCGATGAAGGCCCAATGGAGGGCCCAGCCCTGGAGCTTTGCATGTGCGCTGCGTGCTCCTTGGGATGCAGATTTTAGAGTGAGATTCAGGCGAGCAATTCCCTGGAGGCCAGCCCCTTTCCCGAGCGGGGCTCCTGGTGCATTTCCTTTCCTTGGACCATTAAACTCCACACTCTCAGTTAATTGGTGCAACTCAGTTCTGGCCAGTTTGAGGTGTGCAGTAATGCCACATGGTCTTCAGACCCCGGGCCGGGCAGACCCCAGGCCAGCTTGCTATGACATGGGGACACCTAGGAGGAGCCACATGGAAAGCAAAGCCTCCGGAAGGGAACTCGGTCCTTGCCATGCCACTGGGTGCTGTGTGGGTCTCTGCTCTGAGTGGATGAGCGCGACGGTTCGCCTGGGCCATGCTGTTCAAGGGAGTGGTCAGTGCAGGGACTCTTCCTCCCGCATCTTCACAGGTTAGTTTCTTCAGCTCTCGGCTCAATCGTCACCTCTTGAGAAAGACCTTCCCTAACCCTCCACCTACAATAGGCCCTCTCAGCTCATTTTATTTTAACTTATTGAAAAATCCTACCTTCATAATTGACAACATCCCCAGCATCAGAATGGAAGTGTCTTGGGGTCAGGATTCTGCCTGTCTTGTCCCCTGATAGGTCCCCGGCGTTTAGAACAGGTACTGGCCACTTAGCCCATCCAGGAGTGCAAATAATAATTATTCTCTATGATAGCAGATAATAAACAATTATATAAAAGGGAGAAGGCAGCTGTCATTTTCTCACTATCTACTAAATATTCTACATATACTTTCTGCATCTAATTCTCAAGACAAAGTAGGAAACAGGTAACGCTAATTCCCTTTTAATAGATGAGAGAAATTTGAGGCTCAGTGAAGTTAGGTAACTTGCCCAAAGCCACGCAGCTGGTACTTGGCTGAACGAATAAAAAGGATGGACTTAAACACTTACGTTCCCTAGGGAAAAAGATCCACACACGCCTTCTTCTGAGACAGGGGATCTGGTTTATGGGATGAGGAGAGATAGAGGGACAGGAAAAAACCCTGGGTGGCCTGAAGCCTGGGAGAAAGGGGAGGGCGACAGCGTCACTCTCTGAGACTAGCTCCATCCTGGGAGGCACAGGATCTGGTTAGAGGCTTTTCTTTCTCCCACCCCCCTGTTTAACTGTGGTCAGGCCTTCCCCTCTTAGGGCCTCTATTTCTCACCTGTAGAATGAGAGGGCACAGTTAGATTCATTGTTTTCAGAGTAGTTTCTGCATCCTAAAGATTTTTTGGCAACCTCATGAGGAAGAGGGGGTTCTCAACACCCCTACATTTGAGAACCACTGTCTGAACTGGGAAGGGGCTGTTCCCACAGGAGTGTGGCCATAGGCATAGGAAAGAACTAGACTGTGGGGCCCGGGGACCTGAGTCCCAGTCCAGTGATGCCTCTTACTGACTGTGAGGCCAGGAGTCCTTAATGGACTCAGCCTCAGTTTTTTCATCTGCAAAATGGAGCTGACCATCCATGGCCCCTCGTTGCTGTGAGGCTCTGATAGCACCAAATGGTGAATGTGCTTGGGACGGTGCAGTGCTGGGAAGAGGGAGGCAGGCGTGTGGGTAGGACTGGGGCAGGGCAGCTGTCAGGGAGCAGCTGGACAGGCATGGTGTGTCCGAGGAGATTAGAGGTCAAGGGCCCTTGGTGTCCTGTGAGAGCGTCCTTTAGAGCAGTCCTGCCTGTGAAATGGGCATTTTATCACTGCCTTGGCTGCCTCTAAAGAGAAAGCTTTTAGGGTCTGAAGAGAAAGCTTTTGAGGTATGGTGCACCGACTACATATATGCAGGGCCGATGGTGGCCGTGCACTATCAGACGAATCTTAATCTAATCCCTGTCCCACCTCTCACTGGCTGCGTGACTCAGAGCCTCAGTGAACTCAGGTATAAAATGAGAACAATAAAAATAAGAGCCGCCACTCACAGAACACACATCCTATATGCAGGAACTATATATATGTATGTATATGTATTCACTTAATCCTTCCAAGAGCTCAGTGAATTCAGAGCTATTACATTTGCGTTTTACAAATGGGGAAACTGAGGCACAGAGCAGTCAGGTAACTTGACACACAGCTGGGGAGTGCTGGGTTTGAGAGTCAAACTGGGCAGTGTGGCTGTGCATGGCACTGTACCACCCGTGTCCCAGGGCTTGGGAATAGGTAAATCAAATAAGGTGTGTAAGGCCTCCGAGCATGGTCAGGTTCATAAATTTGATTGTTTTTATGCTGCTGGTGCCGTGGAAAGAGAGCTCATTTTAGAAAAAAAACATGGACCCGGAAGGCATAGATAGTGGCCTGACTTTCCAAATTATGTTCCATCTCCTCTGAAACCATTTTTCACACTGACATCTTTCTTTACAGCTTTGGGGAAATTTTAATGCTTTAGAAATGGATGGGTCACAAAGTTTAGTGTCTACTTCAACCCAGCCTCCTCCCCATGGCATTTAAGGGCCCAGAGAAACAGAGAGAAGGGAACCAGGCACAGCAGCGACCCCGTTGCCTCTGGCGGCCGCGGGCTTGCGGCAGTTTGTGATTAATCCGCGTGTGTGCAGAGGTGGCTTTCCTAATGACAGCGCAGGAGGGTGGGTGTTCTGTGCCTCCCTTCATTGCTTACTCTCCTCACCCTTGAGAGGAAGGGTCACTAGCATGGTCACTCACCAGTGTGATGCCATAAGAGGTCAATATTACAATAGCAAGGAAACGAATTCGCGGTGCTTTGCTCGGAAGGGTCTGGACTCTCGGAACCAGCTTTTAGTGGGAATGTTTCAGCAGGCTGGGGACTGGGGTAGGGTGCCCCTAGGAACTGGCTCCACCTGGAGAGTGAGGCCTCCTCACACTGTACCCCAACTGCCTTTCTGGTCTCACTCTAGTCCCTGGCCCTGGGTTTCAGGGTCCCCGGGTTATGAGGAGCTGTGATCCCTTTTCCAGATGGAGCTAACACTGAAGATCTTTGTGACCTTGACTACAGAGAGCTCCAGAGGGTAGACGGGTTGAGAGGAGGTGCTCTTTCAGGGAGGGCAGACGAATCAGCAAACAAGAGGTTGTCGCTGTGCTGGCTGTGGGGTGACTCCAGTCTCTGTACATTTGGGATTGGTTAATAATTCTTGGTGATGTTATACTTGCATTCACTGTCAGACTTTGCAGGACATCATGGAAGGGTCACCAACAAATATGAAATGAAATAAAATAACATGTAATCAAGTAAAATGCAATTAAAAAAATCCAAGCCACGCTTGGCCTGGCAGCCCCCTTGCAATGACAGCCTTGGTTCTGTGCAGGGCGGTCACCTCTGCAGGGTAGAGATTGTCAAACCATGCTCTATGCAACATCATTTGGTAATTCCATTAGAGCCACTTAGTGGGGCGGAGACGACAGAGGAAGAGAAGGTGAAACTTTGAGATCCCATGCCCGTTCAGGCCCTAGTTCCTTCCATTTTTATCAAGTTTTATCATTAGAATTTGGAACCTTTGGTTAAATTTTTCATGTGCTAAAATAACAGCTTGAAAATCACTGTCTTAAGAGGTACCTTACTAAGTCCCTTTGAGGACACCTCTTGACTTACAAGGGGCCCATTTCCCCTTTATTCCCTCTGACGTGTTGAGGACAATGACTATTTTCCCAAGCCATAAGATACTTGAGACCAGGCTACCACGGTCAGGTACTTTACTACATGTCTCTGGGGTAACACCAGGAAAATAAACCTAGAAAAACTTGTATCAAAGTAGCTTGGTACATGAGACCCAGTTCATTCCCTAGTACTAGAAGGCTCCATCTCACCTATCGGGCACTGTCTCAAGGCCTACCCAGGAGCTCTTCAAGATTTAAAATATGGCTCTGAGAAAGTGAGGCCTGAGAACTTGGAACTTAACGGAAAGCAATTATCTGCTTTGCACTCAGAATGCGGATTGTGTGTCAGAGTGTCCTGTGTGAGGCCCCCACCACTGCTTCAGATAAATGACATGGGAATGCCCACTCCTTTTTGGAGAGACCCTTCCTATCCCTGGGGGAATGGCCTTAGAGACCCCTAGAGGGTGACCCTCAGAATACAACGCAGTCACATCCACTTTCCAATAGGAGGGTCCCCTTGTCCTAGTTAATCATCACCAGGGCGACCATAAATCCGGTTTGCCTGGGACAGTCCTATTTTATGCCTGTTGCCCTGGTGTAATTGTTAATAGCTCCCCTTTCACTCCCCAAGTGTCCTATTTTGGGTGATAAATTATATGGTCACCGTAATCATTATTATGACCAGAGTGCTTCCTGACCCTCAGTGCCCAGATGGTACGGTCCTCCAGGAAGCCTTCCTGCCATGCCGAGTAGAGCTGATCTGTCCTTCCAGGCAACCACCTACCACAGTGCTCAGCTGTCTTTTCTGCCCCGTCCCGCTATGTGAATTATTAGTCTTCTCCCTACTTCATCCATTCAACAAGTATTTTATGCTCACTTGCAATGAAACAGGGAGTTTTGCAGACACTGGGGGAAGAGGAGTGTGGATGGCGTCAGCGCTAGCAATGGTGGTAACAGTGCACATGGATTAGGTGTACCTGAGGGCCATCTTTCTTTGTCATCTCCACAGCAAGGCCTGGCATTGACTGATGGCCTTGGGGGATATTGATTGGTTGGGTCACACATCAATCTGGTTCTCTTGGTCACAATGGTGCTGAGTCACAGCTTCCTGGGACAGCCTGGCTCCAGCCTTGCCAGTGGGGCCAGACTGCTGACCTTTTGCTATGGGTGTACGGAAGTTCCCAAACTATCTAGACCCCAAGCCATCTGCCCAGAAAACCACTGATGGCACTGGCCTTCAGGAGGGCCACATAGCACCTTTCTCAGCTCGGCCTGCTCCACAGAACTTGACTGAGACAGATCTGAGGGGAATGGCCTCTTCACCTGATACCATTCTATATAATTTTATAAAGCACTTACTGGACTGTGTACCCAGAAGGCTAACAGTGTGGCCATTCCTTAAGAGGGGTCCCATATCACTTGCTTGCACCAGGCTATTAAATTTCTTCATACTGCATTCTTATTTCTAAGCGTATTTAAGTAGATATTCTCTGGACGATACCGATTTTGTATACTTGATCGTGTTTCCCTTTTGCACGGGCAGCCAGGAAGCTCCTCACCAGCCCTGGGATCATTAGTAGTAACTGGGCAGGAACCCCCATGAACTCTGAATTGACTCATTCCAGGCTTCAATTTACTGTTCTTCTCTTACCTTTCCTCTATGTTAAAATTTCATGTTAGTAAACCAATTTGAATCTTTTTTGAAGTGATCTGGGTCTCAACACCTAAGTAAATCACTTTTCTCAGACACCTGTACGTGTAAATAAGTCTTAAGCACCTACTATGTGAAAAGAAACATGTTAGAATCATGGAGGATGAAGGGAATTGCAAAGAAGTGTTGCAGTCTCTGCCCTCCAGCCTAAGGCCCTATTCTTTTTGCCCGTCACTTTCTCATGGGTCAAATCTCAGTGAACGCAGGCATTCTATAGATCCAAGAATGGAGAAACTGACCCCCAAATTCCATCCCTCCAAAGGATTAATTATTTGCATAATTTACTTTGTTAATAATGGTGCTGGGCCTAGTACCTGCAGAGAGGAAATAGATTTTTAAAAAAGAAGATGGTTGGGTCGTCATTACTTCACCATGTCTGTGTTGGTGTCTTTGTCTTGAATGTAATTAAGAGCCTTGGTGTGAGTTTTTTTAAATGTCTGATCAGCCATCCCCCACACTTTCACCCAACATGGCCACAAAGGGAGGTTGAGACTCATTCAAACCAGAATTTAGCCGCCTCATACAGTCCTCTGCATGAGGGGGGAGGGAAGGGACTTGGGGAGAGAATATATTGAGATCTGCTCTTTGATCGTGTTCAATGCGACTTTGCATTTACCTGAGGGATTAAAAGTTCTCATTGACCAAGGCTCCGGGCTTCCTACTCAGCCTTTGACGGGACAAGTGTTAATTGGACAATATAATGGGGACAATGTGAATTCCCCTCTTAGAGTTCCTTTTCTTGTTCAGTCAAATAGAAAGACCCTTTTAAATGGCAGAGAGGGGAAGAAAGGGGCTGGTTTATAAGGGTAATAGACGGCACATCTTCCCCCTGGTCTCAGAACAAGTGCAATGGAGTCAGCATAAAGCAGGAAAGAAAGGGGATGATGTGGTGGCTTGCCTAGAATGTCATCCTGGATTAGGAAGCAGGGAAAGGTGGCCAGGAGGCTCGGTCTGTTTTTATGACAGTGGGCTGCTGGTGGTGGTGGTGGTGGTGGTGGTGAGAGTGGGGGGCGGGCAAGAGTTGGGGAAGACAGAAGCCGTGACACTTAGGGGTAAGAAAGAGACAGCTTGGTGAGAGGAGGAAACGGGGGTGACATGGGTGACAAGGGCAGTGGAACGTGGACAATCAGAGACCTGGTAGGATCCACTGGGATCCATTTGAACCCAAAGAGTTCAGTACGGTGCAGGGGTGATGGGCAAGAGAGGGGAATACTAGAAGCAACCACCTGCTTTTTAGGGGTTCTGTAATTCGAATCTTCCTCCTGCCTGATCTTAAAGTCAGTTGATGTTCAGTTTTCCGTGGATTCTGGGAACCACTTCTCACCTCCTCCTTCACACCCATAGAAACAGACATTTCCCTCCCTGGTTGCGTTTCCTCAACACCCCCATTTGTTTCACTCCTAACGAACTCTTCCTCCTATTGAAATTCAGCTAAGACTTCTTCCAGTCCCAGTTTTTATGAATGATGACAATGGCCCATTCAGTTTTCCATTTGTTAATTTATTCTGTAGACATTTTCTGGGCATTGACTATAGGGCAAGTCCTCTGCTGTGTGCCCTTGAGCAAGGCACTTAATCTTGCTGTGCCTCACACATTCAGAGATGAGGATAATTGTCCTGGCTTTTAGTCTGCAAAGTTCTCTTTGGGATCAGTGGAGATAATGGATATAAAAACGTCTTACAAATTGTAAAATATGTGAAACAAATTATTTTCTTTATTTTTATGCACTGGGGAGCTGAAAAGAATGCATAAGAAATGATGAGGGGCCGGCCGAGTGGCGCGATGGTTAAGAACTGGCTTGGGATGCCAGAGGGCCCCGGTTCGGATCCCACATATGAGGGCCAGTGACACTGCCCTCTACAGCTAAGATGCTGAACAACAGCTCAACCTGGAGCTGGGCTGCCATGGGTCGCCGGCGACGGCGTAGGCTGCAGCCCCTGTGGCAGTGGGTTGCCATGGGCTACCATGTGTAGCCAGCAGCCAGCGTGAGCGGCCAGCAGCCGCCATGAATGGCCATCCAGAAGCTGACAACTGATCTGCCTCGCCTGGGAAGAGTGCAATGATGGTGCCAACTTGGGCCAGTGATGCAACGTCCTCCACAACTAGACTGAAGAACAAAAGGACAACAACTTGTCTGTTCCCCTTCCCCCAATTCCCCAGCACTGTTCCCATCCCCTAATTCCCCAATAAAAATATTAAAAAAAAAAAAGAAATGATGAGGACCAAAGACAAAAACAAAACAAAAGAAAACAAAACAAAAATCTCCATTGAAAGGCAAGCTTGCCAGGCACAAACAGGCCATGATGCAGGGGACTTAAGGCCTGGGTGACCAGACTGAGCCTCAGTTATCCAAGCCATGTCACCTAAGGGAAGTCCCAGGCCCTTTCTGGTGTTCAGTTTTTCTATCAGCAAACTGACAAGTTGAAGTGCCTTCCTGATCACTCAGCACCCTTACACCTCAAGCCTTCAATGATCCTACCTGGCCTGGCCTCTTTCCAAATTTTTCTTTGCAAATTTTATAATCACACCAATTTGGGATAATTTGAGAACTGTAAACAAAAACTAAATCTGCAACTTTTAACCCCATCAAACATTCTTTTGGTTTTAGGGTTGGCTAAGAAAAGAGAAGTAGCTGACCACCCATGTTTTAAGAGCAAACCCTAGAGAAACTCCTGGAACTTAAGAGGGTCTCATTTTATGGTGAAATAGCAGAAAAAGGGTGGTGAGGCCAACCTTCACTTTTATTCCTTTGGGGTTCTTTCCCCCAAGTAGCAAGGGGGCTGTGCTGCTTGTTTATTTCCCTGTTGTTTCCTAGTTCTACACCCACTGTTCATACTCTCTGTGGACTGGAAGTCTGCACATGACATGACATCCGTTAACTTCCCTTGTAGGTAGGCTTTCTGTCTGCTCCGCCAATAGGAGGCCCTGGTGGGAGTCTGTCCAGAGGGTGGGAGGAGGGAGGATTCTGCTCTGGTTCAAACAGTGGCATTGCTGGCAGTTGATGTTGGCTGCTGTAGTAGCAGCAGCAGCACAAGTGGGGTGATTCTGAGCTCTGGCAGGCTGGCACGTTTTAGCATCTTTTACAGCAGCTGCAGGTCTAGTTGAGAGGATGCCTCTCTGATTGGTCCAGAACTCACCGAGACAACATCTCCGAGAACTCAGCATCAGGGCCAGGTTTCCAAGCATTGGCCCGGGAATGTGTTAGTAGCATCTGATCTCTAAGTATCACCCCCTGTTCCTTTTAGTTCCACCAATGCCCCCTCATTCTCTTATTTGGTCTTCCAGCACTTCTCACTCCCTTGTAACCAACTTCCTGTATTAAATTTCCTCCATTTGAAACACTAGAGCAACAATTTCTTACTGATACAAAGGCTGCATGAATATTCTTTGTCTGTGGTTCTTCTGGGGCTGAAGAGAAATTCTTGCTCAAAGATGAAAAACTTCGTTAACGTTACTCCTTGCTGACCCTGAAACCTAGGGTGATTTCCTCCACTTTCCTGAGCCTCAGTGTTCCCATCTCTGAAATGCATATAAGAAGTTCCGTTTGGCCTTCCTCATGGGGATGAATTATTGCCCACAAACAGACCAGCCCAGCGTGGTTGTACACAGCTTCAGGGCTGTGTGGCCAAGGCATCTGGGCGTCTGTGTGCACTGGGACCTGGCCCATTTCCTCATCCACTTGTCTTCGTGCCTCCGCTCCATCTTCCGGCATCCGGCCTTTGACGGGGCTGTTCTCCACTCTGAGCTGAGCGCTGCACACTTCAGACTTACTAGCCCTTAAATATTTCATAGCAGACTGGCTGGGAGTTAATATTTAATCACAGACTCCTTGGCACTTAAATATTTAATCACTGATGTGGCTGATGAGTAATGAATCAGCACCCAGAAATACTTTTTGGTCTCTGGTGCCAGTTTTAAAGGATCTTTGGTTCTGGTGTCAGAGGACAGAGGGACCAATGTCAAGTTTATTTCTACACTGTTTTATATTGTTAAGGGCTCAAAAAAGTGGCCTCAATACCAATCTGAGGCTCTGGGTCAGAAAATCTCATTCTTGAAGACCATAAGCAAATTGGGAATAATCATAGTTTGGGAAGAGTTGGCAGGATAGCTAAAGCCATAAACATTTACCCCAGTTCACATCCTAAGAAAAGACAGGCGCCGTGCATGAGAAAGAGATATCCTCAGAGGAAAAAGTTAGACATTTTTGAATACAAACAGTTGGTGCAGAGAAGAAAAAAAATTGAGGATGAAAGAATTCATGGAGCTCCATGTTTAAGAAGTAAGAGTAGTAAAAATTCCTTGAGTTCAAATTCAGAGAAACAGCTGGTGTTCATGTGCTGTGATGCAAACAGCTTCATCACCAGAGTGGTGAATGCTTCTAGAATTCAGCCTTAAAGGACTTCATTTCTCACCTCTGGGGGATACTTACTTGTCTTTGCTACCCAAAAACCATTGTCCCCATTTTTCTTTATTGCTAGGAGAGCTCTGACTTTGTTTGGGGGTTCGCCTTCCCATGTGTCATGTACTTAGAAGAGGGAGGTCATCCTGTCCCCAAAGGTGAATGCTGATTAGTCTAAACTGACCATGGGCGTTCCATCCCCTTCTCGTCACTGCTTTAGTTATGTGTAGGGAAAGCAATCCCAGCCAATATGGTAAGAAGGGAGGTCAGGGACATCTGGTCAGAGGGCTTCTGGGAAAGGTGTCCCTCACTGACTATGAGACAGGGGAGGAGGAGCAACCTGCCTGCCTGCAGCTGTATGGAGTTGTGGAGCAGTGGCCTTGACATCATGAGAAGATAGTCTGAAGACCATAGCTGAAGAAGGGAGAGACGAAAAACGGAAGCCCTTCATCCTAGGTCACTAAGTTGACCAAATGTAAAGGCAATTTATCGCTAGACTTCTCATTATATGTTTAAGCTGCTTTTAGTTGAGGGTTTTGTTATTCATAGGCAAAAGCATTTTAATTAATGGGCCATGTGAATAGGAAGGCAGTGTCAACAGTTAGCAAGATAAATATTAGAGACAATTGACAGGTAAATGAAAAGTAAAATAATAATGAGAAACTTTTTCACACTTGTTAGATTGGCTTGTAATCAAGGCTGACACATGCTGACCTTTGGTGAGGACGTGGAGCTGTGGGGGGTGTCTTCTACGCTGCCAATGGAAGTCTAACTTGCTCCATCACTTCAGAGGACAAGTAGGCAACCCTAGGGAGGCAGAAGATGCACATAGCCCCAAACCAGCAACTATCCTCTTTGGCAAGTAACTAGAGATACTCTTGTACATATACAGAGAGAAACATGTATGATAATACTCATGACGGCATTCTGTAATAGAGGAAGTTGGAAGCAAACCTTAATGACCATGAACTTGAAAATAAAGAAATTACTTACCAGACTCTGGTCCAATGAATAAATTATGACTACATGTATCAACATGGTTAAATACCCAAAACACAGTTTTGAGTGAAAAAAAGCAAGTTTCAGAGGAATATGTAGGATCTGAAACCATTCACATGAAGTTTGAAAGTACAAGTAATATGCTACAGAAAAAATGTAAAGAAACGCATTGGGATGAGAAACATGTTCAAAATGGTGGCTTCCTTTGAGTAAAGAGGGAGGGGTTGTTTCTCCCAAGTGGTGCTGGATGATGTAGAGACTGTGGAGAAATGCTTCGTTCTCTGGTACTGTAGGGATGCAGCTCTCAAGAGCATGTTATTGGGGTATTAGAGGGTGGTTGATATCTGTAAACTATGATCGATAGGATGCAAGTCTTGCTTTAAGGGCTGGTCATTGTCCGTGTTGATAAGAAAGGGAAGTGGTGAATGCTTAGACAGGAAATAGGACTCAGAGAGCCATTGTCTCAATCATAGTTTGCAGGAATTGAGATTTCTGCACAGGTACTCTAAGGTTCTGGGTTCTGGGGGGTTCAAGGAGGCAGATAAGAAGGTGAGAAGGAAGTACGCCTCACAGTGTGACATTTAGTATGTCTTTCTTTGTAAACAAAATTTCCTTAGTGGGTGCAGTCCGGTATGTATTTCTTGGTGTTTTCCTGAAGATGTTAGTAAAGTTTTGTTTCACTAGTCAGGTCTCAGCTGGGTTTGGCAGAGTGTGAAAAGCAGAGCGCCAAGTGACAAAAAGCATTAAGCATCAGTGACTGACGACCCCCCTCCACCCTCCATCCTCCACCATGGGACTGTGACATTTCTGCACCAGAGGAAAGAAAGCCCATGGTCCAGTAGGACCTTCCCACGTCAAATGTGGGGGCTGATGATGTTGTTTTTTGGAAAGAAAGAGAGAAATCCTCTTATAGGCATGATTATATATACTCAGCATCTTGGCCTGTGTCCACTTACCTGCTCCACGGGTCTCAGCGATCACAGGTGGGATGAGGAGGTCATTCAATATTAGTGTGTTAGTTATCTATTGCTGTGAGACAAATTATCCCCAAACGTAGCTGTTCAGAACAACCACCATTATCTCTCATAGTTTCTGAAGGTCAGGAACTGGTTCTGGCTGAGCTGGGTGGTTTGGGCTCCGGATCTCTCATGAAATTGCAGTCCAGCTGGGGCTTCAGTCTTTGAAGGCTTGGATGCGTCTGAGAATCCACTTCTAAGCTCACTTACACGGTGTCAGCAGAAGAAACTATCTCTTACCACGCAGGTCTCTCCTTAGGGCTGCCGGGATGTGGCTTCCCCTAGAGCAAGTGAGCCAAGGCGAGAGAGTGACCAAGCAGCAGAGCCACAAAAATGGAAACTGCAGCCTCTTATAACCTAACCTTGAAAATGACATACTATCACATAAACCATATTCTACTGGTCACACAGACCAACCCTGGTTCAAAGCATTGGGTGTGAATACCAGGAGGCAGCACTGGGGGTTGTAACTCCAATTGCAAACCTAAGAACTTAAATTTGCTCCAGAATGATCCACATTGGTGCGTAAGGAATGTTAATATTTATTCATTCATTAAACAGGCTCTTACTAAGCACTTCCTTTGTGCCAGTCACTGTTCTAGGTGCTGAAAATACCATGATGAACAAGACATTCGAAGTTCCCGATTTCAGGGATTTTACATTTTAGTGAGAGAGACAGAAAATGAGCAACAGCAACAAGAAAATAAGTAGTTCTAAGTGCTGTGAAGAAAGTAAAACAAAGGGTGTGACAGTGAAGGAAAATACATGTATATTTATGGCTTATTTATTTCCAACTTGATTTTTCTTCACCATGACCCTTGGGGGCATTGTTATGAGAGTCCCCATTTTCCACGTGAGGAAGACAAGTCTCAGAGAAGTGATGAGATTTTCCCAGGATGCCAGTTAGTGAGAGGCAGGGCTGGGGTTTGACCCCAAGTCCTTTGCCTCTTTCTCAAGCCTCGATAGATTGTGGCCTAATCCACCATTAGAAGAGGCCCTGTGAGCGGGATCTATACTTAAGAACATCTGTTGAGGGTCAATTATGGAACCCTTCTAGCCCCTGAGAGATTGTAGGCTCCTCTAGGGCAGGCCTGGTGCTTTCTTAGCCTCTGCATCCCCTAGACATCCAGACATCACAAGGCAGACTGGTCCCCAGCCCTTAGCTCTGCTTCGCTTGTGTGCACCGCCATTCTGGAGTTTGCTCCCGGGAGGGAGTTACTCCCTGGAAACTTTGTGAGCTGTCTCCACTGGACGCGGCCTACCAGAGTCAAAGCTGGGGACCTGTGGTCACGTTTCACAGTCTCATCATCCACAAGAGCACTTTGAGAGAGAAGAGCTGGCCCTTTGTCAGCAGACATGGGTACTCAAAACTGAAATGCTTTCACCTGTGTTATCTCTCTACCTCTCAAAACACACTTGTGCAGTAGGCAGAATGGGGCTTATCAGCCAATTTCACAGATGCAGACATCAAGATTCAGAGAGAGAAAAGCACCTTTCCTAGAGTCTCATAGCTGTGTCCAGAGGAGAGAGGGTTTTTTTTTTTTTTATCCTACTGGGTGTCTCTCTTCCCCCCTCTGTAAAATATGACTCCATGTGGGCCACTTGGAGTAGTGAATCTGAAACTTCCTCATACAAACCGGTTACTGAGGGCTCTCACTAAAGGGCAAATCCTTACTCTGCGGGCCTGGGCGGTGCCTGAGCTTCTGCATCTCTAACATGCCTGCAGAAGGCGCCCGTGCTGCTGCTCCATAGGCCACACTTGAGTAAGAAGGGTCACCCTCTGCCCATTTTCATATGTCAGAACCCCAGCCATCCTTGAAAACGCAGGTCAACAATTCTTGCATCCATGAAGCCTCCATGATGTTTTCTGCTGGAAGTGCTGCTTCCTCCCTGAACGCTATCCCACGGGACCTGCTCCCCTCTGAGGGCACTGGTCACATGCTCTTTGCTCTCAAGTGACCTGTGACCCCAGATGCTCCTCACTGAGCATGGCCCACACTGAGCTGGGCTCACAGTGGCTCTGAATTTCTTTACTGTTTTATCACTGACCTTCTGTACCACAGAGGCAGCATCAGTAGTGAGAAAGTGGGCATTCGTTGCACAGCTGCTCTGAATGTCTTAATTCTCCATTTCTTTTCTGTTGAGATATTTCACTAACCGATGTAATATCTTACAGTAAGATTTACAAGGCCGTGCTTTCAAGCTATAGGGCCATTCTAAGTTTAAACTGATAAGGCCATTGACAGGCAGACTCTGGACTCTAAGCCTTCGTATAATCTTCATAACTGGCAAATTTTGAGTCAGTTGCAGCTGACCTTTTCTTAGGGGGAAAAATCTCTCCTCAGAAAATGGATAAACTAGACATATGTTGAGCTTCTTCTCGGTACCAGGCTCTGGTCTGCAGCCGATATGAGCTTCTCAGGGGCAGGGATCAGCAGATAGTCATATCTAAATCCCCAGTATCTAGAACATGCAGACATACTCAATAAATTCTCACGTACTAACAGTGCTGGGCCATGTATGTATGTTTTTACTTTAGAAAACTGAGAAAGGATTGTACACCTTCTCAGAGAATCTCGGTCTTTTGAAAGTCTTTCGAAAGTTTAGGATTAAGCAGTCTTGTAGGTGAGGAAGTTGGTTATTCCTTTTTACTGGACAGATGGGCACACAGATGCTCTGGGGATTTCATTAACCGTACCCTGACATTGTGACAGCCCTGGCTTTGTCTTACGGTGGATCTTGGAACATTTCCAAAATATACTTAGACATACTTCTCTGGGAGAAAAGCTCTTACACTTCAGAACCCCCCTCCCCTCTCTTTCTCTTCTCTCTCTTTCTCTCTCTCTCTCTCTCTTAATTTGAGGTTGAATTTTTCTGCCCTAATTAGCTGCATCTTTGAGCTTCAAGAGCTAGTTTTACTGTGGTTATTAACAAGGCCAATCTCTGATCGCTGGCGTTTTTCAAAAGCATTCCAGCCTGCTAAACAGGGGCCTTTCATGATTTACAAGTTTGGAATCTTTGAGAGCTTTCAACAATTAAGGTGCTAACTTTTCACACTCGCCTGGTCTCCCAACTTCTTAATCACAAAACCTGGAAAGCAATCTGCTGTGAAGGGAGCTTGGTGTTCCTGCAGGTTGCCTCTTAGACATGGGAGGGTCCAGGGAGTATGTTCATCAGGTCCAGTGGGCATTGTTTCCAGAGAGGATGTTGGCAGGAAGTCACTGGTGCTGTTCATGAGCACGAAGCCTGCACTAACTTAGTATGAAGTAATGACCCAGAGGGACCGCTGTCAGACAGTGGCTCCAAAGGCATGAGCATAAACAACCCCTCCCTTTAACTTAGCACATCACTGTTTTCAAAGTGCTTGACACTTGAAAGCTCACTTGGTCTTTACAACGAGGCTGGGTGGTGTGTAGACAAATGCTCTTTGTACTGAATGGACAACGTGAGGATCAGAGAGGTGAAGTGACTTGCCTAAGGACACAGCCAATGGCAGAACTGGGACTCCAAGATTTTCTGGCTCCTGGTATCAAATCTTCCTGTCTAGAAATGTACCCAGCCCCCCTTTGGTGAAAGAATTTAAAATGCTGGCTTAAAAGTTTTCTACCATGATTAACAAGCCACACTTGACTTTCACAAGACATTTACAGATCCTATGGATATCCTATGGCTCCATTTGATCTAATGATGAATTCTGATGTACAACATCAGTAAAAGTTAAAAGATGGATTGCACAATGCTTAAGGCATTTTTACTTCACAGAGAAAACTCATTGCTAGTTAGTACTGAAAAACAAGCACATAGAAGACAGGTTATGAACATGTAGAAAATGAAAAAGAGATGAGTACATATCACCAGCAAGACTCACAGGCCAAAAATGAGTGTGTGATGAGATATATTCTATCAAGACAGAAAAACACCCAGAATTCCACTGCTATGTGGTTTTTCATTGATCTGAAATGAAGCAGGTGAGGCTGACGTCTACTCTGTAAGTAGCCGTGTATATGTTAGCTGCTTTCTTACCGAGATCATAGCTATTGGTGCCTAGCACGTTCTCGATATGCTTGGATACATCTTATTAACAAACTAAAGAATCTTGTTTCTGGAAGTATAAAAGATATTGTCTCGACATTTAACTTGCATTCTTCATTTCTCCTCAAATCTACCTCCAAAATGTTTTGGCATCTACCTTCTCACCACACCCAGCTGGTCTGTCTTCACCATTTCTTGCCCAGGCAACTGAACAGCCTTCACTGTTGCTCAGCTCACCCATTCTCCACACAGCAGCCAGGGTGACCCTTTAAGTGATTCTCTTGCTTAAAACCTGGCGGTGGCTCCCCATCACATTTAAAGAACACCCAACCACTTGCTGGAGCCTAGAAGTCCCCCATGGTCTGGCCTCTGCCCATCCGGCCACCCTTACCTCCTGCCTCTTGACACCTAGCTTACTGCACTCCAGAACCCCTGCCTGCTGGCTGCTCCTGGACTGTACTCATCTCGTTCCCACCTGAGGCTTGTACTGGCCTTATGTGATCTGTCTCTAGATCGCCGAAGGACTGGGTCCTCCTTGTCATTCAGATCTATGTGGTCTTCTCGGCGTGACCTTCCCTGACCTTGCTACCTGGAGTAGCCCCTCACCTCATCTTGTCCCAGGCACTCTTATCATCAGATTAGTCTGCCCTTTCTTTCCATACAGCACTTATCCTCACTTGGAAAACACCTCCTTTATTGTCTTTTCCCTCCCTCTACCAGGTAAGCTATGAGAAAGCAAGGACATGGTTTGTTTTCTTCACTTCGGTATCACCAGTGTCTAAAACAAAGGCTAGTGTTTAACAGGCGTTCGATAGATATTTGTGACTCGACACATGGAAAATGTTGGGGCAAAGACACGGCATGTGTATTGAACATCTACTATATGTGATGTCTCATTCACCTTCCTTATCTTTTATCCTCTGGCAATGCTAGGTAATAGGAGCTCACTGGACAAAGAGAAGCAAACCGAACCTCAGAGAAGCTTACTGATGTGTAGAAGAATTTGCAATCATTAACAGATCCACTGGATGGAAAATCAAGGTGAGTGACATTCCAAAGCTTGTCACTCTTCCACCGCACTGTAAAGCATCGTTGATAATGTACATGGTAGCCAGGCGTCTGGGGCGCCTCTTCACCAATAGCGTGTATCAGTTAGAACTTGCTACTAGAGAGAATATGTGCAAAGGGAGAATTTCTATGTTATCTGTGGAAGGATACTCAAGGGCACATAATCCAAGCAAACCAACAATAAGAATAAAACATTTTTTTAAAAATGACATGCGCCAGCTCTCCTGGCTGGCTCAGTTGGTGTATGCCTCTCCCTCTTGGTAATTTTCAGGGATTTGGATAATCATCATAATTATGAATTGGGAGGAAGGAAAGCAAATCCTCTTTCTGATACCACAGTTTTTTAAAATACATTTGGCTCTTGCTGTGTCTGTTCTGTTTCTCTTACTAGACAAGGAGATCAAAAGGCAAGGAGCTTGCTGCATATTCAGCCCCCTTCCCAGTGCCAATGTACCCCTGACATATGGGACACACACAGTATATGCTTGTGGAATGACTGTGACATCTCGTCTCATCTCTAATGTCTTAGGGAATCAGGAAGGGGCTTCTAATTTTTGTCATCTCTTTAAGAATGAGCTGGAATTGAACTTGGGAGGTAGACCCAGTGTGGGTGTGAGAACTTAGGATAAACCTTAAATAAACCACTTCAATACACCCTGTCTTCTCTTCCCAGCCTGGCCTAAAATCAGTCTTCCTACTGCTGAACGGCAAGTGATACACCAAAGATGACTTCAGATAAAGGTGCAGATGATTTCATGGTTTCCAGCTTATAGTTATGTCATTAGCTTGCAAATCCTATTGTGAAAATTCATACCTAGTGTTAGGGGTTGAATTGTATCTCCCCAAAAGGATATGTTGAAGCCCTAGTCCCTAGTCCCTCAGATAACAACCTTCCTTGAAAATAAGGTCATTGCAGATATCATAAGTTAAATGAGGTCATACTGGAGTTGGGTGGGTCCATAGCCCCATATGACTGGTGTCCTTATAAGAAGAGAGCAAACGGACACAGAAACACATAGGGAACATGGCCATGGGAAGACAGAGGCGGAGGTCAGAGTGACACTGCACAAGCCAAGGAACACTAGGGCTACCGGAAGCTAAAAGGGGCAAGGAAGAAGCCTCCTCTCTAGGCTCCAGAGAGAATACGACCCTGTCAACACCTTGATTTTGTACTTCTAGTCTCCAGAACTGTGAGACAGTAAGTTTTGGTTGTTTGAAATCACCCACTTTATGATCATTTGTTAGGAAACTAATATACCTATAAATAAAACTCTAAGGATAAATATCACCATTGGCTAGTTTGACTCTTCTAGGAAACCCACATAATCCACATGAAATAACTGAAGAAGTCAGAGATGAGGGAGACAAAGGAGGAACCATTTGTCTGCAGATTTCTATATCCAGTATGCTCAAAGAAGAATCATTTTTGTGCACTATTTCTAGATTTGGAGACTCATGAAGAATGTAGCACAACCTTCTGTAGGAGCTGAACTCACTGGTGCCAACTCACTGGAGTGTGTGCCCAGAATAGTTTCACCATGTTCCTTAAATGTGGCCAAATCACAACCCTCTATGCATATTTTTTTCATGTTTGTATAGCATCCTCCCTTCCCACTAACTTGTCTGGTTGCTCCAGCCTGCCTCCTGCCTCCCTTGTGCCTCCGAGTCATCTAAAACATTAATCCAAACCACACTTCTTATTTTACATTTTAGCGGCTTTCGACACCATTAGCCACACCCTTCTTCTTGAGTCGTCCCGTTTCTGGGCTTCCTCATTGGCTTCTATCTCTCTGAGTCCTCTTCCGTGCTCTTCTCAAACTCTATCGTTAGATGTTGGGCTCCTCAAGGCTCTTCTTTCTACTATGTCATCTTGTCTACACCCATGACTCCAGCTACCATCCACACACGGATTCTCCCCAAATTTCAAGACCCATATGTTCAGTCACTCATGTGACATGTCATACTGGGATGGCACAAAAGCTTCTCAAAATCAGTATATCCAAAACAGAATTCAGCAATGTTTTACTCAACTATAGTCTTTCTTAAGGTTTCCTAGCTCAGTGAATATCCCTATCATCCACTTAATTTTTTTTTTTTAATTGCGGAACAGTGTGTTTTTCCAGGACCCATCAGCTGCAAGTCAAGTAGTTGTTTCAATCTAGTTGTGGAGGGCGCATCACAGAGGCCTATGTGGGGATCGAACCAGCAACCTTGGTTTTATGAGCACTGAGCTCTAACCAACTGAGCTAACCGGCTGCCCCATCTGCTTAATTTTGAAAGCCTTATATTTCAGGGTCATCTTTGATAACTGCCTTTTTCCCCCTCCTCCCCACCTTTCCCATCCAGTTGGTCACCAAGGCCTATTATTGATCTTTTTTCTTTTTTTGTATCTGGAATTTGCCCACTTATCTCTAATTTCCCTGCCATCACTGTCACCCAAGTTACGTTCACCAATCTCCTGCCCTCTTACTTCCAAATTAATGTATACAATGTGCGAAAGTGGTCTTTTAAGAGCCCAAATCATTTTAAGTCACTTCTCTGCCAAACCTCCTTTAATGATGATTCATTGTGTTTTTTTTTTTTAAAGATTTTATTGGGGAATCGGGGGAAGGGGAACAGAACAGACAAGTTGCTGTCCTTTTGTTCTTCAGTCTAGTTGTGGAGGACGTTGCTTCACTGGCCCAAGTTGGCACCATCATTGCGCTCTTCCCGGGCGAGGCAGATCAGTCGCAGGCTTCTGGACGGCCGCTCACTGCGGCTGTTGGCCGTTCACGCTGGCTGCTGGCTACACACGGTAGCCCATGGCAATCCACTGCCACAGGGGCTGCAGCCTATGCCGTTACCGGCGACCCATGGCAGCCCAGCTTCAGGTTGAGCTGTTGTTCAGCATCTTAGCTGTAGAGGGCAGTGTCACTGGCCCTCATATGTGGGATCTGAACTGGGGCTCTCTGGCATCCCAAGCCAGTTTTTAACCAATGCGCCACTCGACAGGCCCGATTCATTGTGTTTTGAATAAGGACCAAATTCTTTACATGTCCCATGAAGCCTTGCATAACTTGGTCCCTGAAACTCATCAAGTTCCCTTCTATCTCTCTGCTCTTCATCCCAATGGTGGCTTCTCTCATGATACCAAAATGGGACTTGGATAATGGGATTTGGCTTCAGAGGTCTTTTAAGGCCTTATACCCACCCACCCACTCCTCTGTGCAGAAGGAGAATGGCCGCTGGCTTGCAATCGCTTCCTTAAAAGAGTGCTGATTCCCTTCCCTTCCTACCCAATTCAAGAAGCATGGCGAACTTCCCTTTAGGTGTAGTCCCTTATTGGAATATATTGCTGATTTCTGGATTAATCCCTTGACTGGGGGGACGCCATGTATGGACTAGAATGGGGCTAAATTATCTGGATGGATGGCTAGTGCAAGGAATGAGGCTACCCTGATTAGGTTAAAGGAATCAGGAACCACTCTAGGACCCAGGAGTAAGAGAAATCCCTTTCCTTCTACCCTACCACCACACACCAAAACCAACTACCTGGCTTTTCTAGCCTTGGGGATGAAAGAGGGGGATGGAAGGTGTGCCAAGGAAGTCACAATATTAAATACCACTGTACAATTGTCTCCTTTTTCTCTAAGTAAGTCCTACTCATTGTTCAGAGCTCAGCGCCAACATCATTTAGTCAGAGAAACCTTCCCTGAACCATTCTCAACAGCCCCACATGTACACCAGATCTCCCTGTTTTATATTGACACAGCTCCCTGCTCCCCCTCCATATCACCCATTGTCATCGCTGTGAGCAGTTGATTCTGCAGCTACTCTGATATCTTTCCCACACCTATGGAATGCCAGCTCCAGAAGGCAGGTCCAGAGGGCAGGTCCATGTCTGCCTTTTATGTGGCAGTGCCTTTAGCTACTAGCATGGTGTTTTACACATCATAGGTGCTCATTTAAATGTGTTGCATAAGCCAATTGAAATAATAAACAACAAATAAAATCTGAAGATTATAGAAAAGTATGAAGAAACAGCAACCCCCTCAATCAGCATATCTGAAGATGACAATGGCAACAATTTTTCAAATTTTCTTCCAGTTGAGTACGTATTTTTGCATGATTTGGTTTACACAGCCTATATCATTTTGTTATTTTGGGTTTTTAATTGATGTCATAACATATATTTATGGACCCATTTCCTTATCAATGGACCTATGCAATTTCTGTTTTCAGTTATTTGATCTATTTTTTACTCATCTATTTTTTACTTATAAGCAACACTGTGATGAACATCCTTTTGCCTGAAATTATATCTGTATTTCAGATTGGGCATATTCTTGGAAATGGATTACAGGTACAAAAGACTTGATAAATTTTAAATTTTGTCTGCAAATGCTAGCCTTGTTATGGGTGCATGCAGCATAGGCAGCAAAACTATGCTTTAACGTAGAGTATGGACCCAACATCTATCTGCTATCTGCTAAGCAAGGTGAAATATGTATATATATATATATATATATATATATATANTATATATATAATATATATATATATTATATATATACATATATATGTCTTTATCTTTTTGTCTTTGTCCAGAAGTAATAGTGATATTCTAAAGCCATCCCTTGATTTAGGAGGGATTAAATTCATGCCCAGATTATGCAAATCTAGGAATATTCATTTTGAGATTTATGAGACTATTGGATGATTTAGTTATTCTCTATAAAAATGCTAAAAATATAGTCTCAATGTTCCTGTCATTTAAAAAAATTCCTTCTTGTCATCACCACCACTCATAAATCCCAGTATTCTTTCACCCCACCTTTATTATTATTTTTTCCTTTCTTTTCCTCTATTCGCTGTGATAAAGCATGGACTCTCAGGAACCATAGGCATTTGGCTACATTCTGATTGATAGCTTGGGATAATTTCTCAAAAAAAGGTAAAAACAGAGCTTCCCAATGAAAGAGATTAGCATTTTGTGGGACTCTGAATTTGAGACTGGACAAAAGTTTTTCTTTTTCTTTTGTTTTTCCTTTCCACCTCAGAAAGGGAGCCCACGGAATTGTCATCTTCCTCTTCTGGCGTGTTCTGATCTTTTCTAAGCAGAGCAGCAGGACTGAGCAGAATAATTATTTTTCTCCGAAAGATTTCCAGGAGATGTATCCCCCATATTGCACAGGAGTCATTCCCACAGTCATTCTTTCAAGAATGTTTAATGTTGTGTGTGTGGTATTTGCCGGGGCCCTGCTGGGCACTGGGCACATGTTTCATGCAAATATGAAAGATCAGTCGTGCCCTCAGGGAGCCTGCAATCTAGTAGGAAGATGATCAGCCCATAATCGAGGCACTGCAAATTGGTTAGGATGCTGGTAGAGGGCTGCCCAGGGTGGCAAAAATCAGGGCGGGATCTCAGAGGAGGTGGTACCTGGGGTGGGCTCAGGGGCTGTGGGATTCCCAGATGCAGCAGAACCCTCGTGTTCCCTGATAGATATCACAGGCATCTCTGGACTGCACAGTTTCAGACACAACCTCGCTCAGAAGCCCAGCCCAGGGTCCCCTGATGTGAATGTGGGAGAACTGCAGAGTAGATCTAAGGCCTTGGGCTCCAAGAGCCCTGTGTTAGAAATTCAGTTCTGCCATCTCCTTGCTCTGTGGCCTCAAACAATTTCCTTAAACTCCAAGCCTCAGTTTCCTCCTCTGTAAAATGGGTCTCAGCTGGAGTCGGGCGGTGCACGCAGAGTGCTTCGCCCGGCGCTTGGGGTGTGAAGCTCTCAGTATAGCGTGTTGTGCCGCATCTTAACCCATGGCTGTTTTGCAAAGCTGCGTGTCTGTGAGCGCTGCCGAGGGGGTGGGTGGCAACACATAATCCCATCCTCTGTGAACCGGTGACCTCCCTGGCCACGTAAGCAGACAGGTCATTTAAAAAATGTAATTTTCGCCTTGACATTCTTCATGCTAAGCCGGGGGCAGGCGTGTCCATTCTGCTTGGGGAGAGCTCCAGGGCAGAAACCCAGAAAGAAGAGGCAGGCCTCACTTTGCCATTCTGCACCAGGGCTGCTGACAAAAGAATTGTGCAAATGAACCTTTAAATCCGTAAATAGTGCCCCCACAATGCCGGGAAGAATGCAGCGGCGACAAAGGGCAATATTCACAGTTTATCTCAGGGTGATGGATCTGAATGGACGCATGAACACGGGTTTGTTAGAGAAAGAGTGGGCCACAGCCCCCCGCCGGGAACCCAGTGGCCGCAGTCTGCAGTGCAAACAGTCAGTCTAAATCCCGAACAATTAGGGGAAACCAAGCTGCCATTCTCTGAACTTCGACTTGTTCTCATGATTGATATGGGAAATGAAAAGTTGTCCGGGGCTCGGGAAGGCTGTGCTGGCCCTCACCGCACGCAGGGCCTCCGAGAAGGTGCATCATGTATATTTCATACACGGGGTGTGAGTGGCCCGCATGCCCCCTGGGTCAGCACAGGGACGCATCAGATCTGCACATCAGGTCACATGCCCAAACATCCCTCTTCGATCGGAGTTCTCTGAAAAAATCCAACTCAATAACCTCAGTAAATGACCGAATTCTCAAGAGGCCGCGTTAGCTGTGTGACCTTGGTCCTTTCAACTAGCCGTGTGTACCTCAGTTCTGTCAGCTGTAAAATGGGGAGAAGACCTACTTCCCAGAAAAGGGTATGACTTGACAGGTGTGGCTCCTGCGCTGGTAGATGCTCAATAGATACCAAGGGCCCATATTCATTCGTTCGTTCATTTATCCATTCACTCAACAGCTTGGAGGCTGAGCATTTTGCTGAGTGCTTGTCACTGTGCTCTGTGATGAGGGTGGTAGGTACAAACGTGAATAAGACACCCCTTGCTTTTGTGGGGTGTGAAGTGGGGCTTGTAAGCAGGAAGAAACAGATTTTGTACCTTAACAGCCTGTTTCAAGCTTTTCAAGGGCAGTGGCTGTTGCCTCTTCTCTGAGTCTCCAGTTTCTTGGCCTAGAGTCAGAGCTGCATGATGTTTGTTGAGCTGAAGTGATCCCAGCGCTGTGGGGAGGGACACGGCCCAAGCGGGATGGAGCATTTGAACTGGGCTCTGGAGGGTGGTGGGATTTGAGGGGCTGATATAAAGGGCAAGGGCATCCTTCCAGCTTGCAGAAACAGCCCATGCAAAGGCTGGGGAGCAGGGCTGCATATGGCCGGGTAGCTAGACTGTGGGGTTCGTGGAAGGGAAAAGTGGGAGTGGAGACTGGAAAAACAGGCAGATCATCAAGGGTCTGGAAAGAGAAGAGGACGTTTCCCTTTCACCCTGTAGGCGATAGGAAGCGATGAAAGGTTCTGGGGACAGGGAGTGACACCTGGCTGGGGCTGTAGGAAGAGTCAGTCCCCCGAGGAGGCAGGCCTGCCTGGGGCATTGAAGTGGGGCAGGGGTGGCCTGCAGAACGGAGGATCAACAGGGCTCGGCGACTCACTGGATGTGAGGAGAGAGGGTCAAAGGTGCCAAGGCCTGTGAGCCACTGGCTCCTCCTGCTCCAATTCATTAATTAATGGAACTCTTCTTCTTCCGTTCCATCAGCAAGGAATGTCAGAGTCCCACACCGGTTGCCAGGAACTTATATGATCAATCAATTAACTGCACACACATGCATAGTTTCAGGATGAGAAGCAGAGGAGGGGGACTTTTTAATGATCATTCAATTCTTGCAACACGCTCACGTGGAAACTGTTGTCACTTCTATTGGGAAACAGGTCCAGAGGATTCAATGAATGGTTTGCTCAAGGCCGAGCTGGGATTTGAACCAGAGTCTTTCTGACGAGAGAGCCATCCACTTTCCTTTATGGTAAACGGCCTCTGGTGAGAGCAGCCTGGAGGCATGCACGCACTTGCACAAAAAGACCTGCCTTGGGCCACCAGGACAGCGGCTGAAACACAGACTTCCAAGAACCCTCTTCAAAGCGGTCAGAGGCATTCAGCACGGGCGGCGTTCAGGCTGGAAGGGTTTCTCCATTGTCTCCACCGGCAGAGGTAAGTGACATCTTGAACGCCTCAAGAAGATTAAATAGCCCGGCTCCCTCAGAAAGCTTAAAAAAAAAAAGTGAGAAAGAGGGAGGGGGAGAGAGAGAGAGAGAGAGAGAGAGAGAGAGAGAGAGAGAGAGAGAGANGAGAGAGAGAGAGAGAGAGAGAGAGAGAGAGAGAGAGAGAGAGAGAGACAGAGAGACAGAGAGAGACAGAGAGACAGAGAGAGAGAAGAAAGGATCCAACTTGGCTATTATAGAGCTGGTCCTTTTTTTGTGGGAGAAAGAGCTTTCAAGGAGCATATTGGAAGAAGTGGGCCCAGATAAGACGACAGTGACAGGGAGCGACAGAACTCCAAGAGGAACCCCGGGCCCGGCGCGTGAATGCGGATTACTGTGGCTCCCAGCTGCCAAAGAAAAGGGGAACCCTGGTCAGGAGGAAAACGAGGAATTACTTTTTTTTCCCCTTCCCCTCCGAGACTGCAGTTCACTGCGCAGCAACAATGCGTGATGGGGGGCACTTGACATGCCCCTCTTCCAGGCCATGTTGGCGCCTTATGTGGGGCCCCCAGGGGAACAAGGGCAGCGCAAACGCAAACAAAGCCGATTTTAACCCAATAAACTCACCCCACATTCTCAAATAGAAAGGACAGACACTTGGGATGCTGAATATTTGTCCATGGCCCAAACATGGGGCACACAAGGACCTTGGATCTGCGAGTGTTTGAACATATGTAAACTTCTTCATTTTTTTTTTCTTTTTTTAAGTTTTCAATGGGAGGAAGACCAGGGACATTGACAGCAGTGTTTGCAAGAGCTTGTTTCTAGTAGGTGAGGAAGATGTGGGCTGCAGAAGAGGAAGAGAGCGAATGTGATCATTTCCCGGGAACATGATTTGCTTTTTCAACTTACACTGTCCTAATCCACCTCCAAGTGGCCACCCTGTACATTCACTGTTCATTTAGAAAAGCTGTTCAGAGAGACGTGGAGGGGACATCGTTTTAGACTGCAAGTCAGGAGATCCGGGTTGGAGTCTAACCAACTTGTTGATGACTCTGTAAGCTTCAGTTCTCACCCACAATGCTTCGAGCACCCTGCAGCTTGGATAAGGTAGTGAGGAGTTGATCCATGCTCTGCCTGGGTCTCCAGGGTGTGTGGCACACACTGGGCGCTTTGTAAATATCCGGGTGGGTGATTAGCACTCCATCCTGCCTCCTTCTCCGAGAAAAACCAAGTAAGATGATAATCGCAAAATTGTTTTTGAAACTGGTAAGTGCGTTTTCCAAATGCGGGATGTTATATTTAGTATTTAAAAAATTTTTTTTCCCTGTGAAAAATAAATCATTCCAAAAATATGTAGTAGTAAGCAGTTAGAGACCCTGGATGAAATTCAGTCCAATAAAACTTCAAATTATTTTCATTTAAATTAGGTCAGGGATGGTTTTAAAACCTCATACTATCTTGAAAATAAGCATTGAAACTGGCAGGTGTTGAAATCAGAAATGTAACAGGAACCTGGATAATGGACTTGGTAAACCTTTATTTCTTCTGTTACCAATCTTTGTTACCTTATGTGTCCTGGAATAATAGCAGCCTTTTATATCTAGGTTTAACTTGTCTTTTCAAATTTGGTTTTCCCTCTCTTTCTCTTTCTGTTGTAATTACTGGACTTGTCATGCCTATGCCTATCAGAATTTAACGTCATCGTGGAAAGGCAACTTGGCATCTTCAGGAGGAAGAAGGATGTTTATATCACTTCGGAATTCCCACTTCTTGGAACATGAACACACATGCAGGAAATGCAACGCCTCCTTTGAGGGTCTGCTTGCTGAGGATGTCTGTCTGTCCTTTACAAAGTGGGGGAGAAGAGCCTTCTCACAGCAGCTTCAGTTGACCATGGATGTGCCTTCACATGAACTCAAGGCCAGGACTGCTCTTCAACAGGAAACCATGTGACCAGTGGAAAGGGCAGTGAGCTTTGGGATAACGCACACCTGGACCTGACACCCTCACTCCCCCGCCCTTGTACCCTCTGCTGGCCATGGATGAACCCCTGAGGGAGCCATTGACCCCTCTGGGTGGGGTTTGGAGAGTTTCTATATGATCTTTAAGGGCATCAATTATTTCAGCTTCTTCAGTTCATTTCATCTACATTCGATTTCTTCTTTTTCTTAGAGAGTTTTTAAATAAATATTTCACCCTGCCACACAAACCAGTTTCTTCACAACTCCTCTGATTCATCTTTGTAAGAGATCTCCATTAGGTGCCCTCTGTTGAGCCAGTTCCAAGTTCTCATGCCCCGGGTTGACTTCCTCACCAGCAGCAGCCCAACTGCTTAGCCTTTTAGCAAGTGTTTATGTAGAGGCTGCTTCCTCACATTGTTGAGCACTTGTTCCACAGGCAGTGTAGAGTTTTCTGAGATTTTGTTTCTTTTTAATAAGTTTTCCCACTTGTCCATTTTTGATATTCTTGTGAAAGCAGCTTTATGCTTCTATGAAGATTGAAATTTTCCTTCAAGCCCTCTATCGGGGTTTGGAGGAAAGTGCACAGAAGTTCTCCTGAAGCTACTCTATGTACTTCTAATGGGTTTGGAGGGGCGTTTTGGGTGCAGCTACTCACTGTTGGGTTTGCTTAGATGAGTTTTCTAAGGACTGAGCTTTGTTTTATAGTGTTAGCCGTCAGCAGAACTTGCTGTAAACATTTATTTTCTCTTCTTTTCATGCTTTTCTATAAGAATCTATTTTAAGACCAAGTGGAGAATTTGTGGCTTTCCAGCTCATTGTTCAATAGTTTTCGCGTTTGCTGTTTCTGATAGTTTGTTCTTGGGTCTGACTTCCAGGATAGTTGATCTGAGGTCCCCAAGTTTCCCTTTCAAATTGGTTAAAGCTCTTAAAAATTTGATGCCTTTCCCCTAGAAAGACAGAAATTCCTATACTTCATCTTGCATAGTAATACAAAGTTTTAAGCATTAAAAACTCCCAGTTTTAAAAATGGGAGCTTTTAACCATAAAAGATGTCTGTAACTATAATTATAAACTATGTCATCTCCCACACACTCCTTGGGGATCTGGACCTGGGCTGAGCTCCCCTGGCAGTGCTGCCTGGCAGAGGGTCTCCAGCAGCACCATCATGCAGAGCATCAAGGCCATCAGGGGACCCTCTGTAGCTCCCAAGGTTGCCAGGACCCTGCTGGCCACAGCAGCTGTCAGAGGCCCGCGGTGAGTATTCTGCCCAGAACCTCCTCAGGGCCTAGCAACCAGGGCAGACCCCAGTGGAAGTGGGGGAGGGGGCACGAAAAACAGCATCTCCCAACCTTCTCACATCTTGACCCACAAGACAAATGATCATATCACAATGACCCTGGGGGAGGACCTAGGCTCTGCAGGCCAGAGGGCCTGGCTGGTGACTGCTCACCTTAGGTCCTTCCTGGCTGCCCCGAGGACTAAAGTGACCCATCTTTTCCCACACCTGTAACCCTCCCAGGTCACTAGCTGGAAGGTGCCAAGTTGGAGGATTGCAGGCCCCTGACACTGACCACCGCTCCTTTTTCTCTCTCCCCTTTTAAAAATTGAGGTGACTTTCATATAACATAGTGTTTTAACTGTTTTGAAGTGAACAATTCAGTGGCATTTAGTGCATTAACAATGCTGTGCGACTATCACCTCTGTCTGGTTCCAGGGCATTTTCATCACTCCAAAAGGAAACCCCACACCCGTGACGCTCCCACTCCCCTCCTCCGACCCCTTGGCAACCACCGATGTGCGATCTGCCTCTGTGGATTAACCTATTCTGAATATTTCATATAAATGGAATCATACCACATGTGACCTTTTGCGCCTGGCTTCTTTCACTCAGCATAATGTTCTTTGAGATTCGTCTATGTTGGAGGCTGTATCAGTACTTTATTTCTTTTCATGGCTGACTATTAAGCCATTGCATGTATGCACCATGACTTAGTTATCCATTTATCCATGGATGTACCTTTGAACCATTTCTGTTTTTGGCTGGTGTAACCAGTGCGACTATAAACATGCATGTACATGGATTTGTTTGAGTACCAATTTTTCAGTTTTAAAGTGTATATCTAGGAATACTGAGTGGAATTGCTGGATCATAGCTAATTCTGTGTTAGACTTTCTCGAACCACCACCCAACTATTTTCCACAGTGCTGCACCAACTGAACACCCCACCAGTAACATACAATGTTCTAATCTCTTCACATCCTCACCAGCACTTGTTATTTTTCATTTTTAAAATTATAGCCATCCTAAGAAACGTGAAGCAGTACCTCATTGTGGTTTTGATTTGCATTTTCCTAATGACTGATGATGTTGAGCATCTTTTCATATGCTTGTTGGCCATTTGTAGATCTCCTTTGGAGAAATGTCAATTCAAGTCCTTTGCCCATTTAAAAAACATTTTTTTAAAGATTTTTATTAAAAATATAGCTAACATAAAATATTATATTAGTTTCAGGGGTACACCATAGTTGTTCAAAATTTATAGACCTAAAGAAGTGATCACCATGATAAGTTCAGCAATCATCTGACACTGAACTACGATATGACAATATTATCGACTATGTTCTCTATGCTGTACATTGTATCTCCATGACTTATTTGTTTTATACCTGGGAATTTAGACGTCTTATTCCTCTCACCTTTTTCCCCGTTTAAATCTTTTTCAATTGCAGTTGAAATTCAATATTATTTTATATTAATTTCAGGTGTACTGCAGAGTGGTTAGACATTTACATAATTGAAAAAGTTATCACCCTGACTAGTCTACTACCCACCTGGCACTACATATATAGTTATTACCTACAATTGACTATATTTCTTACCCTTTGCTTCACATCCCCATGACTATTTTGTAACTACCAATTTGTAGTTTTTAATCCCTTCATCTTTTTCATCTTGTCCCCAACCCACTCCCACCTATCACCCCAACAAATCTAGTACCCATGTGACACTATACATAGTTATTACAATATTGTTGAGTATGTTCTTTAGGTTATACCCTACATCCCCACAACTACTTTCTAAAAACCAATTTGTACTTCTTAATTCTTTCCCCTTTTCTCGTCCACACCCCAACCCCCCTCCCATTTGGCAACCATCAAAATGTTTTCTGTATCTATGAGTTTGTTTCTGATTTTCTTTTGTTGTTGTTTATTTTGCTCTTTAGATTCCATATATAAGTGAAATCACATTGCATCCGTCTTTCTCTGTCTGACACTCTACTCAGCACAGTATCTTCCAGGTCCATCTATGCTGCCCAGATGGCAAGAACCCATTCCCTTCCATGGCTGAGCAATATTCCATTGTATATATGTATGACCTACTGTTTATCCATTCTTCCATAGACTCCAGGCTGTCTCCACATCTTGGATATTGTAAACAACGCTGCAATGAATGTATGGATAGACATGTCCCCTTGAGGTAGCACTGTAGGTTTCTTTGGATAAATACCCAGAAGTGGGATTACTGGGTCCTCTTTGTCTCTTGTTATAGCTTTTGTTTTAAAGTATATTTTGTCTGGTATAAGTTTTTTTGTTGTTTTTTTTTCATTTCTATTTTCTTGAAATAACTTTTCCATCCATTTACTTCCCATCTCTGTGTGTCTTACAATCTGAAGTGAGTCTTTTGTAGGCAGCATATATAAGGGCTTTGTTTTCTTATCCATTCAGGCCTCTTATGTCTTTTGATTGGAGCATTTAATCCATTTACATTGAAAGTAATTGTTGATAGGTATGTAGCTATTGCCATTTTTAAAATTTTTATTGGGGAACTTGGGGGATGGGAACAGAGCTGGGGAATTGGGGGAAGGGGAACAGACAAAATGCTGTTCTTTTGTTCTTCAGTCTAGTTGTGGAGGACGCTGCTTCACTGACCCAAGTTGGCAGCATCATTGCGCTCTTCCCGGGCGAGGCACATCAGTCACCAGCTTCTGGATGGCTGCTCACTGTGGCTGCTGGCCGCTCACGCTGGCTGCTGGCTACACACAGTAGCCCATGGCAACCCACTGCCACAGGGACTGCAGCCTACGCCGTCACTGGCGACTCACAGCAGTCCAGCTCCAGGTTGAGCTGTTGTTCAGCATCTTAGCTGTGGAGGGCAGTGTCACTGGCCCTCATATGTGGGATCCGAACCGGGGCCCTCTGGCCAGTTCTTAACCATCGCGCCACTCGGCCGGCCCACTATTGCCATTTTATTATTCATAATTTTGATTTTTTTTCATCTTAAAAAAGTCCCTCTAACATTTCTTGTAATACTGGTTCACTGGTAATGAACTCCTTTAGATTTTCTTGTCTGGGAAGCTTTCTATCTGTCTTTTGATTTTAAATGATAGCCTTGCTGGATTGAGTACCATTAGTTGTAGGTCCTTGCTTTTTATCACATTGAGTATTTTGTGCTACTCCCTTCTGGACTGCAAAGTTTCTCTTGAGGAATCAGCTGACAGTCTTATGGGGGCTCCTTTTTAAATTACTTGTTACCTTTCTCTTGCTGCTTTTGGGATTCACTCTTTGTCTTTAACCATTGACATTTTAATTATAATGTGTCTTGGTGTGGGCCTGTTTGGGTTCATCTTGTTTGGGATTCTCTGTGCTTCCTGGACTTGTATGTCTATTTCCTTTGCCAGGTTAGGAAAGTTTTCAGTCATTATTTATTCAAATAGGTTCTCAATCCCTTGCTTTCTCTCTTCTCCTTCTGGTACTCCTATCATGTGAATGTTGTTACATTTGATGTTGTGTCAGAAGTCTCTTAAACTATCCTCAATTTTTTTAGATTCTTTTTTCCTTTTGCTGTTCCAATTGGGTGTTTTTTGCTACTTTGTCTTCCAAATTACTGATTCAATCCTCTGCTTCATGTAGTCTGTTGGTGATTCCTTCTAGTGCATTTTTCATTTTAGTTTTTGTGTTCTTTACTTCTAACTGGTTCTTTTGTATGGCGTCTATGTCCTTTTTTGTGCTGGCTATCTCTCTGTTGAAGTTCTCACTAAATTCCTTGAGCATTCTTAAAACCATTGTTTTGTACTCTGTATCTTGTAGGTTGTTTGCCTCCATTTCATTTAGTTATTTTTCTGGAGTTTCCTCTTGTTCTTTCATTTGGGATGTATTTCTTTGTTTCCTCATTTTTTCTGCCTCTCTGTGTTTGTTTCTGTGTTGTATGAGGTAGATCTGCTATGTCTTCCAGTCTTGGTGCCCTGTGGGGCCCTGGCACAGTCTCCCTGGTCACCTGCACTGGGTGCTCCAGGAGTGTCCCTGTGTGGGTTGTGTGTGCCCTCCTGTTATAGTTGAGCCTTGATTGCTGTTGGTATGTCAGTGGGTGGGATTGACCCTCAATCTAATTGGCTGTGGGGTTTGGCCACGTCCACAGCTTACAGGCTGCTGTGTGAGAGGCTTACCCCAATGAGTGGGATTCACCCCAGTGAGCTCTGGTGCCTATCGACACCACCCTTTGTTTGTGCCACTAGCAAGGCTTATTGGGTGGTGCTCTGCTGTTGTCTGAAGCCAACCTCCAAGTATGTTGGTTCTGAGGCCTCTTGGGAGGGGCTGTGGTACAGACCAGGTCACTCACTGACTGTCATTGGCAAGGGGTTACCTGGTAGGAATTACAAAATCATCCAAGGTTGTTCACTCCCTGTGCTAAAGTTGGAGGCAAGTGGGGGAGTCAATGCTGTGAACCAAGGACATCTGCTATGAGTATTGGGCCTGGGATAGCTCCATAAAAAGCCAGGACACCCCGAGGCCTGCTGCCACCTGCCAGCTCCCTTAACATTCAGCTACTGATAAAGCCTCCTGTGGTATGCAAATTGGGTGAGGCAGGGTTTCAGGGAATCACTAGAGTGGGAAGAGTTGTGGTCACCAGGTTAATGTAGATGTTGATTTGGTGCCAGTACTGAGCCTGGAGCTACTCAACAAAAGTCTCAGAGCCCACTGAGGCCAGTTGCTGCCCATCTGGGGCCTGGAGACTCTGATAGTATTGCAAGAAAGGCTGCTCCAGTATTGGGGGAGTTTGGTGGGCCAGGGTCCCAGTGAGTCAGCAGGTGGAGCCACGGAGCTCACCAGATCAATCAGATTCAGATTTCGACATAAACGTAAGGGGCGGGCGCAACACATTAAAGACGGTGACTGCCTGCCGGCTGCTTGGGAACAGGACCTCTCACAGGGAAATTAGCGACTGCCCTCTAGCCCTAATTCCAAAGCCACACCTCTCAGTCTGCTCCCCATATGTCTCTAATGACCCCTGAATCATCGTCCCTCCTCTGGAGCCCAAGGTGAGTGCCTGTAAGTGAGTAAGTTTATGTGAGGGCCTTTTAAGAGGATTTCTATGTTTCCTGCAGCCTCTGTCCCACCTGGATGGTTGGAATCCCCACTGTCTTTCACTATCAGATGTTGTGGGGGCTCCTCTTCCTGTCACCAGTACTCTGACCTGGAGAGCCTGGGGTGGGGCTGGGGTCCTTCACTCCTCTAGGGGACAAACTCCACGGCTGAGGTTTCCCTCCTGAGTCTCATCCACCACATGGAGGTTTGGAGTCCATTTCATGCCTCCGCCCCTCCTACTAGTCTTGAAGTGGCTTATTCTTTATATCCTTAGTTACAGGACTTCTGTTTAGCTAGACTGCAGATGGCTCTCCAGGTTGATTGTTCTATAGTTTAGTTGTAATTTTGATGTGTTCATGGAAGGAAGCAGGTGCAGCGTTTATTTGCTCCGCCATCTTGCATCTCTCTTTTGCCCATTTTTAAATTGATTGTTTGTCTTTAGCATTTGATTTGTAAGAATTCTTTGTAGATTTTGAATACTAAGCCCTGAGCAGATATTTAATTTGCAAATATTTTGTCACATTTTGTAGGTTGTCTTTTCATTACCTTGATAATGGCTTTTGATGCACCAAAGTGTTTAAGTTTCATAAAGCTCAATTTACCTATTTTGTTGTTGTTTATGCTTTTGGTGTCATAGCTAGGAATCCGTTGCCAATCCAAGGTCATGAAGAATTATCCCTCTATTTTCTTCTGAGAGTTTTATGGTTTAGCTCTTATATTTAGGTTATTTACCCATTTTGAGTTAATTTTTATAGATGATTGAAGTCATTGTGTCTTCATTCTAGGATCAAGGTGAAAGGTGCATTCTCAGTTTGAGATGTGCCATTCTCATTGCAGAGGGAAAAGAATAAGAGCTGATCCACCCAACAGCTTTCAAAAGCTCAGCTTTGATACGGTATATGCCATGTCTCCTCTCACTGCTTTGGTGAAGCCTGGGGTCAATGGGACAGTAAAAACTCTCCCTCCCCAGAAAATCACTGAAGACACCAGTGACAAAGGCAAGAATGTATAGACCCTTACAAGTGAGAAAGAAGCTGATAATTGGGAGTGACAACACAGTAACTATACATGCCTCAGAAATGATAATATATGAATTAGAAAGATAGAACTCAGAGACAAATACTTTATTTACAGGTAACTTCTGAACATTGAATGTACAGTTCCACAATCTCTTACCTGACACTACTAGGGCCAGATGATTTTAGAATTCAGAAGCATTTGAATTTTAGAAAAGAAACATAGTACATATTCTAATGTATAATATATAACACACCCAGCCAAATCCAGGGCAGTACTTGTGATTAATACATTAGTATTTTTGTCACAAGCAGATGAGTCCACATAGTAGAAGCCTCACTTTAGTTGAGATCAAATTTTGCTGCCAAATAATTTTGGGTCAAGTCAGGCCTTGCTGTCAAATGAGCTTAAGAGAAGAACAACAATACACGTTTTAAAATAGCTTTTTGGATTTTGGAGTTGCAGACACATTTCTCAGAATAATTTCGGAGGAATCAATCAACATACTTCCTTTTCCGATTTTTTCTAGGTGGTAATCAGACAAGACTTTTCCTAGACAGCTGGATGAATTATAGAACACTTTTTGTCAGGTAGCATTTTTTTGTCAGCACCTGGAAATTTCTTCGTGGTCATATACTGGCAACATATTAGTGATAGTCCTTCTCTGCACAAAGATCCAAGTGAGGGGTCTTTGGGGGGAAGATCAGGAAGTGTATGGCCTGGTCCCTGCCCTCATGGCATTTGTGACCTACTTGGAGAGAGCAGACAGTGACAAGCAGGGTTGTGTTCATGGCATGTGCCAGTATGGTTAGAGCTATGGAAAGAGTTTGGATGGCAAGAGATCCATGAGGTCTGATCAAGGCAGGGACCTGGAGGAGGGCAGGGAGAGTTTGGTGCAGTGAAAGTTCGGGTCTCTGAACATTCCGAGTGGAGAGAGTTCCTAGAGGAAAGGTCCAGAGACAGGAGAACCAAGGCAAGGCCTCACAGGGGAGTCCAGGGCTGCGGGGTGGAGAATGTCCAACTTCACAAGACTAATTCAGAACCCCGTGTATCGACTTCCAAAGTTTGGGGATAGAGTGGCCTCTTTATAACAGTTCTTTTTTAGTGGAATTATTACAGAGCAAAAAAAGCGTGTTTGCTGGAAAGTTTAATTAAAGTGTACTTCCTTCGAATTATGCTCAGAGAGCAAATGAGTTTAAGCAGGTCACTTGGCACATACCGGTCGGGAGGCACTGATCTCTTCGTTCCTGGCTGCAGGGAGAGGGCAGGGACGGGTTCTGAAGGAGACAGGAGAGGAAGCAAGGTGGGGGCAGGGGAGGCGGTGAAGGGAAAGGCTCCTGTAGGAACTTGTCTGGGGTAGGTAGGGTTTCCAGGCTGTGGGTAAGTAATTCTTCTTGCAGTCTGGGAGCCAGCCTCCTGTGAGGGCTTAAAATGCAGCCAACACCTGTTTCTGCGATCTCCAAGGGAATTTTCCAGACAAATGCTCCCTGTCTGTCTGGTTATGAGTCAGGTTCTCCATCTTTCTTATCAATGGCACCTTCCTGAGACCTGCAGAAGCCTTTGAAATTTGTAAATTGTCTTATGGAACTAACACTGTAAAACAATATACTCTGGTGGGAGATAAGAAAGACAAATATATCAGGAGGGCCTCAGTGGGCATTTGTGGTGTACTTGGTCCTAAAGAACATACGAGGAGATATAAGGCATACTTATTGCCCTTGGTTTGCTCTCTTACTGGGGAATCAAGGTGTTTTAGAAACATTTATTGAGTCCCAGCCATGGTCTGAGCCCTCTGTGATATGATGGGGTTCCAAGACCAAAAATGACTGCTAAAAAATTGGTTTAGCACCTATGGTACATTTTTGTAGAATTCTGAAAAAGATGTGATTAAAGAAGTCTTCATGAAGGAAGAAGGTGTCGGACTAGGTGTTAAATGATGGGTTAAGGAAATTGGCTCATGCCCCAGGGTTGGCGAGTGGTGGAACTGAGACCAACTCAGGCTCCCTGACAGAGAATCTGAGCCCTGATTTTCAACCAGGATTTCCATAAAAGAGCAACCCAGCCACAGAAAATCGTGCCTCCTTACTTGGGCGTTTTTAGTCTTTACATGCTCTGTTTCTTCTTCTTAAAGTCCTCCTCTGCCTCTCTCTCTAAAGGACTCTTGGCATGAATAACCTCTTTCATGAAGCTTTCTGCAGAAACTTTCAGGCTGTGTAGGAGACTTTGGGGCCCCACAGTGCCAGCGCACCCAACCTGTTAACTTGCCTCTATCTGTTGTCACTCCGTCTTGACTCTGAGCTTCCTGGGGTCTCACTGACTGGCAGCCCTGGGGCTGGCACAGAGAGGTGCGGGGTAAATGGAGGTGCATCCAGGGTACCCTGTGGCTGTTAATCATTGTGTATTAGTGATAGACTTTGGGTCCAGGGCTCTGATCCATCTCAGGTGGCTCCCAGATGTGTCAGTGTGTGCGCCTGGTTCTCCCAATGAGCTGCCCAAGGTCAGGAAGCCATGTGTAGGCTGGTTGGGAGGTTGGGTTCCTGTGCTGAATGTCAGCTTTCTGGATGAAGAGGAACACGCCAGGCTTCTCTTGCACACTGTGGTCGGAAAGAAGAGAAAGGAAAGTGCTGTTGGGTGTCTGGGGCGGGCTTGAACTCAGGCCAAGGGGTATCCCCAGGCAGGGCTGGCAGGGATGGGAGCCTCTTTTGAGGGGACTGAGCAGGAAGCGAACACTGTGGGGGAAGTTTGGACAGCAGGAGGAGCATACATCCAGACTGGGAGCCTAGGGAAGGCCTCAGGGTGGGCTGGAAATCCAGGAGTGAGTGCGGTCCCGAGGCCCCACTCCCAGCCCCGGTCAGGCTCCTCACTGGCCTCTGCGAGCTTCCTGTCTGCTTCTCATTCCAGCTGAGGGTGTAGTTGCCAGAGGCCTCTTCATAAGGAATAGAATATGCTGCTGTCCTGCTCAAAATCCGTCAACGGCTGCTCATTGTCTGCTGGGTACAGTGAGTGGGATCGCAGTGTGGAAAGTGAAACCCAGCTGTGGGAGGTTTTACAGAGGATGAGACATGAGCTGAGTCTGGGGGTCGAGCAGATGTTTGTATAAGGCAGGGGGAGGTGGAGTTGGGGGTCAGGCTCTCCTAGAAATCATTATGTGCAAACCATCCTGTGCAAAAGCATGGAGGGGTGAAGCAGCAAAGCATGGTGAGGGAGGGCCAAGAATTGGGGGGGGGGCGGCGGCAGCTAGAATTCAAGGGTCGGGAGGGAGGGAATGTGGACAGGACTCAGGCTGGATGGCAAAGGGTCTCGTATAATAAGTTCAGATGTCAGTGGGACGCTTTGAAGCTCTTTTTTTTTTCTTCCTGTATTGATGTTGCACATCAACTATAAATTTAGAAATAAAATTAGGATCTTGCTGTATTTAGTTTCTAGTCTCTTCCATTCAATGTTACACCAGGAGCATTTTCACGTATCATCAACAAATCCTTCATGGACACTTTTGTGACTGCATAATTGTCTGTCAAAGATATACATCAAAATATGTTCATCATTTCCCTATTTTGGGATATTTAGATTGTTTTCATTTTTTAATACTAAAAATAAAGTGGTGAACACCCTATGCGTATGTCTTTGATTTGCATCTTTAATTATTTCCCTAAAATTGATTCTTAGAAGGAAAATTTCTGAATGAAAAGGAATGGGCATTTTTAAAGCTGTTGATACCTGTTGTTAAATTACTCACCTAAAGTGTCATGTACATTTTATGTTTTCTATCCTCATGACACCAGAATGCCTATCTCATAGCCCTCATGGACAAAAAGAACGATCACTTGAAAAAAGATTGACATTTTGAGAGGAAATAAATGGTTAGTTACATTAATTAAATTTTCCTTGATATTTGAAATAAATTTTTGTCTAGATGTTCATTTGCCTTATGTATTTCTAGCGAACATTGTTCATTTCTTTTGCCTAATTTTTATGGGATGATTTCCCTTATTTACATAGAAACAAACTTCATATATTAAACATGAAAACTCTTTATAGTTTTAATTTCCCCCCCAGTTTTATATTTGTTTTTTTTTTTAATTTCATGGATGTTGTCATTTAAATACAGTAAATCCTTGGATTGCCAGTAACTTGGTTTGTGAGTGCTCTGCAAGATGAGCAAACATTTCTAATACATTTTAACTTGGTAAACGAGCAATGTCTTACAATATGAGTAGTTTGTTTCCCGAGCAAATTATGCTCGCAAACCAAGGTATTACTGTATTTAGATGCTAGCCTTTCCAGGACTTAATGACTGCGGCTTGATGGGGTGAGGGAGACAGGGGAGGGCATGGGGACCCCAAGGTGACTTGTAGGTTTCCAACTTGGGCACCAGGGAGATGGGGGGCCCTCAGATGATTCAGAGGGCTCAGGAGGAGCATGTGCTATGCTGCACTGAGTGTGTCTGTGGCACACCCAGGTGGAGACCCCTGAGAAAGAGTAGAGGATGACACCTGAACCCCTTCCCTACTCTGTGGCCAAGGAGTGTTTGTTGAAAGAATGAATGGATGTATCGATTTAGAGATCACCAGAGAGTTCTGGAAGGAGCCGTATGCTGTGGGTTTGTGTTAGCGTCAGAACTGAAGCCCAAGTCTCCTGCCTCCTAGTCCACTGCTCCTTCTTGAGAATCCAGTGGATTTGGGGTGGGAAGGGGAGGGCGCTTGAGGTGGTCAAATCTACGAATCATCTGATTTTTCAACTTTCTTGTGCTTTTTTTTTTTTAATGCACATCTGATCTTTACACTCCTTTCCAACCTGTAATTGGCTTTTCCTTTCCCACGGGGAGGTGGGCTATGATTTGGCTACCTCAAGCCAAATTAATCTTGGAGGCTGATACAGGAACTTATCAAATGTTTATCATAATGAAGCTGCTTCCCACCTGCATTCATTAATTTAGTCTTTTCTACAAGTGGCATTAATATAATATAATTGACTTTTCCATTGCATTGGATTAACTAATAGGAATCAATATGGTAGGAACATTAACAAGGTACAGAGCAATTAAAACCTTCCACAATTAGTTCCTATTCCCTGGCATTTCTCTCGGGGGCAGACAAACCAGCACCACCACCAGCACGCCCCTAAACTCTTCCTGTGTGAACAGAGGTATCTTCCTCCTTTTTTCCTCCTCCTCCTCCCTCCTTCTTGATCTTCTTTGGCTTTGTGACTTGGTAAAATTAGATAAAACCATGGTATTTTATTTTATGGCGTGCCTGTCATTTGCCATCACTGGCATAAAAATGCTCCTCGGCCAGATAAATCCTGCAATAATGGTTTTTCCTTGGGGCTGGATCATTGTTAAAGGTATTTGTTTGGAGGTTTTGCAGTATTGTGAGGAGGAGCCAGGAATGTGTCCGCACAGGTTGCCAAGTGAATGTCAATCTCTTTGTCATCCTGCTGTCCCGCCCCATCCCCTGCTCCCCCTTTTCACCTCCCCCCCACTGGCACTGTGCTGGGGAAGGCAGGGAAGGACTTTACAAGGTGCTGGACTTATAGATGGTCTGGGGGGCCGGGTGCGTAGCACTTTGAATCCTGCTGTATTGCGCAGGGGGGCTGCTCAGGCGGGGGCCTTCATGCAGAGGGGATCAGAAGTTGTGCTCAGTTGCCAGCTTGTGGTCATTTTAAAAAGTCCCACAATTGATTCTCCTCCACATGTTCTCCCCACCCGTGCTGAGCCCTGTGGCATTGATGGTGGGGGTGCTGAGGTACAGAGAGGAAAAGGGGCCATTCCGAGGTTTCTCAGCAATTAGGGATAGACCCTCAGGAAGAACCCAGGCCTCCTCCAACTCAAAAACTATAATTTGAAAATAAATGCCCAGATGGTCCATTTGCAGCAATGTCTACAAAATCCTAATTTTGGGTTGAAAGATCTCTTCCAGAAAGCAAGGCTGATCCTGGGTTTACAAATAGCTATTATTAATTTTTTTGAATATGTTTGGACTTCTGATGTGTTTATTTATTCTCTTTGATTTTTTCTCAGTTATTCCTAACTGTGGAATTACATTTCAAGACTCAAAGGCACGCAGACGTGAAGGAGGAAGTCCTGAGGAAAGAGCCCATGAGCCCGTGGGCCCATGTATTGGGGCCTGGGAGGCCTTGGCTGGGACTGTGAGGCCAGCTGGTTGCTTGGGGACCTCCAGCCCCGCCGGGGCCTCCCCTCTGGCGTTGCCTGGAAACAGTGCAACAATGCCTCCCCAGCAGCCTGCAATGATCTTTCCTGAAGTGGCAGCCCCTTCAATTATTTTATTTCCATTATATTATGTTAATTAAATCAGCAGAAAGAACAGAGCACATGTACGTCCCAAGTGGAGTGGCTGTGAAGGGTTAATCGGCACGGCCCTGGCTGCCACTGGGTGAGCAGAAGCAACAGGCAACGCATGTTAAGATGGACCGTATTCCAATCCGCCCATTCCCCGGGTGCATGATGCCCAGGTTTTGGCGTCTGTTTCTACAGCTCTCTGGAAACAATGACTGCCCTTGGTGGGTGTGGATGTGGCAAGGACACTGGGAGGGGGCCGTACAGAAGCGATGCTGTGACCCTTTGAAGAACCACTTAGCACCACAGACAGATGGCTGAAGCCACCATGGCTTAGTTACTCGGCAGTGACAAAAGACCTCGTAGATACGCCCTATGAACACTTTCAGGCAGAGGCTTTAAAAACATCAAGAGTGCTTTTCTGCAACAAAATCTTATACTGAAGCTCTAAAATATAAACCAAACAATGGTGGGGCTGCTTTGGTTGGAGTTAGAGGTGGGGTGGGGGCAACATTCCTCTCGCCTTATTGAAGATGCTAGCCAGCACAGTTTGAAAACCAAAGCGCCTTGGAGCACCCCAAGGGGTACCAGAACTGTGGGTTTTATCCTGACTGTCTAATGTGGGACATCTGATGACCACATAGCTCCCCCATTCTGATGTCCCCATGCCCTCCGATAAAGGTGGTAGGGTCCCTGGGGAGCTTCTGAGGTTGAAAACAGAAGGAACTCTCCTGCCTCAATTTACTTGTCTATATAATGGACATAACAATTATACGTGGCCTCCTGGTCTCATAATGTTTTAGAACAGATTCACATGGCTATTTCCAGGCCTGTGGTAAGCACTCCAGGGAAAGTGAGCAGCCTTCAACTCAGAATGTCTCTTGAGGGGTGTCTTTGTGCCTTAGACCTTTTTAAAAGATCTTTTTTATAGTGGGGTAGTGTTTGCTGTTTTAGGCTTTTAGTTTGCTCTTGTGCATCTTTGCATTCTGCAGAGACCTGTCCGGTGAGTCTGAAGACCAGCAACCTGTTTTCTGGCCTTACCTCTGACTCACTGTGAGGCAGGAGATGGAACCTCTCCATTTGGCCTGTGGTTTCCTCCTCTGTCAAGTGAAGGCCCTACCATCTGTGATCTTCTAGATCCCCTGCAGCTGTGGCATCCTCTCATTTGAATGCCATCAACAAAAATAGCAGCACAAAGCCTTATGTTTAAAAGACGACAGAGCAATTACTCTAAAGTTTATTTCCTGCTCCCTTGCTTTTCCGATATTGCAAATCTCCTTGGTTTTAAAATTCTGTTGTAAATGAGATTTGAGTTTCACATCACTCACTTTGTTCTCTCTCCAAGAGAAAGAGTTGAATAACCAGTTCAAAGAAAACATACACGGAACTGAAATTCAAAGAGGGTGGGAGGGGTTTTCTTTCTCCTAATCTTGGTTACTGGGCTCACCATCTGATTAACCTTCCCTGGGCACCACTGTGATCCAACACTCTTAGTAACTTCCCTCTTGTTTATAGGATGAAGTCCAAGACCAGCACCCCCACCATCATCACAGAGATCATAGAAAATAGTTATAAAGTGCTTACTGTGAGCCAGGCATTTCACACATATTAATTTTTAAACAAGTTCTCTCAATGGCACTTTGAAGTTGATATTCTTAGACCCACTTTACTGATCAGGAAACGGAGGCATAGATAGGTTAAGCAATTCACTCAAGGTTTTACAGCTGGTAAGTGATGGACCAGGATTCTAACCCAAGCTGTCTGCTTCCAGAGTTCTTTGCTCTTAATCCCTGAACTTGACTCACCTACAACCTCCGAGTTGGAAAGGAGGGCCTGAAAGTCCTTCTGGTTAGACTTCCTGTGCGATGTTCAAATCTCCTTGCAAGGCCACCTGTTCGCTGAGTGTCCAGCCTGCATTGAAACACTCCCAGTGATAGGAAATTCCTTCCCTTTGAAGTCAACCCGTCCTTCATCCATTTTGAGAATCATGTATAGACCCCATCTGAGTGCAGATCTATCTTCTGCTCAGTGCTGGGCCGTAAAGATGACTACATCACAGGTCCTTCTGCTGAAAGATTTAGTGCCCAGAGCCAACCTGTTAGGTCCTTAGACAGCTCTAGTTGCTAGAAAACTCTGCCTTTACTGAACTCGAAAATATCTCCCAATAACTAAAGGGATGGTATAATTATTGTCCAAACTAGGATGCTGTTGAGAGTGAACAGAGGCTCTTATAATAATCATGTCAGGATGACATGCCAGAGCTGGGCCTGTTCCTGGTAAACAGGGACACCGCCTCGCCCCCCAACCTACCATTCATATCCTGGGTGCTTGTCTGGCCTCTGGGTCTACTCAGAATAAGCCCGTGCTCTTCTCCACACATCAGCCCTTCTGACGCTTGCAGACCAATGTCTGGCCCCCCGGAGCCCTCTCTTCTCCAGCACACATCCAGCTCCTTACATGCATCCTCATGGCCTTAGTTGGGAACCCGCCTTAACGTTCTTGGCCTCTGGTCCTTCCCGGATCTGGCCCCAGTTCAGCTGGGAGCGGAGTGAGCCTAGGTCTGCGCTGGGCTGGGAATGGGGAAGGCTCCATGTTTTCCAGACACATTGTGAAAGCCTGGGGTTCAGGCAGCAGGTGGAGAATGGAGGTGAGAGCAGAGTCAGGGTGGCTCTGGGGTTGATTGCGGGGGCAGGACTCAGAAACACAAGACAAGACAATTTGGCAATAAATGTGAGAAAAAGGTTTCCCCCGTATTTCTTAGGCTTAGAAAACTTTAGGCAAATATATTTATTTGTAGGTGAGATCTTTTAACCAATAGGCCTGGGGACCATGCATCTCTTTATCACTCAGTCAAAAAACATGTATTGACTGACAGTTATTTGCAGGGCACACAGGTGACACAGTCCCTGCTTTCAGGAACCCGGGGTTTAGGTGGGGGCTGAGTGGCAGATGCTCTGGTAGCACACGCTGCATGCAGAGCACAGAGGAGGGAGCACCTCACCCACATTCTCAGCTGGCGTCGGGACAGCTTCAGAGTAAATAATTACTGGCTGGTTTTCTGAGGGTGAACAGACATTTTCCTGTCAGGGAAGGGACATGAGTGACATTCCAGGCAGAGGGAACAGCATGGGCCAGAGACAAGAGGCAAGAGGCATGAAAGGGAGTTGTGTCTTCAGGTGGCTCCTGTGGCTGGTTGGGGAGAAGCGTGACAGGGGACGGGCAGGGCTGACAGGGGGATTCAATGCCACTGGAAGCATTTGGATCTGCGCCGGGAGGGACCTGGACATTCATGGACCACTTTGCAAGACGGAACACTGGTGGGTGGAATCAGATGTCCCTGCGACTAATTAGAGTGAGCGCCAGCATGAAGCACAAGTGAGGAAATGCTTCTAATTGAGAGCCATGTTTTTCAAATGTGGCTCGGCTGCCAGCTGACTGTGTGCTCTGGCAGGAACGGCAAGTGATACTTAGCTTTCTTCAAGCTCCATTAATTTGCCCGTTTTTTTCTGCTTCAAATTCCACTTCAAACATGTAGTGGCTCCTCTAATTCATAATGAAATAAATGATTTATAATCCTGTTGGGAGCCGGCAAGCCTCCCATCAGGTGGTTGGGGGATGGAGGTGGGTTGACCTAGCTGACCTTCCATGACATGTCAGAGAAAGACAGTGGCTCTCTCTCTCTCTCTCTCTCTCTCTCTCTCTCTCTCTCTCTCTCTCTCTCTCTCTCTCTCA
>NW_017731350.1:10831586-10888707 GCF_001890085.2 Hipposideros armiger | reverse complement strand
CACACACACACACACACACACATGCACATGCACATGCATGAACACACACCTAGTCAAGCAGCCCTTGTCCACGCCTTCAGTCCCTCCTGTGACCATGTGGGGACTCTTGCAAGAGCCCAGTGACCCTGCTCAAGGGACAGTCTCCAGCATCTTTTCTGGGTGAGCCTGAGCATCTCTCCCAAACATCATTTCAGAGTCTGATGACACTAACAACCACTGTTGACTGGGCATTTCCTGTGTGCCTGGTACCACAAGTACTTTATATGCATCATATCTAAGCTCATAATATTATGCAAGTCAACAATGTATTATCTCGCTTCTTAATGAGTAGAAAACTGAGGTGCAGAGTGAAGTAGAGGTGCCAATTTACATTGAGTCAGCACGTGGGGAAGCAAAGATTTGAACTGGTGACCATGGGCCCCTTTCACTCTACCTGCAGATCATGAGGTTTCACCTCCACTTGTCCAGGCTTGGGATTGGGATGAAGAAGGCGCGTCACTGCCATTGCCTGTGCAAAGGTTTTGGGAATCAGGATTGGATATAGAATTTGTTGATTCACTTGTCATCCAGTGAATCTTCTGAGGGCCTGCTGGAGTGGTGGGTTCAGAGGTAAGGATGAAGAGAGGAATGACATAGCCACCATCTGGAGAGAGGGAATCATAGAAATGACCCATATAATACCAATATCATGAGCTAAGTGCTGGGCTCCAGGAAGCCACATGGGGCTGTGGGACTCGGGTCAGCCCTTGCTTGTGTCAGAGGGACTTCCCAGGAGAGATGACCTTGGAGCAGAGTTGGAAGGTGGGTTCCTCATGACCCTCCACATCCTTGTCGTTCAGGCTCAGGCATCGAGTAGTAGGAGGCTTTCAGTCACCCCCAATGGGTGGAGCCCTGATGAGCAAATCTGGAGGGAGGCAGAAAGGAAAGTAGAGGGGTGGGGGGGAGCCCCATTTCTGCTCAGCAGCATCTCCTGTTGCAGCTGGGAGCGCACTCCAGGGGCCAGGCCCAGCGTGCCCCAGGGAGCCTTCCATCCGCCTCCATTACCCATCAAGCAGACTCAAGTGAGAAGCCATCATAAAGAACCTGGCTCAGGACACACACACAGCAGGACAGATAAAGTTGAATCTCCTCCCTCTGGGTTGAAGCAGTAACTTCCTTTCCCCATTCAAGTATCAAAATGCACAGTCAGTATTGCAAGGTGGACAGAACTTGAGGGGGACTCTGCCCCTCATTACCCATGTGACTTCGGGTGAGAGGCTTAACTCTTTCTGAACCTCATTTTTCTCTCCTGTGCAATGGGGTTTCCTTCACAATCTCCTAGGGTTATGAGGTTCTAATGAGATGGGCAAAATAAACTACTTTGTATGGAGTCCAGCTGTGGGACCAACTTGATAAATGGTAGTAGCTATGATTGATTATATTTGTCCTGACTGAGGTTTTGTTTTTCTGAAATACTGACTATAGGTCAAAGTGTAGGAAGTCAAGATGTTTGCTTCCTGAATCCATGAAAATATTGCCTTTGGGACCAAAAGGACACCTTTAAGCATAAGCTTTTTGAAAGGATTGAGAACATTCCAACCTGGTGTGAGAATAAATGCCTACTGTTAACCCTTCAGCTGTAGGGTGAGTTTGCTGTGGAGGTTGAAGGATCCAGTGGGCAGTTCTGTGCCAACCCCTCAGAATTCCAGACAGCCCTTGATCCGGAGGTCTGTGGGTGGTAGACATCACTCTGAAAGCAGGAAGGGCGGCAGGTAATTGGACTGTGTGTGTGTGTGTGTGTGTGTGTGTGTGTGTGTGTGTGTGTGTGGTGAGGCCCTCTTCCTTGACCCTCACCCCACCCCAGAGCAGTTCACCTTTCCATCTTCTGATTGGCAGAGCTAAAACAGAAAGTGCAGGTACTTCTTGTACTTCCCGCAGCAGAAAGCATGTTTTTAAACCTTCCTTGGTGCCTATTATGCTGAAGAAATGAGAGACTCTCGTGACCTCTCTTGGACACACACAGGCCCAAGATGTCCAATGGATAGTCATAAGGGTCCTTGGAAATGGATGCTTTGGAGTAGTGGGACCAGATTGAGGATGTGGAATCTTTAGGAACAGCATAGGCAAGCCACCAAAACACCCAACTGGTGGTGATTGATAGGTCCTCTCCATGCCAGAGCCTTGGAGAGAATAAATATATCAGCACTGTTAAATTTTCCATTGAGCACCTAGCTTGGGCTTGCGGTGAATCAGTAATTCCCATGTAAAATCTCATTTAATTTACATAACATTTATAGGGCGGATGTTGTCACTCCTTTTGCACAAGGAGAAGGAATTGAGGCTCAGAGAGGGAAAATGACTTGCCCAAGGTCTTACAGCTATTAAATAACACGCTATGTTCCCAGCTCGTTTGACTCAGTGTAAAGCCTGTGACCCTCCTAGCGCCTCCAGGATCCCAGCTGTGAATTCTCTCATTCTGAACTTGGGATACAATTTCCATTCAGGGGAAAATGGGCATAGCTGACTTTGGCTTGATTAGAAGTTTACACTTCATTCTGAAGTTGATTTTTTTTTTTAAGATTTATTGGGGAATCGGGGAAAAGGAACAGACAAGTTGCTGTCCTTCTGTTCTTCAGTCTAGTTGTGGAGGATGTTGCTTCACTGGCCCATGTTGGTATTATCATTGCGCTCTTCCTGAGTGAGGCAGTCACTAGCTGGCCATTGGACGGCCACTCATGGTGGCTCACAGCAGCTCATGAAAGCGCACACCAGCTGTCGGCCATCCCTACTGCAGCCTACACCATCACCGGCTACTCACGGCAGCCCAGCTCCAGGTCGACCTGTTGTTCACCATCTTAGCTGTAGAGGGCACAGCGTCACTGGCCCTCATGTGGGATCCGAACCGGGGCCCTGCTGCTCAGAGCTGGTGTCCCAAGCCAACTCTTAACCAACGTGCCACTTGGTCGGCCCTGAAGTTGATTTTTATATTATGGTAACTGGAGACGATTATAAATGGCACAGGAAAAAGAAACAAAAATTTGTTCCAGGAGTTCCTCTAAAATCCTTTATATGTTAATGAAAACTACTCATAAACGCATATCGCATCCTCATGAAAATATGTTAGCAGTCAAGAAGATACAGCAGAGAATTGGGACACCGGTCGGGCTTGTCTATAATTGTTTAAACTTGAGCCTATTCCTTCCCCTCTGTGAGCCTCAGTTTTCTATTCTGGAAAATGGAGTGATCATTTTAACTTGTCTATCTGGAGATGGTGTTGAGAGAACCAATACAGGTGATGAAGGCCAAAGCAATTTGTAAAATCTGAAATGTGCATATGGGAGGAATTAGTCACAGACTTCGTGGGGCTGTGTGTTGGGGACTTCCTTTAGCAGGTATACAGCTGCAGTCTTCATCTGGGACAATGTCATCAACATTTGAGATGCTCCCGTTGTGTTCTTTTGTGTGTGTGTGTGTGGGGATATGATTTTTGGCTGGGACTTTACACAGCTCTCACCAATTAGGACCTCTGAATGGGCCTTTTGAATGCAAGCGCCCTTGAAACATAAGTTCCAGGAGGGCAGGCACTTTACCTTGTTTACTGCTACAGCCCCAGCACCTAAAACAATGTGTAACAAATATATGGGATGAATTTATCAAATTATTAGCCATAACTCTTAGACTGGGAGACATGAAAGAGGACAGGGAGCCTGTTTCATGTCTGTATTCACAGGGCTAAGAAGAGCATGGCACAGAGCCTATTGACCAATTGAAGGATTAGATGAATCATTATTATATCCTAAGCTTAACATTAATTTAGAAGTTCACAATATGATCATATGTCATTTTTACACCAATTACATTTCCTTTCAGTGATGTGAATCAAATAGGTATCACTCAGCTTTTGCTAGATGATGCTGTAGGAGCAAACACCAGCAAAGCTTCAGTGAATGATAACAAGTCCTTATTTTTTTTCAGGCCCTCACATCACTGAGGCTCTGGTCTGGTACTTTCTCATTCTGGGATTTAAACAGTAGCCCCTTATCTTGATCTTGCAGAAGGGGGTAAAATGACAATGAACCCAGGCAATGAATCTTGCAGCCTCTGTTGAATGTGGGAAAAATCACTTCTGCTCATATCCCACTGCCAAGTAAGTTACATGAGCAAGCCAGATGCCAGTGCGGGTGGCGTGTATATTCCTCACCCAGGAGGTCCTGCAAATAATGTGGCAATGGGTCAGGGTGCTCAAACTTCCCACAGGCAGGGGAGTGCAGTTAACTAGACTGGACTTAAACATAATTCCCCCTGTTTGGAAGGCCTTCTCTCTTTCAATCCCAGAATCCCAAAACGCCTGGCTATAAAAAGATGAAGTCACCATTATTTCAAATGAGCAATATGAAATCTAGAAGAAAGAAAAGACTTCATGATGGACTCCACACATATCATTCCCCCCCCCCCGGCTTTGGTATGTTTAAATGAGAACTACAAAAGCAAATCTTGCTTTACAAATTGTATGGAACAGAGAAAGAGAGCCCCCCCCCCTTCACCAGAGTTGCCCGCATCCCCCACTTTCCAGCAGCAGTACTTTTCTCTTTGTTGTCCTGAGGGTACAAATAATCAGAAACACACAGGGAGTGCACACTTGGAGACCAGGAGAGCCATGAGAAAACCTACAATGACAGCATTGTGTGACACACTCACCGAGTCTGGAAGCACAGAGGGGCTGCCCCCGACTTGGACTTGGGGGTGGGAGCAGGCTTTCCAAAGCAGATAGTCTTGAAAGGATAGCTAAGGTTCAGATGTGCAACAAAGTGGGATACAATTCAGGAATGCTGGGAAATTCAAGATGAACTAAGACAGCAGTGAAAGGTATCTAGGTCAACTGATGTGGCTGGACAAGTGGGCTGGCATCAGATGGCAGACGAAGGGCCGTAAGCACCAGGCCAAGTTTGGACTGGGTGACAGGAAGCCACTGAGGAGTCTGATATTTTTCAGAAACAACATTCGGGCACCCTGTCATGAGAGGGTGTGGTGAAGGGGGTGCTGGCAGACAAGGACTGTCCTGGCCAAGGTTACAGCTCTCCCAGGACATCACTGCACCTTTCACTCCACCGTTACATGCAAACAAACTCTGATGGTATCTTCACAACACCCACTGTGCAGGGCCGGTGGTCCCTGCTTTGCAGATGAGGAAACCAGGACTCAACGACATGAGTTGACGTGCCCCAGGGCACAGAGCTGGTAGATGGTCATGCTGAAGTGTCCTCCCCGCCTGCTTGATTATATTCCTCTTCTTTCCAGACTACTCACTGCCTCTTTGGCCATAAAAAAAAAAAAATACCACAGACTGGGTGGCTAAAAAAACCCAGAAATTTATTTTCCCACAGTTCTGGAGACTGGAAGTCCAAGATCAAGGTGTTAGCAGGTTTGGTTTCTCCTGAGGCCTCTTTCTCAGCTTGTAGGTGGCCACCTTCTTGCTGTGTCCTCACATGGTCTTTTCTCAGTATGCACATGTTCTCCTTATAAGGATGCAGTCCCGTTGGATTAGGCCTCCACCGTTAAGACCTCATTTAACCTTAATTATCTCCTTAAAGGCCTCATCTCCAAATGTAGTTACATTAAACATTAGGGCTTCAAACAAATGAATACAGTTCAGGGGGATATGGTTCACTCCATAACAAACAGATAGGTGCTAGATATCACAATTTACTCTCAGAGTTGATTGTCCTCCATTGATAAACTATTCCTCACACCCGGTTTTTTATCTGACATTAGTAGGGTGTTGTTTCACTTATAAAAGACCCTAGCACAAGTAAATGCTCAAAAAATATGTTTTGAGTGAATGAATAACTGGTCCTGATCTGTACAGAGCCAGAGCTATGTGTGTTATGCCCCTTCTGTGATCCCAGTGCATTTAACAAGGTGGTAGGTGAAGGTGATGTTTCTATTTTAAAGGGTGCAGTTGTTATTTATTTTTAAATGTAAACTTTCACATTTTGAGATAATTGTTGATTTACACTGTTTGGCCTTGGCTTCCCTGTCCCACTGCCTGCAAACTGGGAGACCTCGGGTGAGCTGCCTGAGCTGTGTGTGCTTGTGTCTTGTCACCTGGAAAACGGGGGCACTAACGGCAGCTATGCCATCGGGTTATCCCCAGAGTTCCTGTCACATGTTAGGTTGTGCAATTACTCTTTCTGGGAGTCCTCTAGACATTTTTATCAGCCTTGTCCTTTTGAACCCCATCTCCTTATAATGCAAAGTCCCCATAGGGACAGCAGAGGGGAGTGGAGGACATGTGGGGCTTGGGACTGAACAAATCCAAGAATGACCTCAGATCCCATTATCAGCTGTGTGACCTTGGTCCATCTGAATTTCCCTTGAATGGGGTTCCCACACCTTCCTTAAAGGGCTGCTGTGAGAAAGAAGGGCCGATGTGTGTTTTTTCTCTCAAAGCCGTAGGACTTGCACAAAGAGGGTGGCCCTGTCACCTGTCTCCTCTTTGGAGCTGACTTTTCCACAACCTTTCTTCCCTTCAACCTTGCTCCTTGCTGGTTAATTCCATAACTAGTTGAGCTAAGGTGTTAATGACTGACCATGGCTCCTGCATTTTAGTAAGGGGTTTCCTGTCTTGCTCTAAAATGAAGGCTAAGCTGCCACTTTGGCACCAGAGTTGACTAAGGGAGAGGCATGCTCGTGCATAGGTGAGGGCAGGAATCCTGGAAGCCTTAGGGTATTGGTGGGCTACCTCCTCCACCCATGCCAGGGCCTCTGTTAGTCCACATCACACACTTGTGTAGATTAGAAGCCAAGGCAAGGTTCACCACCTACCAACTCTGGCAGGGCCACTGTTCAGTGCTCTAAGGGGTTACTTACCTCCCCGCCCCACCACCCTCTGACAGGGGACCCCTGAAAGCCCTGGAGGCTGGCTTGGCTGCTGCCAGAGTGGCTGCTTCTTTCTGGGCCTAGCCAGTCACCCCACTGGAGACGAGCAGCCTCAGAGCCCCAATGAACCTTACTCCCAATCTCTCAGGTCAAGCAACTCTTTTCCTGCAGCCTCAGGACTTTCTGCAGCTCAGTTGTCTAAAGAATGAAGGCTTTGTCCGTTTCCCAACTCGCTTCCCACCGAGCACGGAGCCCACTTTCCCAGCAGCTGCCATCGTGGCTGTGTGTGAACGCGCCTCTCCATTCCTCCTCCCTCACACGGTGGCTAGGAGCACAGGGGTGGCATCAATGTCCAATGAATCTGCCAGGTGACCCCTGGGCCCTCCTTGGTGGCCTGACAGAATGGGCCTCCCCGTTTGCCTGCCTTTCTCATTGGGCTGCATGGAGGACTCAGAGAAGTTAAAGGGTATGCACATGTCTTTATCATTTTTAAATAAAAAATTGTACGGCTATTTGTTACAGAATCCAGTCACTTATGCTTTTCTCCTTTAGGAGAGCTATTGAAATAACAGCACAAATTATTAGCAAAATTTCTAATTATGAATTCTAAACCACAGATGCAATTGTCGGCATATACTAACTGTGTTATGTGCTGCAGACGGCTGGAGTGAGCCTGCTGTCAGAGGAGACCACAGAACTCTTGTCTGAGTTTCTGTAAGAACCAAAGATTTGCATCCTTCTGGACATTTCTGGTCCTCCAGGGCCTGGGAGGGCTCATTCTGATCTTCTGTCACTTGGACGGATATCATTTCTGGATGAAGAAACAGACCCACTTTTCATCAAGAATAATAATTTTGCAGGGCAGTTTTCCTTTGCAAACAGTATTATAAACAGCGTTTTCAAATAACTATGATCTTTATCTTGGCTGCAGGAAGGAAAAAAGTCAGTCAGTCACATGTTCACCATCCATGCTAGCCAGGCCCTCTCCCTGAGACTTGAATTAAATTTGAGTGATGTTTGCTGTATGCCAGGCCTCTGCTAGGCTCAGAAGAAGATATGGAAATAAATAATGACAGTTCCTGTCTGTGGGGACTTTGCTGTCTTGTGAGGAACAGAGGATGTATCCGGAAATGGTTGTAACAGAATTAAAAAGCACTTTGGGAACAGTGGCTGGGGGAATGGGGGAGGCGTGGGTGGTTGATTATTTTTAATTAGAAGGTTTGGAAAAGTCTTCCTAGGGGAAGAAGCATTTGAGAGGGACCTGGGAGGATGCTAGAATTTCAATAGGTGGATAGGGGCAAGGTGGGCGCAAAGGACATTTCACGAGAAGGAAGGTATTCACTTGGCTGGAAAAGGCCAAGGCACGTTGGTAAACGGTAGGCCTTCCTGGTAGGCTGGAGGTAGGGCCTTTGGGGGCCCAGAGGAGGGTACAAAACCAGAAACAGACACTGTTTCGAGGCTAGGGAGGGTCTTGTGGGTGTGGGATCAGTCCACTCGCTCACGCCTCCCTGTGCCAGGCTCTGTCTGAGCTAGAGATTCCGAAGAGGAGTAATTCATAGTCCTGTCCTCCAACAGCCCACAGCTTAGCTGTGGGAAATAAAAAAAACCCTCAAGATCTATAAAAATATAATAGGATGAGTCCTGTCATAGAGATAAGGTCAGAGGAGGAACAGAGTTAGGGAAAGCTTTATAAAAGAAGCACCACCTTTGAACTGAGTCTTGAAGGAAGATAGGAGTTCAACTTGATGTTGCTTGAATTTCTGTTAATCCAGTGGTTCTCAACTGGGTGAGTTTGCCTCCCAGAGGACATTTCCCAATGTCAGGGGACATTAGCTGTCATGACGTGGGAGGTGGTGATGCTACTGGCATCTCGTGGGTAGAGGCTAAGGATGCTTCTAAATATCCTGCAGGGCACAGGCCCCCACAGCACAGGGTTATCTGGCCCCTAATGTCTATGGTGTTGAGATTGAGAAACCCTGTGTTGATGTTTGAATGAAACTACCCAGACTGGGAGCCGGGAGACTGTTGGATGGCTAACAATTTCCTTTGGCTCTAGGCATGTCCCAGGGAGATCTGGGTGAATCTTGTGCTATGAACTGAATGCCTGTGTCCTCACAAAATCTGTATGTTGAAGCCATAGCCACCAATGTGATGGTATTTGGAGGTGGGGCCTTTGAGAGAAATTAGGGTGAGATGAGATCTGAGGGTGGAGCCCTCATGAGGGATTCATGCCCTTATAAAATGAGAAAAAGACATGCTCCCCCCCCCGCCCCCCGAGTAATACAAGGGCCTTGGAAGGATCCTACGCAGATAAGGGGCTCCGGTTAAGATTCATCAGCTTCATTGTAAAGCCCGTCTGTGATCCAGGCTTTCCCCCACTTTGGCCCTCAGCTTTCCCTCCATACAGTGATGAGGGGTTGGCCCGCGTGATCCCTGGGCCCTTTCCAGCTCGGACTGTGGTGACGAGTCCCCAACACAGAGACTGTCTGCGTTGCCATGGCTCAGGCCTTCCTTGGCCAGTACAATGTTGGGGTCTCTGGGCTTGTCCAGTGCCCACCCCGCATCCCTTACTGCCTATGCGATGTGAGCCAGAGCAGAGGGTCATAACACAGGGCGTTATCAAGACTGCCATAGACCCAAGGCCCCGCCATGTCTTCTGCTTCTTCATCTGAGTTCTTGTCACTTTGCTCCTTTCTGACTGCTGTTGCCTACAGCGTGTGGGCCATGAAAAGACGGATGTGGTTGTTCCTTGATGCTTTGCTGTAATCGAACACCCTGTCAAAGTCTTGTTGTTGTCTGCCTGTTACTACTACGAAAACATACCTTTGAAAGCAGCCTTCAGACGTGGGTAGAGCTCTGGACTGGAGCCAGGAGAGCTGGTGCTGCCCTCGGGAGTGTTGCTAACTGGCTGTGACCCTGGTCAGCCACTTCTCCTGGGGTCCCTCGGCCAAGTGCTCGGACTTTGCTGGATGATCTGAGGTCTTTCCAACTGGAACACCCATGGACAGGCTTTGCAGCTTGCTCGGCTGTTCCCGTGTGCTTGGGGACCTGGCCTTTCTGGGAAGACTGTGGGGATGGGGGGCCCTTGGGCACCGATTTGGAACTCTTCTTGTGTGGGATGGATTCGCCAAGAAGTCAAACACAGTGCAAAACAAAGAAGTAAGCAAGCAAATGAACAAATTCACTAGATGGAAATTTTGGTGCAGAGCTGCTGCTCCTGTGCATTGGAATGTGTGTGTGTGTGTGTGTGTGTGTGTGTGTGTGTGTGTGTGCGCGCGCGCGCGTGCACGCGCAAGAGTGGGGGTGGGGAGGAAATGACCTTTGCCTGGCTAGGTTGAATTATGCAGGACCCCCTTCCCCCCGGCTTTGGGCAGCCCTCCAGCAAGCAGCCAGCTTACGGGATGCAGGAGAGGGTCACCCGGCCTTCATCATCAGAGGAAGAATTCCTCCGTCTGGCTGGAGAGGAGACAGTGCATGAAAAATGGTGGCAAGGGGTCAGGAGGCGAAGGCAAGTGAGAAAATGCTTTCATCTATTATCCTGGGGTCAATGGGCTCCCATCAGGGAACCTTGAGGCCGCGATGAATGGCCCATTGCAGGAGGTGCAGCATTGTGTGTCTGCTGCCCCATGGACCTGACAGGGCAGCTCGCAGTGGACCTGACAGGGCAGCTCGCAGGCCGAGCCCCACATCACAATCCTCCATCTCGGGACAATAGCGCCTAAGAAAGTGGTGGGTGGCTCGCCTCCCAGGAGCCTGCTTCTTCTTATCAAAGGGCTTTCACGGGGGAACGCCCGGCCTGCTCGGGAAGGAGGGAAAGCTGTCTGTCCAATGCCGCCAAGGCGTTTCAGGCTCATTCCAAGGCCCCGTCATGGCGATTAGGTGGGCCCGTATTGAATTTCGTCCAGAACCGGTGTGGGTTTCTCAGCTGTTCCCGCTCTTAGAAGCCACACATATTCTTTGAATTGAGTAATTTTTGTTTGACAAACCACACATTCCTGTTTAAAATAAAGCCCAAATCCTATGATGTAAAGAAGATGTGAACCGCCCGCACCACCGCCCCCCCCCCCCCCAAAAAAAAAAAGTCCAAAGGGCCACGTCTGTCTATCCATTCTGCAACAGCAGGCATGTGTCACAGGCAGCCAGACCCTGGTTTGGGCAAAATGACTGTTTTGCCTTCTTGCTGGCCCTTTCTTGTCAATAACCCATGGCCACATGTTTGAAAACACCTGTACCATAGTTGAGGTCTGATATTGTGACTCAATATTTATCGAGTTAGGGCTGTGTTGTTTCTGTGTCTACGGGACTATGTCAATGGAAATGAGAAAACACACTATTGCTATAGGGTCACCCCAAATTCCTGCCGCCCCGAGCTTTGGGATCAGGCCTGGGAATGAAATGGGCCATGGCCAGAGATGTGATTCTGTGGCGCTATCATCACACCTGGCATGGGGCCTCGGACCTCCTATCCCCCAGTGAGCATGCGTGGCACTGAGCCCTCCCCAGTCTTCAGGTCCTGAGCTGACACTTACCTGGAGAGTCCTTGGTTGCAGTGACTTTCCCGGCGGACGAAAGCGACTGTACACAAGCAGGGTTTTGGTGTGAAGCGGAGTGTTGGTTCTTCCAGCCTGAGACACGCAAATGGCTCCCCTGCACATTCAGCTGGCATTAACTTAGCAAGATTGCTGAGGGAGGGGCCCACAAGAAGTTGCAGGTACAAAAAGCAACAGGACTTGGTCCCTGCCCATGTTGGGGACAAACTAATATACAGATAAACGCAAACGTCTGTGATGAGCATTATGACAGGAGAACACGTAAGGTACACTCGACACTTTAAGCACCTTGAAGAAAGCATTCCATTAAATTTATTTCTAGAGCACAGCACGGAATCTACCACAGTGTCCTGGGTTGAATAGCGCCACCCCAAAATTCACGCCCACTCAGAAACTCACTTGTGACTTTATCTGGAAATAGGGTCTTTGTAGGTATAATGAGTTAAGATGAGGTCATACTGGATTCAGGTGGCCCCAAATCCAATGACTGGTGACCTTACAAGAAGGTCACCTGTAGACAAAGGCAGAGATTGGGAGTGATGCAGCTAAGGGGCGGCAAAAGTTAGGAGAGAGGCATGGAACAGATTCTCCCTCAGATCCTCTGGAAGGTACCAACCCCGATGACATAGTAAGTCACCAGTTAAACTTTAATGAAAGGTCTGAATGAAAGTTTCCACATTTGCATGGAGTGAGCGCTGTGCCAAGAGCTAACCATAGAGAGTGGTAGGGCTGGCACCACAGACAAAGGGAAAATGAAAGCACAGAGATGTGAAGGAAGCTTCAGCCTGGTGGGTGACATATGACAGGCACGGAAGAGGCATATGGGAGGGATGGAAGATGAACTTGGACAAGGAGACAGGGCCAAATCATAAGTCATACTAAGAACTTTGGGATTTATTTCTTTCCTACCTATCTCACCTCTTCTCCAGCAAATGTGATCTCTTGTCACATAGACAGCACACAGAATAGCAATAGGTTGATGGGAAGACAAAAAGATAGAGCAACCCACTTCTCCGTAATACAATATTGTACAGAAGACAAAACAAACACAGGTGCCAGACCATGGTGGTGTGATGCATACAGGCACAATTAAAAAAAAATAAAATAGTATGTCTTTGAGTTGCCTGTTTACCTCTTCCATACAATACAGAGCAAAAAGGAAAAATGTTTCTCTATTGGGAGGACTATCATACCTAGGCATTCAGCAAAAGTTTCTTTTCAGGGAATTTTTATTACAAAATAGTCATGCCTCTTGCTTGGATCTTTCCAGTATGGTTCAAGTTATACAGATTCAAAAACCACAAACCCAGCAGTTCGTTGAGCACTGAAAGATTGAGAATTTCTCCATCAGTGAGTTAATGAATTAGCTAATGAATCCATCCATCCATCCATCCATCCATCCATCCATCCATCCATCCATCCATCCAAAAATAATTCTTGACTTCCTATCTGGTCCAGGCACCGCCCAAGTCCTCTAGGAAATATAGACAATCAAGTCATTGCACTTGCCCTTGAGAAGCTCCCAGTGGAACCCAAAAGGTTAAGTCATACTCTTGATGCCTTGTGTATGACAGAAGGGAAAAGTAGACCCACTGAATGATTTGTCTCTAGTTTCTGAACTTGTAGTTCCTGAGACATAAATATTTTTTAAAAAGAGGTTTATGTAAGATTCTTTAGTGGCTGTTCCTCCTGGTGCAGAAAGCTGGTTCTGTTTTCACCCCATCCTTTGTAAAAAAAAAAAAAAAAAAGGCAAACACCCATGATCCTAAATAGTTTTGTGTACCTCACACGTTCTGACCCCTCTGCTGAGAATGTCTTTCTTTGGCTTGTCTAACAAATGCCTCCTTGCCCTTCAAGATGGCTCAGGTGGCCAGCTGACTCTCCTCTGCGACCTCTTACCTGGCTGTCAGGTAGAGGCAGATGCTGTCTTTTGTGTTCTCAGAGCACCCTGTGACTAACTTAGCCCACTCACACCTTAAGGTCATGATATTCTTATTGTCTCTGAGGTCCTTAAGAGAAGGTCCTTAAGACTCAGCAGTGCCTGGGTGAGCAGGGGACACCAGGTCACTGTGGAGTCCTGGGACTGACTAGTCCAGCCAGGAAAGATCTTCCATAGGAGATAGGAGCTGAGATCCAGCATGTCGTCAGAGTAGGATGGACGGAAGATGGAGGGGGAGGGAAGTTCCAGCCGAGGCAAATGCCATGAACTAAGGCATGGAAACAGGGCATGAAACGTGTTGACAAAGGAAAGGGGATGTGATCACGGGAGGTAAAATTGAAAAAGCCCACGAGGGCCTTCCTGGGAAGGGTCTTAAAATGCAGGCAAGAGAGTTTGGGATTCCTCCTGAAAACAATAGGAGACCTGGATGGTTTTTGGGAAAGGCAGTCTGGTTTAAGTTCTTAAGATTGCAGGTCCTGAGAAGTCCAGCTGGGGACCAGCCCTTGTGGTCTGATGGCAGATGTGACAGACACTTCAGGGTCCACAGTCCCGTGTTCCCCTGGTAATTTGCCTGCAGGAGAAGCAGTGCACTTGTTCTCAATGCCTCTGTCACCAGACCTTGCTGTGGCCCACCCTGCAAACAGTTTCCTGCCTCTTCCTTTGCCTGAAGAGTCCTCCTTCTCTGGTCCCCAGAGCAGTCAGGATGGTGCTAGGCCCACTGAACCCATGCATGCCCTTGGACTGGAGGTGCAGCGAGTGACGGCTGCTTATCTCTTGCTGCACACTAAGCTCCTCAGAACTCAGTCGTGGAAATCAACAACCCTCCTTTCATTATTTCTCATGTTACTGGGCTCAGCGAGGCAGTTCTTGACAGCAGTGATAAGGGCTGGAATCATTTGAAGGTTCTCTGCCCACATGTTTGGTGCCTGAGCTGGAAAGACTCAAAGATCTAGGGCTGGAACAGCTGGGCTTACGACATTTTCTCATGCACTTCATAAAGTCTTCTCATAGTCCAGTCTGTAATGATGAGTTTGCCCCCAAATGAAGCTCAGAGGATGACTTGCCTTGAAGCTAACGGTACAAGTTTATCCGCCCTTGTTTGCATGGACCCTTTTTAATGTTTCCCTTATTATGTAAGTCCCAGGCCCCATTACAGGCACCTTCTGTCCTGCAGCTGTTTTGCACAGGCAGCTGGATTATTGCTGTAGAAATTCAGCTATATGCATGCTACTCTCCCGTTTGCTAGAAGAACTCAGAAATTGCCCACACAGGTCACAAACGCAAATGGCTTCAGGCTAGGCAGGCAACACCAAGGTGTGAAGTAGACCCCAGCAGACAACCGGGAGAAGTAGGGTCTTCAGGTAAATTCAAATATGCCATGAGGCATTCACATTCACTTTTCTTTTTAAACACGTGGATGCCAGACAACAACTGCTGTGCATCAGACTCAGCCTGCAGGAGGTGGTGAGTTTGTGCACTTGGCCTAGATGGGAAAAAAATCAAACCCTTCACCTTCACATTCAAGATCCACTAGTCGGCCTTCTCCAACCTTTTTTCCCACAGGCAGCTGCCAGCATGCTAGGAGTTGTCTGGATGTGCCAACCTGAAAGGGTGTTCGCCTCCTTGCTCCTCTGGTTCTGCTTTCTTTCTGCTGGCCACTTTCTCACCTGGTCATCCCAGCCCAGCTCGGATCCCATTAGCTTCTTCAAGCTCCCCTGAACTCCAGGATTTTCCTGGTTCATCTACGTAACAAACTCATTATGGTGCCTCTGGGGTAGCTCTTTTATGGTTGCTGTGTTGAAGTGTTGAGGACATGTTTTTCCTGCCTCTCCCTTCTCTCCACAACTAGAATGGGAGCTCCCTGAGGGAATCTACTCCTACTGTCCCCATTCCCCCAGTCATCTAAGGACCTTGCACAAAACCTGGCTCATAATGGGTGCTCAGTCAGCCTCGTGATCTCGTTGATTCTATTTGGTTGTGTAATTTATGGGTTCCTTTACCAGCTTCATTGTGAATGCGATCTGAAGGTTGAACTTGAAAACATCAAAATAGTTTTATCAGTTACCTTGTTTTTGAACTGGGCTTTGGGTGTGAAGTTATCTTGCTTATATCTTCTCTTTGATATTGTTATGTTGTCCTGACACTGTTGGTCTACAGAGTCCCTTGGCTGAATCCACCGCTTCTGTGACCCTTGTGTCCTCGCTGCCACCCAGCTGTAAGCTCCTGGGACAGGCCCTGGTCCCTTTTACTGCTGTTTTCCTCACTGTTTCTTACCCAGGGCTGAGTACCTTGAGGGTGCCCAGTGTTTTTTCATCTTTGATTTGTTTATAAGCGGTAAATTTTTGGTCCAGTCCAAATAGTAATGGAATATTAATTCTCTTCTGGAAGAAATTCAAATCATCCAAGCCTACCAGTCCCCGGGAAGCATCTGAGTCTTTGAAAAGGGGGTTGGAGGGTCACAGGGCATCTCCTTCTGTGACTTCTGTGGCAAGATACAGCTCATAGACAAATTTCAAACCTCACTGGTCATTACATTCCCATGACTTACTTGTTTTATACCTGGAAATTTGAACCTCTTGTTCCCTTTTCCTTTACCTCCCTTTTTAAATTTATCAATTACAGTTGACATTCAGTATTTTATATTAATTTCAGGTGTACAGTGTATGGTTAGACATTTATATAATTGAAGAAGTGATCCCTCTGACTAGTCTAGTACCCACCTGGCACTATACACGTTTTTCCCATATTACTGAATATATTCCCTATGCTTTGCTTTACATCCCCATGACTATTTTGTAACTTCCAATTTGCACTTTTTAATCCCTTCATGTTTTTCACCTGCCCCCAACCACCTCCTACCTATCACCCCAACAAATCTAGTACCCATGTGCCACTTTATATCATTATTAAATATTATTGACTGTATTCCTTATGCTACACCCTACATCCCATAACTACTTGGTAACAACCAATTTGTACTTCTTAATCCCTTCCCCTTCTTTCATCCACACCCCCAAGCCCCTCCCATCTGGCAACCATCAAAATGTTTCCTGTATTTATGGGTTTGTTTCTGTTTTGTTTGTTAATTTTGTTCTTACATTTCACATTGCATCTGTCTTTCTCTGTCTGACATACTCCACTCAGCACAGTTCCCTTCAGGTCCATCCATGCCGCCACAGATGGTAAGAACCCATTCCCTTCTAAGGCTGAGTGATATTCCACTGTGTATATGTACCATCTCCTCTTTATCCATTCTTCCATCCACGGACTCCCAGGCTGCCTCCACATGTTGGCCATTGTAGACATAGCTGCAATAAACATATGGATACACATGTCCCCTCAAAGTAGTGTTTTGGGTTTCTTCAGGTAAAAACTATGACGTGGAATTACTGGGTCCTTCTTGTCTCTTCTTATAGCCTTTGTTTTAAAGTCTATGTTGTCTGGTATAAGTATTGTTACTCCAGCTTTCTTTGCTTTTTTTTTTTTTTCATTTCCATTTTCATGAAATATCTTTTTCCATCCCTTTACTTTCTGTCTGTCTGTCTCTTTCAATCTGAAATGAGTCTCTCCTAGGCAGCATATGTTAAGGGTTTTGTTTTCTTATCCATTGAGTCCTCCTATGTCTTTTGATTGGAGCATTTAATCCATTTACATTGAAAGTAATTGTTTATAGATATGTAGTTATTGCCATTTTATTATTCATAATTTTGATTTCTTTCTTTTTTTTTTTTTTTCCTCTGTCTTAAAAAGTCTCTTTAACATTCCTTGTAATACTGATTTGGTGGTGATGAACTCCTTTAGCTTTTTCTTGTCTGGGAAGCTTTTTATCTGTCCTTTGATTTTAAATGATAGCCTTGCTGACTAGAGTAGTCTTAGGTTGTAGGTCCTTGGTTGTAGATCCTTTCTTTTCATCACATTGAATATTAACTGCCAACCCCTTCAGGCCTGCAAAGTTTCTATTGAGAAAACAGCTGACAGTCATGGGAGCTCTCTTATAAGTTACTAGTTGTCTTTATTTTGCTGCTTTTAGGATTCTCTCTTCATCTGTAACCTTTGCCATTTTAATTATAATGTGTCTTGGTGTGGGCCTTTTTGTGTTCATCCTGTTTGGGACTCTCTGTGCTTTCTGGATGTGTATATCTATTTTCTTTGCTAGGTTAGGGAAGTTTTCCATCATTATTTATTCAAATATGTTCTCAATTCCTTACTTTCTCTCTTCTCCTTCTGGTACCCCTATGATGTGAATGTTGTTACACTTGATGTTGTCTCAGAGGTCTCTTAAACTAGCCTCATTTTTTGGATTCTTTTTTCCTTTTGCTGTTCCAATTGGGTATTTTCTGCTACCTTGTTTTCCAAATCACCAATTTGATCCTCTGCTTCATCTAGTCTGCTGGTGGTTCCTCCTAGTGCATTCTTCATTTCAGTTATTGTGTTCTTCACTTCTGACTGATTCTTTTGTATGGTTTCTAGGTCCTTTTTATGTTTGCCATCTCTTTGTTGAAATTCTCACTAAGCTACTTGAGCATTTTTATAACCAGTGTTCTGAACTGTCTCTGATAGGTTGCTTACCTCCATTTCATTTAATTGTTTTCCTGGATTTTTTCCCATTCTTCCATTTGGGATGCATTTCTTTGTTTCCTCATTTTGGCTGCCTCTCTGTGTTCTTATGTATTAGGCAGATCTGTTATTTCTCTCAGTCTTGGCCAGGTGACCTTACGTAGTAGGTGTTCTGTGGGGCACAGTGACACATTTTCCCTGGTCACCTGAGCCAGGTGCTCTAAGACCTGAGCCAGGTGTTGGTTGTGTGTACCACCCTGTTATAGTTGAGTCTTGATTGCTGTTGGCATGTCAGTGGGTGGGATTGACCCTTAAGCTGATGGGCTGTGAGGTTTGGCCACATCCACAGCTAATGGGCTGCTGTGTGGAGAGCTTACCCTAGTGAGTGGTATTTGCCTCAGTGGGCTTTGGTGCCTGTTGAGATCAACCTCTATGTGTGTCACTTTTGGGGGTAATTGGGCAGTGCTCTGTTGTGGTCTGAAGCCAACCTCCAAATATGTTGGTTTTGGGGACTCTTGGGAGGGGCTCTGCTGTAGTCCCAGATCACCCACTGCCTGTGACTGGCCAGGGACTACCTGCTAGGAGCTACAAAGCAGTCTGCTGGTTTTTTGCTGCCTGTTCTAGATGTGGAGGCATGTGGGAGAGGCCATGCTGTGAACCGAGGTCAAATGCTACCAATACCAGGCATGGGGCAATTCTGCAAAAAGCCAGGACACCCCAAGGCCTGTTGCCACCTGCTGGCTCCCTTAAGATTAATCCAGTGATAAAGCCCCATGCAGTATGCAAGTTGTGTTAGGCATGGTCTCAGGGAGTCACTAGGTAGGAAGAATTGTGGCCATCAGGTTAACGTAGACTCTGGTTTGTTGCTAGTGCTGAGCCTGGAGTGACTCAGCAAAAGTCTCAGAGCATACTGAGGCCAGTCACTGCTCACCTGAAGGCCTCCTGCACTCTGATAGCTTTCCAAGAAAGAGCGCAATGTGGGAGCAGCTGGCTGCTCAGGAGAAAGTGTTTCCAGCTGTGCCCTAGTTGGGTGGAGTGGGATCCCAGCTGAGTCAGTCAGGAGGAGTAGGGGAGCTCACCAGGCCAATCAGATTCAGATTTGGCCTGTGGGGGGTGGGCTCAATAAAGGCAAGATGGCATCCACCTGTTGGCTGCATGGAAGGAGGACTCCTCACCAGGAAAATGCTGAAGCCACAACACCTCAGTCTGACCCACTGTATGTCTCTGAGACCCCCAGAGTCACTGTCCCTTTACCATCCCTCTGCTGGAGCCTGAGGTGAATGCGTACGAGCAAATAAGTCTATGCATGGGCTGTTTAAGAGGATGTCTAGGGTTCTTGCAGTCTTCCATCCCACCTGAGTGGTCGGAATCCCCACTTTTTTGTTGTTGTTGTTGTTCTTCAGTCTAGTTGTGGAGGACGTTGCTTCACTGGCACAAGTTGGCACCATCATTGCTCTCTTCCCGGGTGAGGCACATCAGTCTCCGGCTTCTGGACGGCCGCTCACAGCGGCTGCTGGCTACACACGGTAGCCCATGTCAACCCACTGCAGCAGGGACTGCAGCCTACGCCGTTGCCGGTGACTCACACCAGCCCAGCTCCAAGTTGAGCTATTGTTCAGCATCTTAGCTGTGGAGGGCAGTGTCACTGGCCCTCATATGTAGGATCCGAATCGGGACCCTCTGGCGTCCCAAGCCAGCTCTTAACCAATGCACCACTCGGCCGGCCCAGAATCCCCACATCTTTTAGAGCCAGGTGTTGTGTGGCTCCTCTGGTACCAGTACTCCATCCAGGCTGGGGAGCCTGGTGTGGAGGGCTGCAGTCCCTCCCTCCTCTTGGATTACCTCCATGGCTGACATATCCCTCCTGATTATCAACTGCCACATGGAGGTTTGGGGCCTGTTTTGCATCTCTGCACTGCCTACCAGTCTTGATGTGGTTTCTTCTTTATATTTTTAGTTATAGGACTTCTGTTCGGCTAGACTGCAGATGGTTCTCCAGGTTGATTGTTCTATAATTTAGTTGTAATTTTAATGTGTTCATGGAAGGATGCAGGCACAGTGTTTATCTACTCTGTCATCTTGCTTCTGGCATTGCTCTTTGATGCTTAGAAGGATAGACGTCAAGGATGGGAAGTCCTTCAGCCTCTGTACACTTGGTGTTTTATTTTGGATGGCAAAAGTATGCTCAGAGACTGAAATTGTCTTTGCCAATAGTTTATTTAACACAGGTTCACTGTGGAAATTATAATTTCACAAGTCAATAGCATGTGGGATAATATCTCTTAACAAGCCAATACAGATATAGCATACCCCAAACCAAGGATAGATTAATCACACTATTGTTTCAGTAAGAGGGGATGAAAAGAATAAAGTCCAGATTTAGTTTGAGGTGTACCTTTTATGAGTTGGTATTGGGGAGAGATGACTTAGACAAATGAGAGCTGACTTCCAGCTGCCAGCACAAAAACCTGAAAGTTTTTTTTGCTAGGGAATGACAGTGCTGGTGTTGAGGGCAAGCTGATGTCCTTCCAGGGGTTGTTGCATGGCTTTTACCACTGTACTGCCCCAAAGGTCATTGGAGAGCTAGTTAGGTCAGCAAAGCATTGCCTCGCCCAGACTGAAACTCGCAGTTATTCATCACAGACTCGGGTGTTTATAGTCTAAATGCCCCCTTGCCATAGTTGCTTCTCCACAGGTTCTTACCAATAAACCTCCACTGGGGCCCCTCATCAGCTGAGCTACTGAATTCTTGTCAATAACAGTAGATGAGATGATGACATTGTGACACAACTTACTTTATTCTTATAGCAAAACAACTTTACTTCTAAAAACTACTTTCCTTTTGTCTTTGTCATAATCAAATGAATTTGAAATCATATTGAACCAATATACAGCACCTGGGAAAACTCAGTCTTAGGAAAGAGACACGACTCAGCCAATTATTCATTTGGTCAACAAACGTCTGCTGAGAACCTATGGAGGAGAAAAGAGAGGCTTATGGTGGCTGCCTCATGGACTTCAACTCTAGATATGAAAGACCAATAGAAAGTAGGTTATACATTCTATTAAAAAAGCCCAGAATGCTGTACTATAATGGGGAGTTCCTGGGCTTAGGGGGCAGAGACCTGCTCCAAACACCAGGCCATCCATAAAGGCAACTCTGAGAAGACCTTTGAGGTGAGGCCTGAATGGAGAGGGGGTAGGTTATCTTTTCCTTCCTCCATCCTAATGTTTGGGACCCGTCTGTGATGGCTGGTGTTCTGAACCCCAATTCTAATGCTCTGTTGTTGCCATCTTGAAATTCTTTCTGTGTGAACAAGGGTCCCACAATTGTATTTTGCAGTGACTCCTGCAAAGTACGCAACCAACCTTGCCTGCACTGTGTCCAGATAACAAATCAAACAAAAACAGTGACAGAACTGGGTCATCTTCGTCTACCGTTGGCTGTCCTGTCCAGAAGATGGGCCCCCCTTATTTTGAGTACACAGAAATAAATCCTTATAATGTACTTGCCCTCAGAAATTCACTAGACAAACGGTCCATTTGGAGTTGTTGGGTGGACACCACTCTCACCATCTTTTGCTGCCCCTCCCTATATTTCTATAGGTCTCTTTGCTTGGTTAGATTTTATAGAACAGAATTTTAAACCCCCAATTCATAAACACAACAAATGTTTCTTGTTGATGGTGAAGATGAACTCCATTGCCAGAGCACATTAATTAAAAGAATGCCATATCAGAGTGCTGCTCATTATACGCACATATTTACTTTCTATTCTCACTAGAGCTCATTTCAGAGCTGTAGGAATTACGGCCCAGAGAAGCCAAGTCATTTTTACAAAATCATACTGCTTGTCAGTGAGGAAAACCCTTGTCTGGTGTTAATACCAGGAGTGGTCTTGTTGGTGTTACTTGATTGAATTCCTAGTTTTCTCTGTTGGAGGGCCAGAGGTCTTTTGGACTTCTTTCATCATCTTTTGGAGATCGCAGGCAACTATTCCTAAGAAAGCTATCGTTCTGTTTCCTACTGATACTTGGAACATCTTTGCTTGAGTTGCTAAGTGTCATTGTTGCATCAAGAGTTCAACTACCTCCGAGTGGACTATCTGAAGGCCTGCCATTATCCTTCCAAGTGATGGATATCTATATGAAGAAAGCTATTCATGAAGCAGGGAGTCTCTTGTTCTGCTTGGAAAAGGAAGCTTTGTACATTTTTCTGCTTGGCTCATAGCTGCTCTCCAAGAGGGAGGAGGAATCAGGCAGAAGAGATAGGGCCTTAGGTATTCTGGGAAACAGAAGCAGGCACATTGGGCCACGTACTGGCCCCCTCCAGCCTGCCCTTCACCCAGATTCCTCCCTGCTCCCCAGCCTCTTTTGGAAACTGGCTTCCGGAGCCTGACACATGTTTCTTTGTCTGGCCCCAACTGTTAGAATCTGTCTTCATTCATTAAGCAGGAAGGGAGTTCTCAGAACTGCTTCTGCAGTCTGATGTCATGAAACAGCCACACTTAGACCTCGGCAACTTTAAATTAGAGATGTCAAAATAAACCAGGGGGACCATCACTGAGTACCACCATGCCTCAGGCCAGGGCTAGATGCTGCTTCTCTGCTGTAACCCTGAGTCTCCAAGATAACCTGCGCGGTGGTTGTCATCCTCATCTTCCAGAAGAGGAATCTGAGGCTCCGAAGGTTGTGGGGCACCTCAGAGCTACATACTTAGAAGAGGCAGGAGCTGAGCCTGGTTGGCACGAGTTCAAAGCTCTCAGAACACTTGACTCGCTGCTGATCACACCAGCAGAAAGCTGCAGCCATCTTCCCTGCTCTTGAAAAGCAAAGAGCTCGCCTTTGGGAAACAACCATGCCATCTCTGGGTAGAACCCCATTTCCTCGGGGCCAGGCTCCTGTCCCTAGGCCTGGCTCGCCTTGGCTGGGAGGAGTCTCCGTGCTCAGCCTTGTGTGGAGGGGCTGCCTGGCATTGTCGCCGATAATTGTACAGACCCATTCATCAGCGGGAATCCTATTTCAAACAGCTCTCCGACTCTAATGGCACGAAAAGCGTGAACTAAGCACAGTTTAATGAATTCTGATCTCACAGACAGAGGCTGCCTGATCAGGGATAACTGTGCTCCCACACGAGGCAGGAAAAATCGCTCTGGCCCGAGAAGAGAAGCAGGAATGCATTCAAATGATCCCTTCGTTCCTTCAAGATGGATAATTTGTTTTTTAGCGAATTCATTGAAGACGGTCTGTTTTAACTGTGACTCACTCACCCGCCTCTTTCTGGGAATGCGTACCTTTTAACCTGAAAAGCCGTGAAGCCCTCTGATCTCATTCACGCCAACAGAAGGAAATGAGTCTCTTCGCTTTTAGCCTAATAATAGTACCTCAAATTCTTGTAGACCTTTATGGGAAATCTTACCATCTTATAAAAATCCATATCATGGAGCCCAATCACCCAGTCGTCTCTGAGCACAAACAAGGAGAAATATTACCATTTGAATTTCAAGGAAAGAATTATGTGGCTGAAGAACTGAGGGTACTTTATCTTCCTTCAGCTAAGGAGCCAGAGGCCTCCCTTCTGAGATGATCTCACCATCTTCTTATGAAGGAGAAAGTGAGGCTGGTCCCCAGCGATGGAGCTTCTGGGATTGATTCAAAGGGGTGGGGTCCGCCCAGAGCCAGGACCACACCAGGAGATCAGCATAGTTCGGCTGTAAATGGCCTCATTTACTCTTTACAACTGCTCCGGTGATGGGAAGGTTGCCCTCATTTCATAGGTGAGGCTGCCGTGACACAGAGAGGTTAGGCAACTGGCACAGAGTTACACAGCTACAGAGTCAGAGGCTGTCCCACTAACCCAAGGGGACCACTGGCATTTAAGGCAAGGCCCTTCCCCCCTTCAAGTCCCAGCTGTCCGGTATGCAAAATAAGAAGGCGGGGGTGTCTGAACACTAGATGCTTTTTATTAACAGTGGTTCATGTATCATAAAAGCACTCCTCATCTTCTTCTGGGAGTGAAAATCGCATGTTTTATTCCTTGCGGAAGAGTAGGGAGAGGACAGCCGAGGAGGGCAGGTCACAGTTCAATGCTTACTCCAGCCTTTCATTTGCTCACACACTGTGTTTCTAGCATTTGGGTTCAGAACTTGGGACTCAGAGATGACAAAGTTACTGTTTTCTGTGGGGTTCTCAGTCTCCCACAGAAAACAAACACATTAGAAATAAAACCATTGAATCTGGGAGATAAGTGCTCTGACAGAGATTATACAGGGAGTTGGGCGAACAGAGAGGGCAGAGCAACTAACTCTGGCTTGACCTTGAGTAAGTCATTTAAATAACGTTGGGCGTCAGTGTCCTCATCTTTAAAATGGAATGGTAAAATAACTCTCTTTGCTACTTAGCTGAATGTTGAACCTGGGAAAGTTTGCTTAATTTCCCTGAGCCTCAGTTTCCTCATCTTTAAGGAGAGAGAATGAGCTACTTAGGCGCTGGCGAGGGTGGAATGAGGGGGTACAGAGAAAGCGTAGCTAGGTGCGAGGCACCAGGAAGTGCTAAGGGGAGCCCTCCCTTCCTCCACCTCATTGTTATTAGTAAATGCAAAGAAAAGCACTGCAGGATTCACTCCCTATACTTATCATATTCTCTTTTGCACATGCTAAGGTGGGGTCCCCCGAGGCCATATTTGGGGTCTGGAGCCCACATTCATTCCATCTCCTTAGAGTCCTGAAGGGAGAATTGCAGAGGTCCCGGAGGCACGCGACGGTGGGAATTTATATCCGTGCCAGTTGTGTGATCATGGGCGAGTTCCCTACTTACCCCCGTGAGCCTCAGCTTCCCTCACGGTAAGGTGAGGATCGTGACACCGTTGCCAAAGGTTTGCTGGGAAGGGTAAATGCAATCCTCTAAGTCAAGTGCTTGACGCACTGTGGACCCTCTGTCTTCCTGCCTGCAGGCTCCATGTCTGCTCCGTAGAACACACATTGGCTTGTAAATGTCCCACCAGCCAATGCTGCCAGGTCGTGGGGAGGTCCTCAGGCCTCCAGCGAGAGTCTCCCTCTCGGCCAGCTGTCTCTGTGTGGCCTCTCAGCTCATTTGTTCCACCCAGGAGGACCCTGGGTCTGAGGAGCCTGTACTCTCAAGGGTGACGTGGGGAAAAGCAACACCTGTTTGCTGGTAGATGGAGGTCTGTAGAGTAAGGCGGCACCTTTAGATAACTTTTTTTCAGACAATCACTTTTATCTAATGGGAGTCTCACACCTGTTCTCTGAGTTAGGTATTTGATAATAACAGGGATGATAATGTTAATAATAACTAACAAATATTGAGGCTTACTATGTGCCAGTCACAGTGCTAAGCATGTCATTATCTGAAAGAATGGAGAAAATGGGCTCACAGGGGCTTGCAACAAATTTTAAGGTAGATTTTATTTTTTTATTTATTTTTATTTATTTTTTTTTTAAAGATTTTTATTGGGGAATTGGGGGATGGGAACAGTGCTGGGGAATTGGGGAAAGGGGAACAGACAAGTTGCTGTCATTTTGTTCTTCAATCTAGTTGTGGAGGACGTCGCCCCACTGGCCCAAGTTGGCACCATCATTGCGCTCTTCTCTGGCGAGGCAGATCAGTCGCCGGCTTCTGGACGGCCGCTCACTGCGGCTGCTGGCCGCTCACGCTGGCTGCTCACGCTGGCTGCTGGCCACACACGGTACCCCATGGCAATCCACTGCCACAGGGACTGCAGCCCACGCCGTCGCCGGCGACTCATGGCAACCCAGCTCCAGGTTGAGCTGTTGTTCAGCATCTTAGCTGTAGAGGGCAGTGTTACTGGCCCTCATATGTGGGATCCGAACCGGGGCCCTCTGGCATCCCAAGCGAGTTCTTAACCATCGCGCCACTCGGCCGGCCCTAAGGTAGATTTTATTGACTCCATTTTAGAGATGAAGACTCGAAGTCTCAAAGATAAGCGACAAAAGGACTTACCAGAAGCCCAGCTGCTCATACCAGGCACAGCTGGGAGCTTAGTCCAGGTCTGGCTTCTTCCATCCTTTTGCCTCTGGTGATGCTCTATTGATTTTTTTAAGTAAAGGAGAAAAGAGGGACAGAGGACCTAGCTGGGATAGGTTGAAAAGTTTCCCTCTGATTTTTAGGTACACGCTGTGAGTTGTTTATCATTTGTCTTCCTGGGTGAGGTCTTTGGATCCATGTTAGCAAGACCTGAGCTTGTGCTCTTACAGCCCCAGGGACCGTGTCATGTGATTGTCTCTACCATCAGACTGGGAGCTGTCTGAGGGCAAAGGCCTTAGCTATGCAGGTATCCAGACTCTTATGAAAACAACAGCTGTGGCTAGTCAGGTAGGACAAGCTATACTGCAGGAACAAATCAACCCTGAAGTCTCAGTGGCTTAGCACAGCACGGTTAATTTCTCATTCACATTAATATTTGGTCTTGTGCATGCAGCTCTCCCAGTCATGTTCCGGTAAACGTTGCCCGGAGGACACTGCTCCTCTCATGTGGCTGTGTTGTCAGGAGCACAGGACTTCCTTCCTTCCCAGTGATCACATGGGATATGCCTGGAGTGGCGCACCGCCATTGTCCAAATCCAGCCACATGTCCCGGCCCAGCTGCAAGGGATGCTAGGAAATGTTGAGGCACATGGGGGGCTTGAATGAACATAAAACTTCTCTGATGCAGCTTCCACTCAGTTTTGGGGGGGGACGTAAAAAAATCACAATTGGTGATGAAATGGAAGTCTGTCTGGGTGGAGAGACAGAACTGGCTCGCTGGTAGAAATATAGTTACTTCACCTCGGCCAGAGACTTTTGTTCAGACAAACATCAGCTTTTTGAAAACGAGGGGCCAGGCCCTGGAAACTCCGTTTAGCCCTGTCAGCCCTGAAGAAGCACGGAGTTCCCAGCGCCCAGTGTCCTTTGTCCTCTGAGCCCCTAGAGCCTGGAGAGGTGACTTCTTTATTCCTGGGAGCTGCTATTTATAACTTCCAAAAGACCCCTGCTCCTTTGGTTCTGTACGGAGGCTCAGAAAAGCGAGTCTGCCCTCCCCCAGCAGCCCTCCCCCCATGCCAGGCCTCACTCCCCCCAGAGCAATCCCGTAAATAAAGGATGAAAGGCTCCGTAATTATTACCATTCGACAACACAGCGACTGTCAAAACCAGGGGTCCAACAAAAGCCCTTACATAAATCACAGCTGATACAATGGCTCTGGGCTTAAGGAGAGAGGGGCTTAGGGCCTCGGAGCTGCTGTTGAAAGAAGGTTTGTATTTGGGGGAGGGCTTGTCAGAGTCAGCGGCCCCTGGGGAAGAGACGAGGCCCGGCGTCTGAACAGGGGACAAGCCTATCAGCCCACTCACCCCTCATCGGAAGACAGAGGCCACAGAAAAAGAGTGGAAATCCGGGGGCAGGCTCCAGGTGTGACATCTCCATGGGGCCGGATGGTCCAGATATTGGGACCATGCAGACCACACTCCATTGTTACCAGCTCACGCTCTAGCCTGGTAGAGCCATACGCCCTGGGAGGACACGCTGGCCTGCAGGGTGCAGGCCAGGGCAGTGTGTACTCTCTGAGTCAGGGAGATGTTCAGGGCTCTGAGGTCCACAGAGGGGCATTGTGGTGGGCTGGGCGGCTCAAAGTAGGTTTCCTGAAGGCACACGTGCCTTGTAGGAAAAATGGGTTTTCTGATAAGCGGAGAGGAGAGCAGGAACCTCTGGGGTCCAATGATGCAGCTGAATCAGGTCTTGCACCCAGTAGAGTGTATGTGCAGAGCTGGAATACCAGAGTGATCTAGTCTAGGAGTCCTATTCTGGAAGAAGGACAGAGAGTTGCAATTCCAGAGAAGCAGGGGAATTGGTAAGAGATTTTGTATCTCTGGGCACAACCAATATTCTTTTTGAATAAGCCATTCGGTGGCATGTTAAGAATTCAGTGGCATTTGACAAATGCTGGTGGCCCCTCTTGTATGCCATGCTCTGCACCACTGTGATTGCATCTTCCCTTGAAGATGAATGAGTCACTGTCCTTAAGATTTTTAGTCCAGGGCAGGAGGTAGACACAGCAACAAGAGCTATAATGCAAGGTGTCTGGTGCAGACAGACATATGCCAAGAGGTCATGACTCTAGAATCAAACTCCCTGGGTCTGACTCTCAGTACCGCTTGGTGATCTTGGGTGAGTCGTTTAACTTCTCTAATTAGCTCCTCAGTTCCTTCTGAATATTAACATGGGTTGTGAGGATAAATAGACACTCAGAATAATGTCTGGTATCTCATCATCGTCTGTGAGCATTAGTCTTACTCTAAGTTGCTTGGATAGCGAGTGGTGGTTTATAAAGCACATAAGTATCTGTGCTCTAATGTGGTCCTAAAACGATGGGGGTTAATCCAATCTCCCCATTTAAAAGAGGAGCTGACTGAGGCTCAGAGAGGAAAACTGACGTCCCCTAACTCATGCAACCAGAGTGACAGAGCCAGGTCTTGCCCCACACTGCGTGTCCTCTGTCCTGAGGTGAATGCCACATAGGGTTTTGCCTCTGTGGGGTTGAGGTTGTGAGCAACCTGCTCTGAACTTCTGTAGAGTCACCTGAGGATCCTGAAGCCAGTCTCACCTGACCCCTTCCCAGAGCAGGGCTCCCCTGCTGGGCCTGCTGTGAGCCGTGCAGGGATGCATACCCAGGGGCTGAGACGCCCTCTCTGTGTGAGGGCAACTTGCCAGGGCCCGGGGAATCGCTGAGGCCCGGGGAGCTCAAGGTCTGCTCCCTGCTCCTCATGGTCCTCGGTGGCTCTGGGGCAGAAGCTCACTTCTGGGGATGTGGCAGTCCCCGCTAAGGTCTCTGGGAGCCTGGCTAGTCTCACCCTCCCTTCCCCAGGGTGGCCGCGTGCTCACCAGGGCTCCCCACCACATTCTACCTGATGACACCCCTAGGTTATCCTCCAAGGGTTGTGGGAAGGGTCACCTTTGGATTTGCAAAGCTCTGTGCCCTTATAGTGAGCCATAGCCTGGCATTCAGGGTGAAATCAGAACCCAGTGGGGTGATGGTGGCTCCCCAAACAACACATCCCAGGAGTATCTGGGCAGACAGTGACCCTGGAGGGGTGTGTGTGGGTGTGCACCAGGCAGAGCTGCAAATCCTCCGTGAGAGCAGAGTTCTCGGGGGAGGGACAATGGGGAGAGCTGGAGGCCTCCTGGAGGACTTGGGGAGACACAGGAAGGAGAGGGAAAGGCGTGTGGGAGCCACATAGGCTCAGACTTTAGAACCAAACCCTGGAAGTGGTCACGCCAGTCACAGCCCAGGTAGGGCCCTCACCTACCCTGCCTGCAAGGAGAAAACTGGGCTGCAGTCTGGTAGCTGGGCTGGTCCTCCGGGACTCTCGGCAACAGGGTGACCCTTCCGTGCTGCCAAGAAGCTATCCTTTCACATCATGGTTGTGACTTTTTTTAGTGGGTCCTGAGGGTAGGTCAAGATTTGCATTTCAAAATATAGAATAAAATACACAATAGTATGTAACAGAATAGAAAAGAGAGTTCCTCACACACAGTGAGGTCTGTATTATTTAAGTAAACTTCTGTGTGTTTAGACCTATAGTGGGGTGTAGGGTTCGGCAGAACATGTATTTCTCATCGTATGATTAAGAAAGCTGTTGAATCTTTGCCGTGGTGTTTGTCTCTGAAATAGGCTTGGATCCCTGAGCTTAGGCAGATCTGGGTGCAGGTGGCTAGTCCAGGCCCCTGGGCCAGCTGCTTTCACTTCTGTTTGTTGAGACCGACTGCGCGTGCCTGATAGGACCACTGTGACCACAGGAGATAAAACCCCTGCAGTATGATTGGTGCATGAATGGGGCTCACTTACTGTTCACTCCCTGACCCCTACCCCACCCACACTGCAGGAAGGGAGGAGGGAGGTTCCTGGTGGGGCCGATCAGGCACCAGTAATGTGGGTGCCATTTACCCCCATGGCAGTTTCTCTTAGTGCCTGGCTGACTGCTGAGGGCTGTATCAGACGGCTCTGTGTCCTGGTCCCACTGTAGATAAGATCCTCCTCATTTCCACGTGGGGCCATCAGACTTTGTGGGCTGGGGTGCCCTCCGCCCTCTTTCCCCGTGTGCCTGAGACAGAGCCTGGTGCTGAGGCGTGGAGCGGGGAGCAGGACTAGAATGGGACATCTGTCTGTCCGTCTGTCTGTGGAGCTGCACTGGTGATGGGACCACCCTCTGCTCGCCTGTTCTCTCTCCTTCACGCCACCTGACAGACTTACACAGAAAGCCAGCCTCGCCAGACTTGCCCCCTGAGCTGGTGGCACGGGGGAAGATGAGGGAATTAACTTCTGGCCTGCTGGCAGCGGCGTAGCCTGCCAAAGCCGCCCAGGCAATTTGGTTCCTTTCCTTCGCTGACTTGGTGCCAGCCACAAGAGTGGATTAAGCAAGGAAATTCTGCATGGAGGACTCTCCCCCTTGGCGCTCCGATCCCATTGTCTCCTGAGAATGACAGCCGCTGGTGGTGCCAACGCACACCGCTTCACTGGCACGTCCCCAAAACAGATCAGCTCCCCGTTCCTGAAAAGAGGGATTTGTTAAAAGGCTGGAGTTAACAGAAAGGAGAGGCAGGAGAGGACGAGGCCAGGGAGGAAAAGTTATGCCTGGCTTGTTAATTAAAGGAGCTGATGCCAGCAGGGGACGTGATGCTTCTCAAACTCCACTCCTCGGAGGGCAGTTTTAATTCTGCCCACATTCCCTGACCACTTACTCTGTGTTAGGCTTTGGGCTCTGTGCTGGTTGGTGGGGTGGTGAACAACCATGTGTAAAAGAGTCCCCCACTACTTGCTCTCAATAACAGACACTTGTACAAAAAACCTGGGATAATAATGGTTAATATTTATTGAGTACTTACTATATGCCTGGCCCTGTTGTCAACTTCTTCCCTGCTCCCCCCCCCCATCGGCTAATTTAATCATCACAATAATCCTACAAGGTCCGTATTATTGTTATTATATCTTCACTTTAAAAATGGGAAAACAAAAAGCATAGACAATGGCGGGCTGTAAATGTTAACATCTGATCTCTGGAAAAATAAAAAATAAAAACAAGCCCAGTTTGCAGCATTGGCCATTTTCTGTGGTGTTCATATGCCTACTGTGCCTAATTTCAAGCTACCGATGTAATGTCATTGGACATGGGGGTGGCAGGAGATGTGCACAACTGGCCCATGTCTGGCTCCAACACACCAATGGATGTTAAGAAGCTTGTCCAAGCTCACGCAGTAAGAGGCAAGGTCAAGATCTGTACTCAGGTCACCTGCTTCCTGAGTCTACTCTCTCAGTTACTCAGTAAACCCACTTGTGACGTCCGAGAGAAGGGACTAAATGGAGACGGCTAAATGAGATGAGTTGTGTCATGTGCCCAGGCAGCTCTCAGTTCCCGCCTCCCCAGAGGTCCTCCTTGCCCGTCTTCTTGCTTTGTCCTCCTCCCCTGCAAGTAACTGACGCAGTGACTCCTGGTTCAAGAAGCCTGGGTGCATCACAACACATTTTTCTGATGCAGAACATACAGTGTTGAGACCCCTTTGGTATCCCAGGTAAAAATGTTGTTACTACTACTAAGGTGTTTAAATTCTCTCTTTGTTCACTTCGTTATCACAGTATGCATATGAGAAATACAGTTAAAATTCATCAGCACAAGAATAAAAAAAGAGTCTCCTGCTACCAGTTTCCCCCTTTTGTATATCCTACATGCTGGTTGATTGGCCTTTTTGACTCCAGTTATCACCCTGACAATCTCCTGATAGAAGTTTTCAGTAGCTTTCATTACATACAGATAAAGTCTGGGCTTTTTAGTCTGGCATTCAAGATCTGCCAAGATCTTACGCATCCTTTCATCCATCCATCCATCCATCCATCCATCCATCCATCCATCATCCATTATCCAACATCCATCCATCCATACATACATCCATCCACCCACCCGCCCATCCAATATGCATGCAATAAATATTGAGTGCCTACTACAGGACAGGCAGGAACTCTCCCAAGTGAAATATGACTACCTTAACTTTATCTTCTACTACTTTACATTCATTTATTCATTCCTACATTCAGTCATCATTAAGCATTTACTATCTGCTAGGTTCTGGAGACACAAAGATAAATAAGAAACAGACCCTGCTTTTGAGTTCTGTATTTTCCAGGCTATACTGATTGTTCTCGCCATATTTCCCTACCTTTCTGCCTTCGAGCACACTCTTTTCTCAATCTGCAAGGAAGGCCCTCCCTACATTTCTGAACATCCGTGTTTTATTCATTGTTCAGGCTGCAATGACGCCTTCCTCATGAAGCCTCCTATGATTCTCTGGTCCACCCCACGCAGCTAGAACTGGCCGTGCCTTCCCTGAACACCCTTTGCAATCCTTGCTGCCTCTTATGGCCCTATTCTTTCTACCTTGGCTTAATGCCATTGGTACCCATGTTCATTCTCTGCTGTTAGAACCTGACTTCCGAGAGCCCTGGGACTCAGTGGATTTGCACTCATGTCCCCTTAGGGAGCAGATGAGCAGAAAGTGACCATTGGATAGGTGAGGAAATAAAAACAAAACAAAACCATAAAGTTGAGAAAATGCTGTTTTCCCTTTGTTGCCAAGTTTCCATTTTTTGGCACAAAAATACAACCAATGGCTTTCCAAATACCCCAGGGCCATTTGGGATCCTACAAATTGCATGGTGTACCTTCTGTTCCTCTCAATTATGTTTTACAGGTAGCTTTATTAAAATGACAATCGCTCCTGGGAGCGAACTATTAAATGCAAGCATAAGGGATTAGAATTTGAAGGGACCAGAAAGATACTTTAGTTTTAGCCCCAAATTTTAGGTGTGAAAAAAATTGGGCCCAGAAAGGCAAAATAACTGACTCAGATTACCCCGGAAGTGATCACAGTTAATTGTATGATAGGCCATAGTAATTGTTTATAAAAGTTCAGTGATTCATTCAACTACTGTGCAAGTCAACTATGTGTCAGGCAAAAAGATGATTCTAGACCATTAAGGGTCATGAATGGTAGTCTAATTCTTTTTTTTTTTAATTAAAGTTTATTGGGGTAACAATGGTTAGTAAAGTTATATAGGTTTCAAGAGTACAATCCTGTAACACATCATGTATATATTCTTTAGAAATGTTTCCATTGAGTATCAAAAAGGAAAGCAAAATGACAGCTCACGTAAGATAAATTTCAGTTATTTGGAACATTTTTACCTACCTGACATGTCCCAGTTTGCATGCTAAGTAAGACATGCCTTTATAAGTTGGTGACCATATTTTCAGGCTTGTAGGGGACAGTCTGGATTTGCTTCTCTTGTCCCAGCACAATTATTAATAATGCTTTCTTTCACTCTCAGAGGTATTCCAGTTTGCACAATAAATTACACAGCCATCCTATGTATAAAGCTGAGTAGCTTTTGTTTAATTTGTACTTCTACCTTTACAAAAATAGTTTTTAATTAATAGCAGATTCTAAGCGATGTGTCACTGACCTGTTACTGTGGAACCATGGGCATTTTAAGACTGACAGCTTCTGAGAGAGCCCGAGGGAAACCATCAGAGCTGCTGGAACGATGCCCTGTTTCCTCTCAGTATCTCTCTGCTGTGAAGATTGTCTCTTCACCAATTCTATGCCTCATCCTTGTAAATCTCAGGAAAGTAAAGAAGCCTATAGAAGTTGGTTGATCAGTTTTACAAAAAAAATTGAAGCTACAAGCAATCTTGGGGGGTAGGGAGGTAGAGGATGTTGATGGAATGTCATAGGCCAAATGCAAGGCATTCTAGGCATTTTTACATAAAAATACACTTCCAATCTTCCAACATGAACTTTTCATTAGGTAAATGTTTTCAAAGTATTAAGTGAACCATAGGATTGTCCATTTGGGAATTGTTAAACTTCCAAAAAAAATGTGCTTTGCCCATTTTAGATATGCAAATGGTTTGTATTCTCTTTTGCTGTCCAACTCCCATTCTTTGGGTGGATGGATATGAAGATGACTTGTAAGGAGGCATACGGAGGTAGCTCACCTACGGGGCTCATGAGAATGTTTGTCAGAGGCCCTAACTGACATAACAGCACCCATCCTCAATTACATCTTTGCAGAAACAGCAATATCGTGGACAAGGTGCCCTAGACTGTTGGAAAAATATCAGGACTCAATTTCCATCTGTCTTGCTCTATGGCCATTGTTTCTTACCTGGGCTCCTGTCTCTCGTCTCCCCATCACGTTCCACCCTCTCCATTGCAGCCTGAGAGATCTTTCTGGAACAGAGAGAGATACAGGCAGGTCAGAACCCTGCTTCCAACACTCTGGGGTCTCACTGCCTGCAGAAATAATGTGCAAGTACAGTATTGCCAAGTATTGCCAAGTCCTCAACAAACTGGCTCCTGTGTTTCTTGCTTCATTTTCCAATATAAAATTTCCTTCTGTTGTGCACTTTCAAGATAAAGTAGAAAGAAAGGCATGTGACAATCAAATGCATCAACTCTTGCCACCACCAACAGACAGTACTAGCAGACGCTTGCAAAGTATCACTTTGGGCTTCAGCAAATGGATTTAAGAACATACTCTGGGAACCAACTTTTCTGTAAGCAGAGGGTCTTCCTTTTCTTCAGCTTTCCCAATCCATGCATCCATCCATCCATCCATCCATCCATCCATCCATCCATCCATCCATCCATCCACCCATCCACTCACCCTTCCGCCATTTGCCTATTCTTTCAACAGTTAATTGATTGTTTACTCTGTGCAGACACTTGAGATCATGGTGCAAATACTTTAGGGAACAACACAGCTCTGGTTTTTTGGACTTAGAACTAGCAAAAAACTACTGTTATTCCTCCAACATGGTTCCCCATTGCCTATGACCACGCAATGTCCTTCACCTAGAATGTCATCATTCATGTTCTCTATCTAGAAAATGCCTCATCATCATTAAGACTAGCTGAAACACTTTTTTCTGAAGCCACCTACATCTGCCCTGAGCAAGGATGTGGCCTCAGGAAGAGCCACAAAGATCTTTTTCTCCTTCACTGCCCATGGGACCGTGAACAAATCACTTAATGTCTCTGGGCCTCAGATTCATAAACTAAAAATGGGAGTAAAAAAATCAGCTCATCTCATCTCACAGAGTAGTTGTAAGGTTTAAGTATATGTTTAAATGTCTTATAGTCACTGACGTTCTGTTGATTCCTCCATTCCCTGAATATTGACTCAGAGCCTGCTCTGTGGGCCAGGCCTCATGTGCTTGGTGGGGATCCTGATTTTGGCAAGCCCCTCCCACAGGGAGCACAGAGGGAACAGTGGTCAGAACAATCACCACCCAGTGTGAGACATCTGATGGGAGACGCCAGCACAGGGTGCCGTGCGAACATGGGGAGAGTGGGTTCAAACATGGAAATCACGTGGCTTAAAGTCACTAGAGCAAACACGTTTATCATATGATACATTCTACACTATTCCAAGAACTGAAAAGGCATTAACTCATGTAAATTTCACCTGTAATATTCCCACTTTGAAGTAGGTGCATTTATTATTCTCATTGTGCAGATGGGGAAAACTTCAGCCCAAGATGATAAGAGTTAGTAAGTAGTAAAGGTAGGATTTAAACCTCTCCTGCTCTTTATAAACAAGGGCCACTGGTGAGCATGAGTGGGCACCACACGTGACTGGGCAGTGAGCGAGAGGGTTGGCATGACTGGAGCAGAGAAAAGTGAGTGGGAGGAAACAGGTCAAATCCCTGAGGACACGCAGCCTGGCCGAGGAGTCTGCAGTCACCAGGCTCCTCAAAGCAGGGATGATGTGGGACTAGGCCACGCCTTCTAGAAACTGGGATATTGTTTCCTTTCTTGTCTTCCTTCCCACGTCCCCTTCCATTTCTGGGGACACAGCCATACTCCTGAATACGGGCCTTGAACAAGTGTGGCTTCAAACAATGGTTTGAGATTAGACCGTGTTTTGGTTTGTAGAGTCATAATATCCCTGGCTGTGCTTGCATGATCCTACACTGACTCGTCTGAAGAGTACGTGAAAAGAAAGCAGCCATTCTCCTAGACGTTTCCTTACCTATTGGACTCTTGCCTATATCATTAAAAGTTGCTAAATGGCCAACTGACATCTTTTCTTTCTTCCTTTGTCTATATGACCCTAAAAATTTGAGTATTTGGCATCATTCAGTCAACAATCCATTCGATTTGCCCTGAGCTGCTCTTTGCTAAGATTCTAAGCTGGGCTAAATCAATGATCTCTTTTCTTGTCTCTCAAATTGGATTGCTTTGGGGGAATTTTTCTTTGAAAAGCTTTTATTGACTTTTTCTAAAAGAGGTGACAAGTTAGATTCTAAGTGAAATTTCCTTTCAGAGGAGCTGTGAGGTCCCCACAGTGAGCCCACAACAACCAAAATCTTGAAGTTGAAAGAGCTCTCAGAAGCCATCTGGCCCAGCCTCTCTGAGATCTGATTGACTGATCACCAGAATTACGTGGGAGCATTAGAAATGGACAGAACAACAAACAACAATGGCAGCAGAAGCCCAGATGAATCAGAATCTCTGGCGAGGACCTGGGGCTCTGTTTATGAAGTGTATCCCCAGTTATTTCTGCAGCTGCTCATGTGGGGACCTCCAGGGATGCTGGTCTACCCAGCAGGACAGTTGCCAATAGCTGTGTAATTTTGGCACTGCACATATCTGAGGGAGCACGTGGCGCTGAAATCCAGCCTGAGCTCCAGAGTAAGGTCACCATTTTCTTTGTGTGATTCTGTCCATTGGTGGAGTGTGTTTGCAATGCTGAGTCCACACAGAGGGGTCAGCGTTTCCTAATTTGCATGAAAGATCTCTGTAGGCTAATAGGGGCATTGCTAACTGACTTCCAATTATGTTAATGTTAAAGACCATCCTAATTAATGGTTATATCAGATTGCTCTAGAGGCAGCCCATTCTACTGTGGGAACCATGTGGTTCTTACTTCTGCCCCCTTCTCCCTCTCTCCATAATCTGCAACCGTGATCCTGCTCTTGACCCCTGGGACCCTGTAGAATACATTCAATCTCTCTTTCCCAAGGGACAGAACCTCAAGGACTTGAAAATAGCAAACATGTCCTCTCCAGTATTGGTTCCTTGGTTTAAATAACCCCACATCCTTCAACTATTTCCTGAATAATCTGGCTTTGGTTCCTCTTCCCCATTTGTATAAGTCTCCCATTATTGGTTTTATCTACATGGAAGGATGGACCCTTCCTTCCTTCCTTCCTTCCTTCCTTCCTTCCTTCCTTCCTTCCTTCCTTCCTTCCTTCTACCCATCCATCTATTTATCCATCCATTCATCTATTATTACATACATATGCCAGTATCCAACAGTCATTCAACAAACATTTATTAAGTGCCTGCTACATCTCTACCTCATCTCCAGCCTTTGGAGATATAGTAGCAAACAAAATAGAACATGTTTCTGATCTCATGGACCTTGAAGTCTAGTAGTAGAGAAGACAAATAACAGACAAGCCAACCAATGAATAAGAAAGATAATTTCAGACAGTGTTGAGTATCAAGCATGATGCAAAGTATTAAGGGATTTGGAGACGAAAATGATAACATTCTGTAAGTTGTTTATGGTCTAATAATGAAGAGATTCATCCAATCCCATAGTTCAGTCTGGCGTGGTTAATGCTGAAATAGTGGTTTGTAGGAGAGCTATGAGCACATGGGGTGGTAAAGGTTTAGCGAAGGGGAGGAGGGGTCTCTCTTTTGGGATCAGGCCTCCTCAGTTACCCAGTTAGGTAGGTTTTTCTTCTTGTCTTAAATAACTTTGGTTCATTATGTTGTTTGTAAAGGTCACGCTAGGTAGACTTGATTTTAGAGTCAGTGTTTTTTCGTTTTAGGGGTGGAGGGAGTTTTCCATGAGGAAAAAAAAAGAATCCCCTGTTGCAATTCCTATTTCAATCTGGTGGGCCTTGGAGCAAGAATAGTTTGTGTACTATCTATTAAGCTACACAGAGATGTGAACTATCAGGCTCCCTCAATCTGGTAGGCTTGGCAGAGTAAGTGCTTGATAACAATGACTTCCTATATACCATCCACAGTATAAAAACTGTGGCCTGTGTTTTGTCTTGCTTTGTGCCCTCCGGGGCCAATTCCAACGCTAAGCTCCCTTTGAAGTCTCCATGCCTGGACCAGCTTCACAGGCTCTGAAGTCAGATGAGAAATGGGCCCATTATTAATGGGGGCAAAGCAGTTGCACCCTCTTCATACAGTGTGGGTGGCATTGGGCTTCCAGGGGATACCCTAGGGCACAGTGTCAGAGCGCTCAGAGCTCTAGTGCCGGGCTTGGCACTGGCTTTTTTTGGTACTGGTTGGCACTGAGTGTTGGTGGGCCAGCCATGCCTTGCTTGTGTTTAGCTGCTGGGTGATAAGAAGTTACTATGGTCAGATGATCAGTTTGGGGGCTCATACTTTACGAGAGCAGATTAGTTCATTGTTTAACTGATGGATTCGCTTACTTGAATGTTGACTGGCCATCTAACTGTGCCAGGGTCTGTGTCCCTGTTCTTGTTGGGGAACAAAGATCAACATGATTTTAGTGGAGAGGATGGCATATAAGCCGATTGGTACAAAGCAGACTTATGGGCGCCTTGGAAAACATCTGGGGAGGTGGGAGTGAGGCACAGTGGAAGAAGTCATAGATTCTCCCTGGCTGGGGTGAACAAGCTTCAGGAGGAGGTAGTGTCTGAATTGCATTTTAAACACTAACATCAGAAGCAAAGCAGTGGTAGAGGATCTGGGTAGACTGCCTTATGATCAGACCCAGGAGTGTGTTAATGACACTGTTCTATTTAGCGTGATCTCACAGAAGGGGAGAGTGCCCTGGCATTGTAGTTAGAGGCCTGTGTTTGAGATGAGCCTTCCCTTCCCCTCTTTGGGGTTTGGGTGACTCACCTGTAAGATGAGACGTGGACAGTGTCAGAAACATCATTTCCTGAGAATGGTGGCATGGTTGTTTGGGGTGCGACTCCTGATAAGCTTCCTCCTGGCTCCCTGCGGATACCCTGCTAAGAAAAGCTGGGATTTCAGATCACGTCTTGCCACCTGTGACCAAATGACTTCTAAGACCCCTTGTCAGCTTGGGACCTCAGCTCCAAGCTGTCACTTCACAGCTGTGTGACCTGGGACCCATCACTCTCTTCTTCCCTCATCACCTCATGTGTATCATGACAGAGTTAGACAGGATGATCTGGGGGCCTGCTCCTCCTGGCTTTATAGTCTAGACCTAAAGATCGACGACACTGGGCGGATTTGGTTATCAGGAGAGAAAAATGATACTATTTATCAAGCGCTTCCTATGTACCAGGCATTGTGCTAGGGCTTTACATCCATCGCTTCGTTTGACCAACACAAACATCTCTTGAGGTAGTTATCATTGTCATTGTCTTAGAGATCAGAAAACAAACCCAGAGAGGATTGGACAGAATGCTCCGGAGTGGTGTGGGGGGGCAGGCGCTGGAGTTGGGTCCCTGCCACTCGCGCCGGGGCTATTTCTATCATTCCAGTCTTTGATATCACTGACCATCGGGCTGTCTTTCCCACACCATCTGTTTACCACCCTGGGCTTCCATGTGGGTGGAGCCCTTGGCTTAGCTGCAGGAGCCCCAGAACACTGCTGTCTGCTGACCCAGAGCCAGCCTGGCTAGATGGTCAGGACACACATCCCAGGAAACGCAACGAGGGTTGCGTCTTCTCGCGGGACCTGTCTGACTGGATGGACAGGGGGGCTGTGAAGTCCTTGAAGAGGGGGTCCTGGGCTTGGAGCCTGGGAAGCTTCTACCTCCTGACATGTGGGGGCTGGTGTCCTGTGTTGGGGAAACAGAAAGCGTGGGTCCTGTGAGAGCCACCCTTGCTGCTAGTTCTTGGAGCAGTAACTGTTATCTAACAGTATGAAGGAGACAGAGCTCAAGCAGGAAAAAGTGTAAGAGCCGTGTGTGTGTCCTCTGCATGTTTACACGTGTGCTTACCAGAGTGTACACATATGTGCATGGAGTGTGCACGTATGTCCAGTGTGAATTAGTATGAATTAGAAGTGTTTGCACTGTGGGCTCTGTGACTCTATGTGAAGGAAGTCCAGATGTAGGCACCTGTCTCTGTTTCTAGGGGTGTTGCTAGGCAGGCAGATTGTACACCGTCTGTGTGATATGGGTTAGTGTGTGATACGTGTGTCTGGGAAAATATGCCTTCAAAACCTGGGTGTGAAAACAAGTCCATTGTGAAGACATGCATTATTTGGGAATAGGAACTTTGTTTACAGTTATGCTTAGCACCTCCTTCAGTGCCCATAGTTTTTATTTTGGCTATTGCCTCAGGCACTGCCCATAGGGCAAGCTGAACTATCTAGAGCTGTCCATTTTGGCCTTGAGAAAGGCCCTTGATTTGAACAGAGCAAGTCCAGGCTTGGACAGTAAGTATTTTCAAGGCCCACCGAGCAAGCTCAGGTCACGCACTGCAGCATGTGCCATCCGAGCTCAGGACAGCACGGCTTAGAACCCCTAGGACAGCACGGGCACGCGCAGAGCCACAGGGTCACTGGGGGCAGTGCTCCGTGCGTCTGAGGCGAGGTGGAAATGAAGAGCAAGGAGGAACCGCAGGGGGTTCTGGTCCCAAGGAATCTGCATCCAGCCCCACAGGTGACTCCTAGGGCCTCACCTTCCTCACCCTGAACCAGACTTGCTTCTTCCCACCTGAGTGAGGGCTAATGAGGTAATATCCCTCTGGGCTTTGAGCTCCTTTGGGAAGGTGTCTATAAAACCATAGGGTGTGATTACCATGGGGGACACCAACAGGTCACTGGGACGGGAGGTGCTCCAGTCCTCAGGCCTGGGGGTGTTTACCTGCTTTCATCTTCCACCTTCACCTCAGGTCTCCCAGGTCCTGAGCAAGTCAGAAGGGCCTGAGGTCCTGCTGGAGGGGCCCTAGCCAGGCCCGTCTGAGGGCGATTCTGTGCTGCCTGTCAGCTGTAAGAGGTGGCCACGCATCTGTGAGGCTCTGAAGTTTAGAGGGCCTGTTCTTTCTGGTTGTAACAATGCTTTCTGTTCTATGGAAACCTCCCCACAAGGCGGCTGTGAGGAAGTGTCAGCCAACTCCTTTCTCATACCAAGTTTGAGCCCAGGGATAGGAAACTAATGTTAATGAGCTGCGGTGTGCTCCAGGCACCCTGGGAACTTGGTGCTCGCCATCTGATTTGTTGCAGGCAGCACTCTAACAGGTGGAGTGAGGACAGCTACATCCTAGATGTAGAATCTCTGGCCAGAGTGGGCACTAGCTGCCCATAGGCCACAGGTCAGCCAGGCACATAAGCTTCCCAGTCCAGCTCCCTCTGAGGCTGAGTTGGGGGCGTGCCCTGTCTGCCGTGCTCCCCTCTGTAAATCTTCCCACATTTCCACTTCCCTGCTCCATGGCCTTCAACTCTCTGTTCCAACCCAAGTCTCTCTTTCCCTTTCCTTTTGTGGCCTATTTGTCATCTCAACCAAATTCACACCTTCCTTCCCCATCGCCTTCCCCACTGGAGGGATCCCCAGAACCTACTCTCTTAACTGGACAAGCATTGCCTTCTTCAGAGAAACATTTTATCACCTACAGCCTGCAGTGCCTGGCTCCTGAAATGTTTCAGCGTCTTCATGGCAGAAAACTATGTTTCTTTGTAAAATTTCCATGTTTTTCATTGTCCCAGTGAAGACCTGGAATTTGTTCGTTCCCTGACACTTATCCTCTGGGATATAAAAGTCAGAAAGGGAGCTCTTTGTCCTGGAGTCCCCAGGTCTATGGGAGGAGGCAGAGGGTAACATGCCAACACTGACTGAGCTCTCACTGTGTCCCAGGCACTGCCCTAAATGCTGTACAGGCCTTTACCCATTTAATTCTTATAATAATACCCTTAGCGGGTAAGTCTACCTATTGCCACCATTATCACACACGTAGCCACTCCGGTCTCCTGCTTTCTAAGGGGACAATTGGTCCACTGTTATGGGTGCCACAGAGGCACCCTGGAGCACAGAGAAATTGTTTCCCTTTAACAACACCTTATTGAATATGTATATTCTTGATTCATTCACATTGAGTCCACGGACACCAGCACTGTCACTCATGCCTGAAGGAAGCTCACCTAACACAGTGTTTTCTCTGGAAGGCACGTCACAGCCTTCACCCGCTTAGGAGGCAGCACTTTAGACTGTGCGAGGGCCGTTTTAAACAGCGCAGTCACCAACAGAAAGCACAAACCCCTGAGAAACGTGGCATCAGATAGGCTGCGGGAAGGGTGGCTGTTCACAGTGAGAGCTGAAACAAGAATGCAGACTGTCTGTCACCTCGTTTGACCTCAGCTGAGAACGTGCCCTCCAGTGAGTCAAACGCTTTGCTGTTCCGTGCGTGTCCACAAATGACCATGGAAGTGTCATGGGTGTTCATTTTGGGGGGTTCCGAATAAATGTAGTGAGTAGGTGAATTCGCATTTATGAAATCCACGAATAATGAGGCTCGGCTCTAATCAGCAGGGTTTTAGGGATCCTCTCACAGGACCACAAAGGCTGTTTCACAGCAGGCCTGACCCATCTAACCCCTGAAATCACTGGGAGGGAGAGCTTGCGAGACCCTGCCCTGTGAGCCTCCGTATTTTCCTGCAGAAGCTACGGGGATTGCCTTCCTTGTGAGTGAGCCCTGGGCCTGGAATGGAAACTGAGGCTCAGGTGAAGTGACTGGCTCAAGGTTTCACTGCCGCTCGGAGGCAAAGCTGAGCACCCAGATCATAGTCCCAAGGGGTACATCAAGCTTCTTTCCAACTCATCTTCATGTTGCAAATATTTAATCGAAATGATGCCTTACCTGTGCAGTTGTTACCACTTGCATAGAAAGCGAGGTTCAGTGCAATGAACTTGAAAAAAAACAAAAAAAGGAGCCACAGCTATGTGCCCTAATTCTGACTCGCTGCCACCGCATGTCCCTGACACGAGTAAGCTCCAGCATGAGCAGCTACATTCTCGTTCTTGGAGACAGAATGGATTTGTGTCCCATAAATATCCTGACATCAGAGCAGCGGTTACCCCTAACTGCTTCTGTTTTCCATACCCTCTGGATCTGTAGACTTTCATGACTACTGAATTTAATTGCTCCTCCATTGCTTTGTAGAAACACTTTTTGATCTTAAGTTTTTGGAAATATTTCAAAGATTCCCTGACCTCAGCTTCTCATATTTAAGCATAGGAGAATCAGTTATTCTTTGCCTGGCTAGGCCATGTCACTCAATTTATAGCCAGCTCTTCCTGGGTGGGTGGATGGAGCACTGGGAAGATGTGACATTGCTCTCTTAGCCCCATTTTTAATTTTCTGGGCAGGAAAGCTGTGGAATTCGGAGTTACCCGGAACACTTGACCATGAAGCATAGGGTGCTTTTGAGGTGTGGCTCGCCCAGTTCTCTGGCCTTGTTCTCTCTTTTGCAAAAGGAGGCTAGAAACACCACCTGTCTTCCTTCCAGCATTGTCTCGAGGGTTCAACAAGTATGTGAAAGCACCCTGAGAGTTACAAAGTGCCACACCGTTCTATTTGTTAAGTAAAAGTGTAGTGACTGGGTCTAGCAACATGAACATTATCTTTTTGAAAAATGAGAAAAAGAACCACTGCATAGCTTAGCAAAAGCGGATTCTGCTCCTTGAGCAATAAATGAATTTCCATACCCTAAAAGATGGCCTTGGGTTAGTTTATCAAGTGTTATTATCTGGGATTTATTTTTAAATCATGGTAGATGTAATGCTGGGATGCACAGAGATGTAGTAGATGTGGCTCAACTACACACTCACACGTTACGTATGTATATGAACTCATGAACATGGATTACTTTTTGTACATTGGCAACTACCAGCATGCAATATATGCATTAAAAATGGCACTTATTTTTACACTCGTGTAAATCCTTGAGCCAGACTTGCAAATATGGGGTATATGCAGCCCTGTGAGCACACATGGAGTTTTAATACAAATGTTCCTACACATATATGGCTTTGAGAGCGCCAAAGAAAAGGCTCATTGTCTCAACTAGGGGCAGAGCAGGGAACCCGAAAGCAGGAAGGTCTCACCCTAGCTTTTCCAGGGACCGGAACTCTGACCTTATGTAAGGTACTTAATTTCTCTGCCCCAAATTCCTCCTCGCTGGACTGGTCCCATTTACAGAGGTGTCCTTTCATACAGATGCTCTCACCCTCTCCCAGGGGGGAGGCCACGCAATCACGCTCAGTAGTCGTGTTCTTGTCTTGAAGTCTTTAACTGAAATACGGTCTGAGATAATTCTATGTCCGGCTTTTAAAGATGCGTGTTATCTGCAGACCTCAGGGCAGAGAGGTTGGAAGGACAGACCTCAGGCCAGGAGAAAAGACGCCCGCCTGTTTTCAATAACACGAGGAAGAGGCTCGCTGCTGACGCGGAGGAATTTCCTCCACCGTCCTCTGCCCCAGAATGAGCCCTTTTACAAACCTGGCTAAGAAAACACGGGCAGAGGACTCTGGGAGCGTCATGCCCTCCTGGCCCTGCCATTTATCTAATTTACACTGATCAGACCCACATTGGCAAATGAAAGCCTCCTCTCTCCTTCTGTTTGTATGAGTTACTCACGGGGGCAATTTGAACGGATTGGATTTCCCCTTGGAAATGCTGGTATTCCCATGATTTGAAAAGTCTGGCTCAATTAGAATAATCTTCAGGCACTTCCTCTCCTTTTATGCAGGTAAATCATGGATAATTTAAAAGCAAAAGAACCTTTCGAACCATTGGGCCTGCCTCTTTCATCTCCTGGCCCTGATAATTGCCCTTCCATTGTGAGACCTGGTGGTTAGCGGGGAGCCTGATTAAGAGGTGAAGGGTTGGGCCTCTCAAAAGGGAGGGTCCAAGGCCACCAGACATGGCCTCTCCTTCAAAGACACTTCCTCTGCAGCAGGTATGTTAAATGCCAAACCTGAGTCCGGTTACACTCTCAATTGATGCCATATGATCCCAAGTGCCCAGACAAAGGCAGGCCATGATTAGAAAGTTCAAGACTGTGAATGCTTCTGGGGGCAAGGGGGAATCAAGCGCCTGGAGATGGGGAGGGAGACGGCAAGGCAAGGCGACCTGACAGTGGTATGTGGTACCCCCCCAAAACATGCTTGGAACAAGAGAAAATTGTTCTTTTACCTCGGCTGCCCACGCTTCCATCTGGCACGTGATGAAAGCTTGCTTTGCCCCACTTTCTGCAGTGTTGTGGGGATTGGCTAAATCATACAGAGAAATGCTGTTTTGACTCACAGCTTTAATTAGGCACGTTAGGCATAGTCTCTGCCCCATCCACCTTGGAGAGGGGACTGTTGCGACTATGGTGGGGGCTGTGGAGGGATTCCAGCTAGGCCCAGCTGGGAGAGCTCTCTGAGAGCAGCTAGGCTAGCCAGCTGATTTTTATGGATGGGGAAACTGAGGCCAGGTGATGGCCTAGCAGGGCCAGAACTTAGCGTCTCTACCAGCTCCCTCCAGCACCTTGGCTATCCTGGAGATGAAGGTGAAGGCTAGGCCCTCTGCCTGTAGCCGTGGCTCCATCCTTTGGCCCTACCCTGGTCTGCTCAGGCCTCAGCAGCCCACGGAAACATCCGGAGGCTGAATCTGGGATTTGCTTCAGAGCTGATGAGCAGACACCAGGGGGCAGGAGCAGGTGAGAGTCAGTGAAATAGGCCCCATGTTCTCAGTGTATTCCCCATGACAGCCTTGGGACAGAGGCAGAGGAGGGAGCAGGGCTCAGAGGGGTAGGGAAGAGAGAAGGGGGGTGGACTCAAGTCCCTCTCTGCTGTGCACGTGTTCAGAGCCACTTTGAAAGAGTCTCTTTCCCACGTAGACCTCGTTTTTCTCTCTGTAGCATTGTGAGGGTGGAGCTAGTGATCTCAAAAGATCTCACAAGTGCTCAAATTCAGAGTCACTTATAGGGTATGTGCAACGGAACCCTTGGATTTAACAAGAACCCTCCATGGTGACTCCTCATAAAAAGGCTACAAGATACGAGGGAGTCCTCCGTGTATGAACCGCTTGCACAGACATGTGCACATCAGGAATGAGTGGGAAATGACAGTGAATGCCAAATGATGGAGCTGTGGCAAGCCTGGTTCAGACCCAAGGGCCTCCAAAGACAGACCCTCCGTCGTAGGAATGCCGGGGGAGCCCGTATGGTGGATGAGCACATATGGCCAGAGAATGGCAGCAGTGGAAAATGGAATTCAGTGAAAACAATGTAATACATATTTATTGGACAACCTGCTAAGCAGCCGTTCCTATTCTTAAACCGATGAAAAGACATGCTCTCTTACCCTCTTGCTTCAGCTACAAAAGTGCTAGGCGTCAGGGGTGATGAGTGTCTCAGGGTCTCTCACTTGGTCTTGTTTTGGTTCCTTTACTACTTCATACCTTGTCTGGGGCTTCACTGGTTACATTATAACCATCCACACATCAGCCTCTGCTACAGACTGAGCGCAGCTGGAGGGCAAGGGTGGTGTCTGGTCCCCAAGCCCCTCCTGTCTGCACGGGTCTGCACAGGCTAAGTAGTTCCTTATGCAATGTTTGTGTAACTGAATTGAAGTTTGCTTCGCAGGTAGGACCAAAGGGTTCCATTTTACAGCAGAGCAAGCTTCAGAGCCCGAGAGCTTCAAATACTTGCACCATGAGTTATTTCCTGTGAGATCCTGGATGCGTTCCTTCCAAGCTCTCTGTCTCTGAGTCCCTCCCTTATGAAAAGGGAGTGAACACACTCACCAGAAAGTTCCTTGGCAAGTGTCTGTAGTTATAGCTGGGAGGTACTATTGTAAGCACTTTCGATGCTCCGTTTGTTTAATTATCACCACAATTCTAGGAGTTACTATTACTATCCCTATTTTACAAATGAGGAAGCAGAGTCACAGAGACGCTACTGGACTTGTCCAAGGCCACACAGCTCAGAAGTGGCAGAGCCGGGATGCAAACCCCCGCAGTTCAGTCTGGTGTCAGAGCCCGTGCCCGTGGCCTCTCGGTGCACTCAGCGCCTAGCCGGGGTCTGGCACACGGTAGGAGCTGTAAAGCAAAAATGCTAGTTCTCAGCTCTTCATCGATTCCCGTGGGCCATGGGGGTGCAGGCCTCAATGGAGAGATGAGAGCCTCTTGTGGGGATGTCTGAGAGGCCCTCGAGACCACCCACGGGGGGAAGGAGAGTGCCATTTCCCTATCACTCTGCGTCTGGAAAAGTCCACGGCAACCCTGCGAAACACACACCCCACCTAACCTCCTGCTGCCTCTGAGTCGGAATCATCTGAATCCTGGGCCTCCAGAGACAATCGTCAGTGTCAGTGCCGTTCCCGCACGCCCCTAATTATGTTAGAAGAGGATCCAGGCCCCTGGGTGCTCCTTTCTCCAGGAAGCACTTGAAAAATGCAGGGAGGCAAAGAAGTTCAAGGTTTGGGTATCTGCTGCCCTTGGTTCTGCTCAGGAATTCTTTAGCTGATTACACGGCTCTCATTTCAACAACACTAGCTTTGTGTCCTGAGCTATGGGAAGGCTCCTAGCCGCCACCGCCACCCCCGCCACGGAGGGTCATCGTCGGGAAAACACATCTGGAGAGAAGTATTTCCACCCGATTTAAAAATACTCCAGGGGCAACATTTTCTTGAAAAACTTCTTTCTTCTTTTACCCTTTTCCTATTGGCTGATCGTTACTGCAGGGCCCCCGCATTCTTAGAAATCCCTGGAATGAACCGGGATGCAAACCCATGAGAAAGAATGTGGCAGGCCTCCTCTCTGAGCCCTCGTGGCTGGTGGTGTCCAACTTGTGCTCAGTGCAGAGAGCACAGCCTCTCGGAGGCCCAGGAGCTCACCACGCTCTGTGTTGCTGCTGGGCCGCGGGCCGGGCTGAGCCCGCCTGCGTTCCTGAGGGCCCTTTCTTCCGGGGGATATCTCTCGAGCACTGAATACTGTTGAGGATAGGTAGGGTGTCCTTTTGCACAAAGCCAGCCTACACACTTTTGATTTTTCATTTCTCCGATTATCCCCCTCTGCCTCTTTTACTCTCTGAAAATTCCTGCACCAACATGGCATGGAGTCCTGCGATGGAAGTGTGGCCGTGTCCTGGAGATATGTCGTCTGACGGGGGAGACCTGAGCCTCAAATGAAAGGGACATTCAGTTGACTGTGCTCGGCCCAGAGGAGGCCTGTGGAGGGGTGGTCTCAGGGATGATTAATGACGATAAACATTTATCCAGCATTTACTTCCTGCCAGCCACCATGCTGGAGTTGCTTTCCCTTACTTAATCCTCACAAGAACCCTCCGAAGGCTACTTTAAAGCAGATGAAGAAACAGAAGCTGAGCGTGGTCACAGGCTGCTGGTCTCATATTGGTAAATGGTCAAACTAGAATTCTAAGCCAGGCCCACCCAACTTTCTAGCTTGTGCCATTAATGACACACCAACTCTGCTGAGTCCCCCCTCAGGGAGGTCACCATCCCCTGGAGCAGGCCATGTTTCCAGGCCATGGCAGTACAAGACACATGGGGTCGACTTGCAAGGAGGGACACAGGTCACCAGCACTGCAGTGGTTCAGAGGTGGGCAGGGTTCCTGTGGGGCCTGTCAGGGTGGGGCGTGTCAGTGCAGATCTGAGAAGTTCTCTATCCTTTCTCCTGGAATGTCTCTCCTCTTTTGTACATAGTCAAATCCTCTGTGAGCTTCCCGGACCATACCGCCTCTTCCAGGAAGCCTTCCCGAACTGCTCCAGTGTCAGGAATCTCTCCCTCCCCTAGTTACTACTGGTGGCAAGTAAAGTCAGGCTGAACCTGGCTTAGGCTAGGACAGTGTGCTTTCTGTCACAGGGGTCTTGCCTTCCCAGCTAGATTGCAAATTCCTCATGAGTAGGTGTGGCCTGGGGCTTCCAATTTTCCCTTTTCCAGGGTGTAGAGTCCAGCACCAGATAAAGTGGGCGGGTAGAGTGAAAAGAACAGCAGACTCTGGTGAACAAGGGTGATGTACTGATGACATAGTGGGGCATGTTGGTGACAGAGAGAAATGGTTAGCATAAGTGAGGAGAAGGAGGAGATTGGGGTCCTTAGAACTAAAGAAATAGTTTCAAGGTGATGCTGTGACCTGTCATGTCAGATATGAGGGCAAGGTCAGGAAAGAAGTACAGGAAGAGACCCATGGATGTGATTGTTCAAGGTCACTGGTAAGAGCTGGACCAGGGGAGTGGTGACGGCACAAGCCAGGCTGCAACAGGTTCAGGAGTGGATGACAGGCAATGGCATAGACCCATGAATTATATCTTCCATTTGTGAAGTTTGTATGAGAAAACCTGGAAAAGTCTGGATGGTAGCCAGAGGAGGATTTGTCCTTCAACACTTATTAGCTGTATGACCTTGGACCAATTACTTAACATCCTTGCATTTTAGTTTCTTTATCTGTCAGATGGAGATAGCACCTTCCTTATAGAATCGGCCTGAGGAGTCAAAGAAATGCAAAGGGTAGGATACAGTTAATAAAAGTTGTGATGACTGCATGTTTGAGGATAGGAGAAACTTGCACATATGTTAGGTGGATGGAAACAGGGAGGAGAAGTGTAAGGCACAGAGCAGAGGTGCTAAGTGATGGGATGAGGGCCCTGAGGAAGGGATGGAGTGGCAGACGCAGGGGCAGATGGCCCTGAACCTTGGGACTGGAGGAAAGGGTGTGAGAACAAAGTGGTACCATTGATTCTCATCAATCATGGCAATTTTGTTCTATAAAGTCACCTCAGACATGGAATTGTGAACATGAACCACTGCTCCTAGGGTTACTCACAGGGCTAGGTTCCTTTGAGTCTCTTTTCACATTTTTGTTAACTGATTAATACATCTTAATCTTGTTTCATGTGTGTTTCTCTTTAAAGACACCATATTTAATAGACACTGTTGACTCACTAGCATTGAACTCATGGCCTATAGCTCTGCAGCCTGAACAAAGCTTGTCTAACACACATCCCCATTAGGCACATCACAGCTTTCTGATGCTTAGAAACACTAGGCAGCACTTCAGCACCATGCTTGGGGGCCATTTTAAACAGGGAAATCACCAACATAATGCACAAAAAAAGTGCTAAAGACACGGAACTAAATAGACAGCAAAAAGAAGCTTGTGCGTCGTGTGAGAGCTGAAACAAGGAGCAGAGCGTTTTGCTGGGAATGTGAGTGATTTTTTTTTACCACGTGTGCCTTTCTCCAAATGACCACAAGAGCCCTGAGTATTGATTTGGGGGTTGCAAATAAATTTTAGTGAGTAGAAAAATTTGCAAATATGGAATTTGCAAATAACGAGGACTGTACTGAAGTTTGTAGTGAAGGGGAACTGAAAGTTGAAAGGCTTTATGGCTGGGGGTGGGGGTGGGGCGCACGTTTATTAAATAGAAGCGAAAGTCTCCTTCTGAGAAGAAGCAGGAGGCCTGAGGTAACCCCGTGGAAAAAGTTGCCCAGAAGAACGGGAGTGGGGCCCGGGGAGGCAGAGGGCCGGGGATTGGCAGGCGCAGCTGAGGTAGGAGGGCTGCCCTCAGCTCTCCCCTCTAGCACTGCCTGCTGACAACACTCTATGAAACGGATTACCTGGAGAAACTCACCGGAAGTGGCAGACTTTTCCATTTAAAGATGCAGGGGCCTCTTTTCTTCTACCCTGTTTTCCCATGAAGCCCATGAAAGAGAATGAAAAACAGAAAAATAAACAAATAAAACTTTATTTTCACTGAAACAAGATGACAGTTATGACCTCAAACCATGAACTCCGAAGCATAGCTAGCCAAATACTGTGAATCTGTGCCAAAACAAGGTTGGGACTCAGGCAGCCTCACATTTCTCCTCACACCCTGACCATAGAATTCATTTTTCTGAAAGCAAAACGCGGAGTCTGAAGAGCCTTAGCCAGTGGTTTTCTGATTGGAAGAACTACATGGTCTAGGGAAGTGGTGGGTCTTGAGCAGGCAACATGTCTCTCTAGAAACTTCAAGGGAGGTAGGTCTAAAGAACTATAGAGATACTCCAAGTCCATCCTCTTACCAGCATCCTGGATGAGACAGTTGCCAGAGGCCAGGGCAGGGTGAGAACACCCAAATTATGGAAACATATGCAATGAGGGTAAAGGACATAACAGATCTAGTGAACAGAGGGAGAGACAGAAAATCAAATGCAAAACTGCTTGTTGATTTAGCTTACTGCCTTTCTACTTCCGCAAACACGTATTCAATAAGTATTGGGCCATATTGCATGATAACGGATGTGAAGGCGGAACACAATGTTCCAGCAATGCGTAGGTACTGCAAAGAAAAAGGAGGACAGGAGCGCCAGAAACGGCAGATGGAGAACAGATATTACCTAAGGAAACAAGAGTTCAAGTAGCTCTCTGAAGTTTCAGGAGCATTATTAGGCAACATTAATTTTATTATTATGTAAAAAGCAAACAAACCCCAAAACAAAACAAAACAAAACAAAACAAAACAAAACCCATCAAGGGTTCAAGGGATTAAAATCAACACAAGGAGTTTAAAAACAAGCTGGCAGAGCTGAAGAAAGAAACAGAAAGTCAAACTATTGCAGAGACAAAAGAACATTGGAAGTAACAACAACAACAACAGAATTGGAATGAAAAACAAAATGAAACAAAAAAACAGTGAGGAGTGTACTTAAGTTTGTAGTAAAGGGGAACAAAAGCTGAAAGACATCAAGGGGGGTGGCACAGTACTCTCTGAATGGGGAGAGAATTGGCATATCTGTGACTGCTTTGATCACTCAGGGACTCTGTGTCCACAATGCCAGTTCCAAAGACCCAGCTCCTAACTGGAAGCTCGAACTAGCACTCACGTGCCTTAGGCTTCCAGAAGGTTGGTCACTGAAGGTGCTGAGATAATCCATGCACAAAGAGACAAATTAAATATTTGGGGTATTTAATATACACCAGATACTTTTCTTATGTTATCTTCAAAACACAATGTACGTGCTTTTGATAAATTAGTGACTAAAAAAACTCATAAAATGATTCATGTGAAGAGAAAACGTTGTAATGTAGAGAAAGCAAAAGGAAAGAAATTCAAACAATCATTTCTCATCACCCCACAATAACCACTTTGAAAATCCATTGCATATTTCCAAAATTTCATGAAAATATGTATTTTTTTCCTCGAGTGGAATTGTAGTACATATCCTGTTTTTAACATGCTTTTTTCCAGTTAACAACATGAGTACTTTCTTTCTGTCATTAACTGTTCTACCTCATTTTAATGCTACAGGGTATTTCATTACATTGAAGTGCCTTGATTTACTTGGTCAACTGTGTCCATGACCCACAGCTTACTAAGTGCTTAGTAAATATTTGTTGAATACCTTACTTGAATGAATGCTGAATAGTTAGGTTGTGTTTCTAAATATTTGCTGTTATAAACAGCAGTGTAGCAAACATCCTTTTAGTTAAATCATTAACACGTCGGTAATTATTTTCTTAAGATCAATCCTCAAGAGTGGAGTTGTTTAGTTAAAGAGTATGACTGTCTTTAAAATTTTTGGATCATCTCCAAAAAGGTTATACCAGTTTGCAAGTCCACCTATAGTATCAGACTATGCACATTTCCTTTCATCTCAGCCAATCCTTGTTTATAAAAAGTCTTTTCTAATTTGGTAGGTCCAACATGGAATTTCACTTAGGCATAATTTATAATTCTTTGATACTGAGGGATGTTGAATATTTTCTCACATGCTTATCGATCATTTATGAATCTTTTATGAATTGTGTTTTTATGTCTGTTGCCCAGTTAAAATTTTGTTGTTGATCATTTTTCTTATTAGCTTCTAAATGCTCTTTATATTTAAAATATTGATCCATTGTATACATATACAATTGCAAATTTGGCATTTTCTTTTAATTTCTTTGTCATCTTTAAAGATAGCAGTCACCTTAATTTCCCATTTATGTTTCCACGCTTTGACTTTGTGTTTTGCGAGGACTTCTCTACCTCTGAGGTTATAGCGACTCAGAGGTCTAATCCCTGTTTTGCAGGTTAGAAAATGTGGTTCATAGAGTCTAAAGTCAGACAGCTCATAAGTAAGAGTTTGTGTTTGACTTCAAAACCCCATGCTCTTTCTGCTGAATCAATATGCCTCCTTTATCCAACAGTATTCTGAATTATTCGAGTCAGCTCTATTGAGCAGTTGGTCTACATGTGTGTAGAGGCTGAGAGGTCATGCTTGCAGGAGTAGGTTCCCAATGAGAGAGACTAAAAGTTAATTCTGGAAGGTCACACCTAATCTCCGCTACTCATCTCTGCCACGTCAGCACCTCCCCTGTGTGGACCCTGAATGCTCGTAACTCAGTACACTTTCTTGCATAGGTGTCCTTGGAGAAACACGGCTGGCCCCCGGTGGGAGTGAGAAATGTTACCTGCTAGTAAATTATTCTGATAATGGGACTTGCAGAGTGAAAGGATGGCTGCGGGTGGCCTTGACCTTCAGATGCTCTGAATAATCTCAGTCTTTGCTCCCATCGCCATTCCAACCCATATGCCAACCCGCCATGCCAATGCCAGGCTCCAGGTTTTGGGGAGAAGGGGTTTTGGGGGTAGAAAATGATTTCTCTGCAATGCCTGCCTTCCATAAAGGACATCATGCTTCTTTGGACTTGGGATCCTGCAGAGAAAATGGAGTGGGAAGAGCATGGAGCTTTTTGAAAAGAAATGCAGCTTAAAGTCTTCAATATTCATGTCTTCTCTAATGGTTTTCCAATTATCCTTCCAAGTAGGTGTCACCTGACCCCAAGGTCTAGAAATTATATAATAAGCTATCAGCATGTGCATCTTTTAAAGGAATTTTTTTCTTCCTCTTTTCATCAACTTCTTTTTGAAAAAAAAAATCCATAATAGCTGTTGTACCTTCAATAAGCATTGAATGAATAACAGTCTTTATGATATCGTGATTCATTTTTACCATTTCCCTTAAAAAGTAAAGGGAGGTACCACAGAGAAACTAAACAATAGCCTCTCAGAACTCAGGGTTCTTGAAACAGAATATAGGACTTTTTTTTTTTCCTCTTAAGACATAAATCACTATGGCACCTTTAGTAGAGATTAAGAAAATAAAATCAGCTTTTTGACTGATAAAAGTATACATTGTAAATGTCTACTCAACTCCATGAATTTTTGGGAGTCACCGTGTCATCCCAGAGTTAGGTACCAGCTATTGTGAAGGCTTCCTACAATCACGAAACACATGAGCTCATCCTCGAGGCAGTGGGACAGGCAGGGCCAGAATGGGCTAGCTGATGGAACTGGAGGCCTGAGCAGCAGTGATATAAAACATCGTTAGCTATCTGTGTCATCCAGCACCCATCCATCAAGAGACTTGGGGGATGAAGGGTGGCGGCACCCATAGCCAACTACTGTGGGGCATCTTGCTATGTTAACAACCTGTGCTGTCAGACTGCGACATCCTGGCTGGGCAGGAGCCCTTGGTCTCCCCCAGCCCTGGTGGCCCCAGTTTGATAGATGAGCCTACAGATGACATTCCGTGTGATCCAGCTGGCATTCCCGCTCACAGGCTACCAGTTCGGAGATGAAGCAGCACCAATCTGTTTTTAGATCCTCTCTCTCTCTCTCTCTCTCTCTCTCTCTCTCTCTCTCTCTCTCTCTCTCTTTTTTCTTTTAAATTGAGCAAGTCATGTTACTTCATAGAGAGTCCAAGGGAAGAAATTTGGTTAAACAGAATAAAATGTGAAAGCCCTGCTCCTCCCTTTTCTTGCTGCACAGAGTGGGGGTGGGATGAGATGGGGACCTTCCCTGTTTCCACCTGGGTGCCGACTGAGGACTTCAGGGTCTGCGACCTGGTGGGTTCGGGGCAGGAACAGGTTTCCAGCAGTGTCCTCCAAGTTCATTTCTATTTCTTGGGTGACTAGAAATCTGAGGAATGTGAGGTGATTCTGGTATTTAAAAAAGCAGGTAAAATGAATGTCAGGACGAATTGAACTGAGCATCTTTTCTCTCCACGGGCTGCACCTGCCTTTGGAAAGTACCCATGCTCTGGAAAGTGACAAACAGACCCTCGTTTGTGTATTTCCGTGTCTGTGACACTAGGTATCTCAGTTTCTTCCAGCCAGTTTCCACTCATTATCATTTTGTATGTTATTTTGCTTTTAAGCTGGTATTTGTGGAAAAGTGACAGAGGTGCCAAGCCTCCCGGAAACTCGTGAAAAGCTGTTAGAACAGAGGTGACATTCTGCTGCAATGGAACAAAGAGAAAGAAATCAAAGGATGGCGGTTTCCCTGGAGGCCCCAGATTGCGTTCCCCTGCCCCAGTCATCGAGACCATATTTTTGACATCCAAGCTGCCTCCACTAAGAACGTTACCGACTTTCTAGCTAGAATCTTCTCGGCAAGGCACTCCCACCTCTGGAGCTGACCTTCTACCAGTATCTGGGCAACCCTGGCATGCCTGCGTCTGCAATGAAGTCCTCTGCCAACTATACGTTTGGTTCGGATCTTGCATATGGCGCGCTCAGCTTGGTCCCTGAGCCTGCCCCAGGCAGAGCTGGGTGAGGAGTAGAGCTGGTTTCCCTCCAAGATGTCTCAATCAGCAGGGTCCCCATAAACTTTTTTATTTTTTTTTTCGACACTGTCCTCTCATTGCCTGTGTTTAAGGATCAGGCATGTGAGCGTTCTTTCATCCCTTCCAGGGAATTTGTGGGGAGCTGAACCAGGACGGGGGGGGATTTGGGACCTAGGAGGGGTTTCCATTGTCTGCAGTGGCCTATCACCAGTCAAATCCAGTGTGTAGGTTAATAAGGCTTAAACTTTAAGGGAAGGTTGCACATCTGATTGACAAGCTAGTGAATAAGAGTCCAGCAGGGGAAGTCCTGCACTTGGAAAGTTACCCGTTTCCTGAGATGCAGTTGAATTTTAAAGAGTGAGAGTTATCAGTTAGGCGGAGGCAGACACCTCCAAGAGTTTAACTTACATTGAAATATCAAATGGCTCTGCTAGAGCCCAGTTTCCAGCTGGTCCGAAGACTGGCAAATCAATTGCCTCAGTTAATTGATATTTATTGTTCTTGAATCAAAGACTTGATGAGAACCCCATCCTCAAGTCAGAATCATCTACTGTGATGCCTGAGACTCACACCCTGAGGAGGCCAGAGTCAGCTGTGTGCTGGCATCAAAATGTGTAATCAAGTTTTGTACAGGCAATGGACCCACGTGCGTTACCTTGAGAACTGATAAAGTCTAAAAGAAGTTTATTTGAGGCTTTTGGTTTTTTTCTAAGAAGTCCAAAATAATACTTATCCTGCAGTCTGATGTGTTGCAAACTTTGGGATTTGCTTCAAAAACCATCTGAAAGTTGCACAGAGATGGTCCATCTCTGCATTCTGTGCGAACGTGCATAAAACCCTGATTCCTGGTTTCTGGTGACCATGCCTCCCACGGGGATGCTTGCAATTCTTCTATAGACAAAGGAAAAAGTCCACAGCAACATCAAATGGGGATTGGCGATCTTTTTTGTTAAAAAAATTAAAAATATAAAAAATATGTTTTTTAAATGGAAAGAAGTAGCCTCACTTGAACACAATTGAAAAAATATTTTTCTGTGAAAGCGTCCATCTCTGTCCACATATATACATACTGCTACAAAACTCTAACCATAGTAAGAACAGCATTTTGTAGCTTGGCTTTTTGATTCTGCATATTATACTAGAAATATTTTAAGAGTGTCATAATTACCATTTTTGAAGGTTGCACAATATTCAAATATAGGGATGGCCATCTTCTGTTGTGCAGTACATAAATTGACTGCTGTTTTTCCAATCATTGCGGAAATTAGAATTTTCATTATATTTTATCTTGAATACACATTTTCGGAAAAGAATACATGACCTAAAGGGCATGAATATTTTTGTGACTTTTGCTACATATGATTGTATAATTTTCTAAAATTTATAATGTCAGTTTATAATTTCATCAGAATATGAGTGTACTAATTATACCTGATTTTGCCAACACTGGGGATTATCAAAATTTTTAAATTATACTGGAAATTTGCTAAAAGAATGGTAGATTTCAGGTGTTCTCATCTCTCTCTCACACACACACAAATGGTAACTATGTGAGGAGATAGTTGACTAGCTTGACAGTAGTAAT
>NW_017731350.1:10828860-10829991 GCF_001890085.2 Hipposideros armiger | reverse complement strand
GGTGGGGTGGGGTGGAGATGGGGGTGTCCTGAGGTTGTCCTGCCTCTTGTTCTTGTGCAATGGCCCCAGAGTGTCGTCTTTCTTGCTTGGTTTCACTCCCTCCTTTGTGAATGTTGGTTGCCATTTCTGGGTGGTTATGTCCCTGCAGTACTTCTCACCTCCTCTTATTCTTACCCTATCTATAAACATCCTGTAGCTTTTAACCTCTGGTCCACCATAATTTATTAGAGTTTGGATATTGTTGAGCAATCAAGTGCCAATCACATATAAGCTTGTTAGATGATACGTGTGTAAACGTATATTGATGTAGTGGTACCTTTAGATTTATATGCCATAGAGGGGGAGAGCTCTGGATGGGGGAGGGTCTTCAGCCCTATAGGAGGGTAAGGAATTGAGGATGGGATGATATGATGAGCATAAAGGGTGAAGATCTAAGAGGACTGGATTGAACTAGAGGAGCTTTTACAACCTTGTAGCGTCACCAATGCATTTGAGACCAGTGATCATGAAGGGATTGTCAGAGTTCTTGAATCTTTGTAGCTTCCATTTGCAAAGAGCAGTTTTAAAAATGGATGGCCCCTCTTTCTAATCTCCTAAATGCCTCAGGACCTTCATAGAGAACCCAGCAGCTTAGAGGCTCAGAGACATCTGATTACACTAAGCAAGACAGGTATGTGCGAAGCTTGGTTTTCCCAGGACTTCCACCTTTATAATTAGTGTTCCTTTTTACTAAAGCAGCCACCCACTTGACGGCTCCGGTGAGGTCCCAGGCCCTTGTCAGCTCATGGGGTGCAGATGTACTTCACTTCCTATACAAACTGTGGGCATGCTTGTCCTGTGTTCACACTGTTCCTACTGGCTGCATGCCTCCATGTGTCTAGGTGCTTTGCACACTTTCATTTAATTCTCATAATTCTCATCCTCGTTTTACATTTGGGAAACAGCTTACTCAGGTTAAATCTCAAGTTCATAGAGATAGTGGGTTGTGGAACTGGGACAGAGCTCAGTGTGTGAGGCTACAGAGTACGTACCTGGAGAGGCAGAAGCACTATGACGTTAAGGAGTCTGGGTTTGGGAGTCAGATTTTCCTGCACCGAATCCTGGCTTTGCCTTGTGCTAGATATAGACTTT
>NW_017731350.1:10816905-10827635 GCF_001890085.2 Hipposideros armiger | reverse complement strand
ATCAGGGTGTTGGAATCTGATCCTGGATCTGAATGATTAATTGCCCTGCAGGAATCTCTTCTACATTCTTTGCCAGGATGGAGCACTGTTCTTACTTGGACAGGTCAGCGCCTAGGAGCCCATGTTGGGAAGCAGCTCCACTTATTGAGCAAGGATGAGAAACTGTAGTGAAGGTGAGTTCCAAAAGCAGGGATGGGATGGGAGAGATGAGGTTCATGGAATAAACCTCTATAACAAAGACTTGTGGAAAAGTTAAACTTCTAAAACAGGGCTGAGCAATAGAACTTTCTGTGGTAATGGAAATTTTCTATATCTGTGCTATCTGGTATTGTAGCCAATACCTACATGTGACTATGAAATACTTAATATACGGGTAGTGTGAATTCACCACGCATTTTACTGAAATACGGGGCTGATTTTTTTTTAATTTTACTTAGTTTTAGTAATTTTAAATTTAGACTTAAATTGTCATGTGTGGTAAGTGCCTACCACATTGCTCAACACAGTTCTAAAAAGAAATTACGATCTTCTTCTGAGAAAGTTAAAATACTATAAATCCTTTTGCTCAAGAGCTGCTCAAAAACTGTTAAGAAGATTAAAATATAAGATGGTAGAAACTTCTCTCATAGATTAGCCAAATGCCAATTATGTCAAGTGAGACTTTATTTTATGATGGATGAGACAACTTAATAAAATATGTATTAGGATAGAAGAAAAGATAAATATTTACCCCAAATAAGTTTTATAAAACAGTTTTATTCCAAAGCCCTATTGGATGATTCCACCTGGTAGGTGGGGTTTTTGTTGGTGGTGGTATTTTTGGGATGAGGAGGAAGCTATTCCTAAGAAGGATAAAGATAAATTAATATTTATTCAATTTTTTTAAAAAAATTATCTCAAATGGGTGATTTGAGTATTGCCACCACATTACATGAGAATAATTTGTTACATGGTTAACTTGGAATTTTTTAAGTTGGTTTACTCACGATCCCTAAAAGACAAAGGCAATTCATACAAATCTGACAAATGCTGAAAGTAAATTCTGGTCAATTCTCTGGTTTTGTTCAGTGTGAGCAACTCCATCTCAGGGGGGGTTGCCTCAGCACACATGGGGTCATCAGGGTCACAGCCACTGTCTTACCAAATAATTCTCCTGGACACGGTGGCTGGAAATTACCCAGTGAGGAATTCAGGGGGCTCAGGGCTTCTCTTTTCCTTCCAACGATGTAGGAAAAAGGCCTGTTTCCTTCATTAGCAACACAGAATTCCAAAGGTGGGAGAAATTGCGGCTACCAAATGGCCTGTTAGCAGTGTCCTTGTAATATTGCCTCTTCTGAAGCTCCCTCTGTCCTCGAGGCATTTGTGAGTCCTCTTTGGAAGATAGGTTTTTCAGACCCTATAAATGGTGCAGATCTGCCCTCAGAAGACAGAGTACATGACTTAATAAGCCTATCACATCTTAATTTTTAAAAATGATTTCATATCCTGGGGTATCAGTAGGGAAGGCGTGGTTTTATTATTATTAATTATTATATATTACAGTTTTTCAGTCTGGCTCTTTGATGTTTACAAGTTCAGACAACATGTAATTTCCAGGCCAGATTTCCTAACCTTAAACTACCTTTCCATTTGGCTCATGTCCATGCTATTCTGTTGTAGACCTTGTTTATGTTTGGCTTCAGTAATGAACTGGCTGTGTTATTTGTTTTGCCACATAGCTTCAAGGCACCAGGCGAAGACAGCATTTTGGGTGGTGTCTTACACTGTAGCATGGCTACAAAGCTTGGGTGTCAATGCCTGCCAGCGCTTGCTGGGTGGCTGAGCCCTGGGTTGCCCATTGACTGCTGCTTCATCCCCAGCCTCGGAAGGGTGTGAACTTCATACCTACCGTCAGGAGTCTCTGTTCTATAAGGACATTTGGCTTCGTTAGTCACAAATATTCACTGCATGCATGTGTGGCGTACCTTGAAATGAGGTGGAAAAACTTTGCTAGGGACAGGTTTTCAAGGCCTTGAATGCCAGTCTAAGGGGTTTACATCTTAGAGTGTAGGGCTATGATACTTCAAGTGTGGTCCCTAGAAGAGCCACATCAGCTTACCTGGTGATATGTTACACATGCAAAGCCTTGGGCCCCATCCTAAACCTACTGTATCAGAGGCTCTGGGCGTGGGCTCACCACTGGGTGTGTTCCCCACCCCTCAAGGTGACTCAGGCGCATGCCCAAGTTGGGGAGCCACTGGAGTCGGGAATGGGGAGCTAATTGAGGGGTGTTAGATAGTGGAGCAACTTGGCCATTCGTATTTGTATTTTAGCAAGGGCTCACCTGGATCAGGCCAGACACTGAGCCAGTGAAGAATAGTAAGCCAACTTCATCACAAAATTCTGAGCAAGGACATGATGAGTGTCTGCAGGATATAGCAATGGGGAGAAATACATTGGACTCATCTGAAAAGTGTCAATTCACAGTGCATGGTCACTGATTAATTATTGAACATGAGGACAGGACGTCTGGGATGATGACTCCCAGCTCCCGTCTTAGGTAGATATTCATGCTATTGAACATGATAGAAAATAAGGAAAACTTTTTCCTAGAACCAAAATGAAGCCAGAGGACAGAAACCTCAACATTGAGTTGAACGTGTATGGCTCTTGCCACTTGGCCAGCACTCTAGAGAAAAGATTCTGTTGAAAGGCAGACAATAACGTATCGACCACAATGTCATGCGCACAATGGGGCATATTGAAACCACATGCTTCATGACGCTGAGCGCATGTTGTGATGGTTCTGTCATCACTTCTGTTTTGCACCTGTATTTTTAGTGGTGAATGAGTTGGTTGTGAAGATTCAGGCTAAGGCTGAGCATAGACAAGACTGTTCTGTTAACACACCAGTGTCGGGTACTGGCTTATGTGGAATATTGCCCCCTCTCCATGTTGTGTCAGATCTTCGACATAAGCAGCTTTGCTCTTACTAAGGATATGGTCTTGGCCATGATCTGCATAAATGTGTGTGTGTGTGTGTGTGTGTGTGTGTGTGTCTGTGTGTCTGTGTGTGTGTGATCTGCCATTAAGTTGGCTCTGACTCCTGGTGGCCCTAGGAATGAGGGGTGTCCACCATGTCCTGTCTAGCCATGCACAAGAGTGGTTATTCTGTGTGGCGTAGACTTCAAAGGGCCAGACAGAGCATGACAGTCATAGCATTTTGTGGAGGAAAGAGACCTCAATGATAAGTAATGAATTTGCTTATTTCATAAATGGGAAAATGAAGGCCCAGGGAAAGAAATGACTTGCCCAAGGCTAGAGGTTCCATTTAGGGCAGAGCACAGGATGTCTTCCTACATTATGACTTCCTGGCAACCCCTTAATTTAGCTCACATCTCATTCAATTACAGCAATAAAGATGAACATTTATTGAGTACTTTTCTAGGCCAGCAGGCACAGGGCTATGCATTTCCCACGAATCATCTCATTCAATCCCCATATCAGTGTTATACATCGGGGCCTGATGGTATTCCCACTTTAGCAGATGGGAAAACAGAGGCTTAGAAAAATTAAGTTCTTACCCAAGTTAACGCCATCGGCTAGTAAGTGGCAGACCTGGATTTTGAAGCCAGACGCTTGACTCTAGAATCTGTGGTTTCCTCCATGATGCTACATCGCTCCTCTTGTTGGTAAAGTTTTTCTGAGCCCTGAGGAGAACTGGCTTCCGTCTCTCACAGCCCTATCTCTCATTGTTGTCATGCCGCCTCATCTGCACTCCCTTGAAGTCCAGTGCTATCCCCTCGTCACGATTGTCATGCTTTGTTCACAGGCTGTCTCCCAGGTAACTGTACACTCCAGAAGAAGGGAAATACACCTGTTCATCTTCATCACAGCTGCACACATGCCTGACACCTAGTAAGTGCTCAATGAATACTTTTTGAGAGAGTAGATGTATAGAGGGATAAGGGCTTTTCAAGGGCAGGGACCATGTGTCAGACTTCTCTGTTGCTCCTCCAAAGCCTACCATGCTATCGTCATGCAGTGGGGTCACCATAAATGGTTTTGGAAAGCATGAATCAAAAGGAGGATTCTTCTCAGAACAAAGAACTAGGGTGGGTGACAAGTGACTTCAGAAGGAACCTGTACCTTCAGGGGTGGAGGAAGAGCTGGCACAGAAAGGAGAGTTTGGACAATTCCAAGGACAAACCATGGTAACTCACGAAAGCTCCCAACGTGTGGAGCACTGCAAGTCTGAGACGCAGTCTCCACGGGAATGAGGGGAGGGAGAGAATGAAGTCCGCCATTGCTTATCCTCTCCACCACAGCTTCCCGTCTTCCTCAGTCACATGGCCGGAGGAAGCCACAGCTCCTTAGTTTGAAGAATCTCTTCAGGGCTCGCACATAGGGGCACACTGTGAATGTCAAATGAGTGCATGTGAAAAAACACTGATAATCTCAGTTACCATTTATTTGGCACTTACCACAAAAAAGTCACTATAAGTACTTCACATGGGTTATATGTACTTATATGTCTACCCTCAATCTATGGTGGAGGAACCAAAGTCCCAGGGGGTGGAATTGCCTGCCTATGGTGACATAGCTAGCAGGTGGCAAACAGGATTTGAACCTGGCCGTCCAGCATTTATGCTCTTCACCACAACTATGCTATTTGGACAACTGCGGGTGTAATGCTGCATCACACACAGGCTCATCCTCAGGGAGCCCATATTTCTCTAATTACATAACAGGGGCAAGGCTGGGTGCATAATGATCAGTGTATCATTTATCAGGCAATTATAACAGTGGGAACGTCAAGCCAGCATTACTGGCAGAGACCTGGGCAGAAGCACAGCAGTCCATGGGTCAGGGTGGGGGAGAGTGGGGGAAAGGGGTTGAGAGTCAGTTCCCCCCACCCTGTGTGTAGGTAACCTGTGTCTCTTCTTCACCTGGTATCTCTAAAAGATGACCTAGAAGGTCCTGCCTCTACGAAACGTGTCCTAGGTTAGAAAGTGGCCCTTTGGAGACCCAGGGGACACCTTTCCTTGGGAGAGGCAAGGGGGCTGGTTGGATTGAGTCCAGAGCCAGAGGGTCGTGGAGCCAGGAGGGGCCTTGGTGAGGTCCGTTCTTCTGCCCTCCACTTCTCAGCCAGGAGCTGGGGCTCAGGCGGTACGGGCAGCTATTCCTGGAATCAGGACAAGAAGCCAGGCGGGACCTGGGCCTTGCCCACTGGCTGAGGGCTTCACCTACTCAGTGGGCAGCCTTGTTGTGTGGTCCTGAAGAAGCCCTTTAAAGGCCTGCGCCTTTTGTCTGTGGAGAGGGTGGTGACAATGCCGCCCGGCTCCTGTGGGCCGTGAATGAGAGTCAGGGATTGAAAAGAGCGAGTCAGCTGCTCTGCTGGGAAGGCGGTTACAATGCGGTTCCCTGCTGGATCTGAGCCGCCATGAAAGCCTCACTGTCCTGACCCGGCCCTCTGGTGACCACAGCGTGCCCTTCTTTGCAGGTCTGTATGTATGTGCCTGTGTGCTGGTATCTGTCGATGCTTGGAGGTTCTGACCAGGGAATTATTTCTCTACAAGTGAGGTGGGCTTTGAACAGAAACAGGAGGGCCTGACAACTTTGTCAGCGTCCCTCTCTGCTGAGCCCTTCCCCCTTCTCTTCCTGCCACCCATCCTGTGACCCCACCTTCCATGTCTGGGGTCTTTGGTGATAAGCCACATCCTAAGAGCAAGGTCTTCCTTCTACAGTGCACTCTGGGTGGGCATTTCCAACCCAAGTTTGTGACACTTACCGGGGGGTGCTCCCTGAGGAGCCGTCACAGAGAGAAGAAAAACTCCTACCGTGAGAACTTACTCTGGCAGATGTTGTGCTGGGCAGTTTACGTTAGGATCTTGCATTCTGGAAAATGATTCTGAGCTGGGGATATTTTTATGCCATTTTACTGATGAAGATGTATTAAAGGCTCAGAGACATTAGGTGAAATATCCACATTGCATAGCTGGTAAGAGGCGGAGCCTGTGCTCTTCACTTTGTTATGCTGTCAAGACTCATGAGGCCAAGCAGGGATGCTCCCAGGGCCACCGGGACTGTCTGTGGTCCTCTCTCCACTCTGGGGGGGTTCCACCGTCATTCCCCGGGAAGGGACTGTGGGTCCTTCCTCCCTGTTGAGCTTCAGTTCCTGAACCTTGTTTCCCTGTGGTGAGCCAATTCTCGTTTTATTCTCTGAACTCAGCTTTACCAAAAAGCAGGCAACCTTTTGTGAAGCACACAGAGTTGATCAAATGAGTTCTGCCCCCTGGCCTTGGCTGGTCCAGTTTTGGTTGGTCCCTCTCTGGGCCTCATTTTCCCCATCAGTGACATCTAGAATAACATTTTAGGGTATTTCCAGCTCTGACTTCATTTCATTTCATCTCTAGACAAACTCCCAGCTCTGAAATCCGACAATCTCTCTCTGGAAGGCGTCGCCCCTTCTGGCTAGCCTGTCTTAAAGTGTAGCGCCACCTTCTGGTGGCTGGTTTCCTCCTTTTGTTCCCCGCTTTGGCTAGTGTGGGATTCTGTCCCTTCTCCAGAAACTAGACTGAACACCTGATGACTAGTCACAGTCCCCTGGGTGTGGGCATCTCTCTGCAAAGTTGGCAGGCAGGTTTGGGCGGTGGGGTGGGTCTGGACCCAGCTTCCTTCTCTCTGGATGGTGCTGGTGCTTTTCCTGGAGCCAAGGTCACACCATGAGCCTGGAGAGCTGGCCACCATGGCTCAGAGAGCAGAGGGCGTTGGGTGGCAGCAGCTCAAAGTATATAATTCATGAGGGAGTTGTTCCATTAGGAAGCAAGGACTTGAATAGATGAGGCCTGCAGCACATTTTTTTTTCCCTCTCTCTTCCCTTCCCTTCCACTTTTTGTTGTTTTTGTTTTTAAGGCAAAGGAGCGGGTTTTAGAAAAATAAATAGGTGATCAAGTTTCAGAGGCTCTTCGAAGTTCTGGATTTTTTCTTTGCTTTATTTTGGTTTAGAAAAAGCAAGAAGGAGGACATGAGAAGGAGTATGCGTAGAGCGTTTTTCTCTCTAAGGGAAATACACAGTGTTTCTCTGAGTATGTGGCTTTGCCTTTCCAGGGCATGTTTTCCTAGCAGATCTCGGAAGCCTCTCTCACCTACCTCACATCCAGATGCTCGGACCTCTTGCTCCAGGACCCATCTGCGTCCTGTCCATGAGGACAGGCTTTGTGCTTGCCTCCAGCCTGGACAATGCCAACTGACCCCAGACAGGACAGGCTATGGGTAGCTGTCAGTTCCTGGAAGTGCACTTAGTATTTATTTAAGGATATTTGCTGAATGAACTCTGAACTGGCAGTTAGTTTCAGAATCAGCAGGAACTAACTCCTCTCTATTCTCAAGCAACTATTTCTCCCTTGCAGACCACACTTTCTCCTTCTGTAAAGAGAAAGTAGGAATTGAAACTTTTCAAGATCTCTAAGCATCATCCTATCCCACTATTCTAGAATAGTAGGAGGTAAGTGATAAGGGTTTGCATTCTGACTCTGCCATTTCCCTGGTAAGCCAGATAGCCTCTGGCTCCGAAAATGTTTATCAGTTTGAGGGCTGTCACCACAGAGCCATCCTGCATTAAAGAGGGGGACCCCGTCAATGTAGATTCCTCCTGCTTCCAGGGTTGTAGGACATTCAATGCTGGGTGAAGCTTGAAGACTCCTGTGAATGATGTGGTCAGCACACGCGTGGGTGCTGGGCCTGGATCCTGCTGGGGATTGCAGGAAAGGCGCACAGACCCATGGGATGGATATGATCCCGTGTTGAGAGTCACTAATGGCTATCATTAAGGCTCTTATCTCAATTAAAATTAAGGAATTATCAACAATTTAAAAGAGAAATATGAATAAAATTCCAAATTGTACATTTGTTTATCTCCATCCAGGCTGGTAGTCCGTGTTTGTTTTGTGCCATGAAGCACATGTGTGTACCTGCCCGGCTACATGTGTGTGCGTATGTGCTGCATGGGAAGGGCTGCATTGAACCAGGCTGGCAAGGTGGTGCCCCGCTGCTGGATCTTGGCCTCATGGGAATTGGCAAACACCTGTTGGTAAACCACTTGGGATTCTGTGGGTGCAGGCTCTGCGTTCACTGAAAATATCATTACCGCCTTTTGTCGGGAGCCAGAAGCCCACAGTGGAGTCCGCGGTGCCTGACTTAGCTTGTCCAGTAGTGAAATTGACACAATAAAACTCGGTTAACAGAGACGCTGTGGGTTTAATTAGTTCCTTAACAATTAAAGAATTATGAGATCTTGAGCATTCCATCTTCAAAAGCCGTTTGGGTGGATTGATGTCACCATCCGACATCGCCAAAGTCGATTTGGGAAATTGCTCATATTATCTTGCTTCCAGGCAGGTACATGCACTTTCCAATTGCCTTGAAAGGAAGTGCTTCCGGGTAGCCTCCCAGTGGACTCCCCCGGAGCCTGAGGCAGGCGGGCAGGGCTAAGTCCTGCCTTCAGGGTTCCGGGGCTTCTCCATTGGAGTGCCTGGCCCCTCCTTCCCCTGCTCCCACCATCTAGCGCCCCTCATCACCCCTTTACATTCTGTGGGCACGGAGCAGACAAGGGTGCTACAGCACTGTATCATGCTTCTAACTTCCTCTTTATATGTGCCTCTCCTAATGTGCATTCAATGCTGTAAAAGAACATATAGGTATTAGGCTCTTTGTGTTTGGCTGGTTGACTTAGCAGTGTTTACACCCCATGGTGGGTGGCTGAGAGCTGGGATTGCTACAGAAGTCAGGAGTGCTCTGTCAGGGGGCCTTTTGCTAGCTTGGTCTCTTAGTCTTCTGGTTATCTCAGCCATGATGGAATCTCATTCACAAAGCATCCTCTTGGTGAGAGGCTATCTATAGGACCCCCAATTGGGTGGCCTTCGTAACCTTGCACTCTGGTCCTCAGACCAGGAGTATCCAATCACCTGGGAGCGTCTTAGGAATGCTGAGTCTCAGGCCCCACCCCAGACCCACTGAATCAGAATCTGTGTTTGAGCAGGATTCCCAGGCAATTTGTCTGCTTGGGAAGTTTTGAGGAGCGCTGCTTTATAACTTTGTGGCAATCTCTCTGGTCGCAGAGTGCCCCGATCTGGGGACCAAGCTAGCTGTGGAGGTTGGGTTCATGTTTCAAGAATAAGGTTCTTGTTCTTGCAGGTGAGGGTTGGGTCGCCTGAGCCCCGGCTCTCTCAAATGCCGAGGACCATCCTCCCCCACAGCCCTCTCTGGTGGCAGCCTTGTCCTTGAACCTTCCTTGGTGGTCCGATTGCAGCATCGTGCCAGCCCAGTGAAGGCACCATGCCGCACTGACAGATGGTCCAAAGTAGGACAGGCAGAAGAAATGTATGTTTATCAAATTTGGGTTGAAAAGACTGTGTTTCCCCAGCATAGGCTGTCAAACAGCTGTCACTCAGGAGCATATGGCCCAGCGGTGAGAGGGCACAGACACAGCTAATCCCGCTCTTACAGAGATTAGCTCTGACGAGTAATAAGTGAAGAAAGTTGCGGTTGTCTCTGGGATGCTGCCTGGCAGGAGATGGGGAGAGCCTGCACTGTGGTTAACTCTTTGACTCACCGCCCTGGTCATCTAGGCTCTTATCTCCAAAAGGGACGCCAGACTAAAATGATGCTGATATAAATAATGCTAATGATGACAGTAATAATAATAATACATCTACCATTTATCAATCACCTGCTATGTGTGCTTAAGCAACACACAAGGTTATTTGTTTCTACTATTTTATTTATTTTGTGCAGTGGCCTTTTCAAGGACTTTTCATGGTCTCCATTTTGCACATAAGGAAAACGGGTCTCTGAGGTATGATTATGGGTCCCCATCTGGTGACAGTGACAGTCCTTCTAGCCTCTGGGTAGGTCAGATCATGCTCCTGCCTTCGTATGCCCAATTCATGTAAGGGAGGTGCTGACAAATAACATAGAAGGAAGGGCGATGCTTGCACAGCATGCACAGAGGACATGACACCTATACAGCGTGGCCTACATGGGAGGCCTACAGGGGACGCTCACACTGCTGAGCGCCCAGGACTACAAAAAATGAGACAGGCGGGTTGAGCAAAGTGTGCTCACTGGTTCAGCTGGAGTCCCAGCACATCTAAGGCCAAAGCATGAGAAACAGGATGCCTGGAGCTTTCATTCCTGCACAAAGCCCCACAGGTCAGCATGCCCTCTGCACTGAGGGGGCTAAACAAGCTGAGATTTTGAGGGCAGGGGCATATTGAGTGTCTATGAAAAAAGCCAGGCCCTCTTCTAGACACCTGTCCCGGAACTGGTCCAGAGGGTGTGGCAATGCTCCCTTTGCAGGTAGAGGCCTCTGTGGCTGCAGGGGCTGAAGAGAAATAAGCAGTTAAGGTTCTGTCTGATCAAGCTGCAGTGACCCAGTCTTTGCTGCAAGTCTAAGATGACTCCAGATGGCTGACATTTCAGAAATGATTCCATTTACTCAACCGAGGCTGTTATTTTTATTTATTTTTTATTTTTAAAGATTTTTATTGGGGAATTGGTGGGATGGGAACAGTGCTGGGGAATTGGGGGAAGGGGAACAGACAAGTTGCTGTCATTTTATTCTTCAGTCTAGTTGTGGAGGACGTTGCTTCACTGGCCCAAGTTGGCACCATCATCGTGCTCTTCCCGGGCGAGGCAGATCAGTTGCCGGCTTCTGGACGGCCGCTCACTGCAGCTGCTGGCCGCTCACG
>NW_017731350.1:10695709-10816315 GCF_001890085.2 Hipposideros armiger | reverse complement strand
CACTGGCCCTCATATGTGGGATCCGAACCGGGGCCCTCTGGCATCCCAAGCGAGTTCTTAACCATCGCGCCACTCGGCCGGCCCCCAAGCCAGCTCTTAACCAACGCGCCACTCGCCTGCCCGAGGCTTTCATTTTTAATAGACAGATGCACTTCTCCCTCTGCCCAGGAATAAGGCTGTAGGCTTGAAACATGGTCCCATTTAGCAAGTGGAGTGGAGATTCTGGTCTGATCACAATGAGGGAGAGAGCGCTGAATATGATATTCAGAATTAAAACATATTTAATTCTAATACGTGCTTGGAAAGAAGTCATGCAAGCCATTCCTCAGCCACATTTTGGGGTGTTTCCCTCAATGACCAGTAGACCTCTTGTTCCCAGGGAAAACAAGCATTTCAGCTCAATGAACATGCCATGAGCACAGCCATGTGTCAGAAATGCAGACATGACTAAAACATGGGGCTCGCCATGGAGGAGCTCAGAATTGAGAGGGGCAAACAAGCAAGGTCTTTGTTTTATCATCCATGTTTTAAATTATTACAAGAAAATCCAAAGGTTTGCGAAGTGTACCTTCTTGTAACGGATTGGAGCATGTAGTAGGCAGAATAATGGCCTCCTAAAGGTGTCCACATACCAATACCCTGTGAGTATGTTACCTTACATGGCAGAAGGAACTTGGCAGATGTAATTAAGTTGAAGATCTAGAGATAGGGGATTATTTTGGATTATGTGAGTCAGCCCAATATAATCACAAGGGTCCTTATCAAGTTAAAAAAGGAGGTAAGAGGGTCAAAGTCAGAAAAAGAGATGTAAGGATGAGACAGAGGTCAGAGTGGTACAGGGCCATGAGCCAACGTATGTAGGAAGCTTCTAGAAGCTAGAAAAGGCAAGAGAATGGATTTTTCTCCTTGATCCTCCAGAAGCAACCCAGCCTTGCTGAAACCTTGATGTTTAGCTCAGTGATACCCACTTTGGGCTTCAGACCTCCAGAGCTATAAGTTAATAAATGTATGTCATTTTAAGCCACCTAGTTTGCAATAATTTGTTTTAGCAGAAAAAGGAGCCTAATATAGGACATAATCTGAAGCATGCATGTGAGAATGGTGAGAGAGTATGTCACCGGGCTGGTGAGTGACCCAGTCAACTGTCAAATATCAGCCCACCCCCAAGTGGTATCGTCACTACTTTTCATCACGTATGTGGTAACAAGCACAGAGTCATTTTTGCTGCATTTTATGGGGAAAATGATGTGCTATAATAATACTTACAAATTTGAGAGGTTGTGATATTCTTAGGCTCTAGTCCTTGGAAATGTCTAGACTCTGTTGTCTCAGTGACCACAGGGATATCTCACCAGGTTGGGTGAGTCACAGAAGAGACCCCTGGAGGGGAGGACGCTAGTACTGCCTTGAAGGATCACTGGGACTCAGCCAGATGACTGACCAAGAAATCACATGAACAAGCAGACAGACGTGCGCATTTCTGTATTAATGTTGGGTTGTCGGAAAAGCCATGATATATTTTTTCTATGTTTTTCGTTGCAAAAATGCGTCATGACTTTTCCGACAACTCAATAGAATACGAATGGCGAGGCTGGGACTCTAGAGAGGAATGCCACTCAGATCATGGAGGGTATTTTAGAACATGGTGAGGGAGTTGGATTTTACCTGTTTTGGCAATAATGACAAGCCATCCAAACATTTTAAAGAAGGGCTAAAATGATCAGTCTGTGCTTTAGAAAAATCATATTGACCTAGCAACATTGGGTTGGAGGAAGCAGAACCAAAGTCTAATTAGGAGAATTCCAGATGAGAAGATGAGGGTTTCCCTGGAAAAAGTTATCACTAAGATGCTCTTTGTTTTCCCTCTGAAACTGGCATATTTTGTCAGGCTCTTTCCTGGGATGCCTTCTCTTACCTTTTTAGTTACATGAGTGGGCTTCCCTCAGACCCTTTACCTCTCCAGAATAATGAGGCCTGTATGTTCTTCTAGTTCAGATCCCTGGACCGGACCTTGATATAAGCACTCACAGCCATTGTGAATGATTGAAGAATCCAGGCCCGAGTGAATCCTAATCTGGAGGCTGGAAAGATGCTGGAGATATTGTTCTGTCACAGTCCCTGCTATAATCTGTCCAAAATTTCCAAGAGCTGGAGGTCTGTGGAAACACTGAGAAATGGCACAAATCTGTTTTTCATAATGTTCAAAATCAGGGATTCTGGAAGCTATAGATGGAGAGGACTAGCATTGATTTGCTGCAGAATTCTGGAACAGGTTGCAAAGCAGATCGTTAGCATTTTAAGAAGAGGTCAGCAATCACAAGGATAATTCATCAATCCATCAAAAATAATATCTCCCTGCCCATTCCCAAAACTCTAAAGAGACTAGATCTAGGGATAAAAATCCAAAGAACCTAGGTACCTCCTTATCTTGCGGCAGCAAGGACGAACAAAGACTATCTATCATGAGCCTGGTGTGTGTTGGGCATGGAGTGGATGGCAATTCTGAGATGTCAGGAGTGGTCCTCAGATGCCACAACTAGCAGGAAGACTCTTGGGGGAAAATTCTTGGCTTGCTCCACTTGGATGCCTGAAAGATGCTGGATAACTGCTTTGGAAGTGAGCCCAGGGAGACAGAGGGCAGGGAGGACAGCAGAGAGATGTTAAATAGGGCCTGAAGGCGAGAAATGTTAAAAGATGGAAAGGATTTAATTCTGTGATTATGCTTTCATGGAATATTAGAGCTGGATGCTCTGAATGGTCCATTCACTTGTGTATTTAATGACATGTTTCTGAGTGACTATCGTGTTGAGCATAGAGGATATGAAACAGCCTTCTCTAACAGGTGTTTCCCTGGCAACTGGTCTCAAGGTAGAACAAGTAACAATGATAAACAGTAATTTTGTACCCGGCCCCTGTTCATACCAGTTAGATCGATGTTTCTGGTAGGCTCAGTATTGCAACTTGCCAAGCGATTTCTCAACAGCTCTTTGATAGTCCTTAGCTTGGAAAGGCATTTAGTCCACTTCATGCTATTGCATGAAGATGTAGTTTTAAAACATGACAGCATTGGTTTCTTTTTTTCAGACAAGTGAAGAAAATCAAGAAATTATCAAACGTTCTACCAAAGTCAGCTTTATGAAGAAACTTTGCTATCTTCTTCTCAACACAAACACATACACACATGATATTCTGTCCCTGAAGCGATAGGTTCAAGATGTCAAAATATTGCCAAGATATAACTCACTTGAGGAAGCTATGTGAAATAATCAAAATGATCTTATGTGTATGATCTATGTTTTGAAGACACATTCTAATTGGATCGCTTATTTCAGAGCTTGAATGAGTACCACTTCCCTGCACAACCAGATTCTAATTAAGTATGAAAAACCAAGATGACTACAGTTTTTACTATTTCCTCATATCCGAATAAAGGTCAGGGGGCATACTATTGACCTCAAGCCTCAGACAAACAATGGCTGGGTTCGCACTCAGGGGTAACCTTTTTTTTTTTTTAATGTGGTCATGCCCTTTCTTGTGGTACCGATGACCAGTCCTCTGCATGTTGGATATCTACATCACAGCCTACAAAGCAATCATTACTAGCAGGAAAAAAAAATCATTTGCTTGTGGCATGGTTTTCAGCAACAAATACAACAAAAAGGCACTGGGCACATTTCCGTCGTCACTGTACTGTAGGCATGCCAAGTGCTTGTCCATTACCTTCCTCTCAATGGTGATGGCAGTTGTCTTTTCACGTTGTATGCTGCTGATATTATCTATCATCCATCGATATTAGGTCCTAAAGGAAGTTTGCTGCTTTCTCCTTCTCCCTCTTAGCCTGAGCATTATGTTTGCCATTAACATTGGGGGTGACTTCACAAGCTCCTTGGCAACAGTAACTGTATCTGTTTCTGTGCTATGAAAATTTAACTTTGAATACTGCTCCTTTGGTTTTCGTTTCTTTGTTTCCCCCCTTCCCCCCAGCATTTAGTGATACAATTCATTAATTTTTTGATAGGGAAGTTTTATCCAATTTGTTCTGAAACATTCAGAGTGGCTTAGTAGAAATGTCAACAAGTTTTGATCAAAAATGACTTTCTGAGGGCTGGCCGGGTGGCGCGATGGTTAAGACCTGGCTTGGGACGCCAGAGGGCCCAGGTTCGGATCCCACATATGAGGGCCAGTGACACTGGCCTCCACAGCTAAGATGCTGAACAACAGCTCAACCTGGAGCTGGGCTGCGGTGAGTCGCTGGCGATGGTGTAGACTGCAGCCCCTGTGGCAGTAGGTTGCCATGGGCTACTGTGTGTAGCCAGCAGCCAGCGTGAGAGGCCAGCAGCCGCAGTGAGCGGCCATCCAGAAGCCGGCGACTGATCTGCCTCGCCCAGGAAGAGCGCAATGATGCTGCCAACTTGGGCCAGTGAAGCAATGTCCTCCACAACTAGACTGAAGAACAAAAGGACAGCAACTTGTCTGTTCCCCTTCTCCCAATTCCCTAGTGCTGTCCCCATCACCCAATTCCCCAATAAAACTCTTTAAAAAAATGACTTTCTGAGACTCTATGACTAAATTCTTTATTACAGTGCGCTGGGGACTAAGGATAACTGGATCCCTTATCCAGAAACTCCAATTTCTGAATATATCATTTTACTTATGAGCCACATTTTTTTACTGGCTGCTTGAGCAAAATCATCATTTAGCATTCGTGCTCCACCCTATACGGAATACTATTCTCTATTTGATCCATATTCACATTCACTCATTCATTCACGACCTCGCTCTGCGTTGTCATAGTTACTGCTATCATCATAGCTTCTTTATTTCTCTGAACTCGTTTTGAGCCATTGATTCATACTTTTGGGATTTGGAGATGAATATAAAAAACAATAACATTTTTATACAATAACATGCAAGGAGATAAAGAAACAATAGCCAAGATATCCTCTTGCTAGAATGACATCTTAGATAAACTAATATTATAATCTTACAGTACATGTAAAACCTTTAAGCAATAATGATTATATAAAGTCACTTAATTTTTTTGATTTGAAAAATCACAAGTATCCTTTGCTTCAAATTCGTGAAATGTATGTGAACATTGCTGCTTCCGCTGGTTTTCAGGTGAAACCATTACACCACCTGTAGATCATTTGCAAGACCACCAGGAGCTATCAGGGAACCACGGACCACACTTGGAGAAATCCTTCCCATGAGGCATCTTCAAGGTCAAATGTGGAGCCCTCAAACTCCCCCCAACCATCAGTCTTTGCCTTCCACATCCATCTGTGGCATTGTCACTAGGTTGCTGGCATGATTATCCCCAAATTCTGTAAATATGTCTGGTGCATGCTCTTCCTCGTGTGCCACGTTTTGCTCTCCCCATCCCACTGGCCCATATGAGACTATAGGAAGAACACCCACTTCCCACCTGGGAAGTACCAGTCGTCAGGCCAAGAGCGGTACGGCTTCCCGCGTTCACATTCACAGGGAAACTCCGGTGTCCCAGTTACAGAGACCACCAAACATGATGATAGCCGCCTCACAGAGACTGATTTTAGTCCAGGGGTCTAGGCCAGAAGAAACTTTAAATTTCAGCATTTTGTGATGCACGTAATGGCCCCTCTAACTGTGAGTCTTCTCTCCACTTGAGCTGTGTGCTGCCCGGGCTGCCCCCAGGTCGGTCTCCTTCTCCAGCTCCAATCCTGCTGGGGACTATAGGGCGGTCCTTGCTTCTTATGCTTCTAGCTGAGGGATCGGCCACCAAGAGTTCCATCATTGTCCGCCCCAGGAGGTTCTTTGGTCCGTCCTGAACATGGACCCCTCCTAGTCTATCCCATCAGCTTCCTAGACACCCCTGGGCATGACCAAATTTGCAATGAGGACTGAGGACATAACTTAGTCCTAGACTCAGACTCCGCTCCCCTGGGTCTCCAGGGCTCACAGAATCAACCCAAAGGCCTCAGTGTAGCATTCAAGGCCGTTCACAATGGCTGGCACCCAGTCTCCCAGCATTGTGTCTCTGTGCTTCCTCACACGAAGCCTGTTTCCAGCACACCCACCTCTGACCATTCCTCAGGTGTGATGCACTACCGAGTTTCCACACCTTTGCCTCCAAATTCATCTGGCTCCTCCTTCTGGAACTAATGTGCTTCCGCTGGGCATCCCAGCTCAAACACTGTCTTCTGCATAAGCTCTCCATAGATTCCTACCAGCATTGGGTTTGAGGTCAGACAGGCCTGAGTTCAAATTCCAGATCTGCCTCTTACTCACCGTGTGACTTTACATTTTTCACGTAATCCTTTCATGGTTTAAGTTTCCCATCTGCCAAACAGGGGTAATGATTCCTATGTTGGAAAGAAGTTGTCAAAAAACAGGGCAGCAACGGCTTTTAAGTAAAGTGTCCTGAACAGATATTATGCCTGATGCATCATTTTCCTATTCCCTCCATTCTCCGATTCCTTCACCATGTTGAGTTGGTCCCTATTTAATGTTCTTTATTTATACACAAATTCATCTTCTGCATTAAGCTGTGTCATTTACAAGACCAGGAAACATTTCCTTCATCTCCTGGTTTCCTCTGTGCCTAGTTTAGAGCAGGTACTCAGTAAATATCTGTTTATTAGAACTGAGAATTCTGTGAAGTTATATGTTTATATATGTTGTATGAAGTTATATGTTTATATATTTTTATGCACTCACCTTGGAAAGCAATAGAAATAAATACAGAAAAGGGAGCTGCTGTTTCAGCAAAAGGCATGATATGTACAGAATAACAGGCTCTCACTTTTTAAGTATGCGTGGCATTGTGCAGAGAAAAGGCAGGACATGCAACAGCTTCCTGCCCCACAAGAGCAAAAGAAAAAATGAAGTGACAAGATGGAGAGGCATGTTGGAAGAAAAAGAGCACACTACTGAGACACTCCTCACCCAAAACCATCTCTGCAAAATGTCACCGCTGCTCTGGGCAAGGATACCACATGGAAACACCTCTCTTTCAAGCTTGTCTCAGATATTAATGGTTAAAGGAACACACACACACACACACACACACACACACACACACACACACACACACACACACACACNACACACACACACACACACACACACACACACACACACACACACACACACACACACACACCTGTTTTTCCTTGCAGGATTAGTGATGCTTTTAGCCCACGCCTGATTTCCCCAGCCATGTTCCTATGTGATGATCCTCTGCCACACACAAGACTGTCATTGTATATTCATTCATTAGAGATAATGATTTTGAGTTTCTGTCCCCACTGACCTGTGGACAGATGGTGAGCATGAATGCCACGTTTATCTGGACACCAGATCAGCTCCGGCAGCCCTCTGATGGGGCTGATCGCCCAGTGGCCGCTGCACTGCAGACCTCCTCTTTTCTCCCCTCCTCCTGGAAGGCTGCCGACTGGGAGCATTGGATGTGAACTTCTGCAGAAACAGGCATCTTGGTCCTGACCGATTTTGCTTTCTTTTCATAACCGCCTGATAAATGTCAGGTCTGCTTAGAGCTAATCATGTCAGGTTGCAATAAAAACAATGTGAAGTTCTAGATTGTTGGGACCATTACACGGTTCTGAATAACAATTGCTCCTCTCTACCCACTCCCCCTCTGTCTGTCTTAATACATAGGTGTTCAAACAAAGCACAGAAGTTGAATGCAAGGGTTGCATTTGTGAATTATACCTGCTGAACTGTCGAATGCATTTAAAGATCTGATTGCAGTGATGTAAAGAGGGATGACTTCTTGGCTGGAATAAGGATGATGGTAGACCCACTTAGGAAAATACAGGGAAATCACTAACTTGATTATATAAGACAGATTGTTTTCTGTGGTAATTACTGTCTTTAAAAAAAGTGTTGCTTTTAGCAAAAAGACTTACAGTAGGATAGTTTTAATTAGCCATTGCCTTGTATAAGATATTTCACTATACTAAACTTTTAGAATCAGATTTTAATAAGTAAAGTAGATTCATTTTGCCTTAATCACTGATTGCAAAGCCTCTTTGAAGGACAGTTACATATAGAACTTCTGACAATTGCTATTATTTCATTAATTCATTCAACAAACAATGTCTACCTATAAAATTCTAGAGTAAGACTTGACCTCTATATGTCAAGAAAGTTTTCCCTCTTCCACTAAAGACTGACTATTTCTCAAATTTTACCAGTAAGAAAAAAAGAGTAGTCATAGTTCAGAAATCCCCTGGAGGGATTTCAGAATTCATCTCCTCCCATGTACATGCTACCAGTAATTATCTCTTCTACAATATTAGTGTTTTAAAACTAGGGCCTGAATGTGTGGAAACACTTTATTGGATGATATCTCCTTTTTCTGCTATTCCACCTCCTCCTTTCCATCATCATTATGACCCAAAATATTTTGCCTCAGTTTAATTCAGCATAAAAAAAAAACCACCCTTAAAGCACAATAAAGCTACAAATCCTTCCAGTCAAATGGCACATTCCTTTGGAGATCTATCACTGTTTGCGTTTTCCTAAATTCTTAGGTAGACTTCCTCCAGCTCTACCTACCCAGGTTCTTTCCGTGCTTTAAGACTCATCTCGAGAACCGCTTGGTTCGTTTTCCAGCTCCCTCCAGTCCTCTCTTGACACTAGACCCTCCCATCCTCACGGGTCCTGCGTCTGTCCCTCTTTCATTCTTGCAAACTCTTCCCCTTCAGCTGGCAAACTCCCTCTATAGCTTTCCTTTAAGTGGCTGTTCCTCCCTGCAAGTCCACATGGGCTCAAGTTCGTGGACTGTCTTGGTTGTATCTTCTGGCTTCGTGTTTTAAAAAAATAACTGACCTTAGTATTATTATTTTTAGAACAGTATTATATTTACAGAAAAATTGAGGAGCTAGTACAAGAGTTCCCACATTCCCTGCAGTCAGTTTCCTGTACCGTTAGCATTGTACGTTAGTTATAATTAATGAACCAATATCGATACATCATTATTAACTAAAGTCCTCAGTTTATTCAGATTTCCATTGTTTATACTTAATGATTTTTTTCTCTCCCAAGATGCCATCCGGGATACCATGTTACATTTAGTTGACACGTCTCTTTAGGTTCTTCTTGGCTGTGGCAATTTCTCACTTTCCTTGTTTTTGGTGATCGTGACAGTTTTGAAAACATGGGTCAGATGTTTTATAGAAGGCCCCCCTTGCTGGGATTTGTCTGATATTCCTTTTTATGATTGAACTGGGGTTCAGGGTTATTGGGAGGAAGACCATAGAGGAAAAGTGTCATGTTCATCACATCATATCAAGGGTACGTAGTATCAACATGACTTATCACTGTTGATGTTGACCTTGATCACCTGGCTGAGGTAGTGTTGATCAGGCTTCTCCACTTTAAAGTTACTTTTTTTTTTTGCCACTCCCCCCCTTCCATAAACTCCCCTCTTTGAAAAGAAGTCACTATGTGCAGCCCACGCCTAAAGAGGGGGGAGTTATGCTTCAGCACCTTGAGGGTAGAGTGTCTACATCGATGAACTGTATTCATGACTTGAATGAATTAATTCTTCTGTGCAGGAGATCTGTCCCTTCTCGTCCCGGCTTTGATGCTCCAGGATCACCCCTCCCTGATTCAATCGATACGCTGGGTTCTGTGGCAGCAGTCAGCCCTCCACGGGCATCTCCACCCTCCCCGCAGGCTCAGTGACCCAGCTCTAAAAACACCTCTCATGATGAGTTAGCATAGCTTACAAAGCAGAACCAACACCTCTGCCTGCAGACAAGGCCTTCCGTTACCTGGCAATTCTACCGTCTCCTTCTCTTCTGCACTCACTTCCCTACCTGTTCACTAGGTTTGACCCAAACCAAACGAATGATCATTTCTCTCAGAGTGCCACACGATTTCAAGTCTCTCTGTCTCCCCACATGCTCTTCTTTCTGTATGGAATGCCCCTCCTCGCCGCGTCCGTCTTTTAAGCCTTCAAGACAGCTCAGTCCTCTCATCCTACAGGAAGTTTCGCTGAACCAGTGAGCGCTAATCTCTCCTTCGTGTCACAAATCTCGGTAGTTGTCTCTAGCCACTTACCAAGTGGTATTTTAACGATTCTTCATATGTGTAGCTCCCTATAGGATTCTGATTGATCCATCCTTTTGCTACCAGTGTCTAGCACAGTATCTGAATTGCCACGTGACTTTTCACACACATACCTGTGACTCTGCCCCTCGCGTGGTCACCTCCTAGAGGACAGGCGCCCCAGCTCCTGTTGTTGCTGTCCCTGCACAGCGGCTGGAGGCTAATTTACTCATGGCAGGTTGGGAACACCTCTTACGTGCTGATTGACCAATAGTCAGGGAGGCGTCCTAGGGTGGGCTCATCCTTGAAGGCAGAGATGTTCCACGTGCCAGAGCGCTGCTGAATGTAAACAAGCCATTGGAATAAGTGGCTGCTTCATCTGAAAGTTGGTTTTGGTTGCAGAAAAATGCTGACCATCTTTTAATACCGAGACAGGAAAGAGGCACTGCAATCAAACATAATTGGAAGATTATAGGAGCTCAAAATTACCCTATAGCAAAAAACTCTTTTATGCTAGGCAGAGAAACCTGGGCATTGATTTTTTTTTTCATCTTTATAGGAGGAAGTCTCTTCAAGATAATCAGATTTCATTGAGAAGACACAATTGCAGATTTTCCTGTTAAACAAATACCTCAATGGACATTCAAAAAGAACTCCTGCAACGGTGTCAGAAACAACATAGAAACCCGTCATTAGGGTAATTCAGATTTGTAGAAATCTGAGTGTTTGAGGCTCTCATGCTGAACTTTATTCACTCCTTGATTGTCCTTCCTGCTGTTCAGGTGCAAGGCTGCCAGGTGTGCTGTCACAACTAGGCCAAAGTAGCCCATAAAATGGGCCATTTGTCTTCCTAAAGGCATGGGGAACTGAGACATACATGTTTCTACGTTTACCCAGGCAGTGATATATTCTCTTAAAAATATTATATCCTCAACACTCACATACACTACCGGTTGGACTACAGATTGCTACAGTCTTTGTGGAAAACAATTTGACAATACATTTTAAATGCCTTGGAAACACTTGTACCCAGTAATTTTATTTCTGGAAGTGATTAGATCTGGGGGCCTTATCTGATCCAGGTTTAGTTTTTTAGGAAGGATACCTCAAAAGGAATGTTGTGTGCTTCCGTTGTCTCTCCTTTCATAATGTTAAAATTGATCGGTGCATTCAGGTAACTCAATCATTATAAAGTTCACCAAGAGAATGGTTTGGCAGTAATTGATGATCATTGTCGAGGTCCATTATTTCATTTAATAAGGGTTGCGTAATGATGACATTCTCATCTGTCCTCCTTTCATAATTTATTTGCTAGACTATTTCATTAAAAGGAAATTTTCCTTTATCAACTACTTGGATACTCTGAGGTATAGTTTATAGAGAAAAGACAGGATAAATACATCACCTTTTTTAAAAAAGATTTTTATTAAAATGTACCTAATATACAATATTATATTAGTTTCAGGTGGACACCATTGTTATTCAACATTTATATACCTAAAGAAGTGACCACCATGATAAGTTCAGCAACCATCTGACACTGTACCATGTTATCACAATATTATTGACTGTATTCCCCATGCTGTACATTATATCCCCATGACTTGTTTGTTTTATACCTGGAAATTTGGATGTCTTATTCCCCTTCACCCCCCCTTTTGAAAATTTTCAATTACAGTTGACAGTTAATATTATTTTATATTAATTTCAGGTGTACAGCACAGTGGTTAGACATTCATATAGTTTAACAAATGATCCCCCTGACTAATCTAGCACCTACCTGACACTATACATAGTTATAACCATATTATTGACTGTATTCCCTATGCTTTACTTTACATCCCCATGACTATTTTGTAACTACCAATTTGTACTTCTTAATCCCTTCCCTTTTTTCACCCACCCCCAACCACCCTTTCGTCGGCCAACCATCAAAATGTTTCCTGTATCTGTCTTTCTCTGTCTGACCCTCCACTCAGCACAATACCCTCCAGGTCCATCCATGCTGCCGCAGATGGCAAGAACCCATTCCCTTCCATGGCTGAGCAATATTCCATTATGCATATGTACCACCTCTTCTTTATCCATTCTTCCAACAATGGACACCCCGGCTGCCTCCACATCTTGGTCACTGTAAACAATGCTGCAATGAACATATGGATGCACATGTCCCCTGGAAGTAGCATTTTGGGTTTCTTTAGGTAAGTAGGATTAATACCCAGAAGTGGGATTACTGGGTCCTTCTTTGTCTCTTGTTATAGCCTTTGTTTTTAAGTCTATTTGCCCGGTATAAGTATTGCTACTCCAGTTTTTTGTTTATTTGATTCCATTTTTGTGAAATATTATTTTCCATCCCTTTACTTTTTGTCTGTATTTTTCAATCTGAGTGAGTCTCTTGTAGGCAGCATATGTAAGGGTCTTGTTTTCTTATCCATGCAGGCAACCTATCTTTTGATTGGAACACTTCATTTATTTACACTTAAAGTAATTGTTGGTAGGTATTTAGTTGTTGCCATTTTATTATTCATATTTTTGATCTTTTATTTGTCTTAAAGAAGTCCCAATGGGGGTCAACTTATATGCAGGTTTGTTGTTTTTTTTTTCAATAAATATACAGTTAGCCTTCCATATCCCCAGATTTCACTTCTGTGAATTCAACCAACTGTGGATGGAAAACAGTATTTTCAATCCAGAGATGAGAATCCATGGATGTGAAGGGCTGACTGCATGCATCTTTCTATGCCATTTTGTGTATGGGAATTGAGCATCTGTGGATTTTGGTATCAAGTCCTGGAGCCGATTTCCTGAGAATATGTGTATTTTACATGGATTTTCAACTGGGCGTGTATGCCTAATTCCCACATGGTTGAAAGGTTAACTCTGTATAAATATCCTCCCCCTCTCCAAGTATAGCATGTATTTTGGACAGATTCCTTGAAGTAGGATTAGTGAGTCAAAGAGTACATATAGATTAAATTAAAAAAAAATTTATGTTAGTGTCAGGTATGCAGCATAACGGTTAGACATTTATATAATTTACAAAGTGATCCCCCCAATAAGTCTAGTACTCACATAGCACCATACCATATACGAGGTGTGATCAAAGAATACGGTGAATGTTTTAATTTTATTTTGTAAATGTATTACAGTAAAAGACACATTGCCATTAACCCCCCTCAAAATACTCCCCCTCGCTTCAAACACACTCATCCCCACCATTCTTGCCACTTTCTGAAGCAGTCCTGAAAGCTCTCTTTTGTGAATATCTTTAGTTGCACTATCGTGGCTGCCTTGATGTCCTGAATCATTTTGACTTTGGAGAAGAGCCAGGAGTCACACAGGGCCAGACCCAGTGAATAGGTGGATGAGGATACACCGTAATGTTTTTATTTGGCAGAAATTGCCGTCCCAGAAGCAATGTGTGACGTGGAGCGTTGTCATTACGGAGGACGATTTACGGCACACTTTAAAACACACCTTCTCTCAACCGTAGTTCACAACCGACTGACTGCACCAAACAGGTTGAAAGTTGTCACACACTGTTACTAAGGTTTGAAGCACAGCTTCACGTATTGAAGATCCCTGCCTTTCTATTGGGTGGCACTCAGCAGCCACCATTCATCATACTTGTTGATCACAACAGGAAGGCTCTATTTATTGGACAGAAATTGCTTCTGGTGCGGCAATTTCTGTCCAATAAAAACATTCCTGTATGTCCTCATCTACCCATTTACCGGATCTGGCCCTGTGCGACTTCTGGCTCTTCCCCAAAGTCAAAATGACTCAGGACATCGAGGCAACCACAACAGCGCAACCAAAGATACTCATGAAAGAGGACTTCCAGAACTGCTTCAGAAAGTGGCAAGAATGATGGGATAAGTGTGTTCAAAGTGAGGGGGAGTATTTTGAGGGGGATTAATAGCAATGTGTCTTTTACTATAATAAATTTTTTTTTAATTTAAATATTCAGCATATTTTTTTTTATCACATCCTGTATATATAATTTTGAAAGTTAGCCATATTGTTTTCCAGAAGGGTAATACCACTTTCTCAGCAGCAACTTCTGGCAGTGCTTTTTCCCTGCAGGTGCAACAAGAGATTATGTGATCAAACTTTAAAATTTTGAGGTTTGTATCTCTGTGTCCTTTTAGTTTACTTTTCTCTAATTCTAAAAAAGGATGAGCACTTTTCCATAGACTTAAGTGCACCGTGCCTTCTGTTCTTTGGGCATTCTCTGTTCATCTCTCTAGGCAATTTTTCTACATGGCTTTTGGATCTTTTTCTTTTTTTGTAGAAACTTTTTATATATTAAGAATATAAGCCTTTTATCTGTGATATAAATTTCAAATATGTTTTTCCAGTTAATGTTTGATTTTTTCACGTCTTATATTGTTGTTTTTGCCATGCAGTTTTTTTTTAACATTTAAAAAATGTTTATCTATCAGATGTATCTTGTTTTTTTTCCTTATTGTTTCCAGATTTTGGAATGTAGTTAGAAACATTTTTCCCACTCCCAAATTATAGAGGACTTCACCCATGTTTCCTTCTAGTATTTGCATAGTTCCTTATTTATATATTTATTTAAATGTTATTTATTTATTTTTACATTTAAATACATCCTTGGAACATAATGTGAGAGGGAGATCTTATTTTATCTGTGTCCATATGGCTATTCACTTATCCCAATAACGCTTATAAAAGTCCATCTTTTCTCCACAGATTTGAAAAGCTGCCTTTTTTATATATACTAAATTTCCATATGCAGTGGGTCTATTTCTGGATTTCTGTTCTGTTTCATCAGTCTGTCTATCTCGGCATGCTTTATACCACAATGGTTTTATTGTAGGGAATCTAGCAAGGTGTTTCGTATATCGCTCTTCTTTTATAGGGGTTCTTGCTGTTATTACTTGTTCTTTCAAATGAACTTTATAATCAACTTAGTTATGTTCAGAAAAAAACACAACCTCACATTATTTTTTGTTGGAGCACATTAAATTTGGGAGATAAATGTATTAATGTCAAAGAATAAAGTATACCTTTCACTTGGTCAAGTCCGTTTTTTATCTTTTGGAAGGTTATTATCATAGATTTTCATATTTCTTAAATTTGTGCCTAGAAGATGTGTGTGTGTGTGTGTGTGTGTGTGTGTGTGTGTGTGTGTGTGTGTGTGTATATATATATATACATATATATATAATATAATATACTATAAATTGGGTTATTGGAAAAGTCATGATGTATTTTTCTATGTTTTTCATTGCAAAAATGTGTCATGACTTTTTTTGACAACCCAATATACTATTTTATATATATATATATATATATTCTAAAGTGAGTCTTTTATTGTGTCTTTAGCTTTTTTATTTAATATATGAAATCATTGATTTTGATATATTGATTCATTAATTACTAAATTCTCTGATGGTTCACAGTAGTTTTGAATTGATTGTTTTGGTTTTCAATGTAAATGATAAAGGAACATAAAGTACCCAGTTCAAGGTCACACAGCTAAAACATGGTGACACAGAGATACAGGTTCAGGTCTGTCTGCTTTCAGATCTGGTGTAATCAGGAGTGGAGTAGAGAGATCCTCTGATCACTTTCTGGTGAAAAGGGGCTCATGTCGATGTTAGACCACATCATCTAGATTTATGATTTCATTCAGAACATTTTATTAAGCCCCTTATATGAGGTAAGCATTGTTCGCAATCTGGAAAGACAAGTTAAAATAAATGCAAACCACAGAGCAGAAAAAAAAAATCTTTAGAAACCTGTATTTGACAATGGACTTGAATCCTGAATATATAATAAACTCTTAGAACTCAAAAATAATAGGACAACAACTCAATAAAAAAAATGGACAAAGTGCTTGAAAAGACGCTTCAGAAGCAAACATATTTCACCAAAAAAAAAAAAGCCACAGTGATCAACATCATTAGCCAGCAGGAAATTGCAAATTAAAAACAATGATACGACTACACACATTCTACGTGGGTTAAAATGACAAGACTGACAATAACAAATGTTGCCGAGAGTATGGAGTAACTGGAATGCTCAGACACTCCTGGCAGGAATGTAAAATTGTACCCACATTGTGGAAAACAGGTTAGCAGTTTTTCAAAAAGTTAAACATACACCATGACATCCACTCCTAGGTATTTTCTCAAGAAAAATAAAAGCATATCTACAAAAAGACTTATATTCAAATGCTCACAGCAGTTTTGCTTGTAATAACTGAAAATGTGAAGCAACCCAAATGTTCATCAATAAGGGAATGAGAAACAAATGGTGGTACATTCATACAACCGAATGCTTCTCTACAATGGAAAGGAATAAACTGCTGATGCACATAACAACTTGGATGAGTCTCAGAATAAGTGTGCTGAATCACAAGATGTCGGGCACAAAAAGCACATCCTGTAGGATGCCATTTATACAAAATTCTAGAAAATGTAAATTAATGTATAGTGACAAAAAGCCAATCAGTTGTTTTCTGTGAATGGAGGGATGGATTGCAAAGGAGCAAGAAGAAATTTCAAGGGATGATGGGATTGTCTGTGTCTTGATTGTGGCAGGTGCAAAGTCAAAGTCATCACACACTCAAAGTAAGTGAACAGCACCCATTACATGTTAGCAGTTTATTGTACATAATCATACCTCAATACAGTATTAAAATGAAATAGAGAGATGGGCAGGTGCAGACAGGGCAGTGCCTACACTGGACCACGGTTTGACCTGAGAGCTCAGAGGAGGCAGGAATCAAACTCACCACCCGGGTTCCACCTGTCCAGCCTGGCATCAAGGGACTCAGCAGGTTCTTAAAAGGGGTCATCCCTTCTGATATAAGAAAGTGATCAACAACAGATAAGTCTTGTTTTTTCTATGTCTAGAAACATCGCCTAGAATGAGAAGGAACCTCGGACTGGGACTTAGCAGATAAGTGCTCTTTCAGGAGCTTTTTGCATGACCTTGAGCCATGATCCTTCCCTCTTGGGGCCTTGAAGTTTAAATCTGCAAAATGAGAGAGTTGACCTGGGGCCCAAGATGATCAGAGAGGTTTTCTATAATCTTGAAATTTAAATAAAAAAATTTAGCTTGTTTGCAAAAAAAAAATACACACACACACACACACATATATATATATATATATATATGTGTGTGTGTGTGTGTGTGTGTGTTTTCAGGAACATATTTTTCAAAGATAAAGAGGGAATTCCAAGTCCTTGACAAAACCTAACAGGGTTTTGTGCCATTTCTCAGACACTGCAGGCTTTTTATGGACTTCTATGCTTTTATGTGTGTTCTTCCTTCTGCTTGGCCCCCATTCTGGTGCCGAGGCTGAGAGAAGATGAGTGATATGCTCCTGATCTAGTAGATGGCAAAAGGCATCCATTCTGCACATATTTTCTGTGTGTCTCGAATGTGCCAGGCGCTCGCTTGCATTGCGAAGAAAACAAATTCCTTACTTTCATGGCTCTTTCCTTCTAGTGAGAAGAGACAGATAACCATCCGGACTGATAAGCACCTATTATACTAAATGGTGATACCTGCTGTGAAGAACAGCAGTGTAAGGTGGATAAAGCAAGTGGGGACGAACTGTATTACTGGACATCAGGTGATGGGGGAGGGCTTCTCTGCCTCACTAACAGAGACCAGAGGGAGTGAGCCGTGGGTATCTGAGAAAAACTATTGTGGGTTGAGAACACAAGAGCCACAAAATCTCTGCGGTGGGAATATACAGGGAGTCACTGGAAGGAGGCCAGCGCTGCTGGGACAGATGGACAAGAGGGAGGGTGGCTGGAGATGCAGAGGACCAGGGAAGGTCAGCTTCCATGAGGCCTTGTGGCAGAGAACTTGATTTTACTCAAAATGAAATGGGGTAACACGGGAGGAATTAGATCAGAGAATGAATATGACCTGACTTATGTGTATGTAGCATTTTAGTTTCCTAGGGCTACCCAACTTGTTGGCTTAAAGCAATGACAAGTTATTCTCTCAAGTCTGGAGGCCAGGAGTCCGAAATTAAGGTGTTAACAGGGCACCTCCCTAGCAGAGAATCTCTCCTCTCCTTTTCCAGCTTCTGAGGGCTCCAGGAGCTCCTTGCCTTATGGCTGTGTCGCTCTCACCCCTGCCTCTGTCTTCACATCACCTTCTCCTCGGTGTGTCTGTGTCTTCTCTTCTGTGTCTTCTAAGGACACTTGCCATTGGATAGTGCAGGATGACTCATTTCACGATCTTTAACTTCATTTCGCCTGCAAAGACCCTTTTTCCAAATAAGGTAACATTGACAGGGTCTGGGTATTAGGACATAAACATACATATTTTTCTGAGGTGACCATTCAGCCCACGACACATGGCAAAAGAATCACATTCTCTGTTTTGTGGGGAACCATCTGTAGGGGGGCAAGGATGGAAGTAGAGGGACCAGTGAGGGGGCTCATGCACTAATCCTGGTGACAGATGCTGTGGCTTGAGCCAGGATGGTGAGCTGGAGGTGATAGAAGTGGACACACATACTTCAAACTTAGAACCAAATTTGAAAGTGACTTGTGAGAGAAGAGGTGACAATGAGGATTTCTCCCAAGATGGAAGGAAATTGACATTCACAAAGATGACGATAACTATGGGAGGAGCATGTTTGGGGGTGTGTGCAGCCATCAAGAATTAAGTTTTGGATATATATATATATATATATATATATATATATATATATCTTTTCCCTATTAGACATCAAAGTAGTGATGTTAAGCAAGTGTTGGACATATCAGTCTGGAGTTCACAAGAGAGGTTGGTGTTTTAGATACAAGTCAGTAAGTCATCAGTGGGGACAGGTTGAGATCACCTATGGAGTGCGTGTAGATGGAAAGAGAAGGTAATGAAGACATGGGGCTCTCCAGCATCAAGCAGTCAGGAGAAAGAATGAGGAAGCAACAAAAGTGGCAAAGATGCAGCAGTCAGTAGTTGGAGAATAAAGAGTGGGGATTTGGATGGAAATCTATCTGAATCCAAACTCCCTTTACAACACCATATTGAGGGGAAGTTTTGTAGATTATAAATCTGTCTCTCCACTGGCTATTCCAAGGCCAGCACAGAGCAGTTGTCCGTCACGTGCCTGGTTTTTGATGGATGAGAGGGATCCCAGATAGGGTACCATGTAGGCTGGAGCCTGTCTGATGGTGAGACGCAATGTGGCTGAAGAAACTGGCAAAAAATAAGGCAGGCCCTTGACGTTCTCTATCAGCTGAAGACCCTATGCCTCAGGCTGGCATTTCAGGAAGCCCTCAGCCATCCCAGGCAGTCCCAGACAGAAAGGCTAAAAAGAAAGCCAGTTAGGCAGAGGAGACGGCTGTCTGGTATGCGGGGTGGGGGGAAACGAAAGGCAGAACGATGGGACAAGAAAGGGGAAAAGGTGTGGCCATGCTGACAAGAAGGGCAGCGTTCAGTGGAGTGGAGGAGGACTGGAGCAGAGAGAGCTGCCTTGAGTGACACGGGAGCGGGGTGGCACAGCCGGGCTGCTGGACTCTTGCTCTCGTCTAGGTTCTACACCTTTCAGCATCCCAGTTTTCTTCTGTGAGTGGGGCTGAATTAAGCTTGCTCTCCTCATAACTTTGTGATGAGGCTCAAACAAGGTAATGCAAGTGAAGGGACCTTGCAAATGAAAAACTGAGAACTGGAAAGCGGTTGGTTTTAAGGGAAGGAGCAGCGGCAGTCGTTTGGAAGATGATGACCTGTTGTTACAAGAATGCTAGCTCTCGCCGTGTCCCTCTAATTTTGTACAACAGACACATACAGAGTTCCTAATCTGTGCCAAGCTCTGTGTCCAGCTTTGGAGGAACCAAAGAAGGACCAGGCAGGATCCTGACTCTTGACCAAGGGTGGTAGTGTGTGGGGGAGGCCAGCTCAGCTTACACATGGTGAGTGTCCTACAGCCTTCGATATTTATTGAGGGCTTCCTATGTCAGTAGTTACCCAGGTCAGTAGGTTCAGAGGGCATAACAGTGAAGAGCAGAGTTATCTGTGCATCGCAGGCTGTGGGAGAATGTCTTTATAGAACTGAAGGAACCAGAGCTATCGAACATTGCCAGTTTGGGCACCCCTGGGAATTCATAGAAATGCAACATCTTGGGACCTTCTTCAGACCCACTCCATCAGAATCTGTATTCTAACAAATCTCCAGGTAACTCATATGTACATTAAAATTGCAGTGGCACTGACACCACTGATATTTTGGACTGGATAAGCTTTGATTTAGGGAAATCTCCTGTGCATTATAGGATTTTTAGCAACATCCCTGGCTTCAACCCACTAGATGCCAGGAGCCCCACCCCCCCACCCCTTCCAGTTGTGAAAACCAAAATGTCTCCAGACACCATCCAGATGTTTTCTGGGAAGCACAATCACCCCACCATTGAGACGATTCGACTAGAGCAGTTATTCCTAATACCTGGTCCTGGACGGACAGTATCAGCAGCGCCTGGAAACTCATTAGAATGCAGATTCTCAGACTTCCCCTCAGACCCACTGAATCAGAAACTCGGGGAGTGGGGCCGAGCAGCCTGTGTTTTAGCAAACCCTCCAGGTGATTCTGACGAACACCGAAATGTGTTGGAACAGTGATTCTCATCCCTGAAGGCACAGACGTTTTGAAAAGTATATAATATCTGGATCCCATGCCAAACCAGTTCCATCGGATCTCTAGGAGTGAATGACCCAGATGACTTAGCCCAAATTGAGATGCACAACCCAAATTGAGAACAATCAGGACAAATGCAGGAGAAGGGATTCACCCTGTTCACAAGGTATCCAATAAGCAGCGACCAGGACCCATGTCTCCTAACTCCTTGGTCCAAGGCCTTTCCTCAGCGGGAAGATGACAAGGTGACAGACAGCCTCTTGAAGTGGCTCCTGAGGAATTCCACACCCACAGGGCATGTTTAGACACATCTTTGATCAGGTGTCTTGGTCCGTGCAAAATGCTCTCATCTCTGAGATCTTCTGTGACACAAATTGCCCAGTGGGCTTCGCAGATAGGCTTGAAGGAATTGGCGCTCCGAGTTCTCTGGGCACCAGCTAGGAGTTCCGGACCCAGGCCTTCCTTTGTCTGCTGTCTCCACCCCTAACACCCAGAGGTCAGAACGTTTGCTGACTTCTTTCCACAGGGCTCCATAGGTGATGTTGTCCTATCAGGAAACGCCAGCAACGTCAACACTCACATAAGAATGTTTGTCACAGGTGATAACCCACATAGTCACTCAAGCACCACGGGACAAAAATAGGCAGAAGGAGCTTTGGAAATTCTTTAGGGGAAGATAGGCAGTAAGTGGGCTTCACACTTTTTTCTCAGCATCCTCACATGCTGTTAAAAACAAACTCAGGATACGGCTCCTGGTGAAGCCAGACATTATCCATGGAGAGTTTTCATATTCTGTCATGACCCGAGTCCAAACAGCGCAAGGCCTGCTCACCTCCGGTATCTTAGGAATCAACACAATAATCCTGTGGAGAGGGGTTTAGCGTCACTTCACAGCCGTAGCAGCCGTGGTGCAGAAGGCTCTTACTTCTATTCAGTTGGTTACCTCACTGAGTGTTGAGTGTTGAGGTTTTGTGCCGGCACTGGGATATGAGATGGTTTGGGCCAACCTTCTGAAGGCCTGTAGTCAAACGCACAGGTCAGCAGATAAATGGTGTGGCGTGGGTTTGTGCCAGTGATTTACTTTGGTCTCCCAGCCAAACCCATTTCATAATCTACCCTGTGATGCTGGGGCTGGGAGCCTGCAAACCACATTTCCCAGACTCCCTTGCCAGCTGGCTTTCTATGAGTTTCTTATAACAGGAGGGCTCAAGGAGACTCTCTTTTGGTTTTTCCAGCTTTTCCAGCAGCACTGGAGAACTTCAGTCCCTCGCGATCTATGGAACTGCAAACACCAGTTGTTCCCTTACCCTGTACTCCGAGCACCAGCCATCTAGTATTGAGGTCTCAGTGCCACCTATGAAAGTGTCCCTCCCCCATGCAGAGGTCTAAGCTTTAGTTGTGTGGACCCCTCTTGGAGGTCCTACCCCCAGACATGTGGCAGCTGCTTGGAGGTCAGAGCACTCGCCCCCCCAGTCCGCGTCTCTGAATTCTAGATCCTGGTAACTCCACCTCTTCCCTTTTACCCTCCATCCCTAGAGCTAGTGATGGCTCCCGGAGGTCACGAATCTCTGGGTTAACTCAGTATTGATTCTTGAAAAGCTTCTCAGTCTTCAAACACCTATGTGACAAATCTCCTGTAATAAATCTTCTTTGTTTGGAATAACCTATCATGGTTTCTAAATCCTCGCTGGACCCTAACTGATTCAAGTAAGCTAAACGTGGGGAAAGTCCTCCTTGAAAAAGTGTCAAAGCTGAAAAGTGCAGAATGAGTAAGAGGTCACTGGGTGGAGAGAGGCAGGAAGAAGACAAAGCACGTGCAAAGGCCCTGCGGCGGGAGAGAGGTTGAGAGAAGACCAACATAGCTGGGGGAAGAGTGGAGCACAATGGGGCCGCAGGGGTGCGCGAAGGCAGTGTTGTGGAGGGCCTTGTAGGAGTCCAGCGGTGCCGTGATGTGAATGGCCTCTCCTCGAAGTAGGTGATAGGGCACCCTGGCTTGTAGGTCATGTGACGGTGTTGGACCTTATCTCAGGGGTAATGGAGAATCATCGAAGGATTTTAAGCAGGAAAGGTACATAAAGTGATGTGTATTTGAAAAAGGCTGTGTTATCATGGTGTAGAGAATATATTGCAGAAAGGCTCAGTGGAAACAGGGAGGAATTGATGAGGTGGTTGTAGCGGTTTCTCCAGTAAGCGCGAGGGAGGAATGGGTCCTCAGTGCAGGGTGACTCACGTTGTGAGCTGGAGTTAGTCCTTCCTTCTTTGTCATCAACCTTCTACAAAATGAGGCAGTAAATTTATTTATTAAATGTATTCCAGGGGGTAATAAATTCTTCAAGTTGTCCCGCTGGCTGTGAGAGGTGAGGAAGAGGAGGGTGTGCTGAGAATCCTGGAGGCAGACTGCTGTCACCCTTGAGCTGCTCCAAGCACGGGTGTGGAGTAAAGGCCTGTCGCTGTGTGTTATCCAAGCGGGAGGCTGGAGGGCACCATTTTACTAGAACATCACAACAACTCAAAGAGAGGACAAATGAGGGGACAGACGTTGACACTGCTTCGTCAACTGTCCCAAGGCTCCCCAGGGCCACCACTCCGCCCTGCTGTCCTGCCTGGGAATGAGGGTCAGCTGGGGGGGGGCGTCTCACATTTGCTCCCACTGCCACCCCCACTCCTGACTGCTCTCCACCCCGGGCCTGTGCTTTCTCTAACCACCCATTCTATCTCCCTTCTCTTCCAACAAGATTTTGTTTGCTCTGGAAAAACAAAATCTGAAATCAGACTCATCCTCAGTCTTATGAATTGAGGTCACTGGGTCCCATCTCCAAAGGGAAACGGAGCTTCACGCTGCAGCAAGGCTGCAAAGTAGGTCAGGCCCCAGAGCGGTCTAGGGGCTGGGGTCTTTCCACAGTGTCCCCGAAGTCCTGGCAGGCAGGGGGGGCAGGGCTCCCCAGCGTCTGCACCCACCCCTTCCCGCCCGTCCGCCCGGGGCTGCATCCTTCAGCCTGGGTGGAGAGCGGAGGAGACAGATGCCTTTCCCATGACTCCCGCATGCCCCATCTTGCTGGGATTTTTCAAATTTCTCTGCGGAAGCTCTTTACGGTCTGTGACCCTGGCCACCACAGAGCTGCAAAGACAACAGATTTATGGCGGGCCTGGAGAGCAACAATCTAAGGATGTATTTTCCCTGCTTTGGTCGGTAATTTAGTTTTAAATGATCTTTCTGTTATTTATGGGTCTCGGAGACTCTGATGGCCGGGGTGAACTGCATCTTATCAGACTGGCAAAACTAACCGGATTAAAGCGGGAGCCCTCACGTTTCATCAGAGGGAGGATTCAGAGGGCGTCTTAGGCGTCTCCTTTTGTCCTTGAACAGCGACGTGGCTCAGGGCAAAGCATTTGGGTCTTGGAGTCAAACACACTGGGGTCAAGACCTCCCCGGGCTCCTCAGTGAGGGTGCAGCAGGCGTCAAGACTCGCCCCACTTCCTGCCTTCTGAAGTGGGACTCGGGACCCCCACAGCAGACACTCATGGTGATGATTAGGGGGCACCGTGTGCAACATCTGGCACGTCTATATGCAATCAACGCCACCTATGTGGTTCTTATTATTCTCCTTACCTTGCTCTCAGCTCCCCTGTGGGAACACACAGCTCCCAACCCAGGATGTAAAGATGATCATCTTTATATGAGGGTTTAACACTTTCAAAATATAAATTCAAACCATAAAGCCGCTTGGAATTCCATACCCTGGTGTTCAAATAACATCCCAAGGTAACGAGGCGAGGCTGGCAGTTTATCTCTCTCACTGAAATGAAGATCCGCTTGTACTCTGGCGTAATTACAGTTTAGTGGGGCCTTGTCTGAGGCTGATGATTTTCGCAAGTACACAACTGTCTATTGTTCTCCTGTAGCTCGTTACCATGGCGATCTAATTAAAGCAGCATCCTAGGCTGCCAGCCCATAGGTAGGGGCTGTGTGTGCAGCGCCTAGTGGTTGGGGGCGGGTGGCCTGCCCCTCCCAAGGCCCTTCTCCAAATTCTGAAATGAGGGCTGGTTGTCCGGGATATGACCCAGAAAAATGTCTTCATTTTTGAAAAGAGCTGCGAGTTGAATGCCACTCCCTCTGTGTTTTCTGAAGGGAAGATGATGAGCTAGGTGCTGCTGTAGCCTTGCTTTGTGACCTTGGGGAAGTTGCTTAATATGTTCCATTCTCAGGTTTGTCATGTATAACCAGGGTGATGATGCCTGCTTTGCAGAGAAAAGGTTTGTGAAAGTGCCATGAACAAAAATGCAAGGGACAGATCACCATCTATCTCCACCCTTCCTCTTTATCTCTTTCCAGTGGCAGGAATGCAGTGGGGTTGGGGGGAGAACAAGGACCTTACATCTGGCAGACTCAGGTCCAAATCGTGGTCCAAGGCAGTGGGTGATCTGGATCTGTCACCTAGTCTGTAAGATGGGGACAATAGTAGCCAGCTCACAGGGTTATGATGATGCAATGAAGTTGGGTAAAGTGCCTGGCACGTGCCTGGCCTACCGTAGGCCCTCAGCAGGTGGCCAGTCAGGGCTCCCGGCCATTGGCCTCTGTGATGCTCACAGCTATGCCATGTAGTGGTTAAGAGCATGGGCTCGGGAGAAATTACTTAGGGTTCAAATCCTAATGAGTATGACTCCGGGGAAGTCACTTAACTTCTTTGCATCTCTAGTTGCGTCTGTAAAATGGGAATGATAAGGGATGGAGCTGGGGCTATACGAGTGACACGTATGGTGCCTGCCTACAAGATAGTTGACACTGAACCTGAGGTTAATTATCACTGTCCTGCGCCGTCAGGGCTGGAGTACAGAAAGCCTCCTCACTCTTTGAATACAGCTCTCAACTCTCATATCATGAATATATCCCTACTCAGTGAGCACTTTCTAGGCGCCACATCCACGTGTCCTCTCCTTTAATCCTAACATCCGTCCTACTATGTGATTACCACTGTTACTCCAGTTTTCAGAAGGATGGACACAGATGCACAGAGATAAGGGGAGAGCTCAAGATATTATTAACCTAATAACTGCTATTAGGTTATTAAACTGGGGTTTGAGCAGAGGCAGCCACCCCAAGCTTATGCTGTTTCTTAACTGCTCTTCTCTGCTGTCACTCACTGGACTGTCACTGAAAACCTATGAGGTCGGCCCAGGGCCCGGGCCTAGTCAATAGTAGGGGCGGGACTTCAGTGTTACCCTCCCTCCAAATTTGAGGGCACATGCCCTCCTGTCTCATTGCCCTATACCAGCCCTGTTGATCATCCCTGATAATGGCAAGCTATCCAACTAGCCACCTGCCAATGTCTCCCCGCCTTGCCTCTCCTTGCTGTCTCCCCTAGAATGTCCCCAGTGCTATATAGGCAGGTGGTGCAGCGTGGACATGTGCTACTGATTATTTGCAGGGCTCATCCAAGGCCCAATCTCTTTCCTTGCACCCAGAGCAGCTCGACACCTCGTCTACCCACTACAGCCCTCACTTCCTTTTTATGAAGATTGGGGAGCAAAAACATTTCAAAGGCTGCCGATTAAGTGAACCTTGCCGTGTGTGTAACCACAGTGCACCTTTGGAGAGACAGGGCATTACAGAGTCAATAAGTGATGGGCCAACACATGTGGTCTTTAGGATCCTGCGGTTCTTCTCCCAAGATGTTGACTGCTTCCCCTCAATTCCTGATGCTCTGTATTCTGCCCGGTCAGTCCAGAGGACAGGGCTGTGGCTCCACTTGGCATAGTTTCTACTGGTCTCTTTTAAGCACGTGAGTCCACCTACAGGCTCCTGCTACCCCGTAAGCCAGGACAATCTCGTGGCCCTAAAGTGGCAACTTGAATGAGAAAGGCTAAGGTCTACACATCTAAGTGCTTAGCTAAGCCTGATTGTCTTTCATCCCCTGACTATCTCACGAACCTTCTCTTTCTTTCCATTCTATCTCCAACTCAGTGAAGACTCATCCTTGCCCCTCTGGGATGTTACAACAGTCTTGTAAATAATCTCCTTTCCGCCACTAACTCTAAATTCAAACCACCCTATTCAAGTCACCAAAAAGACCTTCCTAAGGCATGTGGATCTTTATTACCATATTTAAAGTCCCTTAACTGATTGATGCTCTGTTGCCGAAGACATAAAGATAAATCTCCCCAGGTTGCCTACAAAATCTCTGGGTCTCTATTTTCCCCAGCCTGCTGCTCCCTAACTTAAACTCAGTTCTGTGGGCTCACTAAACCCTTTCTCACCTCCATACCTTTTCTCATCCTGTGTACTCTGCCTATGCTGCCCTTCCAAGTTCCTCTTAATGCCACCACTTCTATTAACTCTAATGCACAGCTCAGGCATTATCTCCAACAGATGATGCCCCCATGGTTCCCAAGGTCACAGTGCCCCCACCATCCATGTTTCTATACACCTGTGGGCCTCCTACGCAGCACACATTATTTTATACCCCAGTGGTCTGATTTCTCATTTTTATCCTCTGGTGGACTGACACATTTCCGAGAGTAGGCACTAGGGCTTATTCAGTTTTGTCATTCTATTGTCTCATTCAGTTACTGGCTCAGAGTAGACACTCAATAAAGTTTGCTGAATGGAGCTAAGATTGAGCTGGCTCACGGTAAAAGGAACAGCTGGCGGTCTGGGGAGAAGATCCTTGTCATTTTGGGCTCAACTATGTGTTTCATTGATCTTGAATTAAAAAGCCAATAAAGGAGTCCACACATCTCTGCTCCCCAGAGGCTGGCGTTTGACAGACAGTGGTGTGTGTGTGTGTGTGTGGTGTGTGTGTGTGTGTGTGTGTGTGTGTGAGAGAGAGAGAGAGAGAGAGAGAGAGAGAGAGAGAGAGAGAGAGAGAGATATTTTTATCCTCTGAACCTCATCCAACCAATAATGGGCTAAGCCTTGCAGGGTTTGGATTACATGCCCTAATGCACGCCTCAGGGCTGGAAGCAGTCTTCCATGCTTCCATTGCTCACCAGAGGAATGCTGGAAGGGAGAGGCAGCATCCCTGGGGTGGCACATTTGGATCTCAACTCAATAACATCAACCTATAATGAGCATCTACTTTGTGCCAGGCATGGGGAAGGTCTTGGGGAGACAGGAGTGAATCCACCTGGCCTCTGCCCACAGCAGTTCGCAGTTTAGGTGCAGGATTGCAAGATGGTAGAGATAATTATAATACATGGTGTTAGTGCTATGATCAAGGGAAATTCCAAGAGGATTCAGGAAGCCTACAACACAGACTGTGTGGTCTAGAGGAGGGAACGCCTACACTCATTTTCAAAGGGCTGCTAGAAATAAGCTGTGTGCTCTGTACCACGCTGCTTTGAAAGGCCACAGACAGGCCTCAGGCTTCCCCATGCATATAGAGAGGGGCTCACAATCTTCCAGTTGCGTCTGAGTTTCCCTAAGAGCCTGGTCTCCAGGCCAGTCTCTGAAGCACAGTCATTGGTGATGCCCATCCAGGAATCATACTTCAAGGTGTGCCCTGCGGATCATTGTTATTAAAGCAAATGAAAGTATTTTGCAGATGTATCTTACAGAGTGGGATGAGGATGGGGCTACCCCAGGGTTGCAGTGTTCACTGTGTCATATGTGAGCTGCCGGACTTTGATTAAGTGCCCCTGTAACATCTCTGAGCCTCAGTTTCCCCATATGCACAGCATAGTCTGACTTCTATGACCTTTGGGGAGGTTTGATTAGAATCGTCTTCCAGCCAGGTTCTCTGTAGGAAAGTCCTCACAATGGGCTGAGCATCAGATCCCACTTTGGGATGGGAATAAGGGCCTTAGATTTTTGACATTGGGGTTGAGGACTGGAGTGGGAATGGTTACCTGGATTTCTGTACTGGGCAGGCAGGGCTGCGACTCAGTGGGACTCAGTGCAGCTTTGACAGTTACCACAGAACAAAGCCTCAGAATTACCCTGCAATGCACACAGGTCATGAAGCAATAAAACGCCTTTTAAAATGTCATCTGCTGAACTGCAGATTCCAACTAATAAATCCCCATGACCTGGAGGTACCTGGGGGTCAAACCTTTGCAATATGGCCCCTGGAGCTGCCCTGTTCCCCAGAAGATGAGCTGGCTTTATGAGCTTGCTGTTTGATGGTTGCCATAGAGGCCAGCACATCTACACTGGGTGGGGTGTGGGGAGGGGAACCGAGAGTCAGCAACATCTTGTCATTAGCCCAACATCCCAGTGAAGCATTTGTCAGCACCCAGAGCATGGAAAACAATGGAAGCTGCAGCTTCCCCGAGGACGAGTTCTGTGATCTGTAGAACAATGCGATCTCCGTCTGGGCCAGGGGACACGGGAACAGGGCTGGCTTTGTTCTTAGAGAGTAAAGGAAAGGAGGAGAAAAAGAGATAATGATAAGAGCAACGGGGAGGAAACAGAGGCAGGGTGGTTCCTCTTAGGTGCCCGGAATGGAGCTAAGTCAGTTCATTGAGTTTATCCCGCCTGACTGGCCGTGGGGCAGGCACCACAGCCCACTTTGCCTGATGATGATTCCCAGGGCCCTCCTGAAACGAGGTGGCACTGGGATCCCAGTCTGGATCCTTCTGGCTCTTTCTTTGGCTCTGTGACTCCCTTCTGATAGCACCTGCCAGTGCCTGGGCCGTTTCTCTCATGCTCGGAACAGCCCTCTCACGCAGGGAAGAGGAAGGTCATTCCTTCCATTGGTCAGATGAAGAAGTGGTGACGGGAATCACCTAAGACTTCGTGGAGAGAGAACGACTTGAGCCAGCCTTGGAAAGGTGACTGGGAGTTGGGCACACTTCGAGGGAAGGGTTGGGCGTGTCACAAGCAGGCAGAGCAGACAGCATAGGCCCAAGCAGCAGGCAGCTGTGGTGTGCTGGGCCCAGAGCAACAGCTGTTTGGCTGTAACACAGTTGTCCGTGGTCTTCCTGCAGAAACGAAGCTCTCAGGCCTGTGGTACTACACACAGAATTTCAGGATCTCATGAAATCACCTTTGTGAAGCACTCTCAGGTGTACCTGCAAAAGACAGGTGCCTCCCCCACCATTTGACACCAAGGGATGGGCCACTGTCTGGCCATAGCTTCTCTTTCCAGGCACCCCTTTCGTTGAGCTCCCGGGCCAGGTCTCATAACCCCACCCGTGTTACCTCATTCCTCCTGCTATGTCTTAAGACCTCTTCTTCTCACTCTTCCTGCTTCCCATGACCTGGCAAATCCTGCCTCACCTTCAGGGCCTCGTCCAAACCCCAGTGCCTCTAGGAAGCCCACCTGCCAAATTTCTGAGTGCTCCCACAATCAGCTACCAGATCAAATAACCCCTCTTCTTTTTCTAATGTATCCTGAGGCTCATAATAATAATATGTACGGATGTATGTGCGACATATATAACTTGTGCAGGAACTGCTTTCTTCTCTTATGACTTCACATGTTCTTATCCACTAAATGTGCAATCCCCAGCGTATTCATGCTGCACAGAACACCAGGTCTAGATTGGTGCAAGGGGCTGGGAAGACCAGGGAAAAGGACAAGGAAAGCTGATCACGACTCTGTCCTTGGTGGTGTCATATCACTGCAGAGCTTTATGTTGACTGGAGAAAGTAGTGGAGCCAGTCCTCACACTGATGTCCAATTATTCCACTCCAACAGAACCCCAGAGATGAAAGGGTTCGCTTCTTCGAGCAGTTGTGGCTTCGTGTAACACTGGAAAACTGCTAGTGTCAGTATATCAAACACACAAAACCATTCACTGCATGGACTCTTCTGTTTCCTGCTTACGTTCTGATCACGGCTGCTTCCATTAGACCTACAGCTCTTTGGGGGCTGGGGCGGCAGCCTGCTCAGGGTCTGTCCCCTCCGTGGACCCAGGAGTCCTGAGGTAGTACATGTTCCATGCACTCTGGCTGGACTTCTCTTTCTTTGCTGCTACAAAAGGGGACTGAGAAAAATGATCCCCGTGGTCCTTCCTAGTGGAAGTGACTACAATGTAGGGATGCATTGCAATTTGTATGCAAATGTCTGTGGCTTAAAGCTAACTTTGCCACAGGGAGATATTGATGGGGCCTTAAAAATAATGACCCAGCTCATTAATGGTGAATTATAACAGGGTTCTTGGGAGGAGTCCTGAGGACCTTGTCATTCAGAGCATAAATAAGAAATGGGAGTGGCTGATTAGCCCCATGTCAGGATCTCAGCTCCTGCTCCAGGAGGTAGAAAGAGAGAGAATATTCCCTTGTCTCCTATCTATGACTTTGAGGCATTGAGGTCACTGGGCATAGGACCGGATGTGTGATCCCAGACAGAGCACCACTTCGTAGTTCAGAAGTAAAATAAATGGGGTGAAAAGGGTCCACGATTTTGAGGCCAAGAGACTGACCTCTTAGACTAAGAGTTCGACTTTGGGCAGGTTACTTAAGCTTTGGTCAGCTCCGTTTCGTCTTCTGGAAAAGGGAGATAAAAATGCCTACCTCACAGGGTTGGGTGAAGTGAACGCAGAGAGGTGTTTATCTTTAAATGTTCCTTGCAAATAACAGGTGCTTAAGAAATGTTAGTCCATACTCCATAGGCACAATTGTCATCGACACACCCATGGCATAATTTTTATGATTTTGAGGATCCCTCAAATATGTGTAAAGACAAACTGCATTCTAAAACACATCACTGGCTAGCTTTCCTTAGAGCTGGTTGGTTGATGACGTAGCCACAGGATTCTAAAGACCTGATGGAGTCCAATGTGGAGAAGACTCAAAGTGAGGCCCACCCCTTCCAGGAAGCTTTCTCTTATAGTCCAGCCTACCCTGAGCTCTCCCTCCCTCCATTTTCTTATCTGTTTGTATTACTTTTGTGTTTTCAGCGAGAAACTTAGCTTCTAGTGAGTTCTACTAACTGTGACCTTGGCCCAGTCACTGAAACTCTTAGCCTCAGTCAGTATACACATCTGTAAAACGGGGACACTACTACTTACGCCTGCGTCGTAAGAATCAAAAGCGATCATAGGTTTACTGGAAAAGCCCAACACACAGGTAGAGTAGTTCCTCTCGAAGTGCCTTAATGTGACTCTCAAAGCTCTTCCCGTAGGAGACCTGCCCTAACTCTACGGACTTCTCTCTTTCCCTTATCCAACAGTCTAGACAAATCACACCCTCCACTGTCCTCTAAACGTCTCTGTATATGTCAGACTCCTCTTCTCTGTTTTCGCTCCTTTCCCTACTCTGTGCTTCCTTATTTTGTTACACGTCACTTGAATCTTTTGGAACCGACTCAATCTGCCCTCAGGGCAGAAAGGTCACCTTTACCACTCTGTCTTCATGGACCCCACCAGGCACTACTCCTCATCCTGCAAGGAAGCAGGGGCGAGAGGTGGTGGGTGTTAAACTTGGAGAAGGGACACCTCATGGGACACAACAGGTGATAGATAATAAGAACCTCTCCTTAAGTACCAACTGTGTGCCAACATTCTCTGCCAGGCGCTTTACAAAGAGTGTTTCTCATTCTCAAAAGTCAAGGCCAAAACTCCAATTTGCCAAAGAGGAAGCAGAAGCTTAAAGTGGAAGTAACTTGAATATTCGAGACCACGGAGACGTGGAGCCGGGCTTTGAACCCAGGTCTGCCTGGCTGCAGAGCTCAGCTGCACGCAGCGGGGCAAAGTGGGTTGGGTGGGCGTTGCAAAAAGGCACCTCCTAATTCAACAGAAGCGTGGCCTTCCTACCCATGAAATCTGCTCCCCACAGCATGGATGCAGCTTTTAGGGTAGTTGGCTGCATAAGCAGGAGCTGAAAACCATCGGCAGGAGCTGCTGTGGAAGAGATTCTGGTCACTTGCAACCATAAAGTTAAATGAAATCAAAACTCTCTCTTTTTTTCTCTGGCCCTGCCTGCTTAGAGAATTGCATTCTCTCTCTCTCTCTCTCTCTCTCTCTCTCTCTCTCTCTCTCTCTNCTCTCTCTCTCTCTCTCTCTCTCTCTCTCTCTCTCTCTCTCTCTCTCTCTCTCTCTCTCTCTCTGATGGATGCCAAGAGCCGGCTAGCTCAGTGTAGCTCAGTGGCTGAGACTCGCTACCACCATCATTGTCTCCACAATAAAACTCTGAAGTTAATGGACAGGTACCTAATAGGGTTGTTTCCCCAGCACCTCACCTCCAGGACCTCAGGCCCCGGCTCGCTGAAAAAAGGTGCTGTGAGACCAGTGGCCCCGAGGCCCCTCCACTCAGGGGCCTTGAACACCCACCAGAGTGGGACCTGGGGGGCCCTGCCTACCTGAGAGCTCCATCTCCGGAAGGGTCCACGAAAGACAGGCCCCACAAGGGGAGGCTTTGGCGGGCCTGATTGCATGACAAACACCACACATATTGAAACACTCTGGCAGTTTCCCGGTGCCCCCAGTCAGAGCCTGACCCTTGTGACCTCAAACATCTTATTAAAGCTCCCAGAGCCCCTTGTCTCCGAGAGGGAGAGAAGGAAGCAACTCCTGGACCCATTCTCTTCCCTAATTCATTCAAGTGAGCCCGGCTGAGTGGGGCCTGGCCCTTTGATGTTAAAGGCCCCTAATTGGAAGGAAGTGAAGTGTTAGCCTGTCAGCCTTTTAGTCTCTCATCAAATACTTTAAGAGGTATCCGCACAGTGCAATTCTCACACTGGTGCCGAGAAAGCCCGGAGTGGACTGCTTTTTGTTAAAATGTTTAAACTTTGCATCTGTCTAACAGAAAGTTCCATACAGATGTCACAGCTCCCGGTGGGCTCTCGCTCTCTGTCTCCACCGCCACCCCCTCTCCTGCCTCTGGCCTGGGGAAGACTGTGTTGCTGGGCCCACAGTGCAGCCCACCCGCCCGCCCTGAGCCCACGGGAGAGGAAGGTGGCGGCAGGAGCTAATTACTGACCCCAGACACAGCCCTGGGAGCTCCTGGTTGGGGCCTCCCTCTGCTGAGCCCCTTTGATCTCCCTGTTTGGAATTGTGTCACTCCCCAGGAATGCTGCTTCCCTACCCCCATCTCTGAATCCCAGAGTGTTCCAGCCAGAGGAGACTCCAGTAACCCTTTAGTCTCACCTCTTCCTGTTACAGCCCCGCAACCAAGCCCAGAAAGGGAAAGTGACCGGCTCACTGTCATTCAGGGAGCTTGTGGCAGAGCTGGGCTGTCACCCAGGGCCTCTGGCCCCGAGGACTGCGGGATTCTGCATACACTTCAGAGCTCCTCTTTAGGAAGAGGCCAGTGACTGGCACAGCTGAATTTGAGAAAATGAATTTATATGTAAGGGGACTTGACCATGCCTCGAGCAGTGGACCTCAGCCTCGATGAAGCCATGCCAGTGGCAGATGGGTGCCTGAGGGTGAAAGGGAGAGAAAGCGACCTTCCTCACCGGAAGCGGGGCAGGCATGCTCAGAGACCCCAGCCCATGTGGCTCCACCAGAGAGAAAAAGAAAGAGGGAAGGAAGGGAGAGGCAGAAGGAGAGAGCGCAGAGGGAGGAGAAAGAGCTTGGGGGTGGGGGATGTCCTCAGGCAGAGAGAGCCTATGACAGCACTGGGTCATGCAGAGGGGCAGGGGGCAAAGGCTCCGGCAAAGAAAGGGGCAGAAGAGCCGGACACGCCTGGGTCTGGGAATCGGAAGTGGTTGCATTTCTCCAGGACGCACAGGCGGAGGGTGGCAGTGGTCCGGAGGCTTACACCATCGGGCCCTGAGCACTCAGGAGCTGGCCCAGCCTGCAGACCAGCACCCCAGCTACCAGCTCCTGTCCCAGGAGGGGGATGTTAGAGGAGGGGCTGCCAGGCCATGGTGGGCTGAATGCGGACTGTTTCTATAAATTGGTTTTATGAATACAGGAAGTTCCGACTGACCTTTTGTGGTTGATGGAGAGTGCAGCAAAATTCCTGCCTCCTGGGGCTTTTGAAGGGCCCCTGCGAGGGCCATGATGACATAGTAAAGGCATCGAATATCTAATAAATACCAAATAGATGTAATTTCCTAACCCTTATGTTTATTCTCTGCAGTTACGTAGTAGACAATGGGCTCTGGTAAGACCCAGTCAGAAGTCTAAGTTAGAATACGAGACATAAAAATTTGAAACGATACAAATTTGATGCAATTCAATCCTGGTCCTACGGTTCCCCCTTCAGTGACCTCTCAAAGCATACATGTAAATATGGCCTGGGTACTGTGCTTTCAGGGAATTCATTTACTTATTCAAAACATGCTCACTGTACTCCTGTTACAGGCTAGAATGGCGCCTCTCCTGCACCGTTTTCTCTCAATGTGCTTTTGTATCATTAATGTCCAACAGCGAAAGGGAAGCGCTGGTGTTCTCTGCAAGAGTGGAAATGAGAAGTGGAAAAGCAGGGTGGTTATCTTCTCCAGGGACCTTCTGATCGATGCTGGGCACGCCTGCCTGCCGCCACCTGACTGAACGTAGTTTCCACTTCAGGCGCCATCTCTTCCCTGCTTCACCTGGGCGTCCCTCACGGGCCAGGGGGCATAGGTAGTAAGTCATGCGTCGGACCCCACTCCAGGTGTGGGCAGGGGAACAGACTGACACTAAAACGGAAGCCCGAGGTCCATGTCAGCTCACACCAGGAAAGCTTTCAAATCGGCTCACTGCATTGGAGAAGGCAGGGCTTGAGAGCGGACCTAAAATCTGCCACATTTATTTTTGAACTCTTGACAGACGGAAGGTTTAAAAAGAGCCAGACAAAACCAAGTATCCATTGAGAGAGAGAGACCTAAGCAGGCAGCATTGCCTGACCAGGGAGCAGACCCCAAACCAGTCCAGGAGATCTTTCAATCTTTGGGAAAACCATGATATCTTCACGAAGAAATTCCTGGAGCAAAGCTCCTGCTAGTGAAGATTGCCTGGGCACAGAGGGGCTTGGTGAAGGCCTCGCTCAGTGGCCAGAGCCCTGGATGGGGACCAAGGGGCCCAGGCAAGTGGCCTTAACATACCAAACACGGCTTTCTAAGTTCCTTACACCCTTTGAGCATTTAGAAAATGAGGTTATTAGACCAGATTAGCTTTAAGATCTGTTTCAGAGGGAATGTTTCATGATATTATGAGAGCACGGGAACACATGGAATCGTTTAATTATCATTACTAAATATAATAGTCCCCAGGTTGCCAAGCATTTGAATAAAAATGGGGGGGAAAAAGCCCCATTGCTTAAGCCTGTTTTTATAAAGTTCCGTGTCATTTTCAGATTATTTCAGCTTTCTCCGACTATTCCACGTCAGTATAACCTACCCTCTATGCTGAATCCTTGTGAGAACCCTGTGAAGTTGGTGTAATCGCTGCTTTTCCCAGGTGAGGAAATCCCGATTGGGAGGAAAGTACTCAGCTTTCAATCTCACGGCCAGACGCTGCAAGGGCTGGAGCCCAGGGCCCTGAGCACCGCACCATGCTGCCAGATCGATCCCTACTTCTGGATCGATCGATCTGCCCCGTGGGTGCTTTTGTGTGGGAGCTGGGCAGAGCTGCCTCTTCACCATCGGGCTGGAGTTTTCACTTTTCATCTGGCCTTTTGATGTTCTAAACAAAGCTTGGCGTTGCTCTCTTTTCTTCAAGGTGGCGCATAGTAACTGTGGGGAGGGTTGGATCCTCTTCTTGGAGTTTTGATTCCGTGGAAATACTTTAATCTCACTGAGTCAGTTCATTAGTAGCTTCTAATACTTTAATCAAGTAAAATTTCTGTGCTAAGGCAAGACCAAACAAACTATTTTAAAATGAAAAAAGAGCCGTTTTTAATCAAGTTGACGCCCACTTACAGCACTTTAGCTAGGAATCTTCTTTCGTCCTTCTCGAATTGTCTAATTAATGCAATATTAAATTGACACCAAGCAACTGGGAACTGAATTGTGTGCTAACAGTTTGGGCAAGCTGAGAAGAAGTATAATTTCTGCGAGTAAGCCAGATGGGAGGAGAGAGCAGGAAGGGATGGATGTGCGCGCGCTAATTTGCAGTTTGACGGACTCTCTTTATAAAAATAAACACTTTTGCAGAAGTCTAAGGGAAGCAAATGTCATCCATTTCATACCACATAATGCCTACTGGTAGATAGCGAAAACGTGCTCGTTTCCAACTGCATTTTCCAACGCGAGTCACATCTAATTAAAGCAGAGAAGTTTGCCTCTTTATATCATCACTGCAACATTGGCTGTTAGAGGCAAAGAGACCCGAGTTGAACTAAGAGATGCACCCGGCATTGTGTTGGGAGGACATGCTCCAAGTTCCTTGTTCTGGGGCTGACCACAGGCTCCGAGGATCGAGCGGTGGGCAGCTTGTCATGCAAGCAGAAGCACCATGCCTCCTGGAGACATCACCCCAAGGGAAGCATCGTTCTGACCTGCCTCCTCCATGCGGTCTTGAATGCCTAGTCTGATGGAGAGGGAAGACCCACTGCACCCCATCGCTGGACTCCCCATAGAAGCTTTAGTGGAATCAAAAGTAATAGCTCAGGGGCAGCGAGCATCATAGCACTGTAAGCACATATCCCTACCGAAGGCAGACACAGAGGTCCCCCTTCCAGGAAGGACGTGGTGCTCCAGCCATCGGGAGCGACGTAGGCAGACAACCTCCAGCACCTGCCGGGAACTACCTGCAGCCTGTATCAGGTGCCGAGCAAGGCCCAGCCCTGTCACCCCAATGTGGGATGCTCTGAGGGGCGATGCTTTCACTAGAGATCCTATACTGGATGGTGGAGGCTTTGCCCAGTCTGTATCACAGTTCACCTCCTCCCTCTGCCCAGTCCTGCTGCCTTTTCCTTCCTTTCACTGACATCAATCCCTAATAAACATCTTGCTCTCCAAACTCCCTCTCAGCATCTGCTTCTGGACTCCCCTGACTGGGACACTATATTTCCTGCTTGTTTTGCCCCTGTCTGTTTTCTGCAGGGATTATCAATAAGACCCTGTAAAACAAAGGCGACTCCGTATTAACTTTCAGGGATACTGGTGAAAGTCGAGAGTATTTTGTTCTGTTTGGACCTGGGGTTAGGAACTTTAGGGGATGACCCTTAGTATCTCTTCAGCAATAAGGACCATGGCTTTGGGTGCCTGCGCCCCTGTGTAGACCAAACTGATAGAGCAGTCAGCAGGAGCTGTAACACTCAGGAGTTAAACAGGTTGTTGTCAGCAGAAGCTTCTGGGGACACAAGCAGATTCGTTTAGATAGCCCAGGTCATCGTTTTTGAGTGGATTGAATTAAGCCCAAAGGCCAATTCAGGACTGAAAAGTAACCTGAGTGTTGTGTTTTTAAAAACAAAGTCTGTTTTCCTGAGAAGGCAACAGATCTCTAAGATGGATTCGAACCTCATGACCCCAGAGCAAACTGTTTTAATAGACATAGTCATAGGCTGTGGTGTTATATTGCCCATATATTACTAGGCATACAGGTGAGTTGGGGTGGTGCTGACCTTGAGAGAGAATTATCAAAACCACCAAATGCCCAGCAAAGTAGTATAGGGATAGCAGCCCCCAAAGCGACCCTGCATAAGCCCCCAAGGCCCTGGGAAACTTCTTGGAGGGGCCCTGGTTAGGATAAAAGATGGAACTATCCATGAGAATTTCAGCCGGTCACACCTGGACACTATATCAGGACAGGCTCAGGCCTTCACTAGAACGTGAGGAGGAAACGTTGTGCCTCAATATTTACATGAAGCTAATTATTATTTTGGCATTACTAGGGGCTTAGAAACAGGTCATAATGGAGGCTGAAGGGTCTGAGCCGCTGCTGCTGTGTGGCAAAGCTTCAGGCTTGGGGCGGAGGAAGCACATTAACTCAGAACCTGGCGAAACAGGAATCATTAGAAAACGTACTGGCATCCAGTGATTAGAGGAGAGTGGACCCTAAATTGAAACCAGCAGACGAAACCACTGTGGACTTTTTCTGCAAACCACACCACGGTAGGATGCAATTTCAGCTGAGCTGAAATGAGCAAGACTTAAGCACGGAGGAAGATTAAAGATAACTCATTTAGGGACGTGCCAGTGGCCCTGATTTGATACTTGATGGTCCATTAGAATTCTTGGAAAGTAGAAAAGGAGAAATACATTGTTGCCAATTTCCAAAGGGTCATCAGGCAAACACATTCTGGCCTGCCTTCCCGGTGGCCATTCCGATCCTGGATATGTTTTCTCAAGGACTCTCCTTAGAATCGCACAATGCTGGAAGGAGGGGAGACTTCACCATGCCCCCATGTCACCGATGAGGAAACTAAAACCTAAAGAAATGGGGCTTACCCAAGTCTACACAACTCCCTAGTACCATGTGGGGAGCAGGCTTTCTACTTTCTAATCCATATTTAGAGTGATGTTTTGCTTTAAGTTTTTGAAGACATCGTTTACTGGGTTAAAAACATTCCCTTCTCTTCCTAATTTACTGAGTCTTATCATGAATGGGTGTTGAATTTTGCCAAATGTTTTTCTGCACCTGTCAGAATGATCGTATAGCGTTTTCCTCTTTTAATCAGTTTTAATGTGGTGAATTATATTTATGGATTTTCTAAGATTAAACCATTCTTGCATGCCTAGGAAAAACTCAACTTAGTTGTGCTCTATTATATCTTTAATACATGGCTGAATTATATTTGCTAATGTTTCGTTTAGTAGTTTTGATTGTATGCTCATGAATAAAATGGCCCTGTAATTCCCCTACTTTGTAGAATGTTTATTTTGGTATTAGGCTTATACTGGCTTCATAGAATAAATTGGGTCATCTGGGGCATATTTTTTCCCTTTTTAAGAGTTAAAACTTCCTTGAAAGATTAGTAGAACTTGCCTGTAAAATCATTTGGGCTTGGTGTTTTCTTTGTGGGGAGATTTTAATAGCTGAATCAATTTATTTAAAAGCTTTGACTATTCAACTTATTTTTTCTTTATTTAGTTCTGATAATTTATATTTTTATAAGTGTTGATTTCACCTAAGTTTTAAAATTACAAGCAAATAGTTACAGTATTTTTTCATCCTATCTAATCTCTATCTATGTTTATGGCCCAAATTATGTTCCACTTTACATTTATTATTTAATTTGTTCCTTCTCCTGACAAATTTTGTCAGAGGATTGCTTATTTTGCTTTTTCCTCCCAACTTTTGGCTTTATTAATCTTCTCTGTCATATCTTTGAATTTTATTTTATTGCTTTCTGCTCCCAATTTTATTTTATTTATTTATTTATTTATTTTTAAGATTTTATTGGGGAATTGGGGAAGAGGAACAGTGTTGGGGAATTGGGGAAGGGGAACAGCCAAGTTGTTGTCCTTCAGTCTTAGTTGTGGAGGGCGCAGCTAGCTCAGCTCCAACTCTAATTGCCCATCGGAAGCTTGTGGCCTCTCAGCTCATGGTGCCATGTTCCATCTTAGCTGAGGGTGGGCATAGCCCACCATCCCATGCGGGAGTCGAACCGGCAACCTTGTTGTTAGGAGCACATGCTCTCACCAACAGAGTCATCCTGCCACCTGTTGGCAGCTCAGCGGCAGCTCAGCTCATGCGCAGGAAACTGGCCCCTTGAACCGGCGACCCTGTGGCTGAGAGCCCACGCTCTTCACCAACTGAGCCACTCAGCCGGCCCCTCTGCTCTCAATTTTATTATCTCCTCCCTTTGCTTTTCATGATTTTTATACTGTTTTTCATATTTCTTAAGATAGACACTAAGCCTCTTAATTTTGAGGCTTTCTTTCTCATAGTTATGGCTAGCGTTAGAAAATATATTATTATGTCTCACACAAGCTTTTATATGTTTTGTTTTCCTTATCCCTGAGTTCTAAATATTTAAAGATATTAATTATGATTTCTTCTCTCTAACACATAAGTTATTTAACATTTATATTAAAATTTCAAAACATTTTTTTAAACTTATAATTTAATTATTTTGCGTTCAAAGGTCACGGCTTGTATAATTCTCTTTGAAATTTAATTTAGCAATACTTCCTTTTTTCCTGAACACCTGGTCAGTCTTTCTAAACGACCTGTGTGTAGTTGGAAAAAGTGTCTATTCTCTAATTGTTGAAAGAAATCTATATTTCCTAATTATTCAAGATTCTTAACTAACTTTTTCAGATATTTTGTCCTTTTTTTTGGTTTTCTGCTTGTATTATCAATAATCAAGAAGGATGTGTTTAAATTTTCAAATACAAAGGGGCATTTGTGCACTTCTCTTAATATATTTTATTCCACATATGTTGTGGCTATCTTATTAAGTTCAGACATTTTAAAAGTAGCTATAGGTTCTAAACTAATGGAAATTTTTATTACTATAGTGCCCCTCTCCATCCTTAATAACGTTATATATCTCAAAATCTGCTTTCCCTTATTAATGTAACTGAACCAGCTTACTTTTAGTTAACATTTGTCACACATTTTCCCCATCATTTTGCTTTCAACTTTCCATTCTAGATGTGTCTTTTGTAACAGCATAAGCATGGGTTTATAAGATGTAGTCTATCTAATTCTGTCTTTCCATTGATGAATTTCATCCACTTACTTTTATTTGAATTATTCATATAAAGAGGCCAGTTTATGCCATTTTAGTAGATTACTTCAGTGTCCCACCTTTTATGACTGAAAAATCTTATATTAAAAAAATGATATCCATGTTAACCTCCATAAGATAAGAATTTAGCAGCTTCTCACATTTCTTGAGTTCCCCATCCACACCCACCATACGGATATTGTCTAAAATTTGAAACTATGGATAAACTACGGATTGTTATATTTCCCTTCTTTTTTTTTTTGGTTTTAATTTTTCTTCCCAGATCACTATTAATTTTACAAAAGTGTTTGATCCCCTTGAATGTGTGCCTTTGTGAAGAAAAACTTCTGAAGCAATTGTATGCTAGAGAATATTTTTATCATGCCTTCATATATGAATGACAGTTTGGCTAGAAATTAAATTTTGGATTCTAAGTTCTTTTTCTTCAATACTCTAAAAATACTACTTCATTATCTTCTTGCATCAACGTTGCTGCACGAAAATCAAATGTCATCTGATTTTTGTTCTTTCATATATGATCTATATTTTTCTTTTAGAAGTTTTAGAATTTTCTCCATGCATCTCATTATAATATATCCAGATATAATCTCCACCCGTCATCTCTTCTCTTTCAATCTGAAGGTTTTCATCTTTTTCTGATCCTGGCAAATTACCTCCATTACGTATTTAAATACTTATTTGTGATGGCTTTAGTCTCTACCGGTTAAAACAGAGTTTTCCAGGTGGAATCAGAAAATAGAGATAAACACACTGATAATAATCCTGAGTGTTACCTGTGCTAATAAGCTTAAGGTCCATATACTTGAGACCCTTTTCCCCACCTCCTTACAAACCTATTGGATTTGAGTACCTCTACCACTAAAAGGCTATATTTACTTGGTATACCCTTTTATGTTTTTCTATCTCAGCCATTCATGGTCAGATTTTTCTGACTCAGCCCTCATGACCAACTCTTGCTTCCAAAGTCCTGCTTCTCCCTGAGGGATCTGTTTGTTAAAAGTATGCATAAAGAAGGTATTGGGCTGGCTGAGTGGCGCATTGGTTAGGAGTTGGCTTGGGACGCCAGCTCTGAGCAGCAGGCCCGGGTTTCAGATCCCACATGAGGGCCAGTGACGCTGCGCCCTCTACAGCTAAGATGGTGAACAACAGCTCGACCTGGAGCTGGGCTGCCGTGAGTCACCGACGACGGTGAAAGCTGCAGTGGGGCTGGCCAGCAGCGGGTGTGAGCTTTCATGAGCTGCCATGAGCTGCCGTAAGCGGCCGACCAGTGGCTGGTGAGCAATTGCCTCACCCGGGAAGAGCGCAATGATAAATACCAACTTGGGCCAGTGAAGTGACGTCCTCCACAACTAGACTGAAGAACAAAAGGACAGCAACTTGTCTGTTCCCCTTCCCCGATTCCCCAACACTGTTCCCCTCCCCCAATTCCCCAATAAAATCTTTGAAAAAAAAATTCTAAAAAAAAAGAAGGTATCAGCAGGCTCCTGTGGGAGACTGGACTATTTCCAATGAATAATGAGCCTGGATTCAATGAAATATTTTGCTTGCTCAAAGACTCTCTTGCTTTTTCCTGGTATAATAAATCAAAGTTTTAATTTGTGCATTTCAATAAAGGAGGATGAATTTTAAAACCCCTTTCAATTTATATACAGATATCATCATCAATGTGGATCTTTCGGCAGTCGTGGCGTATTGATACAGCCTTGGACTGGGAGTCAGAGGGCCAAGGATAGCTGGAGGCCAGGAACAGGGTAGTGATTAAGTGACCCCTAGGGTCTTTCTGATGCTGATTCTATAACTCTACGAGACCAACTTGACTTCCAATTCTGGCTTCCCCATTATTTCATCGTGTGAATTTGTGCAAGGGAATTCTCGTCACTGCCTCTGGTTCTCCATCCATATAGGGTAACATTTGGAAAACCTCTACAGCCCCATCCAGCTCTGAAAAACAAAGTTGGAAGTTGAGTACCTTGTGGTTCTATAGCACTATGGCTTGGTGAAATGTTTGTAATAAGCTCCAAAGATTCTTAGAGACATTCTGAAAGCCAGAGCCATTAGCATCTGCTCCCAAATTTTAAGGGCTGGTCCAGGATTATCTTGGCTTCTCACTTTCCAGTGGTGTCAGACAAAAACTTGCTGCAATGCTTTTAACTGAGTCTTTAGAATTAAACCTAAAACACACAATAAGAGATCCTATTGCCTGCTGATTTGATGTTAACTATGTCAGTTTCTACAATCAAACCAGCGTTTGCCATCCCAAGAAATTCAGCAAACTGGTAAAATATCTAAACATTTTAGTGTATATTGCTAAAGTTTTATAGGTCTAACTTATGGTTGCAATTTTTTTTGAAATTATTTTACTTATTTATGAAATAAAACACAAATCATATTGAGCACATTGAGATTTTCATCAGGAGTTATCTTTTATAATACAAGTGTTTTATTTTCAAAGTAAAATAAAATTTTGGAGTTATGATTATTATTAATTTATAGATAACAATGATAAACACTGCTCAATACTGTTAAGTAAGGTTTTCATATTTTCTAAGTCAAAACTTTTCCTGTGGTTATCCTTCATTGTAAGAAAAATTCCTCAGTCTGTATGAAATTTCCTGTTGAATTGTGGGTCTTAGTCAATTGCAAGCCCACTCTTCATGTAATACAACCTGTTAAAAACAACTGCAAAAATAATTCCTCCTGGCTTAATTAGTAATCTAATTTGTACATTTCAGTAAAATAAAATAAAACTTCCAATTTAGAAACAGAGATCATTACAAGTGCGGGTCTTTGAGGAGGAATGGATACTTATTGATAGAATGTTGATAGGAAAGAAAGGTATTTCTTCAAACAGAAAGATAGCTGTGAAAGAAAGAAAAGTATCAGGGACATTTAACTGGCAAATCACAGAACATTTTTCTAAGTTAAAACTTAAAATTTTCCATCAACATGATTTGGGATGTCCAGCTTGGTGGCATAGTGGCATGGAAGGCAATGCTTTGTAGGAAAAAGAACCAAGGCCCAGCTTGCATAGTCCACCTTGATGTTGCTGCAGGCAAAGCTCGGGAATCACAAAGAAGAGGGGAGTTGAAGGCTTCGACTAGATCTAGAAAGGCCTGGGCCACAATACGGTACACAGAACCGCCCAAAGTCTTTGGCATCTTTGTATATATGTATATGTACATGTACACATACATACACACACATCATATACGAGGTCTGACAATTAACTTTGCGAACTTGCCACCGTGGGCTTACATTGGCAGCACTGCACAAATAGCTTGGTAACATTTCATAACCTTGGTGTATCAGTGTCTCACAGCTGTGTTCATGGCAACGTGTGGCAGTGTCTTACTGAGTGGCATTTATTATTGTTGTCGTATGTTTTTGTGTGCTATCACGAGCACATCTGAGCAAATTAGAACAATGAAAAAATATGAAATTTCTTGTTAAACTTGTCAAGAATGGAAATGAAATCAGGGACATGTTAGTCCAAGTTTATGGAGATAATGCCATGAAGAAAATGGCAGGGTACAAATGGATTAAACGTTTTTCTGAGGGGAGAGAACACGTCACTGATGAAGAGAGGTCAGGGCAGCCAGTAACGAGCAGACCTGATGAAAACATTGCAAATATTCATTGAATTGTACATCAAAAATATAGTCTGACTGTGAGAAGCATAGCAGACCAAGTGAACATCAATAGAGAAACAGTTAGGAAAATCTTAACTGAAAATCTTGGCATGAGAAAGGTGTGTGCAAAAATGGTCCTGAAGGAGCTCACTGATGAACAAAAGCAAAGGAGAGTTGAAGTTTGCCAAGACCTTTTGGAGAGGCAAGGTGATGTTTTGGGCCATGTTATCACTGGTGATGAAACACGGATGTACCAATACGACCTGAAACAAAGTGTCCAAGTGCACAATGGAAGTCAGCCAGTTCTCCATAACCAAAAAAGTTCTGTCAAGAGTCAAAACAATGTTGCTAACCTTTTTTAATATCAGAGGGATTATTCATTATGAATTTGTACCAACTGGACAAACAGTCAAGTTTACTATTATTTGAAAGCACTGAAAAGGCTGCGTGAAAAATACGAAAATGACCTGAACTTTTCACCAACAATTCATGGCTCTTGCATCACAACAATGCACCAGCTCACGTGGCACTGTCTGTGAAGGGGTTTTTACCAGTAAACAAATAACTGTATTGGAACACGTTCCCTACTCATCTGATCTGGCCCCCGGTAACTTCTTTCTTTAACCAAAGATAAAGGAAATGTTGAAAGGAAGACATTTTTATGACATTCAGTATATCCAGGGTAATATGATGACAGCTCTGATGGGTATTGAAGGGTGGACTAGGTGCTGGCATCAGTGTATAGCTTCCCAAGGGGAGTACTTCAAAGATGACCATAGTGATATTCAGCCATGAGGTATGTAGCACTTTTTCTAGGATGACTTCATGAACTTAATTGTCATACCTCGTATACTTGTACAAAGTAGGCTGTGTCTTTAGTGCTTCTCAAAAGAAACACTGTTGGCATTTTATAAATGCAATGCTCCAATGTGCTGAACCACTCCGTGTATTGCAGGATATTTACCACCTCTAGTTCTCCATCCACAAAACGCTAGCAACCCCACCCCAGTTATTATAACAACTAAAAATAACTGAGCAGGTTCTTGACAGCCCCCTAGAGGGCGGTACTCCCTCTGGCTGATTACCAATGGCACCTGATAATCTCTAGTCTAGTTCATTTCTGAGAAGTGTTATTTTCCTCTATGTGTTATGCATTTTCACCGTATGGAAGAATACACTGGGGGGAAAGAACCTATTATATTTCGAAAGGCTTGTGAAATACCATTCATTTTTCGTGTCTTGGATCCACGATCACTGCCATCTGGAAGATTTCTTTGATCTCGCCAAACATAGGTGATTCCTCCTCTGGTCTACCCTAGACCCAACTTATTCCTTTATTACAGCAGTTGCCATATTGCTGTCATTACCTGAATTTGTCCTCCCCTTCCACCACAGGCTGTGAGCTCTTTGAGAACACAGACTGTGCCTTATTTATTCTCTATCGCAAGTAAACAACATAATTCTGGCATATCACAGGCACTCTGTAAATTGTTGCCAAATGAATAAATGGATGAGAGAATAGCTGAGTTCAATCTATTGCATTTTTCACATGAACATTTTCTCTCCAAAGGAATTTTCATATTTTTAGCTTAATGAACAGAAATAGAGAGCTAAGAGTTTGTCAGTTGATAATAATGACAAAACAACAGAAATAATAGTAAGTAGCATTAAGAGTAATAATCATAGTATCAGAATAAATATTATTACCTAACATCTTACTATGTGCCATGCATTATCTAAGCACTTTATTTATCTTCTTTCATTTAATCCTCACAGCAGGGCAGGAACTAGGGTAAGGGAAGTGAGGTACCTAGGATGCAGAATTTAAGGAGGCTTCACAGCTACTGCTTGACCCCGAGAGTGAGTGCTTGCTGCGCCCTAGTCCCAGCCCTGCCCCACAATAATTATTTTTATTCTCATTTTATAGGTGAATAACTAAGCTCAAAGAGTTAAAATAACATGACCACTCAGGCAGGCAGTAAGTGATGAAGTCGAGATCAAACCGAAGCCTACCTTATGCTGAAGAATACGCTTTTAATCAGGTGCCAGGCTGGGAACTCGTTTCTACCAGTTCACACTAGATGAGTACAGAACCAGAGAGAAAGCATTTATAAAGTTTATAGCAATTTGCATTGCTGGTACAACCAAGTCCACGATCAACGTACCCATCGCCTTGAAGGGGACACACATATAACCGTACCAACACACCATGGAGTGGGAAAAACAAACAAATCAGTCCTTTGACCCAGGTAGTTTGAGAGAGAGAGAGTGCCGAATCCTAACCACTAGACCACCAGGGAACCTTGACCCAGGTAGTTTGAGAAGCATTGCATTAGGAAATGGGGCCACATATTTTTTTTTGGGGGGGAAATATATATATATATATATATATATATATATATATATATATATATATATTTTGCATTTACAAGATGAGCTGAAAGACAGGGTACTAAGAATAAGCTAATAATGTGAAGCTTCTCAGTTTCTACACTTAATTATTTAACTTTCTTTTTCTTTTTAAACAATTTTGGTATCTCATGTGCGTAGGCTGGAGTTGTTTGCATCATAATCTGTTGTTCCTGATGCAGTCTCAGCATCACATATGGCCCTCTTTTATTTTATTTATTGATGTTGATATGATATAATACTACAATGAACACCCATGGGCCACCATCTAACCCAGGAATCAGACCAATTCCATTAACTTACAGCAATGTGGGCACTCCTCCATAGCGCCCTCTGCTTCCCTCAACCCGTCCTCAACATGCTGTAGCTGTGGGTGGTTATGCATGGAGTTGTAATTCTGTCATTTTCATGGTGATAGTGTTTCATGATGTGAATATATTAATTTTTTCCTGGGTGGGCGTTGGGGTTGGATGCCTTTTCTGTATCTATTGGTATGATCGAATGCTTTTTATTTTTCATCCTCTTAGTCAGGTGTATCACATTTCATTAATGTTTGTATATGTTGAAATGTCCTTGCAACCCAGGGATATATCTCACTTGATCATGGTGTGTGATCCTTTTAATCAATGTGCTGCTCAATACAGCTTGCTAATATTTTGTTGAGAATTTTTTTTAATCAATGTGCTGCTAAATACAGCTTGCTAATATTTTGTTGAGAATTTTTGTATCTATGTTTATCAGGGATATTGGCCTATAGTTTTCTTTTCTTGCAGTGTCCTTATCTGGCTTTGGTATCAGAGTAATGTAGACCTCGTAAAATAAGTTTGGGAGTGTTCTCTCCTCTTCAATGTTTCAGGAGAGTCTGAAAAGGACTGGTGTTAATTATTCTTTAAATGTTTGGTAGAATTAACTAATGAAACCATCAGTGTTGGGCTTTTTTTTTGTTGTTAAGAGGTTTTTAATTATTGATTCAATCTTCTTAGTCACTCTTGGTCTGTTCAGATTTTCTATTTCTTCATGATTTAGTCTTGGTAGGTTGTATGTTTCTAGGAATTTATCCATTTTCAGTTTTCCTCTTGTAACTGATTTCTAGTTTCATACCATTGTGGTCAGAAGAGATGCTTGATATAACTTAAATCTTCCTAAACTTGTTAAAACTTGTTTTATGGCTGAACATGTGATCTACCCTAGGAAATGTCCCTATGTGCTTGAGAAGGATATGTATTCTGCTGCTGTTGGGTGGACTGTTCTGTATGTATCTTGGGTCCATATGCTCCAACATGTAGTTTAAGTCCTATATTTCATTATTGATTATCTGACTGGATTATCTATCCATTATTGAAAATAGGGTATTGAAGCTCCCTACTGTTATCGTATTGCTGGCTATTTCTCCCTTCAAATCTGTTAATATTTGCTTTATGTACGTAGGTGCTCCCATGTTGGGTGGGAATTCTTAAGATTGTATAGTTGTATGCCTTCTTGATTTTGCAGATCCTGACTGGGTGCCGACAGCCTCCTGTTTGTTCTTCTCAGGGCAGTGCTGAATACTCAGATTTGTGCATTTTCTCCAAATCCTGCAGAGTTGGGTCAGCTTTCTGTACATGCTCACTAGTCCTCTGCAAAGGCTCTTGTACATACAGAGAGCTGGCCATAGGGTGAGGGCCCACCAAGTGTTGGGGGTGCCTATGGGTCAGTTGGAGTGAACCAGGTGAGGTGACCACAGGGGCAACTGGGTGAGCTTCCTGATGAAATCCGTGAAGCAGTTAGTTGTGTCCTCATCCCTTTGACGCCCTTTCAGAGCCCTGACTGCTGTTTTCCTAGCTGCTCCTCAGTCTCACAGCACACTTCACCCATCTGGGGGCAGGAGGGAGAGTGGTGGTAAGAAAGAACTGGTCTCTTTGGTGGCATCCCACACAGCTGGGAAAGCTAAACAATCACTTACGTGCTCTCGTTTTCCCCTGTGGGAGAAATTATGGGTGGGGAAATTCTTTTGGCAGTGATCTGTGCCACCTTAGGGGATTGAGTGAAACTGTTCCTCTTATCCTCTTCAATGTGTCCAATCTCAGACTTTTTTTTTTTTNTGATGAACAAAAGCAAAGGAGAGTTGAAGTTTGCCAAGACCTTTTGGAGAGGCAAGGTGATGTTTTGGGCCATGTTATCACTGGTGATGAAACACGGATGTACCAATACGACCTGAAACAAAGTGTCCAAGTGCACAATGGAAGTCAGCCAGTTCTCCATAACCAAAAAAGTTCTGTCAAGAGTCAAAACAATGTTGCTAACCTTTTTTAATATCAGAGGGATTATTCATTATGAATTTGTACCAACTGGACAAACAGTCAAGTTTACTATTATTTGAAAGCACTGAAAAGGCTGCGTGAAAAATACGAAAATGACCTGAACTTTTCACCAACAATTCATGGCTCTTGCATCACAACAATGCACCAGCTCACGTGGCACTGTCTGTGAAGGGGTTTTTACCAGTAAACAAATAACTGTATTGGAACACGTTCCCTACTCATCTGATCTGGCCCCCGGTAACTTCTTTCTTTAACCAAAGATAAAGGAAATGTTGAAAGGAAGACATTTTTATGACATTCAGTATATCCAGGGTAATATGATGACAGCTCTGATGGGTATTGAAGGGTGGACTAGGTGCTGGCATCAGTGTATAGCTTCCCAAGGGGAGTACTTCAAAGATGACCATAGTGATATTCAGCCATGAGGTATGTAGCACTTTTTCTAGGATGACTTCATGAACTTAATTGTCATACCTCGTATACTTGTACAAAGTAGGCTGTGTCTTTAGTGCTTCTCAAAAGAAACACTGTTGGCATTTTATAAATGCAATGCTCCAATGTGCTGAACCACTCCGTGTATTGCAGGATATTTACCACCTCTAGTTCTCCATCCACAAAACGCTAGCAACCCCACCCCAGTTATTATAACAACTAAAAATAACTGAGCAGGTTCTTGACAGCCCCCTAGAGGGCGGTACTCCCTCTGGCTGATTACCAATGGCACCTGATAATCTCTAGTCTAGTTCATTTCTGAGAAGTGTTATTTTCCTCTATGTGTTATGCATTTTCACCGTATGGAAGAATACACTGGGGGGAAAGAACCTATTATATTTCGAAAGGCTTGTGAAATACCATTCATTTTTCGTGTCTTGGATCCACGATCACTGCCATCTGGAAGATTTCTTTGATCTCGCCAAACATAGGTGATTCCTCCTCTGGTCTACCCTAGACCCAACTTATTCCTTTATTACAGCAGTTGCCATATTGCTGTCATTACCTGAATTTGTCCTCCCCTTCCACCACAGGCTGTGAGCTCTTTGAGAACACAGACTGTGCCTTATTTATTCTCTATCGCAAGTAAACAACATAATTCTGGCATATCACAGGCACTCTGTAAATTGTTGCCAAATGAATAAATGGATGAGAGAATAGCTGAGTTCAATCTATTGCATTTTTCACATGAACATTTTCTCTCCAAAGGAATTTTCATATTTTTAGCTTAATGAACAGAAATAGAGAGCTAAGAGTTTGTCAGTTGATAATAATGACAAAACAACAGAAATAATAGTAAGTAGCATTAAGAGTAATAATCATAGTATCAGAATAAATATTATTACCTAACATCTTACTATGTGCCATGCATTATCTAAGCACTTTATTTATCTTCTTTCATTTAATCCTCACAGCAGGGCAGGAACTAGGGTAAGGGAAGTGAGGTACCTAGGATGCAGAATTTAAGGAGGCTTCACAGCTACTGCTTGACCCCGAGAGTGAGTGCTTGCTGCGCCCTAGTCCCAGCCCTGCCCCACAATAATTATTTTTATTCTCATTTTATAGGTGAATAACTAAGCTCAAAGAGTTAAAATAACATGACCACTCAGGCAGGCAGTAAGTGATGAAGTCGAGATCAAACCGAAGCCTACCTTATGCTGAAGAATACGCTTTTAATCAGGTGCCAGGCTGGGAACTCGTTTCTACCAGTTCACACTAGATGAGTACAGAACCAGAGAGAAAGCATTTATAAAGTTTATAGCAATTTGCATTGCTGGTACAACCAAGTCCACGATCAACGTACCCATCGCCTTGAAGGGGACACACATATAACCGTACCAACACACCATGGAGTGGGAAAAACAAACAAATCAGTCCTTTGACCCAGGTAGTTTGAGAGAGAGAGAGTGCCGAATCCTAACCACTAGACCACCAGGGAACCTTGACCCAGGTAGTTTGAGAAGCATTGCATTAGGAAATGGGGCCACATATTATATATATATATATATATATATATATATATATATATATATATATATATATATATATATGATTTCTTTGCATTTACAAGATGAGCTGAAAGACAGGGTACTAAGAATAAGCTAATAATGTGAAGCTTCTCAGTTTCTACACTTAATTATTTAACTTTCTTTTTCTTTTTAAACAATTTTGGTATCTCATGTGCGTAGGCTGGAGTTGTTTGCATCATAATCTGTTGTTCCTGATGCAGTCTCAGCATCACATATGGCCCTCTTTTATTTTATTTATTGATGTTGATATGATATAATACTACAATGAACACCCATGGGCCACCATCTAACCCAGGAATCAGACCAATTCCATTAACTTACAGCAATGTGGGCACTCCTCCATAGCGCCCTCTGCTTCCCTCAACCCGTCCTCAACATGCTGTAGCTGTGGGTGGTTATGCATGGAGTTGTAATTCTGTCATTTTCATGGTGATAGTGTTTCATGATGTGAATATATTAATTTTTTCCTGGGTGGGCGTTGGGGTTGGATGCCTTTTCTGTATCTATTGGTATGATCGAATGCTTTTTATTTTTCATCCTCTTAGTCAGGTGTATCACATTTCATTAATGTTTGTATATGTTGAAATGTCCTTGCAACCCAGGGATATATCTCACTTGATCATGGTGTGTGATCCTTTTAATCAATGTGCTGCTCAATACAGCTTGCTAATATTTTGTTGAGAATTTTTTTTAATCAATGTGCTGCTAAATACAGCTTGCTAATATTTTGTTGAGAATTTTTGTATCTATGTTTATCAGGGATATTGGCCTATAGTTTTCTTTTCTTGCAGTGTCCTTATCTGGCTTTGGTATCAGAGTAATGTAGACCTCGTAAAATAAGTTTGGGAGTGTTCTCTCCTCTTCAATGTTTCAGGAGAGTCTGAAAAGGACTGGTGTTAATTATTCTTTAAATGTTTGGTAGAATTAACTAATGAAACCATCAGTGTTGGGCTTTTTTTTTGTTGTTAAGAGGTTTTTAATTATTGATTCAATCTTCTTAGTCACTCTTGGTCTGTTCAGATTTTCTATTTCTTCATGATTTAGTCTTGGTAGGTTGTATGTTTCTAGGAATTTATCCATTTTCAGTTTTCCTCTTGTAACTGATTTCTAGTTTCATACCATTGTGGTCAGAAGAGATGCTTGATATAACTTAAATCTTCCTAAACTTGTTAAAACTTGTTTTATGGCTGAACATGTGATCTACCCTAGGAAATGTCCCTATGTGCTTGAGAAGGATATGTATTCTGCTGCTGTTGGGTGGACTGTTCTGTATGTATCTTGGGTCCATATGCTCCAACATGTAGTTTAAGTCCTATATTTCATTATTGATTATCTGACTGGATTATCTATCCATTATTGAAAATAGGGTATTGAAGCTCCCTACTGTTATCGTATTGCTGGCTATTTCTCCCTTCAAATCTGTTAATATTTGCTTTATGTACGTAGGTGCTCCCATGTTGGGTGGGAATTCTTAAGATTGTATAGTTGTATGCCTTCTTGATTTTGCAGATCCTGACTGGGTGCCGACAGCCTCCTGTTTGTTCTTCTCAGGGCAGTGCTGAATACTCAGATTTGTGCATTTTCTCCAAATCCTGCAGAGTTGGGTCAGCTTTCTGTACATGCTCACTAGTCCTCTGCAAAGGCTCTTGTACATACAGAGAGCTGGCCATAGGGTGAGGGCCCACCAAGTGTTGGGGGTGCCTATGGGTCAGTTGGAGTGAACCAGGTGAGGTGACCACAGGGGCAACTGGGTGAGCTTCCTGATGAAATCCGTGAAGCAGTTAGTTGTGTCCTCATCCCTTTGACGCCCTTTCAGAGCCCTGACTGCTGTTTTCCTAGCTGCTCCTCAGTCTCACAGCACACTTCACCCATCTGGGGGCAGGAGGGAGAGTGGTGGTAAGAAAGAACTGGTCTCTTTGGTGGCATCCCACACAGCTGGGAAAGCTAAACAATCACTTACGTGCTCTCGTTTTCCCCTGTGGGAGAAATTATGGGTGGGGAAATTCTTTTGGCAGTGATCTGTGCCACCTTAGGGGATTGAGTGAAACTGTTCCTCTTATCCTCTTCAATGTGTCCAATCTCAGACTTTTTTTTTTTTTCCTCCAATATGCTGGAACTTCTCTGCAGACTCCTGGACTTCCACAAAGGCACTCTCATGCATGGGTGATGGTCTAAATTGGTGTTCTTTAGGGGGAAGATGATAGAAGACTCTTATTTTGCCGTGTTGATGCTGTCACCCCAAAAACATTTCCAAGGAAGATTTCCATGGAAGGAATTTTTACATTTTAGTGTAGTCAAATTGACCCATCTTATTTTATAGTTAACATTGTATTGTCTTGTTTAAGAAATTCTTATCTATGCCAAGGTGAACTATATGTTCCTTTATATTTTCTTCTAAAAATTTTACAGTTTTGTTGTTGACACGTGGGTCCAAAAGGAGTTGATATTTGTGTATGGTATGAGGTAGCAATCCCATTTAATTTTTCCATGTAAAAAATAGTTTTTCAGGCCCATTTTTCCTCTTTTCTACTCTGATCTTCTATGTTTCTTTTGTCATTGTGAAAATTCCTTATATAAGTGGATTTGTTTCTGTGCTTTCAATTGAGCTCTCTTATGGGCCTTATTTTCTATATAAGCCTTAGAGTCAAGAAGTGAAATGCTAGTAGTAGCTGGTACAAAAGGAGGTATGTACAGTTATTAAGAATTGACCAAGCATTGTGTTTGGCAACTTACATGCATTTTCTATTTTAATCCTGGCAATGTTCTCCACGTTTCGCATCATTATCCGTTACATCACATAGAAAGAAACTAAAGCTCAGGGAGATGGTGTGATCTGCTTAATCTCAATCGGCCTGGAGATGGTGGGAGCCAGAATATGAATCCAAATTCTGTGTGTGTGTGTGTGTGTGTGTTTTATTATACGATATTGTTTTCCTAAATCATCTAAATTAAATTAATTCATTACTTTAAGAATTGGAGCAGGAATAAGGTCAATGTAAGAATAATTCTATAATTTAATTTAGGCTTTTCTTAGAGTTGGAAGACAGATTTTGGAACACAGAGTGAAGATGAAACATGCAGGCATCTGGAGGCCTGTCCTTGGCATTCAGAAATGGGCTTTGGGCCACAGGCTTATTGTGCCACCTACCAGCTGGTGGGGTTGGGTAGTCATGTACCACCAAGTCTTATTCTCATTGGCTGAAGGAGTAGATAAGGCGGAGCCTATGGCAATGTGCTGGAGTGAAAAGAGCAGAATCCAGAAAGATTGAAATTTAGTTCTGGTGCTGCCATTTACTTGCTGTGTACGAGTACACTTGCACAATTACTTTCCCTATATAAGCCTTAAGTCCCATACCTACAAAACAGAGAAAATACCCCCCCTCCCCCACCACCACCTTGTATGGCTGTTGTCAGAACTGGAAATATCTACTAAATGTCTCGCATAGCGGTCAGCACGCATCAGGCAATTTATAACAAACAGCTCTTTTCTTTCTCTTACCTGTTTCTCAGCTATTTTCCAGAAGTACTGTACCCTGTAGGGATTAGTGTTTTGTCAGTGAGAACTTCAACTCTCCAGACAACTAAGCACAGGCCTTCCCACTCTGACCACACGCAAGAAAAGATCAAACATTTATGGTTTTTCCAGAATGGCTTCAAATGAGAAGCCATCCCTCGCAGGACAGGAAAAAGGCTGCAGCTTCCTAGCATGGTACTTGGCTGTATCACATTTGCTTTCATATCTTACACCTTGCCTGTGTCAGAGGAAAATTAAGGTATAAGATGCTGGACGGAAAAAGGATAGCTGAGGTTCACTAACGCAGCCTATTTACTGTGCTGAGAAAAAGACCCAGAGAGAACAAGGGAGTCATCTAGGGCCATACAGTGACCTGTAGTAGACTTTTATACACCCAGCTGCCTCTCCTACCACAAGCCACTCTCAGTATCCTACTCAAATCTCGACAATTGCCTCCTGTTAAGAATCAGCTACTCCCACTCCTTTGCTATCTGGATACAGCCTTGTCTTTTAGCTTCAAGGAAAATGGTTACTAAAAGATTCAGCAGACTTAAAATAGCAACTGCATGCCCTAAATAACAGTCAATATATGTGCAGCACCATATAGGTGCTATACAAGTTTTAGCTCATTTAATCTTCACAACCATCTCAAGAAGTAGATACTATGACCATACCTGTTTTGGAGATGAGGAGGCTGGGGCACTGAGATGTTATACAACTTTACTGAAGTTACCTGGTTCCTGAGTTTACATTTTTATCTACTTGGATACAGTGCTTTATTTACTCTGATGCAAGAGAACAGAACCTATAATAACAAAAAAGAGTCCAAGAGGTTTACAGCTCAAAAAAGAAAAGTTAGGTTGCAGGATAACTAGAAAACTCTCAGGGTTAGATTCAAGACATATAGCATCACTGTGCTTACTTTCTATTTTTCTCCCTGGACTTAATTCTCAGGGTGGGAGTCCCCAAGCAAATGGCTCAAATACCATTACACTGTTATTCAAAGAAGTTCAAGGAACCCTTTCTGGTAAATTTGATGACATAAAAGTACTGAAAGAGTACCTGAAGTTGCAAGGGTACAAGCTCTAAGAAATGCCCAATTATAGAAATTAAATATAGAAATATGTAGCCTACGTTTCCTTAATTAATTCATATGCATGTAACTAAGTAGAATTTACATATACACTATAACTGTATATTATATAAGTAAGACTTCTTCACTGTCAGGTCAGACTATATTACCTGAGTCTTGCAGTTATGAGGTTTCAGAGGGAAGCAACAGCCTTAAAACAGTAATGAGTATTTACAAAATTAGTCTCTAAACACCCTTCCCATGGGTGTTTAACATCTATCCCTACCCATTACGTTATTACCTATCAGTCTCACTATTTTTTATATGTTAAGTATTTTGTGTAAACTGCCAACCATGTCACCCAAATCAAATCCAAAGTGAGACTAGTCATTTTGGAAAAGATGTAAGGTTTCATAAAGTTGTTGAGAGTAATGTTAGGTGCTGCTTGGATGATACACAAAGCTGTTCACAAATCAGTAAGCCGGCAGACATTGTCCAGTTGAAATGCAGAAGAGAAATAAGAAATAGTTGATGACAGGATAGGTGTTCACAGGAGGCTGATTTAAACATCAAGGCCCCTTGGAGGAATTAATGAAGTCCCTTTTCTCTTTCTTTTTTTTTTGTTGCTAAAAATATATGATCTTATTTATTATAATACAGTGAATTTCAAATGTGAAATGAAAAATATTATAATATATTATGAGACAATTTTGCTTAGAAAAGACAATTCCCTCTCAAATTCTAAGACTTAACTCATTTTTGCAACTATAACCTGGTGTCTCTTTTTATGTTCAAATTCCCTCTTCTTACCTGGACACTAGTCAGATTGGATTAGGGGCCACCACAATGGCCTCATATTAACTTAATTAGCTCTTTAAACGCCCCATCTCCAAATGCATATTCTGAGGTGCTAGGGGTCAGGGCTTCAACATACGAATTTTGGGGGAACACACTTTAGCCCATATCACAAACCTTCCGGAGAAGCCCTGCATGGCAGCTGGACATATCTTCCGAGTCATCTGCTGTGTTTACTAACAACACTCGATGAAGAATCTTACCATATTATTCTCCACCTTCGTCACTTCCGCCTTTTTTCTCATTCTCACTGCTCTGGCCTTGCGATTCCAAATCAAGTATCAGTGCTTTCATTCTTGCCTTGGGCTCTGCTTTCTAAGGGAACTGGGCTAACATAGTGGCTCATCCAAGGTGACAGCTGAGCGAGGACTCAAGCCCTTTAGCTCCAAATCTCATGATCTTTTCATTACCTCAAATTTGTCACTCATTCATCCATGTTTTACGGGGCCCGTGACAAGCAAGGCATTGCCAGGCACTAACGAAATACTGTTATAGACAAGAAATTACCCTGAAATCAGGGACTCACAATCGAGTGGGGAGATGGGACCACATACGACATGAGTACAATGAAACATGGAAACATGACTTCCTTAGCAAAAACGGCTCCTTGTCCTTTAGAAAGATTTTATATATTTTGCAAACTTATTTCTAGATGCCAGGTTCTAGGATATTCCATTTGGTGGATAGAGAAGGCATTATACATAAATAAAACCAAGCACCCAGAAATTATACACCGACAGGGCAGATACAATACCTGAGATGAATAGTCGTGTTAAAGACCAAAGGATTATGAGACATGTTCATAACACAAACCTCCCAGAAGCCCTTGACAGCGTCTGAGCTCATCTTTTGGGTGAGCTGCTATGTTTACTAATAATTCACAGGGAAGCCTGGATAGCAGGGTGGTAAAGTAAACAGGACAAAAGATTAATAGATATTTTTATTAAATAAAAAAGTGGTACCTGGTTAGGAAAATCAGCAAAGAGTATGGACCAAAAAAATTAACGGAAAAAATAAAACAAATGGCCAATAAGTATTTTTTAAAGCGTATATTTAAATACTTCCAACAAACGTGAAAATGTATGAAAAAAATTTAATTCTTGGAAATAAACAACATAACATCAATATTTTTCACACAATAATTTGGCAAAGATAAAAATGGTAATACTACTTAAATTGGCAAGAGTGTAATGATATGGCTATTTATACATATTCACTACAATTAAGAATTAAAATTGGTAAAACTTTCTGGAAAGCAATTTGGAACTAAGTTTCAAATGCTCAGTTAGTTTAAATTTGTTGAACCAGCACCACCATTTCATTTCATTTCATTTATATATCTTAGGGAAATAAATAGATATGGACCAAAAACCTCATTATAGAATTTTTTCTTAGTATTTTTACCAATATTTTTTAAATATAAAAAAAAATACAAAGAATAATATGAAGAGTGATAATGTACTCATCACTAAAAATTTAAAGAAGCATAGAAAAATGAAAACAAAAGTGGTTTCATGAGATGGTAGAACTCTGATTCTGTTTTTTGTTTTTTTTAAATTTTGATTATATTTTTGCTATTGTAATCTTTTGTGCAATAGAATAAGATTTAGTATGAATTTTTTAATTCTTTTGATTCCTTCACAGTTGGGCCTGTGGTCAAGAGTCTTCATTCCTAGAAACCTAAGTTCAAATACTGGCCCCTTCAGCCCCAGTGTGGCCTTGGCAAGTTACTCTATCTCTCCAAGCCTCACACCCTTAACTGCAAAATAGCAATAACTATACTGGATTTGAAAAGTTGCTATGAGATTCGGTCAAGGTCACCTATGTAAAGCCTCTTGTGCAAAGCAGTTACTAAGTGAGAAAGCTCTTTCCTACCATCCCCCAGTATGAATTCAGGTGGGTTTCTGGAGTAAGTCCACTTTGGGTTCCCTTATGGGGGGTCTTTGCTACAGTGGAAGGGCTTCCAGCCTGAATTCCAGAGCAGCAATATCTAGATGAGCCGACACTCTTCTTGTTAACGTTGCCTCCACTGAGGATGCACACCTCGAAGAACTCAAGAGCTTGGTCTGTGAGTTGCTCTGTTCTGAGGGAATTTCCTCGAGATTATGCAGGGCACCTTTTTTATTTCTCAGACACCTTTGCCACTGCCTTTCATCTCAGGGCCTAGCAGAAGAGAGTTTGATTAGACCTGTCAGCATCTCTAAGGAGGCCACTTAAGAGTCATTTGAAGAATTCTCACACCCAAGAGCATCTCAGAGCAGCTGGGAAGACCCAAGCAACCTTGAATTGTAGTCCATGACTAGCCTCAGACTGGTAGCTTTCTAATGAAAAAGGGCCTGGTCTGTGCAGGATTGTCAAAGTGTCTCTCTAAGTATGAATAGGCGGTTTTGCAATGCATCACAGGAGTAGGAAATTCCAGGACTAATCAGACAGGGAGTTCTCTTTCTGCATGAAACATTATCATCATTAATTATAATATTGATAAATATATAATACGTAGAAAACAGTATTAAGTAACAAACTCTTATTATGCTCCAGACACTCTGCTAGAGGCATTACTTATGTCATATCTAACCTTCTACGAGATCTATATCATCACCTTGCAAACTAGAAATTATTATTCTTCATTCATTTATAAATGAGGAAACTGAGGTTTGTGGAGGCTAAATGGCTTTTTAAAGGTCACTCGATGGAAGATCCTTGATTAAAATTTAGGTCTATTTTATTTCAAATCCTGTGCTTTTAAAAAATTACCCTAACTGCTTCTCGATAAACATAAAGATAGTTTGAAGGGGCAGACATATGGGCAGTTGCTAATATTAAGAGCCAAGATATGAGGAAAATAGCCAATTTCCCTGGGCTGATGTTTGAGTTAAAAGGTTCTTGCTGGTATGAGCCACAGTTAAACCGGCACCAATTAGAGTCAAGTGTAATGAAAAATAAATACAGCTGAGCTGTTAGACTAGCTGCTATGGTCCAGCATCTGTCAGCACTTCTATTATACATTGAGTTTTTTCAAGGAATTATAAGGGTTGTAAAATATGTGCTATGGTGGAACTTGGCAGGAAAAAAAAGTTTCCATTTAAAAAGCTTTTCAAACATATTTTCTAAAGTTTCAAAAAATTAGGTTTGACACTTTAGTCATGAAGTTAGCAACCATTTAAATAGCCTGACACCTTTTAATCAACTGCTGGAGTGAAAAAGTACGCATAACCAGGACACGCGCCTCCGTGGGGGTTCCCTCAGCCTCCACCAGGGGCTTCTGCCTCAGTGCTTTCTCCCTGACAGAGCTCTTCGTCTTTGCAGCAGTTGGAACAGCAGCAGCAGGCGCCATGTTCCAGGGGCCTGAAGAGGAGGCTGCGAGGGCCCCGCAAAAACCCTGGCTGCTGATGCTGGGGGACATTACATCTGACGCACCAAGATGGTCCTCAGGAACCCAATGCAGACCAGAGCTCAACATCTTTGGAATGACCTCCAGCCTGGAGGCTGACAACCATCGTAGAGAGGGCATGAAAAAGAGGCTGGAGCTGAGGAGGTGGGGGCCAGGGAGGCTTGAGAGAATGTAGGGGTTATATATAGTCTGGTTGCAGAAAAAGGAGAGTCAGAAGGTCTTGTTCTGGTTCTTATTAATTAGAAGGACTCTAGGCTTTTAGACTGAAAACCATGGTGCTGTGGTCTGAATGTTTGTGTTCCCCCCAAATTCATATTTTGAAATCCTATTTTCCAAAGGTGATGGCGTTAGCAGGTGGGGCCTTCCGAAGATAATTATTTCAGGGGGGCGGAGCCCTTAAGATTGGGATTAATGTCCTTATAAGAGACCCCCCCAGAGCTCCCTCACTCCTTCTGTCCTGAAGGGATGCAACCAGGAGTCTGTGAGCCAGAAAAAGGCCCTCAGCCAATTGCGCTGGCACCTCGATCTCAGACTTCCAGCCCCCAGAACTGTGAGAATTGAATTTCTGTTATTATATTTGTAAGCCACCCAGTCTGTGGTATTTTGTCATAGCAGCCCGAACGGACTAAGACACATGGCATGGCCCTTAGTTCTGCCGCCATCCTATCTTTTGACAATGTGCATGCTGCCTAATCACTTTGGGTTTTAGTTAATATAATTCTGAATTATATATATGCAGCTATAATGAGTGATAAATATAATGAACCATTTGCTGATCTCTTCCTAAGTAAAGATCCCTTCTTAATAGCCAGGCACTGTGAAGGGGAGAAACATGAGTGATATGTATTGCCTGTACACACAACCCTAAACAGCAGCTGGACCAAAGGGCATATTGATAAATGCCCACAACCAATGCACAAGGGGTACAACCAGTGGGCTGAAAACAAGCAAGCAGACTGCCCCAAAATTTCACCAGGAAAGTTCTGGGAAAAGAGCAAAAATTAAATTCCATCAGGAGCCTCACTTACCCAGAATTCCATTATTGCCCATCAGTATGGCCGTGCAGGGTCTTGGTGTGTCTGGTCCTAAGTTCACAACTAATGCTGTAGTCAACACTCAAAAAATGTTCCTGCATAAACCAGACAGGGACAGAGTGCATATCCTTGGAAATAGTATTCGTGAACTTGACCCTGTACAGTGCTTCCTGTGGAGGTCATTAAAATGCAGAGACTCTGGCCCTCTGCACAGATTCCCACTCTATAGGCAGCAACCCTGGGATCTGAATTTCTAAGAAGCTCTCCAGTATGTTCTGTCAGAAGCGGGCCACGTGGCCACACTTTGAAAAATACTGAATTTAAACTTCTCTGAAATAGCCATGTGAACCCAAAATGTCAGAGGTAGAGAGCTCTAATATAGCTTCATTTTATTGCTAAGGAGACTCGTGTGAAGAGGAGCAGATAGCTGCGTCAGTGTTGTGCTGGCATTGAACCTAGGCTGTCTCATTTCATCTTCACGGTGTGTCCTGAAGGCATGTAGATATATTCCAACTTGGGATCCGTATGTTAAGTAAGCTGTCTGTCTGCCCTGACACTTGGTAGCTGAAGTAATAAAAAGTAAAAAATAAGGAGTCTGCAGCCACTCTAAGAGCCACCGACACATCATTTAATTTGGGGGAGAGCTGCTTTCTCCACCCCGCAGGGAATACTTGAACATCTACTGCTCGTTCAAGCTCCTTCTCTTACTCCAGCCCTTCATGCTCAAAAAAATTCCTGCTCTTTTTCTATTCTTCATTCCGTTTCTCCATTAAGAAAATTGCCACAATCTCCCTCACCTTCCCCTCCACCAGCCACAGATGTACCTATACCCGTCCCCTCTCCAGGTCCTTTTCTCTAGTCTCTGATCTCTAAAAAGCCTCCTTTTTCTCCACTTCAGGACATCTTTCTCCCCGGAGGCCTTGGACTTGAGTTTCCCCACCATATTGGGTTCATTAATTTCTCACCATGCCCACCTGTGTCTTCAATCCTCATTCCATTGCTCTCCTCTCAGATTATAAACATGGTCAAGCCTCTTCTATACTAAACCATAACCGTTTTTGATATTATATTCCCTTTTAGTCACTTGCGTGACCTCTCTTCTTTCCCTCTCATCCAAACTTCTTGAAACAGTATTCTGTTCTCTCTCCATTTCTACCCACCTTTCACTATTCAGCCTATTTCAGTTTGGCCTCTAGTCACTTTCCTTTAGTAAAATTCATTTTACTAAAGTTACCAGTGATGCACGTTGGGCCAAATCCCATGGATATGTTCCAGTCATCCTTCATTTATAAAATAGAGATTAATATTTATTTCATAAGGTTGTTTTAAGAATAAGCGTACGTGTATGGGAACCGCTTGGTACAGGGCTTGGCACAGAATAAGCATTGAAAAAGGTTTCTTTCTCTTTCTCTACCCCCTCCTCTTCCTTATTATAATATAATCATTGTCATTATCATTACGTCAGGGCCTTCCAGTTGTATTCGATGCCATCCACCATTCCATCTTTTGGGGAATTCTTAAATTTTATGGCATTATGTTGTCTGAGGGCCCCTCATCTTCTGATTAGTCTTCTCTCCTCTTTCCTTACAGGCCTCTCTGTCCTCTTCTGTCCCCAATGATTCCCCAGGAGTCTATCTTTGGCCCTTTTCTCATCTTATTCCTCGTGCTTTCCTTGGGCCAATTTCTATCTTCTCATCCCGTCAATTGCCATTTATATGCTGATAAATCCCATGTTTTCCATCCAACTCAGGCCTTCCCTGAACCGTGCATCCAGTCTTCCGACACTGCAGGGCCTGGCACACCTCAGAGATGCTCAAAATCTGGCCGGCCTCGTTAAAGCTTCAGCCAGCTCCCTGACCCTAGAGTAAAGCTTGGGGGCAGAGCAGCCTCGACTCTGACAGGACAGAGTGTGTGTGTGTGTGTGTGTGTGTGTGTGTGTGTGTGTGTGTGTCAGAAAAAGCTCTAGGTTCTGCTGCCTTCGGTTGGAGATGGAATACATTTGGCAAAGTGAGGCCTTGGGCACAATTGCCAGATGGCATGAAGCCACCTGGAAAAAAAAAGAAAGAATGAAGGAGAGGGAGCTGAGGAGGAGGCTGGGCCAGCATCAAGCAGAGGTGATTAAGGAAACTTTCCCAGTGATATGGAGGGCCTTGGACCCTATCTGTCAGAAATCATCACAGGGACAAACTGGAATGTAAAAGTCTGAGAGACTGAAGTGGAAGTTTGTTTCCAAGTTCAGCTCACAATGAAAATATCGTAGATGCTTAGCTTTCAGCTTCCCATAAACGTGGGCAGAATGTTGGCACATGAAAATGCCACATCCCTAAATATGACATAGGACAAACATGTAAGTGTGTCTGGATTCTGGGTTTAGACAGATCTAGGTTCAAATTTTGGCTTCTCTCGCTGACTGTATGACTTTGGTTAAATGATTTAACTTTTCTGGGCCTCAGTCATCTGTTACATGGTGACAACAATTGCCTCAGAGAATTCATCTCTCAATTCAACATTTATTAAGAGTCTAGGAAGTCCCTGACACCGCATTAGATGCTCAAGTGCCCAGATGACTCAGACACGTCCTTGCCCCCAAGGACCTCAGAGAACAGAAGAGGTCACTGGCACACTCAGGAAAGAGGTGCCGGCTTGGCTCCGATGAGTGTGGAGAAAGAAGATGAGTGTGGTCAAGCATCCACGCAGGCTTCTGGCTTTGGGGGCCAGGCAGATGGTGGGACCATTCAGGGAGAAAACCAGGCTCACAGCGGAGAGTATATAAGCTCAGTTCTGACCATATAGAACGTGGGGTCCCTGTGGGGCATCTGTATAGCAGTGCTGGGTAGGCAAACCGGGCAACACACCTGGACACCAGGAGAAACTCTGGAGTTAGAAAGAAGTATCTAGAGTCTCAGCACAAACATGTTCAGTGACGCCTCATAATGGGTGATAATGATCAGAAAAAGCATAGTAAAAAAGATAACGTGAATCCCCCCGAAACACCACCATTTGAACAACGGCCAGTGGAAAAGCAGTCATGAGACGGGTGATCTCACAAGTTGGAGGAAAAGTTGGAGCGCATGGGACCTCAGAAGCCAAGAGAAGTGAGGGGGTCATGAGTTTTGAACCCATTCAAGGAAGAAGAAGGTGTCAAAATGCACCTAATGTCTCCGCAACAAAGAAGTGCTTGGTGACTTCGGCAGGAGCAGATTAAAAAAAGTAATAAGGCTGAGAGGCCTGGCCTTAGATGAGAGTGTTCCTGTCTCCTAATAGCACCTGAGGTGACTGGAAGGACTAGAGATGGAGGAGGCTGGAAGGTCATTTGCACAGACATTGTAGGATTTTTCTTTCCAGTGGTTTCTAATGTGTGCGTGACACCATGAGTGGCCTATGCTAAGAACCAGGGTAAGCTCAGGTGAGGTGGGCAACTGCAGGGAGGTGGGGAGTGCTTCAGGCAGCATCACAGCCCCGGACGGGGAGAAAGACCACAGTCTGCAGTGGTGGCAACTGCGTGCCTGGTATTTTCTGTGCTACCACAATGCACTCTGGGTGTGGGTGCAGAGACTAGGGCTGGCTGGCTGGATCCAGGGTTTTAAAGTTTCTAGATGAGTTTGAAGAAAGAACAACCAAAGTTAAGACAAGCTGATAGATGGGGGGATCTAAAGGATTCTAAGAAATAAGAGGTGTCAATGAAGTCAGGTAAGCAGAATGGTGAAGTAGTGGGAAGAACTGAGAAAAAAATCTAGAAGGATTTAAGAGATTATGGTCAGAGGCAGACAGGTCTGCATGCACGGCTTCAGAGCTGGCTCAGTTCCAAGTAATGGTGAGTTTCAAGGTGAAGTCATGAGAATTGTGACTGAATTGGGGTAGAAGGAAAGGTGGCAGGGACCAAGCTGATCCAGGAACCAGGAGATAATGTGTAGCATTCCTGGATGGTCACTCAGGATGGGGGCTATAGTTGGGGTGGAGAGCAACCTCGAGATGAAGGAGTCGAGATCTTCAGGACAAGGAGATGGTTCAGGAAGCTGAACAGCTGACCTGGGACAGTCAATATGTATCACCCAAGTATGGGAAGAAGGGGATTGTGAGCCCATGTGCACATGCTAGGGACTGTCCCTCAGTCCTCGGGTACTTCAGCCAGGTGACACTTCTCAGAACATTTCTGTGGGGCTGTACAAACCACATTCTTTCGGGATCCCCTGACCGCAGTGGTGCTGAGATGATCATACCACCTGCCGTTCAGGTGCAGCCCGGAAATACTGCAATCCATTTGCCAGTGGAACCCTCAGCAGAATCCTGGCCATGAGGCTGGGAACCTCAATCCCCCCGTTAGCCAGGGGCAGAGAGGCCCCATCATTTGCTAAAGTCTACCTCTTGGCATTCATGGGTACATTTGTTAAGACACTGAATGAGTGTGGCCAGTGAAAAAAGTTTCAGGACTTGTTTCTGGAGACACTGGGGCAACAAAAAAAACGAGATGGAGCATTTCAAGGCCTTCAAAGGAAGTTTCAAAGCGTGGCCCCACCCTAAAGTCCATACGCAGGTGTGGCGTTCCCATGTGCAGGCCCCGTGTCTGAGCCTGATAAATGGGTGAATGCTGACAGCAGCCTCAATCGCTCACAAATGGAGCCTGGTTTAAAGTTCAAGTAATAACTGGATGGTGACTATTTGTCTCCGACCAACACTCAGCACAAAAAAGGTTGCACTTTTTTCTAAAAGGCAGCAAATGTGGACAAATATTAGCTCTTGGAAATAAAGGGGGGAAGTTATTCATTCACTCAGCAGCATTTTCCAAGCCATCAATCTTCCGGGGATTTCTATTGCTTTAATCATCAAGGTTGTTTATTTGGAGCAATTTCTGAGAGAATAAAAGTACCTTTGGCCTTTATCTGCTGTCATCAAAGCATCCATTAGGGGGCTGGAGCCCTGTGGGGAGGCTCAAGGGATTATTCAGAGAGGTTTTCTGAAACGCACAGGAATTCTGCTTTTTCTCCTTCCTGGTGTGGCAGTCGAGTTTAAACTGTAATCTGGAAGGTTGGGTTTATCATAAGGTTTAGACCATTTGAACAGGATTTTGTTCAAGGCAAACCTACAGATAAAAGCGCTCTAAGTGGCCTGGAACAAAGACCTGCCTGCCTGCCTGGAGAAATTGTGTGGTTTCCGACAGTCCCTGAGCCTTGGTGTGCTATGTGCTAACATGTACAGTGGAGTCCTCTGCAGCCTGTAAAACACCAGGGTGTCATCTTCCGCCAGAGCCCTAAAAAGAAGCAGGTAACGGCTGCCTTTTTCCCATCCTGCTGGAAAGTGAAGGTTTGCTCCGCCCAGTAAGCCGGAGGTGGGATGAGAAAGAATTGGAAGTATGTGGACCCTGTGGATAAATGCGAGCTCACGCACGCGCGCGCACACACACACACACACACACACCCCGCTCACACAGTGGATGACGTACACTTGCACACACTCACAAACGTGCATGCCTTTGCCACATACACAAACACCACACATAGACATGCTCACACCCCTCACTGTGCCCTAACTATGAGGCCTCGGCTCCAGCACTGCCTGGAACACCCACCTGTCTCCCTCTGCTCTTCCTTAACACTTTGCATTCCGCCATCTTCCAGTGCAAACCTTAGTTTTTCAGATCACAGAGACCAGCCCTAGCCAGTCAGATACATATGGGCAGTTCAGAATAACAACAAGACCCCCTGCTGTGGGTGCCCCTGGCTCTCCCTGGCCCTGCTCCCCCAGAGCGCTCTGTCCAGAGCTCCTGGTGAAAAAGGGCTGGGAAAACTCTGCTGACTGGAAAATGCACAAGTAGCTTCCCCATTTTCTCAAGCCGGGCCTGCGAGGAACGTTCTGTATGACTTCCTCCTGAGCCTTCTCTCTCAGCGTTTTGCTGCATCAGCTGAGTGCTCAGTGCTCATAGCCAGGTCAGCAGTAATCTGCAAGGAGTGTGTACATACACACGCATGCACACACACCATAGAGATATATACACACACCATATACCATAGAGGTATACGAGGTTGGACAATTAAGTTAGCTAATTCATCCTAGAAAAAGTACTACATACTCCTACCTCATTGCTGAATATCACTATGGTCACCTTCGAAGTGCTCCCCTTGGGAAGCTATACACCGATGCCAGAGCTAGTCCACCCTTCAAAGCAGTTTTGGGACTCTTTTTCTGGAATGGCCATCAGAGCTGTCGTCATATTACCCTTGATGTCCTGAATGTCATCAAAATGTCTTCCTTTCAATATTTCCTTTATCTCCGGGTAAAGAAAGAAGTCATTGGGGGCCAGATCAGGTGAGTAGGGAGGGTGTCCCAATACAGTTATTTGTTTACTGGCTAAAAACTCCCTCACATACAGTGCTGTGTGAGCTGGTGCATTGTTGTGATGCAAGAACCATGAATTGTTGGCAAAAAGTTCATCATTTTCGTCTTTTTCACGCAACCTTTTCAGCACTTCCAAATAGTAAACTTGGTTAACTGTTTGTCCAGTTGGTACAAATTCATAGTGAATAATCCCTCTGATACCAAAAAAGGTTAGCAACATTGTTGCAACAAGTTCATGAACTTAATTGGCGGGCCTCATATACACACACCACACACCATAGAGATATATGCACACACCACACACAGCATAGAGATACACACACAATACAGAAACATGTACATATACCTCAGAGACAGCTATATATGTATCTATATATGTGTATATACACATACAGACAGACACATGCCACAGGACAACTACATGCTCATACATCATAGGGAATAACACGCATTCACATACCATAAGGAGGTATACACACATTCACACACCACACATGCACCCCCAAAATATCTACACACGTATCTCAGAGACATTTACATATACGAAGCAACACAGGGATGTCTCTCTCTCTCTCTCTCTCTCTCTCTCTCTCTCTCTCACACACACACACACACACACACACACACACACACACACACTCACATACACGCTTATTTGTTACAAAAAGAGGGAAAACCCCAGCACATGATTGTGCATGTAAACATGAACACACACACACATACAACCATTTTCTTCCCCCGCCCTGGCCCCCATACACAGACACACCACGTACACATACTTGTGCACACCCAGGTAGTAAACCACCAGCCAGAGGGCCCCCAGCCAGCTTGTGTTAGAAATATTTCTGGAATGGCCCAGACCTGGAAGAGAGAAGGGGCAGGTCTGTACCTGCCAGGCTCGGCAAGAGAGGCAGACGCTGTTAGGGTAGGATCTCTCCAGACTCTGGAGATAGCTAGGACACCAGGGTGGCAGGTCCCAGGTCAGAAGGGGGGTTCCCCTCCTGTGATGGGTGAGGGTGCGGCAACCGGAGGGGGAGGACGGCCAAGAGCCCCGCTCAGGGGCCCGCTCAGGCCCCATGGCTGAGTTTCCTTGTGGCCTTGAGCAAGAGTCTCTCTGTTCTGAGCCTTGGAATCCCCTCTGTACAATGGAGCTAATGTGAAAAGCAAATGAAAGAAAGACTGTGATAACTCAAAGCTGCAAGGTTATTGTTGTTTTTAGAATTACACTTCAGCCGGGCTGCACTGGGCTACCCAGGCTCCTCAGCTCTCAGTTTAGCTCCGTTTTCCTCTTTTTTTCTACAGCGCCCTGACTTTTCTCTACAGTGTTTTCAGGATACTCTATTTTCATTTTCCAGATTCTTTGGGGTCCCTAACTAAGGGGGTGAGATGAAGGGAGGAAGAGCGAAGAGAGTGTGGCTGACAGAAGGTTTAGTGGTGGCGCCTGGCCAGCCTGTGAGAGCCAGGCTCTGAGTGTGTGCGGTAGGTGCTGGTGGGCGCTAGAGGCTGGTGAGGGCCCTGCCTGATGGTGAACCCACATTCACAGTGCATTTTCAGCGTATGTTTGCAGAAAAGGTTTGCTGAATTGGTGAACTGAATTGCATTTTCTGGTCCAGTTCCTAGCTAGAAATCCTGTGGACAAAAGAAGTGCCGCAAGAAAGTTAGAGTTTGTGCTGTATGTCACGGGAGACGCATGCAAAGAAAAAAGTTATGGAGTACCAGACAAGAGAGGTCACCTCTTGTCTGGTAAAAAAAAAAAAATCTTCTGAAAGAAGCTGCACTTGGGATGGACTATGCAGGATGGATGGGACATCTTGCTTTCTGTCTTCCACCCCGGGAAGCTGTGGCTACTCCATTTCTGGACCTTCACACCCAGTCCTTGTCATGTGTAGAGTCCCGTGGAGTGGCCCAATGAATTTGTTGGGGTTCATTTCATTTTCCGTTGGCAAATAGGCCTAGCTTCCCATGGGCTGGGTGCTCCTTCTTACGGCCATTCTACCCTTAAGCAGAGTGGACAGCTGCCTCTTGGAAGCCCACACTGTGCCCTGCACGGTGACAGCCCTTATCACACTGTTGTGGGGCCCATTCATTCACATATGTGTCTGTTTTCCCTTCTAGACTGGGAGCTCCTTGTCACCATGCCTGGCTCGCAAGAGACAGTAGGTCTCCAGAAAGGGCTTGCTAAGGGTTGAAGGAGGAAATAAGACATGGCAGTCTCTCTGGAGGCTGGTGGCTCAGAGCTCCCTAGATGAATGGTGACCATTTCCAGATCCCCTAGTCCTTCCCTCAACTGTTTTCTGCACAAGGGTGTGGGGTGGGCAATGAGACCTGAGTTGCAGTTGGTTGAGAAAGTAGAGTTGGAAAGCAGCCACTCATATCCAGATGCGCACGCAATTACCAAACAGGGTTTGTCTCCTTCTTTTGGTGAGAGTTGAAAGCGGGTATTTAAAAACAGAGCTTGGTCTCACAACAAAATCTGACCACTTGGAAAATCTAGTAGCTAAATGGGCACCATGTGGCGAGGTATCTGTAATGTACCTAGCATAGTACTTGGCATATAGCAAATGTTACAGAGTAGCTTTTCTTATTCTTATTATTACTTGGGCGAATAGCAAGTCTTAGAAATTCATATGACATTTGGTTGCTGGGACTTATAAAAAATGAAAATATCATTTTAAGAAGGTAAGAGCTATTTCGTATCCATTAAAGTTGCCGTGGACTTTTATAATTTCTTAAAAATAATTAAATTCACATTATAAATGTCTGTTTTATACTTTTAAATAAATACACTGATTCAGTCAATTTCAAAGCTTAAACTAGATGCAACTTTTCAGATTCTGATTAAACATAAGGTTATTGGTTTGTGTACATAAGTACAGAGGTGTGGGTATTTATGTCTATTAGGATATATAATGTCCATGTATCTATAAATATATGTCACAACTGTTTACTACCTTCTAGTCATACTAGCAACTATAGACATGTGACTGGACTTAGCTAATGGCCATTCCCATTTGGTTCTTATGCCAACTTACTGTCTGATGGCAATCAGATTTGGTATGATATAAAACCTTATATAGAAACACTAATAAATATGTACATACTATACAGATATATGTTTTTATAAAAATATTAATATGTGTTTATTTTAGGTATTGAATTATTTTCAGGTGTCCAGGTCTTAGGAGAGCCAACTGTGGGGAAACATGAATATATTGGCCCTGATTTTCAGTTGCTGGGGGCCAGGCATACCTGAACACCTCACAGGGGCAGTGGCACGGATTCCAGAGAGAAGCTCATTTGAAAATCCCAGAGGGCCAGGGGCTTAGCTTGGATCTCGCATATTTGATCCAAGGTGGGGCCCTGGTTTGTCAGAACACAATTAGGTCCTGTAACCCTGAGGGTGAGAATCGCTTGACCCCGTTGGACAACTCTGTACAAGAAATCGGCAATCCACTCAGTGTGGCTGGGAAGTGGCTTCATTTATCGACTTAAAATCTCTCTTTCTGTAATTCCTGGCCATTTCCTTTTCTTCTCTCCTCCAGGAGGCTGGAAGAGCAGGTCATGACCTTTCTTATGCATAGGCTCAGGCCCGCAGAAGCCATAAAGATAAGCCGCAGCTCTTCAAAGCTGGTCAGATCCCTGATAATTCCCCAGAGGATTTTCCCAGCACTTACAGCGACCAGGGTTTGGGGAAGCTTCTGGGCTTATCCAGCTGGGGCTATTACAAGGACTGGACACTGACGAGGCAACTGCTGCAGGGGATGAAAAGGTACTTCAGAGTGACACCTCTGCTGGGGGCACCAGGGAGCCGGAGGCAGCAGCTTTGGAAGGGAGAGTTCCAGGACACAAATCTATGGGCTGCTTTCTGGGAAGCAGATCACACTGACGAAAGGCTGCTTCAGGTGGCTTAAGGAAGTTTTCCAAAGTTCACGTTTGGTTTGGAATAATGGGAGAAGGGTGGGAAGACATTTAAGCCCATCAGCATTTAAGAGAATATACTGCTACACACTATGTATGTATGTGTATATATTTGTATGTATACATAGTGAACATACAAGCTATCAATAACAGAGTTTATATCTTGAGCACCTACTACATTCTAGGCACTTTGATATTTATTATCTAATTGAATCCAAACAAAACCCATCATATAAATATCAAACCCATTTTACAGATGTGGGAACTGAGGATTTAAGGGTTTAATTAAATACAAAGCTGGGTTTTGATCCTGGGCCTTCTGATCCCAGTGCCCATTGTTTCATCCTTACGATTAGTAAATAGATACTTCAGCTGTGGAGAGAAGGCCTTTAAAACTATTAACCACAGTGACAGTCTTACAAATGCTGTTCTGAGTCATTTGCTTTTAAGTGACACTATATCAAATTATGAAAATGCATGTGTTTTGTGTGGACATAGGGAGAACACGAGAAGGCTATTGTTCTCTAAAAGCCACTTAATTCTGCTTGTTAATAATTACAGCTCTTTATATACCAGTGCTGCTTGTAAACATAATAATATAATGATGTATTCAACAGATGTGTATTGGGTGTCTGCTATGTGCAGTCACAGAAAACACAGCAGTGAAGTAATTTACAGATGTCCCCGTCTTCTTGGAGCTCACAGGGATGTGATAAGTGATGAATGATCGATGAACCCGTTTCTTTGAGGACATTTTGCTTGTAGGTGGAGAGAACTCAGCTTGACTTTGCTTGCACAAGGACACATATTGCCTCACCTATCCAGGAGAGAGAAATGGAGCGGCCTGGCCTCGGGGACTCGGGAGCTGCAGAGCCAGACTGCACTTTCTTCTCCTCTCATCTTGGCCTCTCTTGATGAATGGGTTCGATCTTCTCAGTCTGGCCTGTGCCATTTTGCCTAAATCATGCCTACTGCTCCTCCTAGGCCTCACTTTGTTCAGTGTCATTGTCAGCGGGGGAATGCATCTCTGTCTTTCTCTCTCTCATCTGCTTTAAAAACCTGAGAAAGGGCACAGATTGGCTGAGTGTGGGTCATGTCTGTATCTGCTGAAGGTGGGGAGTGAGGCTGAATTTCTAAGATGCCGCTCTCCAATGAGCATGTGAACACTCAGAGTGGCAGAGCAACACGTCCCAGGGGGGAACTGTGCTGGGCAAACAATTCATGTCCACTACAAACAGGCATTCTTTTAAGACTGTATCGCATACAATGGGCTTTTATGGGTGGCATCCTACTCTAACTAACCCCATCAGCTTTGCAGGACAGAAATGATTATTCTCATTTGACAGATGAGGAAACTGATGTCAAAGAGGTACAGCTGGGCCAGAGGTCAGTTGCAGAGTCAGAATACAAATGCTGATTTTCTGGATTCAAATTTCAAATCATGAAAGAGACTGAAAGTCCTTCTGGGTTTCCAGAGACAGATTCAATCGTGCTTTGTATCATTTTAGGGCTACGTGCTTTCTTGTGTGTGGATGCTTGAACACTGGTAATCACTACAGTTTTGGGGATAGCTCTCAATTAAACATTTGTTCAGTCAATAAGAAACACAGTTTTCTGGCTGAGCTGGATAGCCAATATTTTGTAATTGCATGGTCATTTTAGGTGGTATATGACAAAAAGCATTAACGGGAGTTTTTCTGAACCGTCCACTTTATCACTGTGGGAAATTCTGCAACATCCATCATGGCTTCGTGTCAAAGCTTTTTTGTTTGTTTGTTTTTTTACTGAGTCTTCTTCAAAAGCAAGGAGAGATTCAGGATTTCAGTAACATTTATTTCCTCATCCATCTATTCATCTATCCATGCATCCGTCCAAACATCCCTCCAATGACACGTCCATCCATTATGCCATCTATTCATTCAAAAGTTTATTTGCCACACATTTCATGTCCGGCACCGAGCTAACTATTGAATGGAATAAATATAATAGAACATAAACCCTTTTTTCATAGTGCTCTCCATCAAGGTTAGGTGACATCATCTAGTAACAAATAATTCTAATGCCAAAGGCAACTTTACCAAGGCCACCTACAATTCTGAGGATGACTAAAGAAATACTCAATGCATAGTAGGTAACAGAATGTTTCTAGGCCAACGAGAGCTGGTAATTGGTGATAAATTCATATGACATTAATATGTCATGAGAAAGGTACCTGTGCAAGTGTCACGGACATAGAAAAGTAGGGTTAAGAGAGATGACTGTCAGAATCCATCTAACACTGCCCAGGAGATATGACCCTCACCCATTGATTCCCTATGGAAGCCACCCTTCTGAGGAAGAGATCCTGGAGTTCATGTGCAATATCCTTCCTTAGTCATTCTGCTTCTGAGTATAGGCTAATCAAACAACGTGTGTGGAAATAATGATAATTCTAAGGTACCAGGGTGAGGCACAGGGTGGGGTATCGCAAATCGAGTTTTCAAGTACTTTAGCACTTGCACGTGGGTATTCTCAGTTATCAAGGAATGGGTAAACTTTCAGATTTATTCATTACCTTTTTGTACTTTTGGTTAATTTGACTCTTGTCAAGGAGATTCCTCTAAGTTGAAGAACCCTACAGATCAGGGTCAAAACTCTGGAACAAAAGCATTTATCTGAGGTACTGTCCTTAAGAGTGTCCAGCATAGAGCCAAGTAGTCCATCTAGAAAGCAGTTCCATTCATATTACATTCTCATCTTCATCTCCTTTCCCATCAAAACATGGCTGATGCCTAACGGAATGGAGTAATTCAGACAAGTGGTGAAAGAGGCACAAGCTCTCAATGAGACCGAAATGGGTTGTAGATGGGAAGTGGAATTTGAGCTGAACCTTGAATGTGAGTATGATTTTGGTAGAGAGAGAGTGTAGGTAACTGCACTCCAGGCTAAGACAGGCTCATGAACCGCTGCCTGGAGGTCAAGCTTCAGGCGTGTACAGAGAAATGTGCCTGTCTTGGCAGTGAAAGCTGGGAGGCTGAGTGGATGAGGATGGGAATGTGGATTGGATCAATATTGTGGAAATTTGCAGAGCCTCGTTAAGAAATTTGGCTTTTCTCCTGGGCAAATAGAGGTGTTAAGCGGGGAGAATGATGTGATCAGATGGGTGTTTTTGTACGAGCACCCCAGAGGCAATATGAAGGATGGACTGGAGCCTGGAGGCAGAGAGTACAGCTAGGGGATTGTTGCAGTTGTCCAGGATAATCAGTGTCTACTTTTGAGGCAGAATTAAAAATCCAGGGACTCTAGGATGCTTTTTATACATGAAGTCAGATTTGCTTCTGAATCTTTATGGGTTGTCCACACTCGTAAAATACTTTGTATGTTTTATTTGTTTAACCAGTTCTGCCAATCAAACTGGAAATGCAAAGAGGCTGTTTACATGTATACACAAACTTATGAGAAACTAAACTCAGCTTGCATATATTTATGAGCATAGATTCCCCATATAGCATACTGCTAGACTCTTGAAGATTGTAAAGACAAGGCATAGGATATGGGTTTGTCCCCCCTTTAGTTTGCATCTCATTTTATGGGTGGGAGAAAGCCATGGAACCATAGGGGACTGGGATGATTGACAGGGTCCTTGACCTGTGAGGACTAGGAAGCCTATAGTTGGTCTGAGGTGGAGAAAGAGGTTCCTGCGAGCAGGACATTGGGGTTGAGATTATGTGGTAGCTCTGGCATCCATTCTCGAGTGAGACCTTTAGTGGAAACAGCATCTGGGTTTTGACATTCTGCTCAGAGCTGCTTCTCAGTGGAACACTCCAGAACTCTTGGGGCACAGACACATGTCTATGTATGACTGATCGGGTTACAGCCACACAGAGATGGTACTGTCACCTGTGCCAGATTGCATTTCTCTCCTGGAATAGAAGGAGTCACCTTTGGGGCAGAGTAGCTGCCCAAGCATAGCCAAAGTAAGGTGGGACCTGTCGCTGATTTGTCCTGGAGCAACAATTGATGACCAGGGGCCCAGGGGCTTTGCAAGCCTCCTGGGATTTCCCCCTGTCCCCTCACCTGGGAAGACAGCAGTTCTATGTGGCCTACGTGGGGCTGTATGGTTTAAAGTTGCTCTCAGGCGGTGACAAGCTTTGCATCCTATGTGCCTATGCAATATGCAGAGAAGCCATAGGCCGGGGGTTGGGAGTCCTGGGTGAACTGGTGGTCCCACCACATCTCACCTGGGAAAATCCTGGGGACAATGACAAACATTTAAGCAACAATTTCTCTGTATAAGACACTTTTCATGAATCCTCACAATTTTCTAGAAGAGAGAACCTAGACTCAGAGAGGACACTGCACTACCTCCAAAAACTGCTGGATCGAGGCAAAGCTGGGGCCACAACCCTAGTATTCCATCCACAAATGGCATGCTTTCTTCTGCCAAAATAGAAGAGTCTCTTAAGCTTAACCTCCCCTCCAAAACAAACAAACAAACAAACAAACAAAAAACACCTTAGTATTAGGATTTGTAAACTGAAGATAACGATGTAGTAAATGCTTATATTAGTTCGCTAGGGCTGCCACAACAATGCACCCCACACTGAGTGGCTTAAACAACAGAAATTGATTTCCTCATGGTTCTGAAGGCTGGAAGGTGGAGATCAAGGGTGTCAGCAGGGTGGCTTTCTTCTGAGGCTTTTCTCCTTAGCTTGTAAATGGTCGTCATCTCCCTGTGTCCTCACATGGTCTCCCTCTATGTGTGTCTCTGTGTCCTAATCTCCTCTTCTTATTAGGACACCATCTTGTTTTATAGGGCCTGCCTTAATGCCCTCATTTTAATGTAATCTCCTCTTTAAAGGTTATATCCCTAAATATAGTCACATTTGAGGTACTGCGGGTATGGTTTCAAGATATGAATATGACAGGGATGGGGGCACACAATTCAGCCCATAACAGGACTTAACAAATGTTTATTGTTAAGAATATCTACTCGACATGGTTAAGGGAGTTTTGTGTGAGGCTCAGTGGAGGCAACCCATTCATTTGTTCCTTCCGCAGTAAATATTCCACAGATGCCGTACTTGGATACAGCACAGCATCGAGCAACGTGACATGGCTGTTGTTATTATTCCCATCTCATAAAGGTGAGAAAGGAGGTTCAGGGAAGGGCAAAGCTATTTTCAAAGTTCCCCACTAGAGAATGGTAGAGTGGGGATTCGAACTTGTACCTTTGCTGCCAACCTCATTCTTAGAAAGAAAAGAAAAAAAGAAGGGAGAATGGCTGGGATGTAATAGCAAACGTCTTCTGTTCCTTTCCCACTTGTTCAGCTTTCACTTGCACTGAAATTATTAAACTGACAAGGGAGGGTAGCGGGTGGAATGCAGATACTATTGCTTTCAGAAAACGAGGCTCCATTGGGCAACCCTTTCTTATGGCCTCAGCTGGGGGAAGGGGCCCTTAGCCAGAAGGAATCAAATACTTTTCAAATGTCTCATTAAAATAAAAAGGTGATTCTTGCATTGGTACCGTGATAAAGACTACAAAGCAGCAACATGAAAACTCCCTGGTTTACCCTTCTGAATAGGCCTCAGCTCTGGCCACAGAATGAATTAGCGGCCACCCCATTATCTGTAAGCCTCAGAGGGTGCAACCCAGGCTTTGATCTGCCAGTGTCAAGGAAACTGATAAAAACCCGTTCTGTTTCTAAGCTTTCCAGGCCTGAAATTCTCTTTTCCCTTCAGCACGCTATAAATGACCCTCTGAAGTGGCAGCACATTCTTTCACAGCCTTGTGTCCAATCTATTCATAACCACGGTTATCAATTATTATACCAGCTGGAATTTCTGAGGGCCAGGAGGCTGTCAGGAGCTGTAATTGTGGTTCGGGGATAAAAGCAAAAACACACAAATTTTAACCAATCATAATTAACTTATTCTCCAAGTGCAAGGAAAAAAAGAAACCCCCCAAAACAAAACAACACAAAACCAAGGCTTATGAATCCGTCTCAGCTAATCACTCTTGAAAGCAGCCATGGAGGGGGAAAGGGGCGCTTTTATTGCGATGGTCGCTACCGATTGGCCTGTGGCGCCAGGGTCCCCAGGAAGGAGCGAGGCCAACTGGCAACCAGAGAAGTTCTCAAATCATTGGGGCTTTTTTTTTTTCAATCTTAAAAACCCCTCATTTTTCAAAGTAGTGTGATGTTTTCCAAGCTCCTGACAGAGCTTTGAATAAAGAGGCATCAATTTCTCATTGAACCCAAACAACTGATTGAGTGGTCCAAAATATTTCATTAGAAAGAAGTTCAGTGGCTGCTATCACATTAATAAAGGAGGCGCGTGTGACCTGGAAGGGGGCCTGAGGGATCCGATCCCCAGGCTCAAGGTCAGGCGGCAGATGCGCTGGGCAAAGCCTTAGCACAGGGCCTGGCACTTAGTAGGTGCTCAAGAGACCAGCTCGTATCCCTGCCCTGCTCTCTTCTTAGACTGGCCAACAGCCAAATGTCTTGGAGGCATCTGGCTGGTGGCAACAGCATCTGAATGGAAGGCCCATGATGTCATGGAGAAAGCATGGCTTTGGAGTGTGACAGGTCTCAGTTTTGAAGCCTCTCTGAGACTCAGTGTCCTTTCTTCTACAATGGTGCTAGCATGCCCGACTTGTAGAGTTGCTGTGGGGGTTAGGATAAAGGCCCCTAGCAAAGTGCCTGATGCAAGGTAGGGGCTAAATGAGTGTCTGCTGTGGCTCCCGGTGGTGCTTTTGGGATGTGATCTCAATAAATGTCTTTTCTGGCAAGGGGACTCAAAGATCACCTCCTTGCTCTGTCTTTCTTTTTAGCAGTTGCACTGAATCCTTCTACTATCCTTGTTAGGCCAGCAGCTCTGCGGAAGAGTTAGAGCCTTATATATATATAGCACAGATGCTGGGGAAATACGTGAAAAGAAGGGGCACCATGGAGCACTTTCCAGGACAAAGGAAGTAAGATGTTGAGGAAACAATTAAACAATATCATTATTTCCACAGAGAGTATCGGATTACAAAAAAAAATGATATTTTTATTTTGGCTATTGGTGTTTAGCATTGCAAAAGCAATCTACCAAGATCTCACCCACGTGTGTGTGTATGTTGTGCTGTGAGATCAAGAATTCAACTTTATTTGGGACAATTCTTGGTATAGATGCAGCCCAGGAGTGTGAAACTTTGATTTATAAAAGATGACAACATCTTCTTGGTAGTTCTTGTTCACAGAAGCAGACATAAGTGTGTCCCAATTCTTTTTGGAAAGGAACATTTCCTTAAACCTTAGCATAAATGGTAAGAGACGGTATTTGAAGACATGCTTTTCACTGAGTCCAAGCTGAAGAATGATCAGTCAGGATAATTATTATTAGCTGTCTTAAGAGTGTCAGACTCTGAAGCTGTAAGGGTTTACCACAATCAGGGCTATTTTTCACTCCAGTGACATCAGATGGGGTAGCCATCCTGCTTGCATATGTGGCCAGGCTGTGGGGACAGTTGCATTCAAGGTTTTTATAACCTGGAGAAAGAGGGATGGAAAAAGCATGTGAATTCTTGACAGCTTCAGCCTAGAAGTGATACAAATTACTGCTTCTGCTCACCCTGACCTGAGCTGTTACTATGGCCCCACATTAACTGCATGGAAATCTGGAAAATGTGGGAAGCACATGAGCCATTTGCTGAGCAGTAGTTGTCTCTGCTGTAAGGAGCATCGGAGATGGTACTTGGGCGCTGTGCCCATGACACAGTGGGTGTTCCCAGGAGGGCAGGGGAAGGAGACAAGTCTGTTGTCTGTTGAGATACAGGTTCCTGAGCAGAGTGGCCCAGTATCCATGAGGATGGCCCCCTCAGGAAGAGTGTATAGTCTTCAAAGGGCATGGGTACCTTAGCCTGGGGCAGTGCCAATGGACTGGCATTTGTGGCTGGATGATGCAGCAGGTGGGATTTCTGTGCTCAACATCAATCAGGAACACCCATCAGTGAGGATGAAAGGGACTCTGGAGAAGGGGCGGTCACGGCCTCCCCCCCGCTAGGATTTAGCTGCTGGAGGAAACTGGTGAGAAGTAGCCACCTGGTGAGAAAGCAGGCAAGCAGGTAGGTTAGTGACATGCAATTGGGGTAAGATAAGGAGGCTGGGGCCTTAGGTCAATGAAGGTGCCACGGTGATAATGTTCACCCCAGTGGACATCACCCAGAGAGGCAGCAGAATGTTTCCAGAGTCCCTTGAGGAGAGTTTGGGGGGATACAAGAAAGCCATCAAGACCAAGGGATGGGAGCCTACAGGGGACAGATAGTTTTACTGGTTGCCAAAAGGGCTTGAGGCAGGCTGGGACAGGTAAAATATGCAATTCTCCTATATGTAATAGATCCTATATGTAATAGCTCCTATCCCTTGGTACCTGGACTGATAATAATTCTTACTACTTTATTTTAATGAAGTAATTTTTGGTCAGCTTCTCTTTTTAAAAGCTAGAAATCTAGAGGAGGAAGGAGACCCTACAAAGAACACAACGATGAAAGTCTGGTAGAGGGGAGGCCAACGATAATGGTGATTCTGGCACATGTAGTTTTTTTCATCTTCACCCGTGAGCTAATTTGTTCCTCACCAAGAATCTGTTAGCTAGGCAAGGATTATATTTTTCCCATTATATTAATGAGGAAGCTGAGATCTTTGAGGAAAAGACTAACTGATTAGCTTAGAGATGAGCAGCCAATATGTCACAGGGCTAAAATTCAGATCGCTGGTGCATTCAGATCTCTGTTACGCAATGCTGCCTCTCGACAGGAAGGTAGTGATGCCTGTGAGAGCTGCTGTGGCAGAGGCTGCCCTTTCTCTTCCTTCATCTTCTCCATCATCATCATCACCATTGCCAACATCATCATCATCTTCATCCTAAAGATAGTCCCACTGCTCATCCATAACCAACATCTCTGCACAGTTTTGTCACCAGTGGTACTGAGTTCTCATGAATTCATTTTAAAAAACCCTCATTCGCTTCTAACCAATCATTTTATTCAACAATGAAGTCACATGCAGTAATTAAAAGGATCTGCATAACTTTTTTTTGCTTCAGATCTTCTTTTTGGGCCCTCTCAAGGAGCAAAAAAGAGGACCTCATTGCATCTGAGAAACCAGAGAAAAATGCGTCTGGGAGGATGAGAATCATTTGGTCATTGCTCCATCGATAAACAGTCACTGAACACCCAACGACCCCATGCTGGCCTGAGCTAGATGGCGCTTTCCTTCCCTGCTGCCAGGGTCTACTTAATGCTACATTTCACTGACTCTCTGTAGAAGTGGATTCTTGGTTCTTATTTCAACTCTAAATTTCATAAGTCCTGCTACTTCAATGAGAGCTCTATCTTCAAACTCATCACCAGCTTGAATTTAGATGGAGAGAAAAGACAGTCTACTGTCCCTTGAGTACACCCTAGACCAGGGGTCAGAAAACTGTGGCCCGTGCCAAACCACCTGCATTTGGATATAAGTACTGGAACTTAGCCATGTCCACTCATTTACATGCTGTCTATGGCCAGCAGAATCAAGTAGTTATGACAGAAAACATAGCCCACAAAGCCTAAATTAGTTACTACCTGGCCCCATGGGGAAAAAGGATTCTTGACCGCCGCCCTACATCCCGCCTCAGTCTTTTATTACACATGAACTGTTGTGCTCTATCTAAAGCCATGACATCCACTGGGCACTAGATTCCATTCCCTCTGTCTACTCAAGGACATCACTCGAGCAATTGTCTCTTCATCCGTCTCGGTCTCTGCTGGATCATTCCATCAGAATACAAATATGCTGTTATTCCTCACATCCAAACAAACAACACCAAACAAAATCTTCTCCTGACCCCTCTTACTCCACCAGTTACTGCCCACTTTTCAGTATTTCTTTACCGTGCAACTTTTCCAAAGCATCGCCGACTCTCATTACTCTTCTCTCATCCTATCTTAAATTTACTCTAGCACTGGAACAGCTCTTGTTCATGGCAGGAATGATCTCCAGTTTGCCAGATCTTCTGACCAGTTCTTGGTGCTCCTCCTGCGTGGTCTCCCCACAGCAGCGGACGTGCGCGCATCACCCCGTCTTCCTTACTCCTTTTCTCCACTTGACTCCTAGAACATGATACCTCCACATCGCACCTCCCACTTCACCTGCTGCTCCTTCTCAGCCTCGCCTGTTGATCGTTCTCTCTCACCATTGGAGAGTCCAGGGTTCATTCCTTGATTTTCTTCAGTTCTCTTTTCATTCACTCCCTCGATGCTCTTAGTCAATCTCATGACTTTACATGCAACCTACATGCCTAAGACTCCAGGTTTTTATCTCCACCCCAGACCTTCCTCCTGTCCTCTCACTGTTTACTCAACAGATAGGCATGGCTGTCAGTTAGACATCTCAAAATCAGCATAATCAAAATGAAAGTCTTAATAACACCTCCCCCACCCCCCACAGGATTTGAGACACTACCATCCTCCCAGCGGTTTAAGTCCCAAACCTTAGCGTCATCCTTGACTCTTCTTTCACAGTATGTATCCAATCAGTTATGTCTTCATATCATTTTTTGTTTTTTTAGCTGAGCCCCCCTGTCACCTGTTGGCAGCTCAGCAGCAGCTCAGCTCATGCCGGGACTTGAACCGCTGTTGCTCAGAGCTCGCACTCTTGAGTGAGCTCTTAACCAACTGAGCCATTCGGCCGGCCCTCCAATCAGTGATGAAATCATACCAGTTCTACCCTCTTGCCCACCCCGTCCCCCGCTGGTATAAGCCGGACTCCAGGCATCATATCTCACTTTGATTACTGCAATAGTTTCCTAACTTGTTCCCCTGCTTTTACTTTGCCACTCCATCCCTTCCATGTCTTCAATCTTTTTTTTTTTAAGTTTTTTATTGGAATACAGTCATGCCCACTTGTTTTTTATTTTTGTTGTTGTTTTCTTTTTTTTTTAAGATTTTATTGGGGAATTGGGGAAGGGGAGCATTGTGTTTTTCCAGGACCCATCAGCTCCAAGTCAAGTTGTTGTCCTTCAGTCTATCCTTTACAGGTTTAAAATGGGTCAGATTATATACACAGTTCCTTTCCTTAGGCCCTTCCAATGGCTTCCCATTTTACTCAGAGTAAAAGCCAAAGTCTTTTAAAGGTTCTTGAGGGTCCTATGTGGCCTGTCCCTCCACAACCTGACCTTGCCTTTCTGACCCCACCCCCTACCCTCTGCACCCCTCAACCTGTTCCAGCTACACCAGCCTTCTTCAGTGCCCCAAACAAGCCAGGCATTCTGGGGCCACAGGACGTTTGCCCTGGTTGTCTCCTCTGCCTGGAACTCTTCCCCCAGATATGCATCTTTGCTAAAATATCACCTGTTCATTGAATCCTGGTCCAACTGCCCTTTTTAACATTGCAAACTGCCCAAGGATGTAAAGTACAGCATAGAGAATATAGTCAATAATGTTTCAACAACTATGTATAGTGCCAGGTGGGCACCAGACTAACCGGGGTGATCACTGCATAAATTATGTAAATGTCTAACTACTATGCTGTACACCTGAAACTAATATACAATAATGTTGAATGTCAACTGTAACTGGAAAAAATAATGTAAACAAAGGAAAGAAAAAGGAAAAAGTTAAAATTGCTAACTTCTCCCTCCAGCATTCTTTTTTCTCTACTCTTTTTTTTTCTCGCAGCATTTCTTTCTTTCTAATATACCATATTCTTCACTTATTTGTTGTGTCTGTTGTTGAGTGTCCATTTCCCTCTACTAGAACGGAAGTTGTGCTAGGACAGAGATAATTGTCTCTTCTGTTCACTGATTTATCCCATGGGCCATAAACAAAGCCTGGCTCAGTGCAGGCACTCGACAAATATTTGCCCAAGTAATGAATCATTAACTATGAAGTAGCAATCGATTCAAATGATTAATAGTGTTCTTTGCTCTTAAAAAAATAACACACATACCCACTGACAGCAAGAGATAGACTTGGGGCTGTCAGGAAGACGCAGCCCCAGAACAACCAAGGACTTTTCAGCTTCCGGGCCGCTGACCAGCGGTCAGAGTTTCCCAGGGCATGTGGCTGAAAGGGGCTCCCTGCATCAGGGGCCTGCATGCTCCAGATAAGGGGGGATCATGTGCAGGGGCACTGGTGATGATGAGTGCAAGGACTATTTTTACATAACAGAGGGGAAGATAATCCTACAGACATGATGTAAAGGTCTAAAACGTGTACCGTCTCAGGGAGGCTGGCAAGTCATGCTGTTTATCCCATGGGACGCCTCATTCCCAGGCAATGTTTGAGACTTGGGAAGGGATCTGCAGGTTGTTTCTAGCCAGGAAAGATTTCCTTACACCCTCATGGTGTTCTACCACCCATGAGTGGATTTAGGAGCTGTCCTAGAGTGGCAAAGGCATAGATTTGGAGCCAAGAAAAATGGCTTTGTGTTATGTCTCTATCACTGTAAGTTCTTCTCACCTTGGGCGAATTTCTTAACCGCTCAGCACCTTGATGTACTGCTCTGTACAGTAGGAATAAAGGTGTCTTCTCTTTCAAGACTGAGCTAAGGGTCAAATGAAACAACACACGTGTGCTTTTATCAATTTAAAAACCAATAGAAGGTATTTCTTATGATTGTGCACAGAAACAAGGAATGAGTGAATAACGCATGCAAATTTGTGAAATATATAATCAGAAAACTCCAAAACAACTGAAAACTATTCACTGGCCACCTTTATGTAAAACCCAACATGTGTTGAGCATTGTGATGGTGAGACGGCCTGGAGCAAGGCTATTACCCTCGAGGAGGGACCAGCTTGTTGTGCAGAGGTACAGGCACAGAGCAAGGCAGACAGTGGATACTGAGATCCCTAAGTGCATCCGGGGTGTGTCCTGATCTTCTTATTTGGTTCAACTGGTACTTATTGACATTACTAAGTGCTGGTCCTTCTCAGATAAATTTCTTCATGAGCAGCACCAACTGCGGAAGTATTTCTAGATCTAGTTTGCAAATGGGAACCTTAGTCTCTGAAAGGTAAAGTGATTTTCTCAATATTATGTAAGTAGCAAGTGGCAGAATCTAGCTCTGGTTTTGTCTGATTTCTTCCATGGCCCATCTGTGCCACATGTGACACACACCCTTCTTTACCCATAGGAATAAGGCATTTTAAAGGAGGGTACAAAAGTATTGTGAAAGGGCCGGCCGAGTGGCGCAGTGGTTAAGAGCTGGCTTGGGACGCCAGAGGGCCCTGGTTCGGATCCCACATATGAGGGCCAGTGACACTGCGCTCTACAAAAAAAAAAAAAAAAAAAAGTATTGTGAAGCTCACGTAGGTACACACCTGCTTCCATGAAGATAATGTCTGCTGTGACGGGATGGACATCTGTGCCTCTGCCCCGCCCATTCATACGTTGAAATCCTAATTCCCAAAGTGATGGTACTAGGAGGTGGGGCCTTCGGGAACTGATCAGGTCATGAGGGTGAAGTCCTCATGAATGGGATGAGTGTCCTTATAAAAAGGATCCCAAGAGCTCTCTGCTGTGTGTCACATAAGGATATAACAATAACACCCACCAAAGTTCATCTGTCACCCAGAAGAGCTCTCAGCAGAACCCAGGCATGCCGGCACGTCGATCTCAGACTTCCGGCCTTCGGACTATGAGAAGGAAATGTCTGTTGTTCATAAGCCACCTGGTCTGGGTCCTTTGTTATAGCAGCCTGAGCAGACTAAGGCATCTGCCAGGAGGGGGAGAAACAGGGACCATATCAGGCAAGTCATCTCACTCAAGTTAATAAAGGACAGTGACCTTTTGTTCAGAAGTCAAGTACGATTATTTGGCAGGAAACACGTTGGCTGACATGTGATTACCCACATGCACTCAGAGCTACACACATGCACGCGTGTGAAACGGCGAATGTCTCCTATACCTTGCGAAGCGCGAATGCGTTGGAGCGGGACACAAGGCACAAGGGGTCTAGGCCAAGGTCTGCCAGCAACAGACTGTGATTCCCACTCACTGTGTGTGACTCTTCTCACCTGGAAATTGAAGTAATCCCTCTGTGGGCTCCCTGAGGGTCGGGCTGTGTCTCCCTCCCACACACCCCCTCTCTCTCCTTTTCCTTCTCTCCCTGCCTGTTCCTCCTCTTTGTGTCATCTCCCTACAACATAGGGCTGCACACCTACATGGCGCGAGCCCTGGATGAAAACACAGTTATCAACAAGACAGACATGGCCTCCCTGCTCATGGAGCGTATAGCCAAAGAGGAACACAAAGAATGAGCAATAACAGAAGGCATGATGCATGCTCTCAGATGGAGAAACGCACACACTTCCTGGGACTTCCCAGATTAGGGGATGGTTTTATTCATCTTTGCATTTCTGGTGCCTAACGAGAGACCTCACACCTAATAGGTGTTTAGGACATGTTATTTTGACTGACAGTACAAACAAACGAACGAGGATGTTGAATTCAAAGAACGCTGAGTTCTTCTAGCTTTTTGATCTTAAATTTATGTGAAGATTGTGCTGCAGGTTAATACCTTTTACAGCCAGTCTTCAGATGTCTGCTTCTATCTTCTGTGGATTTATTCATTCAACAAATATTTGTAGGATTTGGTAAATAACATTAAACAGCAGAATCAAAGTCCCTGCACTCCAGGAGTTCACATTTCAAAATTAGAATGAAAAACAGACTATAAATAAGTAAGCATAGCCTGTAATATAAATTCGGGCACTGACAAGTTCAAGGAAGATGTCAGAGGGTGGTAGAGATTCTTTTTCAGGAAGGTTCGTCAGGGAAGGCTCTCTGAGAAGAGAACGTTTGAGTGGACATCTGAATGAAGTGATATTTTTTTAAAAGCAAGCTCATTGTATCACAAGTTATTATGAGTTCTTCAATTTCATGACTAAAATCAGTACCCAAGGCTGAAATGATCTTTGCAACAGCCCTGCCATGTGGACATCTCATCTTGGTTTGAGGAATGATGGGGATATTCTCATATCACAAAGTACTGTCAGACATTTCAAATTAAGTGGGTTGGCCTTTTAATGAGCTCAAATGTGTCTTCCTTTAATGCCCACCCAAAGGAGCGAGTTTTTTCTTTCTGTGAACAGAGATTGCTAGCTGTGCCTCAAAATCATTATTCTCTTCTTCCTGGACCATAGCTGGACTCCATTTCCCAGTCCCCTTTGAGGTTAGGCACGGACACCTGAGCTATAGCTGAGGAGATATGGGCAAGAATGTGCATTGGCTTGGCCCATACGCCCCTCTGGCATGAGCATGCTCACACTTTCCCCATGTGCCAGCTGAACTCAGATGACGATGATGCCCTGGGGACACTAGAGCCACAATTTGGAAGAAGTTCTGCATCCCAGGATGACCAAGTGAAAGAGAGAAACCCCATGGACTTGTTTATTTTCCTAAGGCCGTCATCTTGAGCTGGAAACAGCCCTTGACTTTGTTGAGCCAACATCTGTTCAGGTTTAACTGCATAACCATTTAACCAGCTAACTCAAGTTTGGGTTTAATTGCATAGCAGCAAGTCTAGTTATCATGACTAATACACCCTGGGATAGCATTGTATCTCCTCAGCATGCTCATGGCTTTCAACACCTCCATATCGTATGCAGAGACTGTATTTGTAAATTTGTCCTAATATCTACATTTCATTTATGCAGAACCCATAAGGCAAAATGAGGCCAAATGCAAGCACATGTGCAACCTTTTATGAAACTGTGTTTACAACTTAGAGTATATGAGCTGGCACACAGCAGGTGGTACAGTAGATGGTCAACAAATGTTTGTCCAGTGAGTGAATGGCTGCACTCTGATGGGCTTTATCTACCAAGTGGGTGGTGAGCAGTGTTCTTTGGCAGGTCTCTAGTTTGTGAACTCGTATGGGTGAATGTCTGTGGATGCCTACACGACACAGAGAGACCTTGAACATTAGACAATGACAAGGGAACACGTTATCTTCATTCTGGCTAAACCAAGACAGGAAAACAGTGGCTAAAAATGGTTTTCTCCACCTGTTTTTATTATTTTCATGGAGATTTGAATTATGTAGCCTTTAAAAAAGGATTTTGTAGATAAAACTGCCAAATCTCTACTGGACCTTGCATCTTAGCCTGGCCCATCTGCTCAGCCTGTAATGTTGGATGTTGGTCTCCTTCTGAAAGGAATGGTTGTGCAGATCTGAGATCTGATGTGGCAGAGAGCACACTTTTGTTTTCAAAATTTATCAAGCCTTTGGCCAGACAGACACAGGGCTATTATTTTATACATACACATTAGGCAAGTAAGCTGCAGTGTCCAACCTCTGAGCTGGTCATCTAGGAAGTGGTAAGTATCGTGCCTCTGGGGGTGTTTAGGCACAGCTGAAAAGCCATGAGTTTGTGTGTTTTTAGATGTTTTCTCTCTTTTTTTGTAAGTTGTTCCTGGACATCAACTAAATTCCAGTTACAGTTGAGGCTATTGTATGGATGTCTACAAAGGTGACGATCGTTAGCTTATTTTTATTTATTACTTATATTCAACCCCTTTCCAAAAAGATCTATGGTAGTTTACAAAGATGCCAATAATGGAACAAGACAAAAAAAATTACACACTATTAAAGGTCTATGACTGTTGACACAATAAACCTTGCAAAAATGAGAAGAATAATGCTAATATCCAGTTGCGTATTCTCATGTCCTGCTCAGTCATTTATGTTGAGCTGCAGATTAAACTCTGAATTTCCTTGTAGCCAGTGAAGGGGGAAGTGTGACCAGTTATACAATTCAATCACATGTGATGAAAATATATCAGAAAAAGCTCTAGAAATGAGACAAGGAGAAATTTCTCCTGCAGGGGCCCTTAAAGACAATGCCCTGCGTTGTCCTGAGGCAAGCTTAACATAAGAGTTTTTTATAATAAGTATAACAGAAAGAGTGTAAGAGCTCTTGGAGCTGACCACTGTTATAATGCCAAAGTAATCTTCACAGGGTTGACAAGGATGAGGGCCAACGTGGTGTTTTCCGGGAACACAGCGTTCTCATGGTCGGATGCAACAAGAGTTTTCATGAAATAGACATTCTATCTCACAACAGCCTGTATATTTATTTTCCGTAAATGAGCCACTGATAAGTCCTGGAGATCAGAGAGTTTGAGGTTATACTCCAGTGCCTGATTTGAAGAATTCCAGAGCTGAATAGTTGTCTGTGATGCCAGCTTCCCACAATTCCTCCCTTCCCAGGCTCAAGGCCCAGGTTTCTAGAGATTTCATTCTTTCTCTTTTCCGTCATCAAAGCCTACTCTTCAGAGAACATCTATTGGTTAGTTGAAAGACAGCCTCTGTGTGCTCGTGCCACTTAAGGGAGGGGGTGCAGTCATGGTTTAAAAAATTATTTTAAAAACTGCTGCTTCAAAAAGCTACATAACAGTGCCTCATACTAAAAAGGCAGTGACAGTCCTGGAGACTCGGGGAAGAAATTCCATCAAATACCACCCTCGGATACGTTGAGAATTATGGTTTGTGATGCCTGATGTTGTCTCCTGAAAGCCATCAATGCAGCTATCATGAGAGAAATTGGGGCACTGCTGTGCCCCTCCCCGTGGGCTGTGCCATGAGGGTCTGAACCCCCAGTGGCTGCACCCCAAAATTCTACACAGCCATTTTCTGTTGCTCTTTATTTTGAGGTAACCTACATTAAAAAGGTGACTTCTAGGCAGAGTTACTGCTCGCCAATGCTCTTATCAGAAGCTTTCATTTAATATCTGGTAAGACTATGATTGTTAGAAAACAAAAGTCAGGTGGCAGAAGGAGATTAGCAGCAGAAGGTTGCCTCCTGAGAGGTGTGCGTGTCTAAAGCAAAACATCATAAATGGGTGACAATTGTTAGCAAAGTTACATAGGTTTAAAAAACAAACAAACAAACAAAAACATCATAAATGGGTATTGGGACAGCAAAGAGACCTGGGAGTTGAGACCTGAGAGGGATCTTCAACCTACACCCATGTGGTGAGACCGATTTAGGAAATGAAGAGGATTTCCTTAACATGAAAAAAGAACATGTTAAAATCAGCAGCCGGCTGCGAACATACTAAATGGTGAAATGCTATGGATATTCTTTCTAAAATTCAGAGTAGAATGACAATGCCCTCTATCACAATTATCGTGTATCTTCTTTTTGCAGATGTTGTTCATTATGTTTAATCAATCTGGCTTATGATGTGGCAGGTATTGTGCTAAGTGTCGGGGACAAAATGGTTGCAAAAATAGGTGTGGTACCTGGCCTCATGGAGCTTGCAGTCTGTAAGGGAGAGAGATAGTTATTCACAAAATAATCATACACAACATATAAAATTGTATTAGTGGTAAATGCTGCAAAGGAGAGCTCTTGGGTGCTTTGAGTGTATGTAATTTGGGCATTTGACAGAGAGGAAAGGCTTCCCAGAGAGATGAGTGTAGAGCACTTGAGGGAAGATGTTAGGAGTTTACTAACTAAAGAGGGGTATGTGGACCAGTGAATAGAAATGACCTGTTGTAGGAGGGACCAAAGGCGAGTGGGGCTGGAGCTTGGAGAGGTGAGGTTGGTGTGAACTGAGGCTGGTGAGATAAGTAAGGAGCAGCCAACAGGGATTGTAGGTTGCAGTAGAGAGCTGTGCCTTTATCAGGAGAGAAGCAGAAAGATGCCGTTTTATGGATCAGGTGGCATGGTCACTTCATATTGGAAAGGCTGCCCAAACAGCAGTGCTGAGAGTAGACTAGGAGGCTGTCAGTGAGCAGGTGGGTAGACGTGCTAAGAAGCTATGGTCTCAGTGAGAATGAGAGTTGATGTGATCTTGGACAGGAGTGGCAATGGTGATGGGGACAGAGAGAATTAGACAGGTCCAATCAGCACAATAGCATATGGAGCAGAATTAAGAGAAGAATATAGAGGATGGGCACAGTGCTCCCACCAACTGGCAATACAATTATTTACCCAAAAAACTAAAATAATTAATGCTTGTTTCTTTTAAATTATCAAGAGGCAAATTATCTAATGTTATATGGAAATCCTATATTTCAGCGGTAAACAGATGCTATAGTAAGAAATTCATTAATTAATAAACAAAAACGATATAAAATACCCAATAGAAGCCTAAATAAGAAATGTTTGAGAGCCCCTCTCCCCCCACAAAAAAAGAAACACAATTTTATTGACTGATATAAAAGAAGACCCAAATGGATGGGAAAAATATGACATCTCTTATCAGGACGACTACATGTCATAGAGATATCAATTCTTCCAAAACTGAACTACAGATTGAATATAATATCAATGTCAAATATTCCATAGAGATTTCAAAAATCTTGAAAATTTGTTAGTTCATCTGAAAGATTGATAATTTAAAAGTTTGTGTTTTTTTTTGGTTTTAAATTGTTGTTTTTAAGTAAAAAGATATGGAGGAATTTTCCTCCCAGATACTAAACCTTCTAAAATTAACTATGTGATACTGGTGCAAGACTCAGCTAACATTATAATGGAAAGGAGGAGATACCGCCTTGGAGCAGATGGCGGCAAACAGTAAAAGCATCATCACAGCCCCATAGGGCACGGGTAGTAACAAATGGGTTTGGATTTAACATGGTTTTCGGAAAGACTCCCATAGAGTCCTGCTTTGAGCTATGATGTTTGACCAAAATTATCATAGTAAGAAAGCAATATTTGTGAATTTTCTAGGCTTTGGATTTTGCACTAGACACTCAAACTCATAGAACACTTACATGAACTGTTATCAATAGTAAAGTTTAAGTCTTACTTCAATGCTTTTCTTGGCAAAGAGAAGATAAGAAACACCATAATACAGGATTTTGTAATATTTCTTCTCAGCTGTAATCCCTGCCCAGTTTGGTTATAGAGTGTGATGAGTCTATACATTGAATATGTACTTTATTTCCACAGGGTTCCCAAATATTTTTGTCCAGTATGTTTTTAATAGTTTTTTTTTTTACATTTTTTAAAGTCATCCCTTGAACAACTGATTCAGAATTGTGCTGGCAAACACACATATTTGGGCATCTTGAATGCATTTAAATATCACTCAATGGGAAGAAACACTTAACACGTTTTCTCTCTCCACTCTGTGACTAACTCACTCCCGTAAAATATTCAAAAGTAATACAGCTAAAGAGAAACATCTAAAGTTTATGCATATTTCAGAATGTTTCTAATTTTGCTTCAAATTCCTATGAGATTTACCACTTCTAAATTTATTTAGCTAAGTGATTAAACTCTAAACGTCACCTTGGCCTAGTGAAGGGGAAACGCAGGTCAGAGAGAGCTACAACCGTTTAATCGACAAGCCTTTTCTGAGAAGGTGTGGTAAGGCACTCTGAGACATGTGGTGTAGAGTTAGGCGTGAAGCAGGCCTGCGTCTGTCTCCTAGGACCCCACAATCTACGAAGAGCCAAAGTCGAGGGCTATACAAGGCCTCACGACTTGCAAAAGTCTCCTTGACCAATGTGACCAAGGATGGTCTTTTTTACCCATTGGTTTGCTTGTTCAATCTGAAGCTTCAGAGTTTGTTCTGGGAGAAATGGCATTGGGGGAATCAAACCTAAGCTTCAGTCTTGGTCTCCAACACGCTGATTTCAAGCGTAACCGACAGAAGCAATTCTTTCCAGTTTACAGTTGAGTAACCATAGAATTGGGTGGGGGAGCGGGAAGGAAGTTGGGGATCTTGGTCACAGGACTGAATTCAATCCTAATACTAGTAGCAAAAAAGGTAGTTTCCAAGAGCTCTCACTCTTTTGAAACTTTAAAGATTGGAAGAGTGTACCACTTAGGGCTAGTAGTGATGAATTTTATCCATTTAAGACCATTATCTCTCCCTTGGCTCAGGGAAATTTCTATTTGAGATAATGAAGAGTATAGACCAGCACTCAACTATGGTTAAACAATGACATATTTCCATTCTGACCCTATATGGAATAAAACTTAGATTTCTAGGTTATAGGCATTTTATGGCATCCTAACAGTAAAACCACCACTTGGAGCTATAAAAAATGAGGACAGTGATACACATCAGCCTTTTATGTCTCTTATTAAGTCTCAACCACTCTCCACTATTAATCTCTCTTCTTGGTAAAGGCCTGGATGGTTCATTGCTGGTAGTAATTCCTTTGAATAGATTCTCTCTTTCAATTGGTTTGGCTGGATCTGGTCTAGCATGTTCTATTCAGGTGCCATGCATCCTATAGACCCCCTGCTATCATTGATCTCTGACTATATGCTTGCGCTATGCTGGGGATAGGCATGCATTGTCTTGTTGCGTTCTCACCACGGTTGAGGTAGGTTTCATAATTTTCAATTCACATACTTAAGAAAAAAATAACCAATAATGGCTTTGAAAAGAAACTAAGTGGCTCTCTCTACTGGATTCACCTGTTTGTAATGAGGTGATTCATATGGGTCAGACATTTAAAAAATGATAGTTGCTTCTTTAAATCGGTAGAGATGCAATATCTTAGGACATATATTATTTATCATGTAAGGAATTACTGATGTGCCTTCCTAAGTTATGGAACTGTACACATTGGCTTAGGAGAAGGTTCAACAGAAACTTCTGGGCTTGAATGAACCTATTCATTGCAGGATGGGTGATGGTCTGGGGAATACAGACATTGATAACCTGCACACTCTCCTTTAGGCTCTCAGTGTGGTGGATGGTGGTGGTAGTTGGGGGTGCAATGCACTGAAAGTTGAATGATGGCACAGAGCCATGTGAGTTCAATGACCACACATGGAGCTGCCAGCCCAGACAATGGCACCAGAACTCTAAGGTGAAAAGAGCCTTGAAAAGTGGGCGTGTCCATGAAGGCATCTTGCAGGAGGTGGGGTTTGCCCTGGCCCTGAAGCCTGGTTTATCTGGAGCAGGACAACCTGACTTAAACTGGCTTTGACAGCAAAGCAATTATTTCATATGATAAGGATGCGTCAGAAAAGCAGGCTCAGGGTGCCTTGGTGCCAGGGCTCCAGCTCTGCTTCTCTGCATTTACTCTCGGGGGTATCTTCCTGAGCTTTGGATTGTAGCACAATGACACAGCAGCTCCAGGAGCCAAATCCAGGCAGGACAAAAAACCCAGAGGAAGGACAGGACCTTCTCTTTCTCTGTCTCCTTCTTAGGAGCAAAGGAAACATTCCCAGAATCCCCCAGCAGGTTTCCCTTTATAGCTCATTGGCCAGAATTATATCACATGTCCAATACTAAAGCAATCGCTGGCAAGGAGAGGGGGATTACCCTGACTGGTTTGTATCAATTAGGATTTGCTCCTGGAGCTGGAGATGGAGTGAGCTTGGGAGGGGGTGGCTTTCTGAAAATAATTTGGGTTCTGTTAGAAAGGAGAAGACCCAGAATGACATTGTGCTGTAGGCAACTAAATTATGTACATACATTTGTTTTATGCAATGAGACTAGGGAGAGGGCATTCTAACGGGAACAAAAATGAGGGTGCCTTATTTGAGGAGAAAGATGAGTTTGGCTGGAGCATGAAGGCAAGCAGGGGAGCCAGGCTGAAGAGGAGAGGGCGGGGACTGGGCTGATAGCACCCTCAGCCTGGAGCATTCCTCAGAACCTTGACATGGTTGCTTCATGCATCCTCCGAGTGCATGTATTGGGTGCTGATGTGTCTCTGGCTAACTGACATCCTGGCTGAAGGTGGTGTGGGTGTTCTGGCTAATGGAGAGTGGACAAAATGAAAACGGTTCATATCAAATAGGCTAAAGAGACCATCAGAGTTCAGAGACCAAGTGGCGTTTGCTTTCACTCAGATGAGCACTGCCAACTAGCACAGAGCATGGTTGGTATTTCTGTATCTTCTGCCCCTTCGAGGGAACTGTGTGGCCATCTCCTTCTCTGAGGCGTTGGTTACAGTAGACTTTCCAGGTGGGGCCAGTGTGGTAATCTTTGCTATCAACATGGTACTGCTTTGATCCTCCCAAGCATGAACCAGACAGTGCATCTGATGAAGGAAAGAGGGCACTGTCCCTGACCTGTATGTGTGACGTGGTTGGTTTGGGACTGTGGCAGAGAGAAGAGATGGTGGTGGACTGTTTTTGCTTGTTTTTTAAAGATTTGGGGAATGGGGACAGTGTTGGGGAATTGGGGAAGGGGAACAGCCAAGTTGTTGTCCTTCAGTCTTAGTTGTGGAGGGCACAGCTAGCTCTGCTCCAAGTCCAGTCGCTATCCGGCCACCCGTCAGCGGCTCGCGGCTGCTCAGCTCAAGGTGCCGTATTCAATCTTAGTTGCGGGTGGGCATAGCCCACCATCCCATGCAGAAGTCGAGCAGGCAACCTTGTTGTTAGGAGCACATGCTCTCACCAGCTGAGCCATCTGCCACCTGTTGACAACTCAGCGGCAGCTCAGCTCAGGCGCAGCTCACTGGCCCATGTGGGAATCAAACCAGCGACACTGTTGCTCAGAGCTCGTGCTCTTAACCAACTGAACCACTTGGCCAGTCCAGTGGCGGACTGTTTTAAGGTGCTAAAATTCTGCATGATAATGATATTAATATCAGAGAACTTTTGGTTTCTCAAAAGAGTTCATCTGACTCTCACATCAACTGTAAGAGGAAAAAAGGGCAAGTTTCACCAGAGGAATCAGAAGTCCAGAGCAGGCAGGTAAAATTTTCCAACATCACAGAGCCTGTAAATAAGGAAGCTGATAGCAGAATCCAGGTCTCCTGACTCTCTGTCTTGGGATCTTTCAGCAATTTCTCAGCAATGAGTTGAGGCAGGTCTCTTGGTTATCTGTCACTACATAGCTAATTACCCCCCAATAGTCACTTAAACAATCGACATTCTCTCACAGTTTCTGTAGGGCAGGAATTCAGAAGCAGATCAGCTGTGTGGTTCTGGTTCAGCTGAGGTTGCACTGAAGCTGTCAGCTGGGCCAAGTCTTGATTGGAGCTGTAGGGTGCGCATATGAGCTCACTCCCGTGGTTTTTGCCAGGGGCCCTCATTTCTTTGCCGGTAGTTTGCAGGATATATCAGTTTCTCTCCACATGCACCTTGCCATAGGGCTTCTTTTTTTCTTTTTAGCTGAGCCATCCTGCCACCTGTTGGCAGCTCAGCGGCAGCACAGCTCGGGCCGGGACTCGAACCACTGTTGCTCAGAGCTCAAACTCTTGAGCGAGCTCTTAACCAACTGAGCCACTCGGCCGGCCCAGGGCTTCTTGAACCTCCTCATGACATGGCAGCTTCCGCCAGGGCTAGTGATGTGACAGACAGAGCCAGGCAGAGCTGCCATGTTTGTATGACTCACACCTAGAAGTCACACTCCATGAGTTTCACCACATTCTGTTTGTTAGGAGCCAGTCAACAGTTGGGATGTTAATCTCCACCTCTCGATGGGAGGAAGATCATAGAATTGGTAGGCATATTATAAAACCAACACAACAGTGAAAAATGCAACCTGTGTCCTGACATCGGAGATGAGTTCACAATAGAGAAATTGGGAAGTTTGGGTACATTGGAATACAAAAGTGACACTTCACAATAATAATAGACTCAGATGACTCAGTGAGTGGGGGAGGGGATCCGGATTTGATGAAGGCTCATCAGTAAAACCCGCAGGCTGGTTTCATAGCTATGGAGAAGTGAGGAGAGAGAGCAGCTCCTATGTAGGATGGTGGGAAGTGGGTCAAATTCCCTGCTCGGCACTCCACCTTGGTAATACACAACAATAAACACTATTACAATTAAAATAACACTTCTCTATTTCTGCTGGCTGTGTGGCCACAGAGCACCTACGTCTCTGTTTCAAGGGCAGGCAGTTTTCCCCATGGTCAGAATTACAAGGTCTCTTACTAGTGGTCTCTTAACAGTTTCCAAACGTTCTAGAGAGAGCCTGGCATTCTTGGGCGTGAAAGACAAGCACGGAGTGGTACCTCCCCTTCCCCCACCACAGCCCCAGCGAGGGCTCCCAGTCCAAGTCTTCATCCCCGGGAACCTTGAGAGAGCTGGCAAATACTCTGAAACAGATAAAAGATAATTGAACAAGGAGTGAGCAGTAAACGGTGACAAAGTGCTATTTCCATAATAAGCTTATCTGAGTAAACTTTCTCAGAGCCCCTGAGTTCTCGAGCAGGGTGTGGATTTGGCAATAGTAAAGAAACAGGCCACGCCAGGAATGTCTGGGGAGCTAATGAACGCCCCTGAAGTGGCTGACGTTCCTATCTCTGCTTTGGATCCCTGCCACCTTGACGCTAATGTCAGCCGGTGTTTAATTGGCAAACAGGGCTTCAAAGGGTTGCTGGGCCCTGCTCCCAGGGCCCTGGGCCTGTTAATGTTTAATTGTCATGTGCAAGGGCCCACTAGCTCTTGGTAGATTTGGGCGTTTTATTGCACTTTGAAAAAACAATATTATGAGTCTCCTTCTTGCTCTGTGAACATTTTCACAGACATGCCTTGCAGTTACATGTTGCTTAACCTAAACTAGGAGTTGCAAATGCAAGTTATTCAGCAGGGGTAGAACGAGTCACCTTCAAGCTGGAAATACTCAAGATTTCCTTCGTTTGCTCTAAATTTAAGAAGTATCAGGGAACATCTGAAACAGCAACAGAAAAAGAAAAAAAATGAGTTTGGGGATTCGGGGTTGGGGGGAGAAGGAAAAGTCACAGAAGTGAAATTGCTAACTGGAGAATATGCACTTCCATTCGAGTGGTGATGGAACCCACACATTTCGAAGCTGCTCGGTTACTCATGGCCCTGCTGGAAACACAAAAGTTTTGTGGAGTTTTTGTTTTGATTTGATTTTTTTATTCCTCTCTTGAAAAAGTCTATCTGCTTTATATTGTTCATGCAATTTAAAAAGTCAAAAGAGGCTGTCTTGACAAGACTATATACGCTTCATCTAATTACATAGGAAAGAAGGAGAAATAACAGAAGACAAATACTTTTTTCCCCAAAACTGCATGGAAATTGTGAATAAAAGAGTAGCTTCCAACTTCCTGACATTTGAAAAGCAATACTTTGAATTCAATATGAATGATTTCTTTGAATTTTCAACTCAATTCCATTTAATTGAACTCATCTCCATTGAGTGCTTACTAAGTGTTCATATCAAATAATTCCTTTAGTTTTGAATTAGTGGCTTTTATAGAAATTGTTTCTTTTGTTTCATTCTGGAAATGTATCAGTTTGTTGTTTTAATTATCCTTTTGCTGATGGTGAATATCTCTCTGAGGAAGGAATGTAAAAAAAAAATATCTAATTACACCACTTATATCAGAATGGCAAAGCGTATATTTATCTTGTTTGTTAATTATATATGTCACAGCTAAAAACCAAACATCAGCTAATGTCGACATTAGCCAGAAGGGTCCTGGTAAACATCAAGAAAGAGGTGAATACTAAATAAAAAACAATATAGCAAGTGGAAAGCATGTATAGCTTTTATATGTTTAGATTCAATCAGAATCTCTTTGTTCTCTCTTTTTGCCCATTTTTGCATTCTAAACATAGTCAGATTTTCATATCACGGATCCCTGAGAAGTAGTCTTTACCGCAGAATTACCACTGTGAACATGTTTCAGGGTGACCCAGCATGTGGTCAGGTTTTTAAGGCAATGTGGCAGACACTTAAAGTCTTTCAAAGGATTTAATCTCTTTTCTCTAGTTCTCTCCTTTGCCAAGAGGTAAGCAGACAGCCCCTTCCAATCAGAGCCAGCACCTTGAAGTTCAATCACATCTAGTGTTCTCAGCCTCAGAGCTCTAGCCTCCTATGCATGTAAATTCAGGAATAAACTATTGTGCACAAAGCGTGTTCTCTCCAGATCCATATGCACAGTTAATTAGTTTAGAGCCCTAAAATGTTATGTGATTCCTTTCTTAATAGAAATGAGAAGTGGTAAAGACGAGAGGCCTTTATTCACACTTTATCAGCTATTTTAAACTGAGGGGTATATTATCCTCTGGGTAGATTTACAGGAACAACCATTATGCACCTCACTCCTATTATCATTAATGGCGGTAAATGCACGCACGCCCAAGAGCGGCACTCTGGGGTTTACACAAGAGCCCACTCTCTTCTTTCTATTATTAACAATTTCTGCTTCACGTTTCTTAAATATCTGCAAAATGAAACAAAGCTGTGTGCAGGGTTTAAAGACTATCTGGGTATATGTTTTTCAAAGGAAATTGGATTGGTACATTACAAAGGTTTGCAAATTTACTTTATGATAGCAAATGATGATGACTGTTGCTCGCCCCCTAGGAATCTCTCCAGAGGGGAAATTGTGGGGCTAGGGGTGGGGGTGCCATTCGTGGTTTTCTGTGTCAGCACTGTGTAAGGCTCTGTTAACAAGGAATTAGAATCTTTAGCATGTTGACTGTTTTCTCTGAGTGTTGGCCAAACCAGAATTAGGATTAATGTGTAGAAGAGAGAGAAAAGTGGGAGCATAGACCATTTTCCCAATTATGGGGAAGATACTACTATATATCCATCCATCCATTCGTCCATCCATTTATTTATCCACTCATTTCTTTGCTCAGTATATAACGAAGACCTACTATGTGCCAGGCAGTGTGCTAGGCTATGATGACATAATAGTGAACAGGATAGATTAGGCCTTTGCCCCCAGGAAACTCACAATTTAGTGGAAAGACAGAAACTAAACAGCTAATTGCAGTTAGCTCTGTGATTGCTATGCAAGCGAAGCACAGGGAGCCATGCAGAGCTTGAGTGAGTGCAGAGGTGTCTAGAGGGATAAATGCATGACATTTCCTCTGAAGGAAGTGCAGAAGTCATCACGGTGACGGGAGAGAGCTGAAGGAGTGCTTGCCAGGTGGAAGGAGCAACATGTGCAAAGGCCCTGAGGCAAGCAGGATTCAAATTCTGGTTAATAGCAGTAACCATGAATGGTCATTCCTTCTGAAACACTGGACAGAAGGGCACATTTGCTTTCTTTTTCCTGCTTAAAAAGGCATGCAATGAGGGTTACCATTTGTGATGAATCAGTCTCCCATGAAACCAAAGATGGAGCCCAGCCAACTAAACCCTTCGAGTTTAAATTATAACTAACTAGCAGAATCCCTACTAACTTCTCCTACCCACCCTTATCCTCAAATACAGGACAAACCACCTTTGCATTTTCTCCACACAAGGATCAACAACCAGGGGATGGGCCTTGGAAGTCCGCTATGCTTATGCTTCTCAAACCATCTGTGATGAAAACCCAGATTTAAAAAAATTCTGTTGTGAGCTGATACTTTTATAAAATAAAATAAAAACGAGTTACTAGGAAAAAGATCATGCACTTAGATATCACGAACACATCGATTGTATACAACATTCTAGATGCTTACTCTTAATTTCTGTACTTATCTCATTGTAGATGGATAACAGTTTGCAGACCAGACCTCTCTTTCAAGATCAGTACTACTCCTAACCTTCAAATATTGCCTCATTAACCTCTAGCCAGCCTATCATCCAGGAATGTATCTAAAACTCTTGAAATTATTTACGTTTTTGACTGGGCCACCTTTTGGGCAAATGATTTCCCTGAATGACACCCCACAGCCAGAAAGAAGCAGGATTTCCTTTAATAACCTTGACTTTCTAAACCCTCAGAGGCACTTTCCTTAGATCCTGGTATTTCCAGGGCTAGCAGGGTAACACCCGGTGGCCCCTTTTTCATGCCTTTTTTTCCTGAAAACTCTAAAGTTAATGTAAGCAGTAGGATTCTAAAACCAGCAGATGTGGCAGAGCGGAAATTCTGGCCTGGGGTGTCTTGGCATTCATTCAGGGGCTGAAGAAACCAGGGGGTTGGAACAGGAGGTATGTTAGGGCTTGTTGTTCCATGAATGGGCCTTGAGTCTAAAAATGGGAGTCTAGGGCCCTGCTGGTGGATGGGGAGAAAGACGAGCAAGGGCAAGAGATTGAGTATAGACAGAAATGGGCTGGGGTCTGCAGCACAGAGCTCTTTTTGGGCAGATAGCCTACGGGCTTCTGTAGGACGAGCAGACAGGAGCCCAGCCACTGAAAAGTCAGCGTCACGGATAGAAAATAGTCCTTGAGAACTCTGAGAGAAAGGAACCCCGAAAGATGTCAATGCAATTCCTGGGCCTCTCTTTTCTTGCTCTTATTTCTCTACATGGTTTAGGGGGTTGGAGAACCTTAGTGCTTAGCTGTCACCTCTTTTATCTTCTTATGCTACACTCTTCCCGTAAATTATGTTGCCTACCCCCGTAGCTTCAATTATTTTATCAAAACCCATAACTTCCAAATTATATCTCTGACATATATTCGGTCATTAGATCCAGATCATATATCAGACTAGCCCCTAACCCCTTATGGCAGGCTGAGTAATGTTCCCTCCAAAGATGTCCATGTCCTAATTCCCCAATCCCGCGAATATATTATCTTTACTTGGTAGAAGGGATTTAGCAGAAGAGATCCAACTCTGCTGACACCTTGATTTTGGCCTATGAGACATTTCTCACTTGTGATCTCCAGATCTGTGGGGTAAATCGCTCATAATGTGTTCAGCTCAGTGTGGCAAAAAGGAGGTGGCGGTGGGGAGGTGAGGCAGGCTGGGGCCAGACCGTAAAGGCTGGGAACACCATGGGAACTGACTGGGAACCCCAGTTAGGCTACATTGGTCCCATTAACCTGGGAAGGTAGGGGCTACCTCCCTTCTGCCTGGGTCACCACTGGCTTTCCCAAGAAGAGATGCAATTTATTTGACAACGAGTACAGTAAGTCCGCACTTAATGTTGTCGGTAGGGTCTGCAACTTTAAGCAAAATGATGTATCATGAAACTCATTTTTCATAGGCTAACTGATATAGATGAGAATGAAGTTCCTGTGGCATCTCATCAGTGTTACGATGAAATGATGTTGGATGAAACAGCACTAGTCGAGGACCCGCTGTACGGAGGGTGTGACTACTGTCTAATCATGTCAGAGGCTGGAGCAGCTGGCATGTCCGGCTGCATGTTAGCTCAGCTTCTGGCCCCAGCACATGGCAACCCAGCTCCGAGGCTCTGGTGACACTTGAGAGGCACTGCATTTTGTCACGTTTTAACAAAAGAAGAAGGATGGGAATGCTCAATGTCTAGAATCACCCTTGCCCAGAAAAAATGTCCTCATGGAGAGAAGAGGGAACATGACAGACAAGGGTCGGGGAGCTGGCTGGGTTCAAAACTCCTTCTATTGAACCCTGGTGTGTCAAGGAATTAGTTTTCCATCTTGGAATGCCGTTTCCTTCTCTGTGAGTGGAGGTAATCACATGCTACAAGGTTGACATGAGGCTCAAATGAGAACCCATATAAGAAAGACGTTGCTGTTTAGACATTGCTGTTTATAACAACATAAGAAAAGCAAGCACAAATAAAACAAAGCAAAACCAGCCAAATACTACAAAGCAACAACTACTTATTTGGAAGGTCTTATTTCTAAAAGACATGGACCTACGATTCATTCTACTTGAGGGACCATTTGACCTTTACCAAATAATAACCGAAGCCCTACTATGTGCAGACCTCTGTGCATTTCAAGAATTATTCTTGAAGCCCTACTATGTGCAGACTTTTGTGTATTCCAAGAATTATTCTTATTTATCTACTTTGAGAGAATCTGTTATTTTCCACTATGCAAAAAGATGTCCACAGCGCTTCTCCCTGGTCAGGACCCATGTCTCTGATGCCCTCTGCGATTTTCTTTCTTGACCCGTCCTCCCCGAACCACTCCTGAATTCTTTCTCCGACATCTTTTTCCTAAGCCGCCTTAACTGGCAATAGCAGTCAAGGCCTCTGCTTTTAGGATTAGCTCAGCTTGCCAAAGAACGAAGATAAACCAACACAGGCTCGTCTGTTAGAGGGAGGCGAGTGTGTTGTGCCCTTGCCCGCCCAGCTAAGTAAGACATGTGCACTTTCCTGGAGTCCTCCCTGAGCCACAATGTCTGAGCCTGAAAGGCGGCTCTTGAGTGAAGGGCCCAGGTCCTGCGGTGAGCAAGTTGAGGAGTCATTTATAGGTGGAGCCGTGATACAGGAGGCTGAGTGCTGTTCAATCAGTCTCATCTTCTAGAAGAGGCCTGCACCCGCTATCAGAAGTTCTGCCTCAATCCTTCCAATGCATTTATCTCATTTGTAAAATTGGGATGATAATAATAATAACAATAATAAATGTGCTTCTTTCAGGAGTGTTATAAGGAACAGTTTTGAAACAACGTACAGGGATCAACTTTGAAAATGATAAACTCCACTGAGCTAGTCAGCTCGCACTAACTATGCTGTTGTGTTGCCATAACAACATAGCACAGTCTGGGTAGCTTAAATAACAGAAATTTATTTTCTCACAGTTCTGGAGGTTGGAAGTTCAAGATTGGGTGCCAGCAGGGTTGATTTTTGGTGAGACCTCTTTCCTGGGTTGCAGACAGCTGCCTTCTTGCTATGTTCCCACACGGCCTCTCCTCTGTGTGCTCACTCCTGTGACCCCTCCTCTTCTTATAAGAACACCAGTCCTATTGGATTAGGGATCTCATTTAACCTTAATTATCTCCTAAGAGCCCTGTCTCCAAATATGGTCACAGAGGGAGCTAGAGCTTCCACATATGAATTGGGGGTGGGGGACACAATTCAGTTCATAACACCTAGTATATATGCTAAACAATACTATTATAATGTTCAGTGCTCATCTCAGATACAAACATGAATCAGCCATGCTATTTTTCAAAAGCGAAATCTTAGGAAAATGATTCGTTGATAAGGGCCTTTCCGAAGGTAAGTTGGAAGGTGTTCATTTATCTTCTCTTTATCCACCTGCATTCCAGCGACACTTCTCTGCTCTCAAAGCCAGTATCAAACTGGATTTCTTCATGAAAAATGCCCCTTGGAGGAGCCCCAGAGTGGTGAATCCCATCTCCAGGGAATGAGCCAACCCTGGTCTGAGCACTGAGCTTTCCCGACTTCTGGGGCAAGACCACAGATCTGGCCTTGGCGTTCCTGGGGTCCTTCTTCCATGGACTTCTCACTTGGAGCTCTGCCTTTGGGATGGGGCAGTTAATACATTCAGGCCAGCATAACTGACCTACTGAGACATACCTGAAAGCTTGCCCAGTATGGGAAGACCCAAATGTAAAGTCACTTTTGGAATAGAAATGCCATGTTGAGTAATTTCTTTCAGGAAACCATTTCATCCCAGTGTTCACAGAGCCACGCATGATAGAAGAGCGAGGAATCTGGCAGACCTTTGAGGATGTGAGACAGCTTATTGAGGACATGAATCGAAGAGCATCATTCTCGCTCAGCCTGGGCAGGAATAGGAAATGAGTCAGAGGTTCCCAGGCAGGAAACAGCAGCAGGAGTGGAACCAAAATGCCTCTTTTTAAGGATAGCTCTTGATGGAACTAAACTTTTTCTTATTTCAATGCTTCATTTTGTCCTCAACTAATTTCTGATGAAAACTAAAGTTTATAGACCAAAAAAAGGAAGAAATGACTTCTCATATCCTCTGGGACTGCTGGGACTGTGTCACGGGACAAGGTGGATTTAAGGACTGAAGGAGAGAGGTCAAGTGTTCCAAACCGGAACTGGGACTCCGGTGGGGTCTGGAGCTGGAAGCAGCTGAATAGAAAGCCAGCCCTCCCTCTGGTGTGCCCTATGCTGGGGTGGAGAGGTTTAAATTTACATCTCCTTGCTCTTCTCAATGATTATTACCATTCATCCTTTTTGTTCCCATAGGTATAGTCATTCATTTTCTTCAAGACAATTACAGAACAGCCTGCTGTGGGCAGTTCTCGCAATGGGTTTAAGGCTAGGCTCTTGATCCAAGCTCCTGAAGGGGTCAGAGGGACCAGGATTGGCTGAGACTGACCAGAATCCCCAGATGAGCATGAAACTACATTACTAGCCCACAGTTAGGAGACAGAATTGTGGTCTCCAGGCAACTAGAGCACAGACCAGACTAGAACTAATCCTTCCTGTTACTTTAATTAATTTTACTTGAAATTGGCATGTACCTAGTTTAACAAACATCAAATAATGCTAACATATTTATGATGACAAAACACACAGCAGTCCTCCTTGCTTTAACTGTGGTCTCAAGCCTCAGAGACAACCATTACAAGTCTTTTAGTTGTTTCTCTTTGGATATAATGCCTAGTTTTGTCTTAAATAATATACTTACACTGATTTTTCCTGATGAACACATTCAAACATCACCTCTTAAATGTATCTACTATCAAGTGAAGGTTTATCACCTTATCCCCCCCTACCCCCCCACCCCCACATAACTTTTCCTCCCTCTACTCCAGGAGTTAGGGGTGATACACCACCACCTGTGGGTCAAGCCCAGCCTGCAGCTTGTTTGTCCATGGTTTCTGAAATAAGAATGGTTTTTACATTTTTAAAGAGCTATGCACATAAATATGCTAAAGAGACTGTATGTGGCCCACAAAACCTGAAATATTTACCATCTTGCCCTTTACAGAAAAAGTTTGCCAAACCCTGCTTTACCCTTCAGATATAGTAGTATTAAAATGTAAGCAAAATCAGTAATAATTTTGTACATTGTTATGATTTAGTAAATATTGCTTATTATAAGCCCAAGTAATGTGCTATGATAATATTCCCTTATTTGTATAATTTTTTTCTATCTGGTATTAATATTGGGCTGCTGGAAAAGTCAGGACGCATTTTTGCAATGAAAAACATAGAAAAAATACATCATGACTTTTCCAACAACCCAATAATTGCACTGTTTCCTCACCAGTCCAGTTTTTCATCTCTTCTCAGTCTGCCAGTCTCCATCCAATGTATCAAATGTCTATTACCATTACTTCTAAAATCCCAATAATATTATGTGTTGTGGGCCGGATGTTTGTGTCCCCCCAAAATCCGTATATTGAAGCTCTAATCCCTAATGTGATGGTATTTGAACATGGGACCTTTGGGGGCGATTAGATCATAAGGGTGGAGCCATCATGAATGGGATCAGTGCCCTTAAAAAAACAGAAAGAAAGAGATTATCATCGCTTTATCGTTCTTGGTCTTAAAAGAACAGACAGTGAGAGATGATCTCCCTCCTCTACGCAACTTTTTTTTTAAATTAAAGTGTATTGAGGTGACACTTGTTATCAAAGTTACATAGATTTAAGGTGTACAATTTTCTATGCAACTTTTGAATTCTATTTTCAGCTACAAAAAGCTTATTTAAATCTGTTATCTGTTTAATACTTCCTCTCCCATTCTCTTTGTCATTGTGGGTTTATACTTTTTTTAAATTTTTTCCCCCTAATTATCATTTTTGTTGGAGGAGATTAATCAAATTAATTGTAGGTCCAAATTAATTAATTGTAGGTCCAAGTAAAGTTAAGATAGCTAGCGTGTTAAGTATGTGTAAAAAAAGAGGTGGGGAGTATATATGACAGATCCAAGGAGTTCCCTTTGATGACAATCATGGGAGGTTTCATGGGAAAGTGATACTTAAGCTCAACTTGAAGGATTGATGGTAACTGGCAGGTGGATATGGGGTATGGGAAAACAATTCTGGCAGTGGAAAGAGCAAGAACAAAGATCCATTGGTTGGGAAAGTATGGAGGACTCAGAGAATAACATTCTCAAATTATTGTCTGATTTGACTAGAGACTTAGTTGCTCATTGTAGGAAGGGGCAGGGCAGAAACAAAAGATGGAACAACTGCAACAACAACAACAAAAAAGCCTTTTGAATGGAAAAAAAGAAAGAGGTGGCTCATTTTTCAAGAAAGACTAAGCTGTAGGTTTAAAGAGTGTGTGGGTAGGAGATAGTTTATAGCAGTCATGCTCAGGAATGATGGTGTCGACAATATTGTGATTTATAAGAAATATATATTTGGTTATTCAGATGACCAAAATACATTTTCATATATATATATATATATATATATATATATATATATATATATATATATATATATATATATATATATGACCTTCACCCCTATTTCCTGGCTCATAGCTCCTTGGAACTTCCTAGAGATAAGAGCATCTTTTGTTAAAATACGGTACTCCTCCTTTAACATTCTCAATAAGCTCTGTGACTTTAAGTGAAACAACGTACATAACAAAACCAATTTTACCACAGGCTAATTGATATAAAGAAGAGTTAAGTTCCTACAGCATCTCATCAATGAAACGATGTTCAATGAAAAGATACTGCTCGAGGACCTGCTGTATTTGGTCTCTTGTCCTCAGTTCCTAAAATTACTTCAGAGTCATAAAGGTGAAATAGATATCTTGGAATCATAACAAATTTCTTACCAGCAAAACAGGGTTTATGTTAATGAGGTGACTTTTGGAAAGCACCTAAGGATGGGGGCTGGTTGCCAGGGGAACCAACATTGAATAGAATGTTGGAACTTTCAGCACCACCCCCTGAAATCCAGGGGGAGGGGGAATGGGGCCAAAGATTGAGTTCAATCCCTAATGTCCAATGATTTAATCAGTGACATCTAGGTAATAAAGCCTCCATTGAAACCCCAAAAGGACAGGGCTCAGGGAGCTTCCAGCTGATGAGCACTTAGAGATGCCAAAGGAATGGCACTCCTGGAAAGGGCGTGGAAGCTCCACACCTTTTCCTATACCTTGCCCTATGCATCTCTTCTGTTTGGCTGTTCCTTAGTTATATCCTTTTATATCAAACCTTAGTGGGAGGGGGGAGTGGGGTCATGGAAACCTGCAATCTATAGCCAGTAGATCAGAAGCACAGGCGATGACCTGGGCTTAGAACTGGTGTCTGAAGTTGAGGAATAGGCAGTCTTGTAGAACTGAGCCCTTATTCTGTGGAATTTGATGTTATTGCCAAGTAGATAGTATAAGAATTGACTTGAGTTGTAGGGTACCTAGGTGGTGTCTCAAGCATTGCTTTGTGGTGTAGGGGAAAAACACCTCCTCCACACATTGTAATTGGTGATCAGAACGTTTAGTGTCTCAACATTTACTCCAACAACTGAGTTGTTATTATGTTTATGTTTTGTGCTAGGAGATAAATATGTCTAAGAATTGGTCCCTGTATTCATGGAGCTCAGAGACTGGGAATGGTGGGCTGGTGGATAGTCAAACAAACATTACAAAGATCATGGTGACATGGAAAGTTCTCTGAAGGACAGAAGCTCAGGGACTATGTGTCCCAGATAAGAGACACTTGTCTCAGAAGTTGGTGAAACTTCCTGTTGAAAGGATGGAGATACTTGAGTAGATTCAACTCTTTAGTTAGTTGAATAAATGATTGCCCTAGGGATTCCTGGAGTCTTACATAGGCTAAACAAGCTCCCCCACCCTTTTTTTTTCAAGGTACCTGGCTTGGGGTATCTTCCAAGTTTGGATTCTGTCTTATGGACACAGTTCAGTTTATTAGCATATGTAAGACTGAGCTTTATTCCCCAGGTATGGGGCTCAAAGTTAATATACAAACCGGCACTTCCTGTATCTCATGATGTGCCCAAAATGGTGCTGTTTCTCAAGCATTTATTTAATGAAATGTTCCTCATAATTTTATGAGCTAACTAGATCCTGTTATTATTTTTACTGCATAAATGAAGAAACCTAGAGTTAGAAAAATGAAGTCTCTTGTCAAAATGTCTGCCATAAATGATGGGGCCAGGAATTAAACCCTAGTCTGTTTGAATCACAAGATTTTAGTCTCAACCACTAAGATATATTGTGTTACTTCTTTACTTTCAGGGCAGTAGTGTGTTAGATACCCTGAAAACACACCTACTGAGTTTAAAACCAGCTCAATTTCTGCCTTGAGTCAACCTTATAAGGTAGAAGATGTCTGGGTTCAAAGCAGGCCTCAGAAAGCGTCACCCAAATGAGCAAGGATTGCACTAGAAGTCTTTTTCCAACACGAGGAGCATGAAAGGGCATCAGAGAAATGAAGCCTTTCTTCCTACTGCCCAAAGCTATGGGTTGGTTATGAAATTCATGGGTCAGGGGCCACTGGGCCCTGAGGTTTATTAGTTCAGTCTTTGAGCTTATCCGAGCTGTAGGCACCCCAGAGGCCACAAACCACAAGGCTGAGCTCCCCCCTGATCTCCCTGCTTCTGAATGGCCCCCCAGGACAGACAGACCCCATGCCCTCAGAAAGAGTTATGAGCTTTGGCATCCTGTAGTCAAAGGAACAGGCACCTTCCCCAGTTAGCTGTCCTTGACACACTGAAAACATGATTCATGATTCATGAGAACTATTTCTTCAGAGGGACCCTTTGGCTTTGCTTTGGGCCCAGGAATAAATTGGCCACAATTAACTCCCTTGAAGAAGTGGTTTCCCCACCACATAACTCTTCCTTCTGAGGACAATGGCTTTGCTCAGTGTGGTAAAGGGGGAGTTTAACCAAAGGAACAACTGAGCCCACACTGATAAAACATCAGTGTTATCAAGGGACTGCCAGGCATGAGAGCTGCGGCACCCTCGCCTTGTGGTGACTTTAGGAGAACCCTTTGCCTTTGTTTTCCAACTGCCCTTCAGCATGGGGGTGTTATCCTGTTGCTGGATAGTCATTTTAATTATTTAGGGGTTGTTCTTAGTAGCATTATGTAGATAAATTTATGTGAATTTTCAGACTTCTCTCTTTTTCTTCTTACAGAATTTTGGAATGTCTTAGAAGCTGCATCTAGAACATCATTTCTAAGGATAGGATTATCTTGTAGTGATGTTCTGACAGTGCTGGGATGCTTCCCACATCCCCCCAGCAAAGCCTGTCTATATTGTCCATAGCTTAGGGTCTAGGACGGAGTGGAAGGGGTGGGGTAAGGTCCAAACCTCGTGCTTCTCTCCCTGCAGGGTGCTCCTCCTTTTCTTCATTGAGAGAACCAGTGTATTGTCCATCCTCTTCTTGGAGTCTTCCTAGAGTTCTCTTGCTCCCTTGTCACCAACCTCCACATATCTGCAGATCATCAAATGGTCCTCTGGAGTCTGCCTCCTAAATATTCCATCTGTTGCCTCCTCTGAGTCTGTTCTGGTATGACCTTACTTTGGTCCACCATCACTTATTATCTAGGGTACCATGACAGATTCCTAACTAGCCTTCCTCTCTGCTTCTAGACACACCTCTTCTACTCAATCTCCATTCTACAGAGTAAACTTTGTAAAGAACAAATGTGATCCAGTCACTCTTGTTGTTGAAATATCCCTTATCTTGGTAAACATCCCTAACTTGGTAAATCACGCCCTCCATAGTCTGGACTCAAGCTTGAGTTCCCACAGCTCTCTGCCATGCTGCCTGTATTTCAGCTATATGCCATGCTATTGGCTTGTTTGTAGACGTTTCTTCAAAATTTTTCATGTACATTTCCCTTTTCTTTTCGAATGTATGATCTTTCGTGTTCTACAAAACCCCAGGCTTTGTAACTCAGTTCCTAGGCCACAGAAGAACTGATAACATACTTTTCTGCACCATAGCTCTAGTCACCCAGTTGTCACCGTATATTTACATATCTATCTCCCCTATTAGACTAAGAGCTCCTGAGGGTCAGGGGTCATGTCCTATCATTGTACTCTCCACCCAATATCTCCACACAGTTCTAAGCACCACAGAAGCTCAGCTGAATTCCTTCCTCCACTGCAGGTCATGACTATCTCAATTACTCATGGTCCATGGTATCCCCTTACTGGGAAGGTTAAGGGCACTGAAACAGGTAATGGTCATTTTTGGATCCAAACATGACTGGCTTACTGCCAACATAATAATTCCATTAAGGGTTTAAAAAAATAGTGTTAGAATCTGGAAACAAGTCCTCCTAGATGAAGCATCTAATTCTGGTCAAAGCAGCACTCCAGGGAGCCACGACCACTCATTCACACCTGGGCTGCAAGATACAAACCTGTTTTCCATCTTTAACCTCAACTCGCTCTCAGTGGTCCAGAGAGCCCCAAATAGATATATGTGAGAATGGGAAACATTGTTAAAATCAACTGGTATGTATGTGAATGGGGCATGGAATCCAGCAATACAGAGATGCGTTTCAGAGATTAATATATCCTGTAGTTCCAAGAACAATCGCATTTGGAGTGAAACCCATAGTGGATGGACGCAGTTAGGAAGGGACTCTGCGACTCAGTGCATCCTTTGGTCATGACCACGAGAAGGTAATTAAGGCTTTTCTCCCATCCCAGTTGTCTCTTTCTTTCTATTCCTCTTTAGAGTCTCTTGTGTGCTCTTTCTTTCTTCCTCTTAGTCAGTCACTCAGCTCTCAGAGGCATGCAGACTCCCCTGTATCTTTTCCAGAGACTGAATGAATGAGGAGAGAAGCAATGGGAGAGAGATGTACCTAGAGGGGGAAGACGCTAAGGGCGTAAAGGGGTGCCACTTAGCTGTCTACATCTCATGCCAATAGACTCAATAGTAAGGCTTTCAGAAGCCTTACTAGCAAGGAAAAGCCATTGACCAATGTTCTGAAAAATCAGCCCTAGCTGCTGTGGAAAGACGGATCTCCTTGTCTCTAGCTCTAATGGGCGGAAAAATCTCAGGTATTTCCTTCCCTCTGATCAGATCTTAGTAGCCTCATCCTTGAATGGAGAGATGATGTTTGTCTTCTGAAGGTAAAAAGCTGCTTGCAGCCAGTAGGAATGCTGGCTGAGCCCTGGTATCCGGTTGCTTGCAAGAAAAGGATCCTGTGTTGGGTTAAAGACTTCTGCATATGGTTGTGTAAATTGTGCTCTGCTCAACTTTTAGAGATGCAATTTGCTTTAACTCTATAAGGTGATAATCACATAAACTCTAATGTAAATAGAGTCCCCTAGAGATGATCAGTGCACAGGCCCCATAATGGTGAGCGTTAGCCCTGCCTGGGGAGAGCCTTAGGTACCAGCGCAATCTCAGACCTTGGGTACTAACTCCCATGGCTCAGTTGGGTGAGTTGAATGAGCTTGATTTCTGGTTGTAAAGGATACACACAAACTCTGGGCACCTTCTCTTTTAAAATGAAAATCAGGGCCCAGGTTTCACAAAAGACTTTTCCTGGGAGATCCCAAAGACTGATCTTATTGGTGTATCTAACAAAATTCAAAAAAACAAGACCATTTAAAGGAGTTGTTGCATTGGGGTTTCGGTGGTGGGCAAGGAGTAGGAATGGTTATTATTCAGTATTTTTGGAGCATCAGAATTAGTTGATAAGAAGGCCACACCACTGCATGAAATGTGTGTGTACAGGAAGAGCACATGCCAGAATTGTACCCTCTCCAATCTGGGCAGAGTTACTGATGTTGTCCCTGGGTCTAAAGAAAGCCTCCACAGGCTGAGCAGGGGAAGGCGGTCTGCTTTTAACTAGCATCTCTCAGTCCAAATGTGTCCAGGATGGAATGTGTTCTTTTTGCCTGGCTGTGACTCCGGCCCCCACCCGGTCCTCCTGCACTGCCCATTGGAATCTCTGCCTTTTCTCAGTTTGAACAACCTCTGTGTGATCTCATCTCTCATGGCTTCAATTACAAGACATAAACTGATGATTTCCACAACCAGTCTTATCTGTCTCCACGCCAGATTTTTCTCTTCCGAGCTGCAGACCCTCGCTGCTAATCATTCAATGGAGAGCTCCAGTTGAGTGCGCCCTGCATGAGCCCCACTCTCCACGCCCACTTTACCAGGGTACATGGGTGTCGTGTTCTCTGCCCATCTGTGAACAATTGGTTTTAAAATCAGAGATAGACCTATAAAAGAGACATGATTAATACTGACCCTTAAAAGCCCAGTGCTCCCCATTTTACAGATGGGAAAAACGAGACCTGAGACTGACATACACTGAGCCCTGAGGGTAAAAGTCTCATAGAAGGTCATTCATAGTAAGTAACAGAGTTGTGGTCTAAACCTACATTTTTATGAAGTCCAAACCTGTTACATTTTAGTACAGAATTTTTGAAGAAGGTAGACTTAAGTTAGAATAATTCATTTAACTGTATTGTCATTCAGCATAAGGCCGTTTTTTTGGGAGCTTTGAAATTACTGGGGAGGAAAGACAGGTTTAAGTATCAGCTGGAATCATCACTAGCACGTCCCTTTGGGTTCTGGATAATAACAGTTACTGCTCCTGCCACCAGCTCCAGCCAAGCAGCCTCCAGAATTTTGTGTTTCAGGTGTGTAAAGAAAGGTCTCAACAACAGCGGAAGGTTCTTCCCACCAAGACTTAAAATGTATGTGCAATACTTAAAATAGAAATGGCAAGTTTTGGGTTGCCTTAGGTAAACTGCATTTGTTGATGATACACCAAAGGTTTGCCAGAGGATATTTTCAAAAGACTCAAGACATATCTCTTTTGTACTTCAAAAGCCATTTGGTCCTGGGTCCAACAGGCAAAGTGGTTATTATGGTCCCATGTGGGAAAAGGCGGGTGAGGGTGGAATGTGCCCAGTAAACATGAAACCCCATCCGCAGCGCTCCACTCGCTCCCGCTGCTTTGGGGAGGCTAATTGGAGGAGAGCAACCTTTCTGAGAAAGGAAAGAAACTTCTGGATTTGAAGCAGATGTCTGGACCTTGCCGAATCTACAATGCAGGCTTTTAAAGGAAATATTGCAATAATTATGAGTCCGGTTTGAAGTCAATGTGTTGCTGTAAAAATTAAGGATGTTTATAACTGTGGGAAGGTTCTCTTTAAAAACCCAATTCTGATTCCAATTTGCTAGCAAATTGCATCCTGGCCCCATGGAAGGAGTGATCAGGGGACCTGTTTAATAGATCAGGAACGTCAGTGTCCCATGAAGAGGAGGATACTCATTGCTGTTTATGAAATGTAAATGCAAATTCCCATGTAGCATCCAGAATTCATGTGTGGAGCTTTATGACTCCAAAAAACAGTTTGAGATTTGGAACCAAATGGAATGTTTTCTCAGTTTATAAATACATACATATATATATATATATATATATATATATATATATATATATATANTATATATATATATATATATATATATATATATATATATAGAGAGAGAGAGAGAGAGAGAGAGAGAGAGAGAGAGAGAGAGAGAGAGAGAGAGATGGAAAGAAAGAAAAGAAAAAATTAAAAAACAAACAAACAAACCAGAAAAGAAGACTTGCTTTCCTTGTGTGGTCCCTGGAATGGGAAATCTAGTATTTGCTAAAATTACCCCAGTTTCTCAGATACGGTTAGTCTGAAACACTGTATTACACTGAATTCTAGGTTATTCAGGGACAAGAAATTAGAAAATGTATGGATTGAGTTTCCCTGCAGTCATGGATAATTATTAACTGTCAGAAAGAAGTGCTTTGACTTGCATGCACCAGAAAGGGAGCAAGAGCTGTAAGTTCATCCATCAGTCGGAAATCAGACCTAAAGTAGGAAATGCCACAGTGAAGGGCAATTGGAATTACACATACCTTAGTGCAAATCCAGTTGCTATTACTAAGTTTTTGTGACTGTCAAGTTTCTGAACCTTGATTACTCATCTCTATTAAGGATAATAATATCTACATTTTATTCTTGTTTTGAGAATTGATTTTGTAAAACGCATATCAAGGCATGGACACACGATAGGTACATAAGAAAAAAAAGACTCCTCAGCACATACACACACACACGCACACACACACACACACTCACTCAACACACACTGTTTTATTTGCCAGGCTCTGGCCCTATAGCCATATCTCAGTAGGTCAATGTCATTGTTGGGACAACAAGTTTATAAGAGCACAGAGGGGAAGGGAAGGGAAAGGAAGGGGGAGGAAACTACATTAAGTCAACTAAATATGCCCCAATAGTCTTTCTTTTTAGTAACAGAACACCCAACTTCTATTTGGGGACAGGATTTCCCACCTAGAGGCTACATTTCCCTGCTTCTCTTACAGTGAGGTACACACATGACTAGATTCTGTCCAGAGACGTGTGTAGAAGTGATAACCTGTACGATTTCTACAGCATGCCCCTTCCTCCACCTCTTCTTTCTCTTCTCCTTTAGGCAAGAACATGTAAACAATGGTAGTGAGTCAGTTTTACCCTATAGATAAAGGCAGTGCTTCAATGGAAGGAGAGACACCAACACAGAAACAGACTTGGGACCCTGAATGACTTTGTGGAGCAGAGCTTCTCACCCCTCTGGGATCATCTACCACGTCAGGCTTTTATGTGAGACAATGGACAATAAAGCTATTTTGCTTCAGCCATTTTAATTTTGCTCATTGTTAAAGCACATAAACCTATACCTTGAGCACTACAGAAAATTCTTTCTTGTGTTCTAAAACACAGATTAAATTATGTCAGTCCTCTGGTCCAGAAACTTCTGTAGCTTCTACTTGTTTATCAGTGAATTGAATTTAGGACATTATAGGCATGACTGCTGACAGGATTCAGAATGGCCTGCTCTAAGTCAGAGAGAAGACCAGTTCATCTGCAATGGTGGTTAGGAGCTATTGAATGAAGGGAGGTATGTTTGGAGAGGTGGGTTGAGACCACTTACGAGGGGCTTTATTTGATTATGAAGCCAATTTCAGATTGTTAGGCATAAGAAGTAATTCTTGGGATTTTCATCTAGCCTGGCTGAATACTAGATTATTGATTTATCTATCATTAAGCCTTCATTTTTTTGAGGCCCCTTTTGAATATGCAAACACACATTGAATTGGCACTGAGCATATTCTTCAAGACCCACCTCAAATGCCACCTGATTCTGAAAGACTCCCTTTATTGCCCTAAATTATCTTCAGCAGGTTGAGTTGTGAGTTCCCCTATGCTCTGCAACATGTAAATATTCATTATGCAGACTTCATTAATTTAACGGAGGCTTGTTGAGCACTTAGTGTGTGCCTGGTCTGTGCTAGATACTGAGAATACAGATATGCATAAAAATTCACCCTTATTGTCAAGGAGATTGTATTCTAGAATCTATTTGTCAATGAATGAGCTTCCTCTGCATAAGGGTTTCTTTTCTTTTCTTTTTTCTTTTTTTGAAAATGCTATAACTAGAGAGACAACATGTGTCTTTATGAAGCCCATGATCCACAATTATTATTAAATATGGTCCTCATTTATTTCTGCCTTGTAGTTATAGATAGTTGTGTTGTTGGAACAATCATTAGATAGATCTTTGCTAACGGAAAGTATTTTGAATTTCTCTCTAGTCTTCACCCTCTCTGCAGCAAATATGTCTTACCTAGGGTATAGTATATACTCTACAAATGTTTTTTTAAATATTAAATTCATTAGCAAAAGTCATCCCTTCAAAATTAGGTATCTCCATTCTACAAAACCAAAAGTACACATGGAGACATTTCTAATTTCTCAATGATGCTGAACACCACCAAACTGAGTATGACCAAGGGAATAATTTTAAAACACACAAAAAAATCATATCTGCTTCAGTGTTCTTCCTCACTTTTGCTTTGTTAATGGTAAGAGATGGTGTAATTCATTTCTTCTCAATGCTTTCCAGAAACACTTTCTTTTTTAACTGGTGAAACTCAAGTGGTTTTTATATTTCATTTATGAGGTAGTAACTGTGTAAGCGGTTTTTACACTTCATTTATAAGGCAGCCACTGAGGTACATGTATAGAAGTTATTTTCAACTAATTTTTCAAGACAATTTCAATTTTCAGTACCAAAATCCACATTTGCATAAAAGAGAGCAAATTCATGTCTCAAGATACTTCTTGAATCTTAACTAGTTTTGTTTAGAGGAGGATAAAATCAGTGTGGAAAACATGTCCTTAAAATGAATTCCCACATTCTAAAATATACCAGCTATAACAATATATTAATTATTTCAACAGTGTTAATAAAATATATAGTGATGCATATGGGCCAGAGCAATACAGCCTATATATATATATATATGTATCAATTTGACCTAAACACTCAGCCAATGCAGTGAAATTGGAGAAGTAATCTTAAAGATTGAGTGTAAGGAAGCCCTTAAAATACCCTTCAGAGGCTCAAAGAAATGTCCCAGATAAAGCATCAAATAGAAACACTTGCCTACTACTCCCTCAGTTAAGCATGATGCCTCTAGCAATTACCCAAAATATGGAAACCAATGACCTAACATAGTTTTTTTTATTGGTGATTTAAAAAGAAAATGCAGGGTTTATTTCGGTTGGAAGGGGGATAAAAGTCAAACTAACTATCTCATTAAAGAAATACTCAATGGTCTTCTTTAGCTCAGGGCCTTAAGGCCTTTTGCTTATACAATTAACAGAGCTTCTTAACTGGCCTCCCTGTCTCCTACTCCCTGCACGCCATCCCTCCGCAGTACTGAGGTCAGAACGAGCAGTCTAGATTGCAAATGTGACACCGTTACTCCTCTACTTAAAAAATTTTAAATTCTTTATCACTTGTAGGTTTTATAAAATGGTACACAATAGTGGTTTTCAAGTAAGGGCCCAGGAAGCAGTGCTGGTCCATATTGTGAAGTTTTTGTTGCCCCATGGCTGAATGAGAAAAAGAAGGACAATGTGGAAGGTTATTCATAAAGCTACATTCATCAAAATTGATTCAACTTACTAAAAGCACTGTTGTTTTTTATTCTGAGGTAATATCAGTCTGACTTTTGGAAACTCCTTATTTTATGAAATAGTGGTTATTGGTAAGTTTCCTTCTTCATTCTTTTCTTTTTTAGTTTTACTACTCTTAATTGGCAAATTTCCAATTTGACTAGGCCAGGGCTCTGTGACACTTCCTGCTGCCTAAGTCTTTGGTCCACTGACTCTATATTGGCCAGGCAGACCTTTCTGAGTCTCCGCCAGGTCCTCCATCAGCCCTAGTCTGGGATGTCCGACACTCACCTCCACTCCAAAGTCACTCAAGAAGCTTTCATGTCACTCAGGAACTAAGACAGCCTTGGGAACACTGAGATCCTTCTCTGCCTGACTGTGCCTATTTGTCCTCGGACTATGGCTGGGACCCCTTTGTCTTCACAGAGGCAAAAGTGTGAGCAGAGAAAGAGCTCATCTGCCCATTATCTGACTTAGCCACCCTGATGATTGCTTTAGGTATATACTATTACTAAATCTACTTTTACAGATTAAGAATGAAGGTATAGAACAGTCAGCTCTATACTCACACTGCTAACTCTAGGAGGTGGAAGAGATGAGATTTGAACTTATGTAATCAAACTCCTATTTATTCATCACTTTATCCCTAGTATCTAGCAAAGTTCTAGCACGTAGGGGACATCTGATAAATGTCTTCAGTAAGTGAATGAATGTTTTTTTCATGTTTTATCATTTTAAAAATAGTTTATTATTTTTTTCTGGTAAGAAATATACTTGCACGTTGTATGAAATTTGTACATGTTAAAATGTAAAGAAGAAAGAAAAATTCATCTGAAGTAACCTTATTAACATTTTCATGGCCATCATTTCACACATTCATGGTAAATACATACTCTTTGTATAAAAATGTCATATAAATGGGATTATACATGTTTTCCATAATCTACTTTTTCATTTTGTTTTACTCCTAGTGCTGTTTTCATGGTCACTGATGGTTTCTTCTGCATGTCTGAAGTGCTGCTGGATTGTTTTTGGTGTATTTTTCTTGTTAGATAATGCATTTTTCATCTCTCAAAGTTCCATTTTGGATCTTTTCCTATATTCCATTTAACTTCTCATCATATTATTGTTTTTCTTTACATTTTTGAGTTACCAGAGCATATTTATAATAGCCGTTTTAATGTCCTATATGCTCATAGCATTATATCTGTCATTTTAGTGTCTGTTTCTATTGATTGATTATTCCGCTGGTCATAGATCATATTTTCCTGCTTTTTCGTATGCCTGTTAACTTTTATTGGATGCTCTACATTGTGCATTTTACACTGTTTGGCATTTGGTTTTGGATTTTGTTGTAATTTTTTAATTGGCATAGAGTTGTGTTTTTTTTTTTTGTTTTTTTGGGTTTTTTTTTTTTTTGGCATGCAGTTCAGTTACTTAGCATCAGCCTGAGTTTCTGTGGGATTGCTTTTAAGCTTCATTAGGAAAAACCTAGAGCAACTTTCAGTCTAGGACTAATTTAGTGCCATTATTAAGTCAATACCTTATGAATGACTATACCCACTGTTAACAGTCCTTCATGAGCTCCCAGAATTGTTCAGCCTGCTACCTTTTGTTTTTCCAACCATCCCTCCCCGGGCCCATTTCATGGAGTTTTCCCCAAGCATGTAGACCCCATTAATCAGTCAAAGATTTGAGGGAACCTCTGTGCAGATCTCTAGAGCTCTCTTTTCAGCTTCTTCTTTTTTGGAATTCTGCTTTGAAAATTCCAGTCCTGCAAACTGGCTTCCTGGGACTCTGATCTCTGTCTTCATCTCAGGGAGACTGTGGGTTTTGTCTGGGCGCTCTGTTCTGCTCTGTTTGGAAACAGCCTCCAGCAGCATACTGGGCAGTTACAGGGCTCATCTCCTTTGTGTCTCTTCCCTCAGGGATAACAGTCTTGCTCTGCTTGTTGCCCAGTTTCTGAAAATGGTTGTTTCATGTATTTGTCTGGTTTTCTAACTCTTTATGGTGGGAGGACAATTCCCATAGCAGTTAATCCTTCATGGTCAGAAGCAGACATTTGCATCAATATTTTATAAAGTTTGCTGAGTTATCCCATTGTGCAGCCAGGGTTGAGAAGCAGTGCTTTAGGCACTCATCAATATCAGTTTTGTTTGTCTCTAAAATCCTTGTCAATTCTTTAGGTGAAAAATTATATATATATATATATATATATATATATATATATATATATATATATTGTACTTTAATTATTTGTAAGGTTGAATGACTTTCATAGTTACTGGCCTTTTACTTTTTTTTTTCATTACTAAATCCTCTAACTTTTAATATTTAAAACATGTTCGTAGTATATAACAGAAAAAAAACAATAAAAGCTTGTAAAACCTCAGTCTAGCATTTTTTTCTTTATAGACTAACCTGTTTATGATATTGCTTTTGCCCATTTTTTTGTTGTTGCTGAGAGATTTGCTTTTTCCTTATAGGTCTACAAGAACTCTTTTTACGTTACTATTCTTTGTTTGCTGTTTATATTGCAAATGTTTTCCCAGCTGATTATGTATGTTTTAATCTTGTATATGGTGGTTGTGATGTGAGAGTGGTGAGGGGGAGGCCGTGGTTGTACCCTGAAGATGCTTCTAATTTTTTATGTAGCCCAATATACTAGTTTGGTTTTTTTTTATGGTTCCTGCCTTGCATCCCCTCTTGAGTAAGATGCTGTTCTCAGGCTTAGTAGATGGATTTATTTTAGTTTCAACAGCTTTCTTTGGGGACAACTCTCTCAGGGCACACTCTAAAGAAGGGGCTTCTTTCGAGTAGTACTTTGCTTTCTTTGGTTAATGGACTCTTAGGAATCTGATAAAACATAATGGATCTTATGACCTCAGAAAACTGTACATGTGCACATAATGTTCCACGTTTATCTGTGATTCTGAGGCTTAGCCCCCTGGCTAGTGACCCCTACTTTACAATGAGCATGAGCGGACTCATCACGGCCATCTTTGAGAGTGAGAGCCAGGAACACCATAGCAGAGTTCCTGGTAGTCACTTGGGAAGTAGCATTGCTGTGGGAAAGGTGTACTGCCCAGCATTTTCTCTCAAAGCGTTCCCCACCATACCCTCAAGATATTGCCTCTTCACTCTTCAATGAAGTGTACAATAGGCTGGAAGAAGGTCTGAGTTAGGAATTAACAAAGGACTGAGGTTACCTAGAGGTCAGTGGGATTCTGACTCCTGCAAGGCACCTAAGGTTTGGTCCTACACATGAGTTAGTTCTCTACAAGGCTCTCCCCTGAAGCCTTCAGATTCCCAGGATTCTTGGAATTCACACGAGTTTCCTAGCTGGGTATTTTCTTACCTTGTTTCCTTCCCCCTCTTAGGTGACACCTGAAGACCAGAGGGGTTAGAGTGGGAGAAATGCCTTTCCTCCAGGTAGGATAGGTCTCCAGTAAAGTCTTGACCCTAGAGAGTAGGCCTTTGTCATGGTGAACACTCTGGGCTATTTAAAAATGTGCAGGAACGGATTCAATGGAATTGTAATAGATAAGCAT
>NW_017731350.1:10684463-10695649 GCF_001890085.2 Hipposideros armiger | reverse complement strand
GGAACGGATTCAATGGAATTGTAATAGATAAGCATGATTTGGGGGTGGGAGGGCAGTGGATGGGGGGAGGGGGGTTGTTACTTTGTGAGGGTGAAAAGGGTAACTATTGCATTGTTCTGTACACCTGAAACTAACAATAAAAAAAAATAAATAAAGTGAGATGGATAAAAATAAATAAATAAATAAATAAATAAAAATAAAAATGGTCACCTTTCTCCCCGCCACCACCAGACGGAAATGGGATCTTTCTTGGCTCATCGTTGTGACAACCTGGTGGTGATCCCAGAAGTAAACACCTTTGAAGTCCCATAGTGCAACGCTCTCTGACAGTTGTGTGAACACCAGCAGCCAACAGAAATGTCTTCCTGTCTAAAAGGTTGAACTTTATGGTTCCTTGATCTCCAAGGAGGGTCACTCTTTTCTGGGGTTTAAAGAAAAAGGTGGCCATGAAGAGAAATGAGATTTCACAAGTAGAGGGTGCCCAGGCCAAGAAAAGGACTGTGGGCCTCCTTCAGTGACCATTCTATGGCTCATGGGGAACTATCTAAAGAAACGTTGAAAGAAAGGTAAGAGATTTTCAGATCTGTGTTTCCAAAAGGTCACTTCAGACAGGTCAGTTTCAGTGAGGTAAGTTCAAAGCCTATTGCATGTATCAAGGGCAGACACAGAGAGGGAGGAACTAGAGTGGAGACGGGGAGGAGTTTAGAGGTAGAAGAAAAGTGAAGCAGCAGCATACATGATGATTGATGGTGAGTGATGGCAGAAAAAGGAGCAGAGTCAAGGCAGGCCCAGCATGTGACAGCCCCAGAGCCCCCAAAATTCTTCCCAGAAGGGCTCATGGAGCCCCCACCCCAACCCAGCTGGTCCCTTCTTCCTCTAAGGAGGTGATGAAGGATGGCGTAGTGGTGCCTTCAGAACTTCCCTTTATCCACCATCAAGCACAAGCGTCAACGTGTTCACAGGTAATTACTGAGCACAATCTAGTCAGATTCTAATCACACCAGGAACACTTATTTGACATTTTTAACATGGGAACTACCCTATTACACTACGAGAGACTGGCAAAATATAAAAAGAACCTGGTTTATATGACTAACCTGAATGTGCCAATTAAGCTAACTAGCAGAAACTTATGCAATTGTTTTGCATCTGAGACATCTCCAGGCAGAAATGGACTCCGCGGAATAAAAAGGGTTTATACAGCACAGGCTGGGATAATGTTAGGGCAGTTGGGAATCCAAGCCAAATGTCCTAACACCACAGTCCTCAGAATAGCAGAACCTGCCAACCGCGGTCTGGACCAGTTCCCTGCCTTCAGGAAGGGGCCATGGCCATTTAACTGATGAAGCTCTTGAATCACTGCGACATCAAACATACACACCTATGTCTCCTAGAACCAAGCATTTCAATGATTGCACAGACCTCAGGAAATACTCTTTGTAAAGATAAAGAATAAAACCATCAATCTCACTTTAAGGTAAACCTTTATCCTATTCATTTGGCCTCTCGGAATTGTTATTGCAGGATGAATGGTAAAATGACTATGGCAATTGGATAGAGATTGGGAAGGCTGGGAGATCGACAGGGAGGGAAAGAGGCTAAGAAGTCCTTCCCTCTTTGGGCTCCTCTCACCAAGCATGGTGCCTGACGCATGACAAGCACCAGATAAAGGGTTTTAAAAATTAATTATTTGCTATGTCAGGTCTGTACTTGAATAGGCTTTGACCATCATTTATCATGGCCTAAATCGTAAAAAGCTATTTACAAAAATATTTTTATACTTTGAACAACTTTCTATCAATGTTGGTGTAAGAGAAGGCAGAGAAAGCAGTGAGGGATATGTAATTTTAGCCCCAAGTCTTGGTCCAAGTAGGAAGAGCTACTATCTGAATATCCTTCTCTGACTTACTCTCCTTCCACCTCACTCTTCCTCTATGTACTGAAGACTCACGGTATCCCAGGCGCAGCGCTAGCTGTGAAATGGATAATAAATAACATGGTATCATTTCCCTTGAGAAGTTCTCATTATAGTGTGGGAAGCAGACAAGCAGGAAGGAGTTGTGGTCGGTGCTATGCTCTGAGTACACAGCATGGGCATTGTTTCTAGCTTTGGGAGTGGAGGAAAGTTTCAGAGCTAAGGCGGCATTTGAGCTGGACCTTGGAGAGTATGAAGGGCCTCAGAAGGGACAGAAGGAATTACGTGCACAGGATCGGCAGAAGGTGAACTGGCCCAAACCCTGGACTCACCAACCACACTGCAATATGACCTTGTGACAAGTCCCGTCCTCACCCCGGGCCTCAGCCTCTCCATTCAGTCTCTCCACATCTCCAGTCTAAATGATATTTTAAGACTTCCTGTGCTGATATTCTAGAACTTGATAATTATAAACAAAAGCAAAGAAAAAAATAAAAAGAATGCAATGGGGCTTGCTGACACTCTAGACCTTGATGATTCTGAGCAAAGGGAAGAGGGAAAATGAAAAGGCGTTAAAAGAATGTGAAGTACAGCGGGCTTGTTATTGTACAGGGTAAAGAGTGTACATACCTCAACAGTATCTGTGTGTGGTGTGGGGGTTGTAGGTGGTAGACAAGATTTTAAGGCCCCGTTTCTCTTATTTTTTTTTCATAATTCTTCACCTTAGGCAAGGAGGAGGTGTTAACAGCTACCCAGGGCATCATATTATATTCCAGTAAGAATGTCTATTAAGTGGGATGATCCCAAGTAAAAGAAAAAACAGAGACAGACAAGGGGTGTATGGCCCCTTGGGATGGGCAGGTGAGATGGTTTGTGTCCCTTGTTCTAAATCACAGCTCTTGTCTTTAGTAGATCTGAGTAGAACGCAGGATTTAAATAGTGCTCCTAAAATGCAGAGGGAGTTCTTGGTGCAAAGACTGTGAGTAAAGGCAGGTCCATGGAGACAGGTGACCAGCTGTCTCAGGGGACAGCTTGTGTGGAAGGCATAGGCTTTGGGGACAGGGGCCACAGAGGGAGAACATACCTGTCCACCATCCACATCACTGGACTAGCTCCAGTTGTGGAAAACAACGTAGTTTGCCATGTGGATACATTCTTCTTTTATGATTGTTTGCTGGTAAATATAACTCAAAGTTATTGTGAGAATAGCTAAAACAATACAGCTCATGGTAATTATCTAATAAGCTAACCAATAATTACACATGATACGAATGTCTTAAAACTTAGTAATTAGACAGTGATGGACACTCTGATTTGGGGACACTATTAATGGTTGATATATAAACAGAATTGCTCACCAAAATGACCACACAGACATGTGTACACACAATTCACTTAACTAAGTCAGTGTGTACTCATGTGCTGGGGGGGAGGGGGCTGTTGTGCAAACCCATCTTCCCACTTGTCACCCATGCGCAGGTGCAGGCCAGGCCTTTCAGTGTGATGCCCAAACTGAGAGGACATTGCCCAGGGAAATGCTGCTGGAACCAAGCAACCTTGCCCAGTTGGCTCACTTGGCCTAATCTGGGCTCAGTTAAAATGTAAGTCTGATGTGACATGTCAGCTGCACAGACACAGAGCCAGAACACCTCCTGTCATCCCTGGAAGTCACATTTTTTTTTCTCCAGGATTTCAAAGGGATAAGCAGCCTATTTCTCATGTTAGAAGCAGAAGAATAACCTAAAACTAGGCGTATAACAAACCTCCAGGGAAATGCAAGCCATGACTAGAAAGAGCCCCAAAGGCCACCCAAATCCAAGGAACAAGAGGCAGAGACCATCTCCCAGGTCACGAGAGGCAGAGCAAGTCGGTATGGGAGCAACTGCAGTTTGCTTGCTCAGGTTCAAGCGCTCTCTAGAATTTGAACTAACTAGCTCTCTCTAAAGGCCAGAGGAAGCAAGTGTGATAGTAGCTTCCTACTGGTTTGCTTAGGGGCAAACCTACATTTTTAAGATTGATGGAAAACTTCAGAATGGATTAATTTGTGTAGAAGATCTGTTGTTGAATATGAATAGTAGTTGTATTTCTGTAAATGTAGTTACATTTCCAACATATTAAAGAACTGGCAACAGAGGGAACTTTAAATTGGATAATGCAGATAACTGTTAATAACGGTGTGTGTGTGTGTGATGTGTTCAAGGCAAACCAGTGCTTAACGATACGGGGTATAGTGTCTTCTCATTTCTTCATGCCACAAAGCTGAAGGGGCTTTATTTAAGTGCAGCCAGGTCATCATGGCCAATGTAAAGCCAATAATTAAGAAATTCAGCAGAAAGGGGGTGGCCCTAATCTAGGCATTCAAATCCCTAGAGGGATCCCCTAAAACACCAGGCTTCCAAGGTATTTCTTTCAATCACCCATGTCGCACTGATTCTGTGACTAAGATAATGAACCTATCCCTTAGATACGTACCCTACTCTACAAAACCTGTTCCAACTCTCTTCACACCTGATCCTTTAAACAGTTCAGGAGTTAAGCAGGCCAAGGAGAGCGATCCTGTTTTACAGACGAGGAGGCTGAGCCTGCAGGTGCTCAGCTGACTGGGACAGTGCCCCAGAGCCAGGCCAGAGCTCGCCTACGGCTGGTCTCATGCTCTGCCTCTCACCCCTCAGAACTTCCCTTTTCCTCGGAGGCCTGCACCGTTACTGCACTGGAGACATGTTGGCCTAGACAGCAGGAGGACTGAATTCTCCTCACCTCTCTGTCACAGACCCATGGCGTGACCTCAGAGAAGCCATTTCTCCCTCTAGGCCTCTACACTCAGGAGAGGGATCGCTTTCTCCCAGTGGGTTAAGACACAGATTCCTCACCAGTATCTCTGCTTCCAGCCCCCTTCAGAGCCATTGTGTGCACACAGCTGCCAGAATGGTCTTTTCCCTAACAGACCTCTGCATTATACCTGTTCACCTACAACATTTCAATGGCTTCCCATTGCCCCGCCCCCTCCCACCCCATTAAAAAAAAAAAGCCACATTGATTAGCTTGGCTTACAAGGTCCTCTGTGAACTAGTCCTTGCCTATCTCTCCAGCCTCATTCCTCAGTCTTCCTTCCTGCACACTCCGTGCTACAGACCTATCAACAGGGGTGATCCCGGATGCTTCTCTTCTCTGCCTACATTATCTTTCTCATCCCTTCACCCATCTAACTTCTACTCTAAGACCTATGCAGTGCAGCTCTTCTCCTAAGAAACCATCTATGACCCCTACACACCCCATCTTCTCTAAGCAGAGGTTTTGATAGCTCTTCCCCTCTGGGCTCCCGTAATCCTCTGTGAATATTATGGCTGCATTTTGGCTATTTCGGCTTACAAAGAAATAACTTATTTTCATGGTTGCTTTTCAATTCACTGTGGTTTCATTTAATTTTGTTTTGTTTTTCTGAGCCATCTTTCAATTCCTAACATCTAGCACATAGATGTTAAATAAATGTTTGCTGAATATACGAAGGAATGAAAGAATGAGAATGGGTTTGAGTCTCTCTGGGGCTTCCTCCTTGTTGTATTTCAGAAGTCTGATCCACGTGCAAGCCCAGCACATCTTGCCAGAACAGATTTTCTTCCCCCCTTATGGGGATTTTATTGCTTTTCGTAGTGATCTCCATTCTACCAAGAAGCCGGAAGAGCTGGGAGATGCTTTCCACTAGAAGCCCCCAGGAACCAGGAGCAGGGCAGGAGCCATTGTGGCTGGTCCAGCTAATGCTGGTGGACAGTTCTGCCTGCAGTGACAGCGGGGCCACCCAGGCTGCCGTCTGATGTGGCCAGGGCAGGCCTGAGCTTGGGTGGTCATTCTCTCTGGCTGGCCGAGGTGTGGGTGTACGGGAATCCGCTGCTCGCCCACACAGCCCAGGATGCCGGGTCTTGCCCGGAGGCTGTCTAGGGGGAAGGCAAGCCCACTCTCCCAGGAGACCAGGCCATTCAGGGCCTTCCTAGGTTTTCCAGGACCTCAGAGGCACAGCCAGAAGTGGACTAGAGAACTGAAGTAAAATGAACAAAACTGGTCTTGGAGAACAGACAGGCCTGCTAGAAGTGTCGTTTCTTCCAACATCCTCACTTACAGGTAAGAAAACTGATCTGAGAGAAGGGGGCCTCTTACGCTCACTCAGCTAGTGAGCTGCAAGGTGTTTACTGCATTGCAAAGAGAAAGGAGGGAGCATATCTAGTTCTGCATGTTCACCATCCTGATCCTAGGGAGGTCACTGTCACATGCTCCCAGCCGACCTTTCCCTCATTCCACGTCCCCCCACCCCACTACTGCCCATTACACTGCCTTGTTGTCTGAGTATCTACCTTACATACAGGTAGATTCACATTAGGCGGTTCATATACATTGGGGAGGCAAGCTGGTGTACGAGAAGTTAAGTTAGAAGGTAACAGGCAGATGATGTAGCCAGGCTGCCCAGGGCAGGGGAGTACTTCTCAACTCTACCACTTACTAGCTCTGTGACCTTGGAAAATATCCTCAGCCATTTTGTGCCTCAATTTCCTAAACTTTTTAATTGGGTAATAATTATACCCCTCTCATAGGGTTGCTATGTTAGCTCTGGCTACCTGTAGTTGAAAACCTACCATGTGCCAGGACCTTTGCATAATCTTAAACAACTCTGCTAATCTTAAACAACACATTGCAAAGCATGCTGTTTTATGATGCCTGATTTACCCAGAAAGATCCCCACTCACCCTGTTAGGCAGGGAGCACAGTCTTCATCTCAGGTTGGTCTGACCTCAAATCTGAAGCTCTTTCCCTTGTACCCAGGGTGATGACATATCCCAGTTTCCCTGGAAAGTTCTAATGAATACCTATCGTCTAGGACTAATTATTAACAGTACCTCTTTCGCTTCCACAAGTGTCCTGGTTCGGACAGCAAATTCTATGGTTGTCCAACTTGCTCCACGCTGCCTCTCTCAGAAGGAGACTCTGTCTTCCTACAAAAGGCATGTTTGCCTGGAAACCCTGGCTGGAGAGCCAGAGGTGGCAAGACAAGACGTCCTAGTTTGGTAAATAGATTGGGCATTTTGGTTTACTGATGCAATTTGGGGCCCATTAGGAAGAAACCATAGTCTCCCTTTACTGGTGCAAGTTTTGCCAAAAATGCTTCTGTGACCACCTGGCCTTTTCACAACTTACTGTGGAACTTAGGGACCCGTTTTGTGGTAGTTACTGAGTTATCTACCCTTCCCTGGGATGCTCTGTCTCTGCAGTGTTTCGTGGGTCAGGACACACAGCCTGGGTACAAATGTAGGGTGGGGAGTTCAGAAAACTCTTCTATGGATCTTTACTTATTTTTATTTCTGGGCTTGGAGTTCTAATTCTTTAATAACAAAGAAATGTTGACATTGAATAGAGAAGCAGAAGGCAACAATAGCAACAACAGAAGAATCACAATAAAATAAAACAACAATAGACAGGTGAAAACAAAGTCTGCCCTTCCCGTTTTGAAGTCAACATGAAAAACTAATATGGAAAGCATGTCCATTCAGAAAAGGCGCAAGGGAAACAGCCGGGATCACATGAATGGTGATGACTTTGATGTTACCACATTACTTGTCACCTACACTTGCACTTGCTCAGAACCCAAAGGAAGGGCAGGCGTTACTGACCCGTGCCCCACACTCACACACAGCAGGCTCCCAACAATCTCCAGGTCTTGATCTATGGCTTTGGACAAGCCATTCTCCATCTCTCTGCCTCAGTAGCTACTCTGTAAATTGGAGGATTGAACGAGATGATTTCCAAGGGCCCTGCATGCTCTAAATCACCCAGACTCTAATCCTTACACTACCTCCTACCTTCTATTTGACCGAGTCACTATACTCAATGTAATTGCGATGAGCAATCTGTCAAGGTAAACAGGTTAATAACTAAATAGGTTATTCTGTTTATTGCAGCCACTTGAAATTCTTGATCTTTCATTCTCATATTCTTTGAGCTCTTTGAGGGATGGTGTTACCTTCACCATAGTATCCCCACTGCCTGGCCCAAGAACATTTTCAATAATTATTTGTTGGACAAATGAGTGAATGAATACATAACATTTTTATTACCACATAGAAATCTGAAATCTTGCTTTAAGTTGTAAAGTCTTTTAATGACACATATGAAACAATAACCATCATCTCAAATGCTATAGAATTAGGTGGGGGGGAGAGAGTGAGATAGAAATATTATAATTTTGTATTAATTATTGTGCTTTATTTTAATAAGTGGTATTTTTTAGGAATGAAAATCTGATTTGCTCATGCAGTTTGTACTCTATGTCTCAGGTAGAAATCTTAATCATTTGGCTCCTTTGGCCTAATCCGGGCTCAACTGAAATGCAAACCTGGTGCTAAGGAGGAAATACACACAATAATCCCTAATCCCTTGCCAACTATGGGCACTGTTGTCTGAAAAACACAGAGGCTGAAAATCCGTAGTTGGCAAGAAGAATAAATGTCTTACTGAAAATAAGGTGTTGGGAAAACATAATTGAAATAACACTAAAGACAGATTTTAAAACACAGTAAATAGAGCTTCCTGGAAAAAAATAATCTTCACTTTCAAAACAAACTAGTTATGTTCAAGTCCAACATTTAATCTCTGAGGCGCTCTCTTCCCATTGTTCAGGGAGAACTGCTGCTGTGGACTTTCACTTCTGTGACCTCGCTGTCCACTGTTTGAACTGACCATAAGCAACCGAATGACACTTTTAGTCTCTCTTTTGAAAATGTTTGCATGTTGTAACAAATATGCATTGGTAATCTCATGGCCTTTTCACAAATTATTATGGAATTTACAAACCTGTTGTGTGGTGTTTATCAGGCCTTTTGCCCTTAAACTGGGATATTATCTCTCTGCAATAATTCATAGGTCTGGTCACATGACCTGGACGGAGAGAAAGAGTGGTAAGAAATGATTTTTATCATGTTCCCTTGCATAAGAAGACTAAAGAAAATCTCAAGGGTTAAAAAGAAAAGTCATGAGTTTGAACATTTCACACACAATTACAAACCAGTGTCAAGGCTAATCCATAAATTGGCAAGAGATGGAGAGCTTCTGACTCCAGGTGTGACACCTGAATTAAATAGGCTGCACCCTCCTCCTGTCTCTTTCTCCCCACTTCCCCCAGACAGCTTCCCCAACATTTTCAGGGGGGCTGAATAAACACCACGGTCCTATGGGTGAAGGAATTAGCAGGAGCGCCTCCTACTACAGTTCCAGGAGGGGTGTTTGGGGATATGCAAGTTGAGATCTGTGGATAATTAAACTGGAGAAAAGATTCAAATGGGTTGTCAAAACAAGGACGGCCCGAGGCTCATGTGAGGAATCAGATAACAGAGTCAAGGTGTGGGAGAGACAGTGGCGCTGAGAAAAAGCAATAATAGGAAGGAACATGTGGAGGAGGTTCTCTGGGTCACTGTCAGAGGCGGGGCGCAGTGGAGCATGTCTGGGCTCCTCCATGTCCCCCGTGATGGGGTATGTGGTGGGTTGGAGCCATTGGTAGGGCTCAGGATGAAGCCAACTCACCATCTTCTTCCCTTAGTTCCTTTTAGCCCCTTACTTTTACTTCGTTACCTCCCCTGAACTTTCCATTCCCATCCTAGGTCCTCTCCCCACTGGAACGTAATGTAGGTTTTCTAATATAACATACATAATGGCCTTCCTGTGCCAGGGCCCAGTATAAGTGTACCATGTGCGTGAGGGAAGCAGGTGGGTGTTGGTTTGGGGGGAGAAGGACAATATCATCCACAGCTAAGGCTCATGTCTAAAGGAGCTCTTCTCCCCAGATCCCTGAGGTCCATGTTAAAGACCCCCAAGTCCCTGAGGTTCCTAAACATCCCTGTTGGTGATGTTCTTCCAGGGATGTAGTATATTGTGGAAGACAGAGTACTGGGCTTCAAGTTCAGGTCCTCTGGCTTCAAGTGCGGAGCTCTGTCCACAACACTGTACTTGAAACCTTGATTGGGCATATGTGCTCACACTCCCAGGCATTTTAGGAGAAACTGTAGGTGGGGAAATCCTTTTCTTTAAATAAAATGTTGTATAGCAAGGGAGACAGCACTGATACCTGGTGCAGTAAGAGAATAGCACAAATATGATACAAAACCTACAAGGTCCTTTGAAGGTGGTCTGGCCTGTAGGTGCCGGGGAAGTCTGGGGGATCGGCCCAGGAGTGTGTTGTTGGAGGAGCTCATTTTTGGAGCCAGGATTCAGACTCCAGGAGAAAGTGCCACACACGGATGATGCTGATAATGATAGAAAATCATTATACAGATAATAATATAACTACCATTTTGCGTGCCCATTATATGTCAGGTTATTGTACTAGGTGCTTTATTACACAAATTCACAAAGACGTCGTTAGCTATATTATGAAGTTGAAGACACTGAAGCTAGAATTACGATTGTAACCAATGTCACATAGCTAGTACTAGATAGAATAGGGAATATGTCCCAAATCTGCGTATTTACTGATACACCTGATTTTTGCGTGTGTTCTGCAGTATCTCAAATTGGTAATGAAATCTTAGTCCAAATTCATTCAGTGAATAAAGTGAAAACAACTCAGTCCTTCAATGAGACCAGCTCTCTGAATTTCAAGTTATTTGCCTTGCTTCCTCAGCTCATTTATAAAAAGACACGGCCACAAAGCATCCCACAAATAGAATTTTTAACCAGAAACTAAATTGGAGACAGGAGACTCTGGAATGTCTTTGTGTGTCTTATTTCCAGCTCCTTGACTGGGCTCAAAATAACCTATTAAACCATGTGGTCAAAATAAATTGACAGAAATATTTATTATTTTAATTTCCATTCTAAATCTTTCATCATTCTTATTGACTTGTTTATTTAAGAATCTAAGTGTAATTACTAAGTGACATAGTCATTATTAATTCCATTTGTTTTTGTAAAAGAAAGGACTTCTTCCACTGGAACCTAAGCCTCCCATGCTCAGTGGTTGGCTGCTGTCTTCCCAGCCATGTCAGCTTTTGTCTTCTCCAGAGCGGGCATCTTCACGTGGCAGCAGGGACACCTCTGCTCTGAGTCAGCCTTGGGGGACCACCACAGCTGACCTAGTTCTGTTTGCTGTGACGAGAGAGGGCTTTTTAAGATGTCATCAGAATATGATAGCCATGGGGACAGAATGTCCAGTGTGTGTATGTAAGAGGAGTGGGGAAAATGATGTGTGATCTGAGGAAGTGTGTGTGTGTGTGTGTGTGTGTGTGTGTGTGTG
>NW_017731350.1:10651525-10684373 GCF_001890085.2 Hipposideros armiger | reverse complement strand
AGAGAGAGAGAGAGACAGAGAGAGAGAGAGCCACCACTACCTCCCTGCCAGGGGCTTCACCTGAATCGCACATCATCTTCACCAGGCGAAAAGGAATGTGACAGCATCATCAGCTGACAGAGGGGAAAGTGAAACTGAACGTTAAGAGACTTACCCAAGGCCACAGAGAAATCCAGCTGAGTCACAAACGTTCCCACATTCCTCAACATATCCCTACAGAGCCAAACCCTGAGCTGGTGGAGTTAGGAGAGGGATAGTCTGGAACGTGGGGAGATGAAAGAGCATGGACTTGTTTATATTCATGAACCATCTGCACTGAGGAAAGGGCCCAGACGCCCTGTAACAGTTAAGAGTTAAAGCCAAAAGCTAACTGAAGTAGTTTCTGCTAAAAGAACATGTTTTTACACACCAAACAGGCAAAGTGGGAAGGAGCAAAATGGGAGATGATAACTTTAATAATCTTTATTCAGCACGTGCTTCCAAGAAACGTAACCATTTTGAAGTTCTCACATCAATATAGAATAAAACAGGAAGGTGATGACATCGTTTCTACCGGAGAATAGATGATCTGACTTTGAAGACAGAAACAAAAGTAAGTCTAAAATAAATAGAGATCTAAGCTACCTCACACCATGATAATATATATTCAAATAGTAAACATGAGACATCAAGAAAAGATTAACTTACATTATCTAATGTCTTTAAGATCAGGAATTATTAAATGATAGAAATATTTCCATCTAAAGTGGGAATATATGGTTAACTAGATTGTTATAGACACAAATATATCTAAAGTTCTAAGCTGCAGGTCAGAGGTAGCAGGTTGAGTGGAAACACCCGTCTCCTTGAATTCAGAAGAAATGGGTTGGAGTCCAAGCTTTCCAACCTGCTGAGCATAAATTCTCAAGCATGACCTATCTGCACCATGGTTTCTCCCTCTGTAAATGGGGAAAAACCACCCCAACCCATCTTCTATCCAGAGGGTTATAAGAGAGGCTGAAATGAGAGACTGGCTGGCCACCAATGTGTTTTATAAATCCTAAGAATCATGGTCATTATAGGAAAATCTTAATTCTTGGCAAGGTAGGATCTATGAAGTAGCTTTATACCTGGAATAGCAGCATGATATGAGTGGGAATCCCACTAGAGTTTCTTCCTCTCACTGTTTCCAGAGTGCTCTCAATCCTGGGCATGGGGAACTTGGCATTTTGGCTTTTACAAGCAATGTGTCTATGAACATTTTGTGCACATGTTCCGGTGCACATGTGCTTGCATTTCTCTGATGTATACACCTAACAGTGAAACTGCTGATGGATAGGGTTTGTGCATCTTTGGGCCTGATAAAGTGAGAAGGCTATTGTACCATAGATGTGGGTTCTTTCAGATAACCAGTGGAATCGCTAACATAATCTAATGAGATTGTCCTACTGTGGCTATGTGGAAATCTGTTCCCCTGTAAGTCTTCCCTGGAGGAGTTCAACATTCCCATGATGAAAATTCCTAAGAAAGGAAATTGGACCAGGTAGGGAGGCCTTAGATGGAAGAGTAACACCTGCCCCCTTCCCCATCCTCTTGATCTCTTAGATCTGATCTCTTCAGGTTATAACACCTGGACGATCTGAGACAACAGCTTCCAGGCAGGAACAGGAAAGCCCTGATTCTGGCTCTTTGTCACCAGCTTGCATCACAGCTGCCTCTTCACCATGTTCAGGGCTGTCTTCCCTCTGGGACTGAAAATGTCCAATAGGAGGCCTTGGAGATGATGCTTGTCTTGGACCCAAATTTTATCTTGATATAATGCACTCACTTATCTGCTTCTTCCTGCACGAACTTTAGCTCGGGATAGTGTTTGGTTCTTCCAACTCTGCTGATTCCATATTACCAGATGTACAGTCCACAACTGGAGAAGGCCTTCCAGAGACAGTAAAGCTAGATGTCCTTCTCACTCAGCTCCAGGCTCATCAGGAGAAGACTTTTATATTTTCTGTTAGGCCGAACAGAATGCTGCAGAACATAGCCAATATTTCTCTGAATTTTTGTATCACTGCCTTTAAAGCTATAGCTTTGAGGGTACATGGTTATCTTTCCAAAGTAAGACAGTTGTTTTCACTAAAGTTTTCCAAATGTAAAACCATAGATCTCCAACTTCCCAGCCTGATCTAGAGGAGCCTTAGCATTATTTTTCAACTGTTATATCAAGAACTCCCACATCTTGCTGCCTAATTCTATTATCAGTTAGGATTCTTAACAATAATGATTGCCTCCCTTCCTCCCTCAGCAAACCCAACACCTTCTGTTTATTTTAAATAGTTTGTAATATCTCCTGCATTATTCTGTGATTGAATTCATAGACAGTTTAACCCACCACTCATATAACTAAGAAAATATATTATGTCCTAAGAGCAGGATAATGGAGAAATAAAAAGAAAGTGATTTATAGTAGGATGAAGAAGTTGTCAGAAATTTGGACCATGAGATAGAATCATTATGAATGTTGACAGCTATAATTGCAGACTAATAAAGGAGTATTGTGTTGACAACTCAAGCCTCATAGTGCCATTGTCATTGGTAACATAATTTTCTGGAAAGGTGAACAAATCTTGAAAGAGATTTGAACAAAAGTACAATCTTCCTTTGGTTGAAACAATGGGAAATTCAGAGTGTATTAGAACATCGATAAAGTAAAAATATTTTTGTGTGAATGTAAAATGGAGTTAGGCTGTATGCTCAGATACTAGTAAATAGGTTTATCACCTACCTGGAATCCCAATGGGTCAATAAAAAATTGTGTGGGATGAGGGAAGGTTCTTGGTCATGCAAGCGTATCACACAAATTCCGTTTAGCTTCCACAGTTTCCATATGTTAAATGCCAGGCCCGGCTGCCTATTACTGGGAAACATCCTCACGAATTTCCAATATGTTGCCAATTGAGAAACAGCTTTAGGTCAACTCAAACTGACTTAACTTTGAAGGGGATTGCTGTGATTTTCTTTCAGCTCCCTCTGCAATAGTTTCAGCCTCCATCGAGCAGCAAGATGGCTGCCGTGGTTCCAAGACTCTCATTTGTACAAAACCTCACCCAGAGGAAAAGAAATAACCATATGTCCTGGTGGCTCTTTGTGGTGAAGAAGCTGTTTCACAGCAGCACCAGGAAATATTCCTTAGGTCTCCTCAGACCACGTGGTAGCCTTACAATTCCTGAACCAATCAGTAGCGTTACTTTAACCACTTAGACCCACTCCTGGAACTGGGAGTGGGGTCAACATTTTCTGAAGCAGAGAAGTGGATGGAAAATGTGTGGAATCTGAATAAAAATCAGGGATGAAGGGAACAGTGAATTCTGGGTAGGCAACCAAAAATAATATTTCCTGCATATTTACAGGGTTAAGAATTGATTTTATTCAAAGTGATTCCAGGTGTGTGTGTGTGTGTGTGTGTGTGTGTGTGTGTGTGTGTGACTTGAATGACCACCTGGGCCAAAGGTTACATATATGTGGTATATGATGGATTCCAAAGGCATAGCTGGAGTAGCTGAGAATGGGAGGTGGGAGCCCGGGAAAGGAGGAGGCGGGCACAAGTCTGGACGAGCTGCCTCATAAAAGGATCAAAGCTCTGTGAGATCCCTCTGCCAAAGCTCCTGCAGCCTGTGACAGGAACCCAGGTGAAAGACGGGTGTGAGTGGAAATTGAAAGAGACCCCTTGATGATTTCCTGAGGAAACTCACCTGTTTGGCAATGACTTTGTTCTGCAAGTTTTCCTCTTGCATCCACATGTTCTAATCACCTCCATACTCACAGGAAAGCATGATGGTTGTGAAATTGGAAAGCAACTTGTGGCCTATGCAGGTAACTCAAGTTCAAAATGAGAGGGTATGCAGTACAGCTGGACATCCATATCGCCATTTTTGGACTCCTTTCTTCCCTGTGCCCTGCTCTCAGGCACAGCTCTAGCCCTTCCATTTTATCTGTATAGTCCTTCACAACCCAACTAATAATTAACGTCTGCTGCTGCGGACTTAGCATCTCTGACTGTCCTCCGCATCCCCACCTCCCAACATCTGCCTTCAGGCATTTCCTGCCCCTTGTTACAATCAGCGAGGTTTTCTTAAAACAAAGCCCTCACCTTTTACTCCCTCTGCTCAAACACTTTTGGTGTGTGCTCACTGCCTACAGAATTAAATACAAGTCCTCCTCCTGGATGTCCACAGCCTGGCCAAACCTCTAAGAGGTCTAAGGACTGGTCAGCAGTTTGACAAACATGTATGGCCCTGTACTAGGCATCACACACATGTAAGAACTTCTGAACATGATCTTTCATCAGTCCCTTTCTTATAAACTGTATTTCAAACCAAATCTTTTTCATCTACCAAAACGTGTGGACTATGGACTCTTCTTGAAGTACTTGGGTTGCATTTCTCTCATGACATCTGCACTATGGTCGTTGTATTCCTGACTGATATCCCAATGCTCTAGACTATGAGTCAGTCACCACTGAATTCCTTCATCTCCCTCTGATGATCCTAGTACACCAGTCAGTTTGTGTAAAAGGCATATATGCATTGAGCATCTCCTGTAGATCTGGGACCATTACAATGTGTTCTACGCCTCTGGTCTCCGCCCCATTGAAAGCAGAAGAAATGACAATCCTCAGACTACACACATTTTATTTTTAGTAAATTGCTTTCCAACCTTGATGCTGAATCTCTAGTTTTTAACATTTTTTGGGGGGGGAAAAAAAAAGCTTTCATACTACCTTTTTCTCCTTTTTGCTCATTGTAGATTTGGAACACATAATGTTACCAGCCTGAAACAACAACTGTTAGTATTTTGGTATTGTGTCCTTCAAATCTTTTACCCTAATCAATATTTATAGTTCAGAAATTGTGTAGAGCATAAATATTTGTTTTTACCTTGCTTTCTTTACTTGACATTATACCATAATTTTTCTGCCGGCAATATTTTCCAGGAGTGCTTTATTCACTGTCCTTTTTGCTACTATAAACAATGGTATGATGAACATCTTTCTGTACAAACCTTTCTTCCATTTGTGGTTGTTTCCTAAAGGTATAATTCCAGACTGGCAATTGCTGAGGCAACAAGGGTGTAAGCACTTCATGATTCTAAGTTCCTACCTTGTCTTTGCTTTTAAATATATTTTTAAAGGGAATTCCATGAGCAAAGGTGACTGCTTAGCAGAGCTCTGAGGAGGAGTCTCCAAATTCTACCATCCTAGACTAATTTATACCGTGACTATGTTAATGTTTGCCTTTTCCCTCTTCTCAATTTCAAGAAAAAACACAAAACACTGAAACTGGATTCAGAGCCAACCTCTCCCTCTCACTTATAAAGTATGCTTTCTTGATGTGAGAGGGTGAGAACTTTAAATCTCTCTCTGGAAAAACATGCAATGAAACTGGAGATGGTGGGACCCCAGACCCACAGTCATCTTTGAGTGGATGTGTTTTTCCAGTGCTATGGGAGGATTGAAAGCCCTCACATAGTAAAATCAAGACCAAGTTCAGTTTCTCAGCCAAAAGAACTTTATTTCTCTATTACTGGAGTAGATATGTGCAGATGTAAAACACAGACAGACTGTCCTTGCCGGGAGTTAGGAGACAGTGATTTCTGTTGAAGGTCATTTTGCTTAGGGAAAAAATAATAATAATAAAGACTGGTACTTGGCAGAGAGGCCATTGAGGTTGGTGCCTCTCTGCCAAGGACCTTTGATGTGGACGGCCTGGGAGAGCTACCACCCCATCCCAGAGCTACTGAGAGAGGAAGAAGGATAAGAGGTGGAATCAAGTGAAAGACAGAAGGTTATTCTCTGCATCTTTTGAATTCTAAATTAGAACCCTCTGAAACAAAATTTTAAAGTGAATAAAAAGCAACTGGATCCTTGAGATAGGGTATCTTAGTCTATCTACATAATTGTCCCCATAGAGTCTCTTTATTCTAAAAGCGGGCTGTTCAATGGGGAGAATCAGCTCTGCCCCAGATTTGTGGAGGTAGCTGGGCAGCTTGGTAACCTCTCCCAGGCTAAGCATCTTCCGCTAATGAACTAGGGAAGAGTCAGAGTAGGAAAGAGTCTCCCCCTTTCCCACTCACCACTGGGTAGGGAATTTTAGGAGAAGGAAGGGTCTGGAGGCAGTGATGATCTTTTCATCCTATCAGAAGGCTCAAGGAATTTCATGCAGGAGTCCCCCAGTTGTGGTCTACTGTCAGACTGCAATATGCCTTTGTCCACCTCACGTCTCTTACATATGGCCCTACGGGCGTTGCGAATTCAATATGTCCAAAGCTGAACTTTGCTCCTAGGATGGCGCCTCCTCTTGGTCTTTATCTTAGTTAATGGCTTTATAAAGTGCCTTTTCACTCAACCCAGAAACCTGGGCACCTATTTCTTCCCTTGTACCATACAATTTACCATTTCTCTCTTCCAAACGTTTTTGTCTTCTCCTCTATTTCCAGTTACCCAATTCTAGCCTGGGTGATTTCTTATTTATACTTCTGCAAAAGTCCCCTCGTTGGTGTTCCTGCTCCAGTCTCTTTCACACCTCCTCTGCCCCGTTCTCTGTCCTGCCCACACTGTCCCAGTCATTGCCCACACTGGTGCCAGATGATATCCCGGGAACAGTCTCATCAGGTTACTCCCCTGCTTAAAATATTTCAGAGGTTTCCCAGTGTTTCCAGGAGGATGATCACACAGCCCTTTCTTGGTTTCTCAAGCCTTCCGTATTCCACCTCAATTTCTATACGTGGAACATAATATATCCACCAAATATGTTAGGCCTTTGAAACCTCTATCCCTTCTGCTTGGGATGATCTTCTTCCGTACACATTCACTTAAATCCACTGCCAGGCTCGTCTAAAATGTCAGTGATGCGCTCTCTCTGATCCCAAAGCAGCCTAGGCCTAACCCTGTTATAGCATTTATAGACTTGTTTTTGTAATGTTGGGTCTCTGAGCCTAAAGTGTGAACTCCTTGAGGACAGGAGTCTTCTCTTCCACTTCTGCACATCCTAGGAGCCTTAAGTGGTCCTAGGCATGTAACGCTTATTGAGTAAATTGAATGAAAGAATGAATAAGATAAACAATGGAGACGAAGTCTGTGCTCTGGACCAGCTCTTTGGCTAAACTATGCTAGCTGAGCCTCAAGTTACCTGTAGGAGAAATGAACATCTCCCTGTTTTATAGATACTAGGAAGCTGAGAATAGTGTGTGTGTAGGTGTGTGTGTGTGTGTGTGTGTGTGTGTGTGTGTGTGTGTGTGTGTGTACACACAGGCACCTGTGTAACTGTGTGTCCCAGTCTGGGTTAATTATGGGTGTTATCTTCTGGGGGATAATCTTATGATAGGGTGTTTAGGAAATAGAAATGAATATGTCATGACAAATGTACTTTCTATGGAAGTGTGACATTTTTCTATGAAATATGACCAAATTTAAATACAGTAGATTCAGGATGAAAAATTTTGGTTTGTAACTTGAGTGTGTAGATGAATGTGATCTGATGTACAAAGTCATAGTAATTTACATCTTCTTTAGAATAGGTCTTGTCTGTTATAGGAATTAATATTAGGCTCCCAGGGTGACTTCCAATACCATATATTTAACAATCCAATTAGTCATTCCCAAGGAAAGCATTCTAATTGATTATTTTTCAGTATCTGTTGGCGATAAAGATAACGGATGTTTTTGTGGAGTAAATTGGCTTCCTTTCTTAATATCTGTGTTTTGATGTCATTGCCCAGCAAATAAATGGTGAAGGGTATTACTATAAATAGCATGATGGCTGGCAGAGGAAAAAAATAGCTCTGTTTCCTGACAGTGCAAATTTCACACTGTTTTAATTACCACAAACGTTCATTTCTATCTTAGAAAGCTGGGCAGGAAACTGGGAATAACGGAACATTTGTAGACGTGGCTGATATGACAAGCCTGGAATATGGCCTCACGTCCTTGTGGCCAGGGTCCTCGCAACAATCTCTGGGAACTCTACATCTAGAAGGTGAATGTGGACCCTCTGGGAATCAACCAGAAGAAAGTGGAAAATTTTTCCTGCTATTTTCACTGTCAATTCTTTGCAAAAAAGGAGAGGCACCTGTCTTCCCAAAATAAACAATTTTATTTTCAAAAAAAAATAATAAATAAGCAAAGGCAGTTGGAATTTTGCTATTCAGGCAGACACCTACACAAATTCAAGTTCACCATTTAGTCAGTGTTAGAGAAACAACAGGGGTAAAGTTACTTGAAGATATTCTCTGGATGCTAGACTTTCTGTCTCCCTCCACTGAGCAGGCCCTTGCTTTCAGGTGGTTGGTATTTCTTCCCATTTTCTCAATAATCGCCTGTCTTCCCTCTGACCTTTCCTATTCTGCCCCATTACCTGGAATCACCTCTCCTCTTCCTGAACTCTGGACACCTCCTGGCTCTCCTGAAATCCCATTTCAACATGAGATGGTGTGGAATGTATTTGCTTCGGCACTAAAGAGATCCTATTATTGGGCCTTTGGTTGATTTTGAATTTGGGGTGAGAAATCTCTGGCTCAAGCCCAGAAATCTCTATAATACTTTGTAGTAATGGAAAAAGCATGTGTTGGCACTGTCATTTGTAATTGGTGCCAACCTCTCTTATGCTTATTCCCAAGTGAGGGTAAATCCCACTGGATTTAGACCCAATAAAATTGTAAACAATGGTATCTTATAATTACTCAGAGGAGTTTCAAGGCTTAAGTAGGTGGCAGAGAAGGGGAAATCTTCACTTCCCATAGTGATAAAGATGTCATTTCTTACAAAGAGTAGAAGATAGGTCTCCAAGGCTTGGAAAGGTTGGCAAGGATCAAAGGACCCAGCCAGTAGTACCACAGCTCCATAGGGTAAGAAGTGGTGGCCCTTCACACCTATCACAGAATAGGCAATCAATGACTATTAATCGATTGAACAAATGAATATCCAAACTAAACAAATGGCTCAGAAGGGTGCAGCATGGGATTAAAAAACAACATTACTCAAAGTTTTAATTGGGAGCATCCTTAATAAAAGTCACAACGTGGTTTGGCAGCCAAAGTCCAAACTGTGATACCGTGTTTCAGTATCAAAGAGACGTCCATGCTAAGGAACGTGCTCAATAGTCCTCCTGGGCTCTGTGTTTATTAAGAAGCCTAAGTATCATGGTTAACATGTTATAGAAGACCTGTTCTAAGTGGTCCCAGAGGTAACCCCTAAGACCACACTGGTGGAAGATACCGTCAAACAGACATCAGCTTGATATAAAGAACTGCATATGGAAGCTCGATAGTCAAAGAAAGGGGTGGAAGGGGTGGACTGTGTGAGTTACTAAGTTGCCCCTTCATTCTAAATTCCCTCTTCTTTCCTGCTCTTTAAAAATGGAACTGGGGCCTTTAAACATTTTTCCTTTGCCAACTACCAAAGGAAGTAGATGTTAAGCTTTGTCATTAGAGAACAGTGGAGAAACACTGAAAAGGAAAGTCTTTGCTTCCTGATTCAGTGTGTTTGCTCAGCAAGCTCCTTCCGCACACAGACTTTCCGCAGCTTTGAACTCCTGCAGTGTGGTGATGTCCATGGCATCAGGGCTTTGCAGGATGCACAGCTTCGGGAGTGCATGGACGCCGGCAGCACCTAGTGGCTAGCATCCTATGGCACTGCCAGCCTCAGATTCTGTGGTTTTCCTTTACTGATTGGATCCTGCCTGGGGTCCTGAGAAATGGGTAAGCATAGAGGAAGGAGAATGAATCCTCAAGGCAGAATGAAAGCATGCAGGGCCACATTTTCCAGATTTCTATTACTTTATTGAAATGAAAGATTAGTAATAAATACACTTAATCTGATTAGAAAGTCCTTGAGGCTAAGACTGTGTCTGATTCCTCTACAAAACCTATAATCTTGTAATGCTTGATGAAAAAAATCAAAATCTTCTGGGCATTGACTGGCTAATCCATTTAACCATAACTGAGACCTCGGAAGAAATACCTGTCCTCATTTGCTTTGCAAATAATAGTAATATTAATAATAAATATAATAATATTAGAGAAAACATTGAATAATGCTTTGTACCTTGCTACAGATGAGCTCATCAGTAAAGACCCTCAAAACCTTTATGAGATAAATATTATTATTTTATCTGAAGCTCCGAGAGGTTATGTAATTTGTTTAAAGTCACATAACTATTAAGTGGCCAAGCCAGGATTTAAACCAAAGCAGTCTGGCTCCAGGACCCCTGCTGTTGATCACAGCACACTACCACTTCTCAACTATGCTTAGAGTTGTGATTACACCACAAAAATAAAGACCTCTCTCTTCAATATTCTAGGGAAGTAAAAGATGGGGGGGTCTTCATACGTTAAAGACAGGGAACCTTTTCTTTGTAAAGTAAGATGCCTTCCATTGAGGGTAAAGAAAGGGAAGGATTTCAGAACTCTCCTGTGTCAAATACTGAGTATTCAAAAGCTCTGCATATATTCACTGAGACGCTTGCTCACAAGGAGCTGTATGTCCCTGGGCCTCTACCCTCTGGGTATTTATATTTTTATCCCCATCCTTAAGAAGTCGAGGTTTTAAGTGCTTGGGTCCTGTCACAGAGATTCAGGGAGTTGTAAACAGAGCTCTCCTTTGGAACAAATGTTCCGGATCCTGGAAATGACCTTTTCTCATTACATTCAAGGCCTGCTCTGACTTCCTTGCCACATGGTCAAATCATTGAAACCCATGCTGGGTCACACCCAAGCTGTGCATTTCTACATGATGTGCTTGTATTCTGAAGAATTTGGAGTCGAGAATCCATATTCTTCTATGTGAATATTAATGCTCCAGAGGACCCCACTTTGACTAAAAACACCTTTGATTTGCTGTACCTTATAAAGTCCTGCACATATTGTTTCTTCCACCTGGAATGTTTCTTTTTCCCATTCTTCTCACTCTGTTCAAATAGGATGCCTTTTGTGAGGCTTTCCCCAGCCCCTCAGAAGAGCAGAAGTTCTCTTCTGTGCTCCCAGAACACATGGCCACCATCGCTTTGTTAGGCCTTGTTGTGGGACCCTGGGATGGACACAGGCCTGTCTCCCCACCTGTCGGGGAGCCCTTGGAAGGCAGACGGCTATTTCAAAGTTGTATTTGTTTTCCCACAGCCTGATGTAATCACCAGGACCGAGTAGGTACTCAATAAAAATGTTGTTGCTTAAATACGTACATGAATAAGTGAATGGATTGGGGGTCCATCCAAGAGGATGTATGGACTTGGGCAAATTATGTCATCTCCTTTAACCTTCGTTTAATCATTTTTAAATGAGTCAGTGTCCAAGGTCCCTTCAATTCCTGTCATCTTAGAGGTATAGAATTCAGAAACCATTTTTAGATGTTGCTCCAAGATTTACCATGAAACTTTTACAAATCCAAAGCATTTTTATTCTTTCAAACGTTTTAAACCACCTCAACTCAGGACATCTCAAGTAGAAAAGTTCGGTTCGTCTCCATTTCAGAAGACCCACAGGCTCAAATGCTAGTAAGATTCCTCTGCCTATGGACAAAGAGTTCTCTGCTCATGTAAGAGAAAAGTCCCATTAACTATGTAAGCATCTTTAAGGTATCAATCTCATCAACCATAGCTCTGGGAGCTCTGATACCAACCTGCCAATCTGAGCCTGGGGATGAAATTGACTCACTTGATACTATTATTAACACCTATCACACACCATCACCATGCTCACTGAGAAGCTTGGAGAGACCAGGTGCCTCTCTTGCGGCCCTTATTTATTAAGTAGTGGCTGTAGGAAGGTTTAACCTATGAAATCCAACTAAAGACCTCTCCTTTCTGTCAGACCCCAGGACCTAGGAGAACAGAGAAGAAATGTCCCTCATAAGATCCGTGGGTTTGAAATATTTGCACCTAAGGCCAAACTACAATTGCATGAGGAGATGCAACTGGAACGGAAGCTGCGTTCCCAGGGGGCTTCTCTACATCATCATGCCTAGAATGGCCCGACCATTCTATGTGTCCGGGGGCCTTGGGCACCATTGGAATTACATCTCTGAAGATTTTCTATCAATGAGAGAAGATCACCATTTCGGCTCCTTCCTCGATTTGCGACCAGTATTGTGTGATTTTCATTTTAACCTCATCATGCTATGAAATCTTCCATTTCTGGGAAGCACAGTCTGTCTTCATGCTTGATCAAGAAGTTAAATGTACAGTTCACCTTACAATCCTATTATCCAGGAGGAGGTTCTCGGCTCTTGAATGAAAGCCCGTGAGAACAGGGAGCTTCCCTTCTCCCTTCCCAGTGCCAGGCATTGCCTAACTTCAAATTATTGGCTGACCAATGCCAAGGGAGGCAACGCCCCCAACTGGCCAGACAGAAGAAGAAAGATGAAAACAATGATAAAGAAAATACTGTACTGACTCCCGTTTAGTGATAAAGAAATAGGCTCAGAGAGGGTAAGCAACCAGCCCTAAGTTACAAAGCTAATAAGTCTAATTTTAAAGTCTGTGCTTTTCTCGGTGTGTGTTGGGGGGTGGGGGGGGTGACTGATGAACCACAGACTACATTTGAAAACAGAAAGTCCTCGATAGTTTTCTGATCAAGTCCATTTATTTCAAAGAAGAAAATCGAGATGAGAGATGAGCTGTTCAAAGTCACAAGCCAAGCTGTCAGTAGAGGCAGGATTAGGACATAAGTCTTTCCAGCCTCAGCTCATTGGTCTATATAGAGCTCCCCACAGCTGGGGAGAGAGTGCACGACACACCTGGAGTCCAAACCTGGCTTTGGCACTTACCTAGGTGACCCGCTTATCAATTATTTTATCAATGAGGAGCATTAGGCTCAGGACAAGTAATGACTACATTGTACTACTTTTTTAACAAATAAGCTGATATGATGTATGTTATTCCTGTATAAACGGAGCTAAATAAATGTTATGTCCCTTCTTCTTGGAACAGGGCCATTTAATTTTTAAATAGTACCATCATTTACAAAACTAATTCATGCACATGGTAAAAATTTTTCAAAGGTGCGGGAAGTTAATCGAAGGAAATGGCAATTCTCTCCCAAAATCCATTCCCCAGTGTTAATTACTTTTAACCTTTTCTGATTTTTGTCATTCTTATAATTAGTGCCATAATTCTAAATAGTATAATTGGTAGTTTTATTTATTTATTTGTCCACTTGGTTATTTTAAATGATATAGTTAAAGTTCTATTTCTTGTTCCACCCACGGTTAGCAGAGTCTCTTTTTCTCATATCATCAGATGAGAAAGTTGTTATCTTCTACCTCTCATCTATTTAACACTTTTCAAGGTCCAATACAGCACCTTTATGGTGACTTTTATATTGTAAAGATTTACAAAATAATTACATTCTATTACTCTGATTAAGTCTTTTAATTTTTATCTGGAGGTTGATTTTCCATACAACCGAACCAATACATAGAATTTTAAATATTTGATCATATTAATATTATTCACTGTTACACCAAGTAGTGCATTTGCACCAATAAAAAAAGATGCCTTAATATGCTCTGGTTAAAAGAGATCCAAGTAATATACTCAGAGTGATTCTCTTCTCTTTTGCTCCATTAAATACCCTAAATCATCCCATATTTTAGGTTGCTTTATGTTTGATTCTTAAATTTGTAGTATATATTTTTCAAATTTCTTTTGGTGTTCCCAATTGCTTTTTTCTTGGTTATCAAAGAAACATGTGCGTTCTTTACAACATCTATAACAATATCCATATTTTAATCAATCACATTCATCCTTTAATGACCTGATTTGGACCAATTGCTTTCCCAACCTGCTGCTTTGTAGTCAGACTGGGATTTTTGTTGTTGTTGGTTTTCATTTACTCCTGGACTACATTCACTGTTTCTTGAATCTCATGTATTTTTTACAGTGTGTATGTGTTTATCATTTCACTGCAATGCCTCAAGCATTTTATCTGCAGGATTAGTGGATGAAAAGTAACTTTCTGAATTCTTGCATTAATAAAAATGCCTTTATTGCATAATATTTAAGGACTTCTCCATTTGCTTCCAATGTTGCTGATGAGAAGTCAGTTGATAATCTGATTTTTTTTGTTTAATTTATTTTTCAGGATTTTTTTTATTAGTTTTTTCTTTTTTTCTCCCCCTAAGTAACTGAGCTTGATTTTAATTTTCAACATGCTGGACTTTCTTAAGAATGTGTGCATCAAAATGTGGATTATGTTTCATCATTCTGCTTGTGTTTTTTTTTAATATTTTATTGGGGGAATCGGGGAAGGAGAACAGACAAGTTGCTGTCCTTTGGTTCTTCAGTCTAGTTGTGGAGGACGTTGTTTCACTGGCCCATGTTGGTATTACCATTGCGCTCTTCCCAGGTGAGGCAGATCGGTCACCTATCACTGGATGGCCGCTCACGGCAGCTCTTGGCAACTCACACTGGCTGCTGGCCACTCACGACAGCTGCTGGCTGCTCACGGTGGCTTATGGCAGCCTCACTGCAGCCTACACCGTCGCCGGCGACTCACAGCAGCCCAGCTCTAAGAGCTGTTGTTCACCATCTTAGCTGTAGAGGGCGCAGTGTCACTGGCCTGCATGTGGGATCTGAACCAGGGCCCTGCTGCTCAGAGCTGGTGTCCCGAGCCAACTCTTAACCAACGTGCCACTTGGCAGGCCCCATCATTCCTCTTCTTGACCTTTAGTGGTTTTTGCAATGTAGAGATTGGTGGTCTTCTGCTCTGGAAATATTTATTTCATTATTTATTTGATAATTTTCCATTTTGATTTTCTCTGTTCTTTTTTCTTAGAACGTGTGTTAGTTAGATTGTGAATATCCTGAATTGGTATTCCTTATCTTTTAATTTTTTGTCTTTCATTTACCTGCTTTTGATTTTTGTTTCCCTTTCTAGGAGATAGCTCTGATTTTATCTGTAATATTTTCTATTGATTTTTTTTTGGCCAATTATAATTTTTAAAATAAATTTCACATAAGTGTTTCTTATTCTCCAAAGGTTTTTCTTTTAGTGAATCGTATTTAAAAAATAATTTTACTAATATCTAAAACCTCTCTAACAATAATCATTATACTTTCACATTCTGTTTGTCTGGATTAACTCTATTTCTTCTTTGGGAGCTGAGTTATTCCCATTTCTCATCTTGCTTTCCTAACCCTCCCCCCCCAACCCCCACCCCATGCCCTGAAATGTAGGGCAAATCTTAGAAGCCCTTTCATATTTATGAACTAAGAATTACTTGACTGGTACCCTTAGCTGCCATGAGTTTCTTCCAATCCTATGTGCGTTTGTTTGCCCGGCCAGCCTTTGTCCTGGATGGAAGAGCTGATGGTGAACTATGTGTGAGTGTGTGTGGTTGTGCTGACCGGCAAGATTTAGATTGGATTTTGTGAGCAGACTGCCTTGCCCACACCTTTCTACCCCCCATCAACCTGCCAAAGCAGAAGGGCTTCACGCTGAGGCCAGCTCTAACACGTGGCACCTGAGACCTCCCTCAGCAATTGTCAGTTTCTATAGAATGCAGTGTTCTCTGCCTCGAGGCAGGTAACTGCAGGTTGCTCTGCAGAGGGAGAGAACACTGAGTGGTTCAGCTGTCCCATGATGAGTCTTTTTACTAAATAGCATAGTAACTACTCCTTGATTCTTGGCTTTCTACACCCACTTCAGATCTGGAACCTGCACAGGACCTCGCTGATACACAGCTCCCCCTCTCTTGCAAACTTTCCCTCCTTTTCTAGTCACGTCCACTCTCTTGACTCTGGGTTAGCCATTCATTTGATAAAATCTTCTTGTCATCTTTTAGAAATTTGTTAAATTTACTGGCATGCCTGTTTTCCTATTCCTGTTTTCTACACTTCTATGATTTTATGCACTGCTGTTTGTATGTTTGTTTATTTATCTATTTATTGTCATTTCAATGGAAATTGGGAAGGAAGAGTGGATAAATATACGTGTTCAGGTCTCCATAATGAGCTAGAAACACCCAACCATTTAAAACATACTGTAGCCTTTGAAAGGATTATATACAGTCTTTGGCATTTTCTCGTAGGCCTCTAATTGGTTTATCATGAGGAAAGAAAAAATTTAAATATGGGTTCTATTATTTAACCCCAGATTAATACCATGCTTGGGTAAGACATAAAATGTAGTACCAAGACCATTTTTGAGTATAAACTACTGAGACCAGTTTAAACCTGTGATTTTACAAAACAGTAAATAAGATCTAGAAGACAAAGAACCCAGCACAGGTAAATAGTGCAGGTGGAGTCAGTTACACACACACACATGCACACACACACACACACGCACACACACACACCCCTCCCTCCCCATGGGTGAGCAGATCCTGTAAACCATGACACATAACTCCAAACCCATTCTTTTGGCTGCACAGGTTTGTAGTCAGTCCTTGCTGACCTTATCTTAGTGGCAAAGGCCCATGGTGATGAACATGGCATTGAAAATCTTCTGATTTGCCTTCGTATCATAAAAATTCAGATTAAGGGAAGATTATGCTAATGAGTAAGAAGATCTTAGAGTAGGAATGGCTTCTTGAAGGCAGCTTGTTCGCTCTCTAACTGACATACACTTTCTGTCCGTAATATCCTGCCTAATGGTCTTTTCTTGATCATCTCCAATCTCCAGTAACGAGAAACTTGTAGCCTCCAGAGGCAGCATTCTTTTTAATCTTTAGATGGAGCTGTTAAAAGGCCTTTCAACATAACCCTGATCTGGCTCTATGTACCTCCCGGTGTGTTCACCAGCTGTGTTCTCTACGATGTACAACACAAATCTGAACCACTGTCACACGGAAGAGGAGTTTGATACTTCATATGTTTAACAGGACAGGTAACGAGAGATCTATTTCATGTCAGAGACAGTTGTCACTTCCCTATCTAAAGATGCTTGCATTCCTCCAGCGGGCCTTTACAAAGAGCAAGCCTGTTAAGTGAAGCTTTAAAAATAATTCCATTACCCACTTTACAAAGACAGAGTGACAGCCGATCATTAGAAGAAGAAAGTCTTCACGGATGATGCACAACTTGCAAGGGATGTGATTTTACCCATTATGAAGGGAGATGTACAATAACTTCCCACCAAGATGAGCTGTGTTTGCTGGTGGCCCATATCATTTGCATGGCTGCAGTTTACAGATGAGGTTCATTGTAAGTCCCCTTCAAACTGTTAAAGGAAGTCTATGAACACAAAGAATTTGGTTGTCTCAAAATGCCTGAAACTTCAATCATCTCTGACTGCCTGTAAAGAGACTACCAGACAGTTCAGGAGAATGGATAGCCCACATTGACAGCTCCTGGCGCAAACGTACAGTGAAGGCTATGTGTCCACCTGAGTGCTGCACTCCCCACCCCAGGGGTAAATCTGAAACGGGTAAGCAAGGTCTACAGACCCCAGAGCTGGGAGGTCCTGAAACATCACCTCTAATTCCTTCATCACATAGATAGGAAGCCTGAGGCCTGGGAGGGGGAATCAGAAGCTCGGAATCATTCAGAAAGTCAGTGGCAGAGAAAATACTGGAGTCTGAGGCTTTGGTTCCCTGGTCCAGAATTTTTCTGTTTTCTTTATCCTTTACTCTCCTGGTATGGCCTGTGGTCCTTCAGGACCTGGGGCCAGCCCCCATCTGACCCCCTCTTTCGAAGCTCTCTCCTGTGCTAGCTCTGCTCCAGCCACGTAGATCTTACTATTCTTGAAGCATGCCATGCAGACTTGCTTCCCGAGGCCTTTGCACTTTCTGTCGGTCCATCAGGCATGTTCTTCCTCAAGGCTGCATGGGCTGCTCCCTCGCTTCGTTTAGGTCTCTGTCCCTATGTCACCTCCTCAGGGAGGCCTCCCTTGTCATTTTATCTAAAATCGGACTCCCTGTCCCTCTCTATTTCCTTTTTCTGATTTATTTCTCTTCACAGTATTTACCAGTATTCTGACATGTTAGATATCAAAATATGTGTGTTGGGTATGTCTTTCCCCAGTAAACATGAGTTCTATGAAGATGAGGACTTTGAGAGTTTGTTCACTACGATGTCCCCAGCATTGAGTGGGTGCAAATAAACATTTCTGAAGGCCTAATTAAATAATACCTTTGAAAGTGTTTGATGCCGTTTAGGTGAATCAACTGATATCACAACATACCCCTCTCTGACCGGGAACTCAATTCTGAAGCTCATCCTACCAATGGCAATAAGGATTCCTTGACTCTGGTCCTCGTTTCAAATTCCTAGTTCAACTCAAATATTCACAGAGTCCCACACACTCAACAAACATTTGTTAAAAAGTTACGAAGACAATGACTGATTGAAAAGTCACACTTTTGTAATAGACAAAGCACAGAGGACTGAACGTCAGGAGACCTACAACGATAGTCTCTGATCTCCCACCAGCTGGGACAGTTTCAGCAAATCTCCTACACTATCTCCATCTTCAATTAATCACCAAATAATCAACAATGGGGGTAAAATAGATCAGTTCTAAGACAACTCCCAACTCTGAAATCCAATATTTGATATCATAAAATATTCTCAAGAAAATATCACAAGAAGAAAAGAAGTCCTTTTCTTCTTGCAATTGGTTAGTGCTAATTGATTTTAGAAGTACCATTGCATTTGCAGGCCTTTAGAAAATTTGTTCGTTACCACAGCAATAGCCAAGGTCCTTTCAAGCAGCCAACATGCCAAGCCACAATTAGACCCCATTTATCCACAGGTCCATTTCCCAGCAATCTGACTCATTCAGGACCTTTTGATCCTGAACTCATCAAAAGAGTCTCCTGGGTACCCACAGGAGCTGTCAGAAAGCCTCAGCATTAAAGATTACGTGCATTGCTTCTCATACCCTTTTCCAAAGCCTTATGGCGTCTAGGTTCTCATTTGTCCTCAGTTACTCAAATATGTTGTTTCCTCTGCCGGTAATTGTCTTCCCTGTCTATCCTTCCTGATGACCTCCTCTATGTTTTTCAGACTTGTCTCAAATTTTTACTGCCGTGAGCAGCTAAGCTACTATAGTTTCCTACGGCCCAATGTGTTTGTTGTTCCACTTTCCATGCTGTCACTCTAACTCATGCATGCCTTCATTATAGATTTTGCCAGTCTGTACTATGGTTGTGCTCGTCCAGAGTTTAAGTTCTTCAGGGTCAATGTCATGCTTTATTTTTCCTATTCCTAGGATGGAGGTGTGAAGAGAATGTCTTCTCACAACCTCTAGTGATCTAGCTTCCTGGACCTTAGCAAAAGAAACGCAGTGCTCTGGAAGGGAATGGTTGGAAAAGACATCCAAGAGAGACAGATACTACCAGGGCCCTAAGCAAATTTACAGGTGACATCACGTGACACCAAGGGAGGAGAAAGAAAGACCTAAAACCAGATAGAGAACTGTGGTAGTGCTCAGGATGCTAATGGGTCTTTAGAATGACATCTCTGAGTGATTTTGAAATTACACAGTTCTGTATGACAGATGGGAATTCAGAATTTCTGGAAATGTCAAATACATTTCAGAACGATGTCTATTAAAAAGAGCTTACTATTCTTGTTTGGTGTTTGACAGCTGCAACTTCAGTTATCTGGAAAAGGCCAAGATGCCAGAGGAATGAGACATTTCCTCAAATCATATCCTGATGGAATTTGATTAAATGCCATCATGTGCCCAGCATTGTACATACAGGCAATGAAGAACCAAAGGCTGGACTCTCATGGAAGCTAACAGACAAAACTGACACAACAAAATGGTCAGCGTGCAAGTTAGCACCCAACTGACTAGCCCAGATAATGAGGGATATAGGTCCTTAGTGGAGTAAGGGGGGGTCAGAGGTCAGCTGGGCTGTTAGACATGGTGGAAAGAGCCTTCTTGAAAGAGATGGGACTTGAGCAACCCTTACAGACTGGGGAAGATTGATATTAGTAAAGAGAAAGAGAAAGTCCTCCAGCTGATGGAGACCACTCTAGCAAAGGCCCTGGGGTAGGACTGGCAAGAGGAAGCGAGACCAGTAAAGTTAGTTAGTGTAAACTTGTAATGCTAAAGGTGGTGTATATAATTAGTAGCAGAAAGAACCTGGAGGGATAGAAGAAAGAGGAAAGAAGGAGAAAGTAAATATATGTGTGTATATATGTAGTTTATTTCATCTACAAAGCTATATGGACTTTGCATATTTAACTGATCAGGTGTTTACTGAACGTGTTTGGCAGTTATAGAAATGTGATGTAAGACACAGACCTGACCTTGAGATATGCTTTAGAGACTAATTCTGATGTGTGTATAAGATAGATTAGAACAGGGATAGGCTGAAAGCAGGGATGGGGTTGTAGGAAATCAGGTGAGAAATTGTATGGGATTATAAAAAAGGAATGGGCAGAGTAGGGGAAAAACACAAGGGATGTTTGCGAGGAAACTATGATTGAGGTTTAGTGACCAGTTTTCATTACTCAATCACTTCATTCATTCAGGTGCTGTTACTGAGCTCTTTCAGCCAGACTCTGCAGCATCCAGCGGAGATAAAAGGATGTGAGCATCGTGACATGCTGCATTTGTTTTGTCCTCCCGGTAGTCAGACGCAATATTCGGAAGTCTATATACTTCATGGCATTCAGTGTTCAGAAGGTCCTTGTGAGTAGGTATTGCCATTCCCACTGTACAGTTATAGAAACTGGAGCTCAGAGACAGGATAAACGACTTGCTCAATCCACAGAGCTAGGCTGAGCTGGGGTTAAAATGTGAGGACTCTAAGCCTGACTGCAGTGGATGACGAGGGTGTGACTTATGTTACTGAAGGGGTCAGAGTCCAGTGAGCTGACGGTGTGGGCAGATATGGTGGAAGATTGCAACAGGGGCACACAGGGCCTCTGGAAATGGAAGAAAAAGTCAAAGGAGAGAGAAAAATTCCAAGGGTGTAAGCTGTTGACTCTGAAGACATTTTCTTGCCACCAGCTCTGCCAGAAGGCGACAAGGCCATTGGGGAAGTGCTCTTGGCTGGCCTCCAAAGGCTGAAGGGTGGGGGTGAATCTTGGTCCCACCATGACCTTGGGCAATTGAATTCCCCTCAGCGAGCCTTGGTTTTCTTATCTGCCAGGTGTACTGCACTAAGTGCTCTGCAGGTTCACTCCGTCTCTATGCTAGTGGTAGCCCATGGGGAAACAGAATTCCAGAGGGCAGGTTAATAATAAGTAAATGAGGGCAGATTCAGTTGGCCTTTTTTGATCTTCTGTCTTTCCCCCATGATATGTTCCTTCCATTGCTTTCAGTTTCATTCCTAAAATGTGATACAGAATCAAAAGGTTGGGGTCCTGGGAGGGTGTCCATGAGGAGTCCCAGGGGAAACCTGGTGGAGAACCTAGATCAGTCTTTCTTCTCTGAGGCTTATGACATCACTCACACTTTCCTGGAGTCCGGGGAACAGGACGCCCATTCACTTTATCTGAGCAGGGAGAGGCACCCTTGTAGATGACAGGATGCCCGTGGCTAAAGGGCACAGGCTGGACCTTCGCTCTCAGCACTGGGAATGAGGACTGGACGAGTCGGGAGAACGGGACGGCGTAGAAGTGGATGGGGAGAGAGCACATGCTTCTCCCAGCTGACACTCTGTGCCTTTCCGCCAGCACTCGATGTGGGTGAACAAGAAAGCTGAACACCCAGCCGTAGCCAGAGGCTGAGCTATTATACACGTCTGGGCAAAAGCAAAATTGGGGCAGAGAATGGACGTCTGTTCAGGCAGGACTTTCAAAGGGTTTGGTGCTCACACTGATAGTTTCTGTTGGCACAAATGATGCCTGTTCAGTTGAAACTGAACCTCTCCATAAACTGCTTCCTCCTACCCACTTTCTCTGTGTCTTTCTTTCCTTATACTTTACTGAACAATACCAAAATATGGCACATTTTAAAACCCAGGTTCTAATGAAAAGCCATTAGATTTCGACAGTATTATGCTCAAGTCAGCTCATAAGCTGATTGCTAAATTTTTAGAAATTTTGTGAGTTGGTCGTTAAACATAACCATTATTAAAAATGAAATTATATAACTTACAATTAAATGAATTATAGTAAATAACAGTAAGTACTCAAATCATTACTTCTTATTATTTGACTACATTTTACCATTATCTATACTCTTGAGGTTATTTATGTTGGCCCTATCTGCGTGGTAAAAATACTATAAAATGGTGTGCACATATTTTTGCAATTCTGTGTTCAGTGAAGTTATCTTGGTTGCTCTAAATTGGTCATGGTTGGAAGAGTTCACACCATAGAAATCTGTAAACATCACAAATCAAGGCTTGATTTATTGATTTGTTGACATAGGAGAGTGATGGATAAAATGTTCATAATGTAAATTAAACTTAAAAGTGTGCCTGCCTACAGCTGTTACATTGTGAATAAGAAAACACTTGAAGAATATTATTTTAGTATTCACAAACAATTACCTGAGTCAGCAAGAAGTTGCTCTTGTCACTGACAAACAAGTGAAAGTCCAATACACACCTTCGTCATTTCACTTTCATTTTACTCATTAACTAAAATGAAAATATTAACTAACATCCATGCCTAAGCCACATCCATTGTTCATCAATAGCTATCATAGGTTGGCAACAGATGTAAGAACTTGGCAAAAATCAATGAAAGCATTCTGTGAGAATCAATTGGCTATATGGAATTTCCAATGAAGAATGTTTTATTATCATTTGTAAATTGTGTACTAGACATACTTTATATCAGTAAAATTTACTCTCTCTCTATATATAGATAGATATATCTATATATCTATATCATCTATATCTATATCTATCTGTCTCTATCTCTATCTCTAGATATAGACTTCCTTTTCCGTTTCCTTCCTGAATTGCTGGTTGGTAAATATTTACCAGCACACCACTGACTCTGAGGGTCACCATTTGACTGATAAGAAAATGGACACTTTTATACAACTATTCGTGACTTTGGACCTGGACAGCATTGGGTCCAGAGTAAAAACTTTAGTTAAGTAACTTGGATTAAGTGACTTAGATATATCAAGATTCCATAATGTTATTAGATTATATTAAAGTGCTCTATCATTTTTATCTCCAGTGCTTTCTATTGACTTCCTAGCACAGTCATTCATTTCCTACTTCCAAATAGAAATTTCCGACTGTAGTTTGTGACATTGAAGGCTCCTTGCAGGGAAGAAACAGGGCGCGCAGGGATAGCCAAGGCCTGGAGCTCAGAGGGGGAGCCCGCCTAGAGCTTTCTCCCATGAGAGCTTGGGCGTTCTGGGAGTGAGACTCATGCCAGAACAAGTGGTAAACATTTTTAAAGGCTGGACTCCTGGCAGCCTGCTGGCATCAATCTATTCACCTCTATCTGGGTACACACCAAATGCAGAGTCCACAAGAGTCACACAAGACTGAGCAATCAACAGTAGCTACTATTTATTAAGAACATGTGTTAAGCCTTACTCAGTGCTTGGTGCTTCATATCCATTCACTTTTACCCTTCGATAGCTCTCTGCAGCCATTAGTAGTACATGAGTCCCTTTTTACAGATCAGTAAACTGAGGGGCAAAGATGTGAAATAACCTTTAACAACTACCATTTGGCAGATCCGATTGCTAGCTGGCCTTTGTGTATGAGCCTCTCAGGTTGGATTCCAATACCTGTGTTCTCATGGTCTCACTCCCCGTGCCATTGTGGGAAAGGCAGGAAGGTAGCACGGGAGAGCTGGTGCATGGGGAGGGGAGCAGGTGTGTGTGCGCGCGGTCTGTCATGCATGTGAAGGTGAAGAACAGAGTCAGCACTGCTAGAGCATCACATTGTTATAGTCTTGGGAAGGAAACGCTTTCCAGGAAGCTCCCATGTCAGTATAGAAACAATAACTATTAGAAAAGCTCACTTGGCCATGATGTACCTGACTTTCCTGGGGGGGTGTCCAGAGCTTCCTAAACAATCCACTGCACTGCTGGCTGGAAAGTCTAGGTGAGCCTCCCAGTTTGTATCTTTAATGAACTCTCTGAGGGATGAGACTAACAATAACATTATAACAGCTAATATTTGCATGGTGTCAGCCAGGTGCCAGGCACTGTTCTAAGCACTTCACATATATTAAGCTAATCTTATCTTCAAGACATCCTGTAACACGGGTCATTGTGACGGAGACTGCTGGTTGGTTTTTCTGATCCATTCTCTTCTTCTTCCTGGGCACACAGCTAAGACTAGGTTTCCAGCCTCTCCTGGGTCGGGTGTGTCATGCCACTCAGTGCTGGCTGGTGGAATCTGGGTGGGATCTGGGTGCCTCTTCCAGGCCAGGTCACGCTGCTCTCATGGGTTCCCCTCCACACTCCTCTCCCTCGCGGCGTCTTTGAAAACCAGACGTTACAGTTGATAGAATAACGGTCAGCCTAAGTCCTCTAAATGACTGGGACAGAATCCCCTGCTCATCTGAAACTACCCTCGACTGTTTCGTGAATGAGAAATAGGCTTCTTTTATGTTGAGCTAATGCATTTTTGAGTTTATTTTTTACCACCACCTAGTCTACCCTAACCAAGCTTTCTACTATTAGCATTATCACATCATCATCACCTCCTTTTTACAAATGAGGAAACCAAGGCACAGGTAAGTTGCCCAAGGTCACACACCAGGTCACACAGCTGGAATGTAAACCCAGGCGGTCTGGCTGCAGTTCATGACCTTGATCATCATACTATATGCCCCGTTATGGACTGGAAGAAAGCCATCTGTGAGAGACAGACTGTAGGGGTGGGCTGAAGGGGACCCTGGCCATCAGGGGACACAAGTCTCTTCTGTCAAGCAGGCACAGATGGGACGCTTGGATTGTTAGGAGGAGCGGTTTCCCTAAGATCCCGCAACAAGATTAAGACCCACGTCTCCCGAGTCCTAAGTCTGAGTGGGGCATCAAGGAACCTTGGCTACTAAACATGGTATAAAATATGCAGTCGCCCGCACCTGAGCAGCATAGCTTTTTTCCAGCATCAACTTTTATAGAAGAGGGAATGAAGTCTTGGGGAAGTGAGTTAACCAGTGAGAAAATGGGGTAGGACTGGGGTTCGAATCCAGTCTGACTCTAGGCTCCCCTTTCAACCAGTACCCAATACTGCTCCGCCTGAGATCCGTGGTATGAAACGCTGAGAACAGGAGCCCTAGAAACTCAAAGTAAAATAATGTGAGTCGTGAAAGGGGCTTTAAAACCAGGCTCACGCGCCCTCACTCAGAGGTAATAACAATGTTGACAGCTGCCGTGCGGTTTTCAGGCATTCCTACAAGCTTCCTCTCCCTGGAGTCCCTCCTGTCGCTGTCTCCTCTCTGGCCAAGGGTTTTGAAACTGTCCCTGTTTGGCCCATCTAAGGGGCCTCCTTGGGCAGGGCTGTGCCTCCTTCATCAGGGCGGTCCTCAGCCAGCCCTGCCTGTGGGCATGAGCGGTAGGAAGCTAACAAGGCAGGGCGGGCTTGTACACCCCCCTTTCACAGGTGGGGAGAGTGAAGCTGGCAGCGGCGAAGGGACGTGTCCACGCCCCACAACTGGCCAAGGCCTCTTCCCAGGAGTCACTGGTCCTATCCTTTGCAGCCCAGGATCTGTCGATTAATAATCAATGAAGGAGTGACTGCCAGAGGAACCTGGGTTGGCCCATGGCATCAAAGGGCTTTCCAAAAAGGCCGCCACTCCCAGAACCTCGCGTGAAGGAGGGGCTCACTCCCCAGCTCCCCAGAGAACCCCTGGCTTTCCGTCTGCTTTCCTGCAGGGGTGGCGTGGCTGGCGGGCAGGCACGGACCCGACTCCCTGGCCCCTAGGGGCGCCCACTCCCTGTGGGCCGGGGGGTTCCGGTGCGGGCCGTGGCTCCCTCTCCGGAACGCTGCAGCTCCGCATTGCAGGGGTCCCTGCGGGCCGCCCATTCGCCGCGCCCCAACAGCCCATCCTTTGTCCTGGCCCCACAGTCTGCCGCAGCCACCCAGCAAAGCTACAGGCGGGGCGCTGGCCGGTGCACCAGCACCATCTAGGGGCGGTCCGGGTCGCTGGGGCGGCGCAGGAAACGCGGAGGAGCGCTCCATGGGCACCCAGGGGTCACTGCGTGGCCTTGAGCAAGTCCCTGCTCCACTCCTGGCCTCGGTTTCCGGAATTAGCATAGAAGTGATCATCATGCCCATCCCTATGGGTCTCTTAAGGTGTGATGCCATTTCATTCCCGGATCCTGGCAGGCAAGGAGAGAAACTGAGTCTCTGAGAGGTTAAGTAACTTCTCCCAAAAGGCACAGCATCTGGGCAGCCCGAGAATCGAAGGCAAGTGTGTTTGAGCCTCACATCTGCGCATTGGGCCTCTGTGCTGCATTGCCAGGGTGAGGGCAGCTTCTCCTGACTTATGTGGCTGTGGGAAAACTTATCGTGCTGGTTCCGTGCCTTCTGTTAGCTCCTTCCTGTGCGATTTCAGCTAATCCGTGTGACCTCCCTGAGACTCAACAGTGTCACTCGATCTTAGGGATCATCCCAAAACATTCCTTTGTCCCCACTCACAAGGACGTGCCTGTTAACCATGGGATGCTTTCTAAGTCAAAATTCACTCTGAGCAGGAAAATCCGACATGGCTGAGTCACGGTGAGGATCACCGCTGGAAAAAAGCTGGCTCCATAAACACGTCCACTTACCGTTCCCACAGACACAAAGCTGCGAAGCCTCTGGCCAGAGGCAAACTTTTAGACCCTGGCTTTGAGGCCTGCAACCCATGTCATTATCTCCATTTTACAGCTGAGAAAATCAAGTCACAAAGAGCTATAGACACTTTCTCAGAGTTGCAGTCCTCGGTGACCTAAGGCTGAGGTCATTGCCTGCTGCGCAGGGCCCCTCTCCCAGGTGGAGGACCCACTCTAAGGACTCTGGGATGGTCTAAAAGCACAAGGCCCCCTGAGCCCCCACTGAAGGGTGACACCCTGAGGATACTTTGTATCCAGAAGAAGGAAGGCAGTGGTAGGGTCTGGTCTGGAAAAGAGCTGATCCAGGGGAAGGTGGAGGCTGTCTCTAAATAGCAGAAGGGCTGACACGCAGGTGAGTAAGCAGAGGCATGAGGCAGAGGGAGGGTATTCAGGAGGAGGGCGAAGGGATTGGCTTTCAGCAAGAGCAGGAGCGGAAGCTGACACAGACGAAGAAGTCCTGCTGTCACGTGGCACGTGTGGTCGCCTTCTCTCGGAGCTTCCCCGAGCCCATGCCATCGCCCTGAGGCCACAGCCCACTTGTTTCAAGCTCCCCTGGCGTCCCTGTTTACCTTATTCTCACGGGTATCCTGGCAATAGACCTGTAGCTGCCAAGAGCAGGCGCACGACTTAGGAGGTTTGTTTTGATGTGCGGCATAGCCCAGGCCTCCTGGGAATTGCTGGGCCAGTGTCCCCTACTCTCTCCAGCTCTGATTCATCTTCATCGCTTCAGGTAACCAGTCATTTTATGTCTTACAACCCCAGAGCCTAACTGGTGCAGCCCACAGTCATTTGTACTTTCTTAGATCCATGGCCGGGGTGGGAGTCTTGCTCCCCGGGCACTGGGACCTCAAAGGTCCTAGACTGTTTCTTTCATTCTCTGCTCTGCATACCCCACTCCTACCCCAGCACAGTGCCGGCAACGAGAGAGAGTTTTCTAGAAACACTGATAAAGTGATAGCGTCATTCTTACTGGGCTCTGATCCCTTCCTGCCATCTGTACTCTCTCCAGGGGCCTTACTGCCACAGACATTGACTGAGGATGTGCTATAGGCCAGGCACTCTGCCAGACCCGAGTAACACATTGGCAAATTCTCCTAACACACCTGTACAGGCAGGTTGTATAAACGCCACTGTACATGTGGCTGGTTGGGACTATTTCACCAGCTTGGGAATAAATACAGTATTTCTAATTTTTCCAGTTAATCCTCCAAGCCCTGTCTACCCAGCTTAGCAGAAAGTTCTTTATCTCCCTCTCAAGGCCAACCCCTACTCCGGTTGTCCGCTAGCATATCAAAGACCGTTAGGCCTTAGTCAGGGTTCTTAGTCAAAGACCCTTAGGTCCAAGGGGTCTGTCCTGTCTCCAAGTGCCAGATGAAGAGAGAGCTGGAGTCTCGTCGGTCGCATCCTGGGCGTTAGTGAAACATGGGTCCTGGACGGACTGATGGAGTCCCTTCCCTGGTGCCCTGACTGGCCTGAGTCCTGCCCCAGGCCCAGGGCTCCCAAGCTTACAGCCCCTGCAGTTTTTACCTACACCCTCAGTCACTGTAACGATCCTCTGGACCAGCAGAACTACGTATGCAGGGGCTATCATCTTTCCTCAGCCATGGGCAGCGCAAGACCCCACCTTGCATGCACAATGTACGTAGCATTGAACCTGGCCCACCCAGGTCCCTCCTCTCCTCACAGTGGACTGTGGTGGGTGCCACCTCATTCTTCCAGAGAGGACCCAATAACAGAACATCTCAAAAGAAGAGTGAAGAACTCAGCCTCTTTCTTTCCAGAAGGTTCCTTGGCCCTTGTAAAAATTTGGTCACTGATTTTCCACTAGTCAGCTCTACTAACCAAGGCTATCGGGAAGCACTGGCTTTATTAAACAAGGCAGAAAAAGGCCCATAACTCTCTTCTGCCAGAGCCGTGGACGACAACTCACCTAATTTTTACCTACCCTAAGTCAGCTACTTGGCTGACGGAGCAGAGAAGATTTGCTGGGCCATCTAAATAGAGATGACCTGCCATTTCTCTCACCAACATAAACAAACAAATAATGAGTTATGCTTCCCGACACAACAGATAGAGAAGCTGCAAAGCAGCACCGCTCAGAATTTTGTGCAAGGTCATACAGCTAGAGTGTGGGAGGTTGGCATTTAAATCCAGGTCTGCCAAACCCTAAAACCTGTGTTTTCTCCGTTATTCTTTCTGGGGGGGCGATATTTAGCTGTCTCAAGGATGACCCACACTTGCATCCTATTGGCTATCTGGTTTCTAAACAAAGTTTGTGGTCTTTGTGGGCATTATATCACACTGGCTGAGCAGGTAGACAAAAACAGTGGCCCTAGCCAGTCCAGAGCCAGCACAATAGTGTATCCCAGTGAACCTGATGTGACCTTGGACCTTCCTTCACTGATAGGTCCAATGGGGAAACTTGTCCAATATCTTCTTTGGAGGGTGTCCACATCTCTGGGGGGTGAATGGGCAAAATGTGCTGGGTCTTGTCAAGAAGCAAAGACTCAACAGAGACTAAGGGTCATAAGCTATCAGAGCTAAATAAGTCCCAAAAGGCGTTTGGGTCACCCCGTTCCATTCTACAGTTGAAAGACTAGGGCCCAGGGAGGGAGGATGATTTCCTGTGGCCTCACAGAAATGGTGACGGATGGAGCGAGGATTCGAATAAAAAGATTACACATATCATGGAACCTCCGTGATCAAGCATTGCCCTCTCCAGATAGTGTCTTAAATACATTGTCATTAAAAAGTATGTAGGGTACAAATTAATATCACTAATTTGTAAGTAAGGTGCTGGGGCCCAGGTAATTGAAATGTCTTGCTCAGGGTCACGAGGTTGGTAGCGGAGCCAGAATTAGGATCCAGGTCTCATAACAGGGAAGCGTTTATTCCTGTTGCATCTCCTGGCCAGGTGTGAAGAGTTAAGCAGGTTGTCGACCCCGCAGGTGAGGCTGCTTTCTGACTCTTTCTTTCTGGGGAGAAAAGAGTGACATTTTGGTCCTATGTCAAAGGAGCTAAGACCTCTGGGCATTGGCTCACCTCGTCCCAGGCCTCAGACCCAGTTTTCTTTTAACGATGGATTGTGGCAAGGGGAAAAGGACTCAGGTTTGATGTCATAAAGACTGAAATTAAAATCCCAACTCTGTTTCTTACCACTCGCTTGATCTTGGCTACAATCCTCCAAACCAAAGTGTCCTTTCAAGTTCCCAGAAGCTAATAAACATCTTTGTCTCTTGGCCTTTGCTTCTTGATGCCCGTTTCACTGTTCATGTCCATGCAGTGAACTTTTAGTATCTGTATTTAGGCCTGGGGTTGATACAAACCCCCACGTGCCTTCCTCTGGGTGTGAAGCTTTGGGCTCAGCACACACAGAGCCCACGTTGTCATTGTCAGTGTCTGACTTCCACTGGGCATCGGGGGTCTCTTAGTTCTGTCTGCCGATGAGTGGACCAGGCCTTTGTCAAGTTAACAGATCTAAAAAGCACATCAGCCTTTCCCTGTAGGGTAACCCCATCGGTTCAAACTTAAGATGATTGCTCACGTGTTGTCCATGGCTGCAGCTGCTGCCACTGATCCTATGGGCCTTCTAGACTGTGATCTACCTGGAGACTATGCCCAGATGGGGATGAAGCAGCCACAGGATGCTCACTCAGCGGTAGGTCATCTGTCACTCACAAACATCCTTTTTTTTAAAACATTATTTTTCAGACCTGCACCAGTACAAGGGTTGAGCCTGTGCATAAGACTGATGATAAAAAGCTCTAAGGCAAATGGAAGGAAGACCTATGCATTAGCTTGGAGAAGGAAAGGAGAGTAAAGCAAAGAAGTGAGTAAGAACTAGCAATGAATGGCAAGTGAACTACAAGGTTCTTATTTCTTTTTAATACTGTGAATGTTCTTTTGGCACTGTAAATTATCTGCATAAATAAGAGGCTTTAAAAATGTTTTATTTATCTAATGAAAAATATCCCACTTTTTTAAAAAAAGGCAAGACAAGTGCACATCCTTTGGTTCTGATTTATATCTCAAATTAAAACATGAGTCTCACAGTTTATAAGGTACATCAACCAATTAAGGTCAGTGGACACGTCTCTATATTGAGCTGGCAAAGATAAGCACCAAAATTAATTCTAGAAGTGTCACTAGCTTGTTTGTTGAACATCTTCAAATATGATTTTTCTAATGGGGCTGGAAGGCAGACTGCACTGTACATGAAATACACTAGGCAGAGCCTGTCTCCTGCCAGGGTATCAGGAATCAGAGAAGAATAATTAACAAAGTCATTTATTGAGCCTTTATTTATGTTCCTTTGTGGAAGAGTCATCCTTCCTTAATGCAAGTAGAATAGCCGATGTCCTGATCCTAGGTGTCAGTACCAGCAAGCCTTGGCTGAGCCTTGGTCCCTCTTGAGCAAGGCAGGATGTATGAACTTCAAATACACATGTGCCCTGTCATCTTTTTCTCTCTATTGATTGTCCAGAAATGAGTTTAATGAAGACAGAATGTCTCCTGTAAACAAATCATTATCCCTGATCAAGGAAACGTAAACAGAACCTGGCCTGGGAAGCAGGCTCTTTCGCTCTCCCTACCACAGACATGTAAAGCACTGGGCTCGGGGGATTTGCTGGAGTCTGGAGTCAATAAGGAAACTTCCTGGCGCGTAGGGGGAAGACCCAAAACCAGACATGCCGAGAGTTCCAACAGTGTCTTCAACATTGGACCTCGTTCTAAAGACTGGAAAGATGGAATTCAGGCAGGAATAGGTGCACTTTATTTAAAAAATACTGCAAACGAGCTTAAATGCTTAAAATGCTGATACGGAAAGGGATGGTAAGGTAGCACAAAAGCATTTACTATACAGATACTTTTGAATGATAGGACCTAGCGTGGGAGTCTGCCTACTTAATCTTACTTACATCATTTTACTTTCTCTACGCCATTAGACAAATCATTAGAACCTCTTGATTCTTCATTTATAATACATACTCTATCTATTTTGTATTTATAATATATGCTGTATAAGCTGTGTTTAGTTTCTTTCTTTTCTTTTCTTTTTATGAAGATAAAACTGTTTAGACAATCACAAAGGGCCGAGTAAGTGTAAGGGTTTATATTCATACAATGTCTAACACATCGGTCCTTAACAGGTGGTTTCTCTGATTATTGTTATAATGATCATGATCACCATTATTCTCACCATTGAATTACCTCTGTGTAAACTGAAGGACATAATAAGTACGTTCTAATTAATAGTGTAATAGTGGACACCTCTTATTGATCATAAACTATGTGCCAAGTCCCATCCTTGCTGCTTCACATGCAAACGAGCATTTCGGTTATTTCAAGAACCCGGAGACAACAGCACTGGGTCATTATTTCCTAGAGGCTCAGAGAAGTAGGCAGCCCAGGTGAGCTACTCGGAAGAGCTTTGGTTCAAAGCCTGGTCTGTCTGCCTCCACATACTTTCCTCTTTCCACTGGTCGCCTGTTTTGGAAAGACTGACAATACATTTTATACACTCCAAATGTATGTCATTTATACCCAACTGTCAAACCACCTGAAATATGGGTGGAGCCTCCCGTCTGGGAGATGACGAGCCTGGAGAAGTCCCTTGGAAAGCGCCATACCTTCCTTCCCACATCATCACCATCACTGTCCTCCTGACAGCTGCCATTAGCACGTCATCGGCTCCAGCTTTGTTTCCTGAGAGTTGCCCTGTTTCGGTTGCTTGTGAGCATTCTGCATTGTAAACCTGCCTTCCCACCCCAGATCTGTCCACCAGGTGCCTGAAGGGTTCCTGTGGCTCCAGGCTCCTCTGCCCCAGTAAATAGCCAGGACCCTGGGCTGGATATAGCGGAGATGCTTCCTGTGTCCTGCACGTGAACATGTCCTGTAACAAGAAGTTCATCCACTACTTCCCAAGGAAGCCTGTTTTGTGATTGAAAAGTTCTGGTGATTTGGAATTTGGACATAGGCATTTTTATTAAAAGAAAAAAAAATTATGGGAACACAAATCGGTACATACTTTCTGGAGGGCAATTTATCGATATGTATCAGGCTCTTTAAAATTGTTCTTACTTTTCAGGGCCGGCCGAGTGGCGCGATGGTTAAGAACTGGCTTGGGACGCCAGAGGGCCCCGGTTCGGATCCCACATATGAGGGCCAGTGACACTGC
>NW_017731350.1:10621800-10651335 GCF_001890085.2 Hipposideros armiger | reverse complement strand
TCACCCGGGAAGAGCACAATGATGGTGCCAACTTGGGCCAGTGAAGCAACGTCCTCCACAACTAGATTGAAGAACAAAACGACAGCAACTTATCTGTTCCCCTTCCCCCAATTCCCCAATAAAAACCTTTAAAAAAAATTGTTCTTACTTTTCAATCAGCCGATTTGAATTCACTCAGCTAATTTTGGTCCTGGAAATTAATGCTACCTAAAGAATCCAAAATAGTGGGAAAACATAATGATAGATGTTAAAATCACATTCTTTCTAATAGCTTACATATTAATGAATATATGGACAATTAAGGATTTTAGTTATCTTACCTCCTGTTCAAACAACATGGCATGGAGATCCTCAGAGGCAAATTTCTGGTTTCTTCACTGCATCTCCTCACTAGAATGCCTTAGACCAATTAAATGAGAAACTCTACAGCTAAACTCAGGCATCAGTATTTTTTTCAAGTTGCTAAGTGATTCGCATTGTGTAGCCAAGGTTAAGAGCTGTTGTTCTAGAAGTTTATAGTCATCAAAATGGCTTGCTAAAATGGATCTAACACATGTCTTTTAAAAATGGATCTAACTCAAAGGGAAGCTGGCGAAAAACATGCTACCTGCTTTCTACAGGGCTGCTGTGGCAAGGATTCACTGTTTGGCTCTGGTGCCCTAGTGGCTGTGGGGTTCAGTGCTAGGAACGCCCCATTAGGTTATATTCACACTCAGCCACCCATGTTTCCTTATCAGCCCCTCAGTGAGATGAGCCTGCGGGCCTTGCTGGGATGTCTGGATGATTTTGAAGGGAGGAGGCTGGGGTGTGATAGGCAGACTGCTCTCTTTAACTTGCTACAGAATCCTGTATATGTCACTTTCAAACCCTGGGTCTGCGTTTATTTTGTAATAAGAATTTATTATTATTATTAATTATTATTATTATTATTTTATTGGGGAACAGCCATGGTCATTGGTTACACGTTGCTTTCATGCTACAATGGCACAGTTGACTCTTTTAAAGAGGGCGCTGGTCCCAGTCGCCCATGCGGGGATCGAACTGGCAACCTTGCGGTTATCATGGCAACCTTGGGGTAATCAGCACGACGCTCTAACTAGCTGAGCTAACCAGTCACCCCTGTAATAAAGACTAATTATGATGATAATACCTCCTGCCTCAGTGGGCGCTGCAAGGCTTGAAGCAGAGCGTGTGGATTCAGCCACTCTCCGATCCGTTGCGGATAAAGTGCCCACGCCCCCTGGAAGTTGGCTGTGTGGGGGAGGGGAGAGAGCCCGTCACACCGCACCAGAGGACGGACTGTGGAGCCCAGGATATGTCAAGCTAACCTGGGTGGGCTTTACTGAGATCCGCCCCTAATCCCCACTACCTGTGAGAGCCCAGTGCCTGCCCGTTTCCTCCGGATGGAACCTGACCACATGAGAGCCTCCCGCTGGTGGCTTCTGTGCCCATAGCCAGACTTCCTGATCCCTCAACTGCCATCCACGTTTCTTTCAGGTATTAGCTCCTCTCTTAAATTCCATTCAGGGGGATCAAAATTCCCACTTTTATCCTCTCTGGTGATTTCTCATACACAAATTAGAAAAAACGCCAAAAAATGACATCAGCCAGCTAGCGCTCTCTCTCTCTCTCTCTCTAGCCATCTCTCTCTCTCTCTCTCTCTCTCTCTCTCTCTCTCTCTCTCCTTTTAAAACAGTTCTTCTCCCACACCACAACTAGGGACATAATTCAGTTTCTTTCAGTTTCTATATCCCTCAAAGTGGCAGGTTACAGCCAAAGTGAGACATCTGGGAGCTTGTTTCTGAGTACTAGCATCTAAATCCTCCATATCTGGTGTCTCTTCATTCATTCATTCATTCATTCATTCATTCATTCATAATTGAAAATGTTGCTGCCCTACTGTGCAGCTTCAGACATATAGCAGCATTCTTGGATGGGCAGTTGCCTGGAGTCAGAGGACAGACAATTGGGATGAAGACAAAATACATCCGGGATCCCAACTGTTTCTCGGAGCTCTCGCCATGCCCACCTGGGTCCAAGCCACCGCCCCTCTTCTCCGGATGACTGTGGTAGTCTCCTGACTCCTTCCTTCGCTTCCCTTCTTTTCTCCTGCGCACCTCACAGTCTCAATGTAGCAGAGTGTTCTTTTAAAAATACCATGTGTAACATGTCCCTCTTCTACTGAAAACTCTGCAGTGACTCACCATGTCACCCAGAGTGGAAGCCCAAATCCTTACTATGACCCAGAAGGCCACCCATCTTCCTTCGCCCAGGATCCGGCTCTTAGCTCTCTGATCACCTGTCCTCATTCGCACCCACTCCAGTCACATGGCTCCCAGTCACCGTCCCACAGACGGCACCCTCCTTCGAGGCTGGGGGTGGAGGTGGGGCTGTGTTCCGCCTCTGACCTCCCTCCCGGCACTCCTTTCTTGCACCCCCAATCCAGAGCGCTTGTTTGCGTAGCCCATTTAAGAACGCTGAATTCCCTGCTGCTTCGCATAGGAGACAGCGGGGCGGTCTGGAGGTTGGACATGTTCAGAAACACTAGTCTGTTCATTAAGGATTTCCTAGTCTGCTTCTACCTGAAGCCAAACATCTGGATGGAATATGCAAAAGCCAGACCACATATTTGGGTGTTCTTCCCATGTGAGTGTTTGCCAGCAGAAGGCAGACCATCTGGTGACTGTTGCTGTTTCACTCTTTATCCTTGGGTTCAGGTTCAGTTACTTCAAATTCAACAAACATTTGTTTACACCAACTTTTTGTGAGACCCCTTGGTGGCAGGGGATATAGAGATGAATGGGAGAACTGACAGGCTGGAAGAATGGGTGACAAGGTCACAGTTAATTTGACCCATGGTGAAAAGGACCACATGAAGGTTCCAGATTCGATTCCATGAGAGGCTTTGTGCAGGGGTTCCTGACAGCCAAATCAGGGGTTCCTGACAGCCAAACCATAGGCAATCAGTGAACCAGGACTTTGGAAGTTGTAGTCTGTCAAGGCAGTGAGACATAGCCTGAAGCTCAGTTGTTTAATCTGTAGAACGGGCAGAACATTTCGGGGTTGTCCGAGGTAAGGGTGGAGAGTGAGGAAATGAATTTGAGGTCCATAGTGTAGGGGCACTGGTATCCTTATCCAAATGGGGGTATGTGCATGTAATTAAAACAAAGAAACTTCTCTGTGTTTGAAAGTTAATGCATGGGCTAATCAAATATTGGAGTTTTGCCTCTTTGGAAGTAAGTCCTTCCACTGCTCTCTTTACTGGGTAAACATTTCCTCACCACCTAAGATACAGCGTAGCTGCCCCCCCCCCCTCCTGGAGAAGTCTTCTCTGACTGTGAGTACATTAGCCACTTCAATCTGTCTGCGTCCATCTCTCCCCAGGCTAAGCTCTGCCGCAGTTTCTATGCCACCACATTTCTCACTGTGTCCAGGGCCTGACAAGGACCAGATGGAAGGGGCTGCCTGTCCTCCTCCCTGGACACTTCTGAGCTCACCATGCTTCACACGCCAGCATGGTGCCTTCTGCAGACACTCTCTAGGGAGCAAGTCCTGGAGGGACCATGGGGAAGGGACATAAGGACCCTGGGTGGCTGGGATGGGGGATGGGAGAGAAAAGACGCATTGCCTGGGAGCAAATAGTGCCACACTCCTTGGCTTTCTTTCAGCAGGGGACACAGAGGACATTATCTGACATGCACCATTCTGCCCCAAGTAGATGTGTCTTGAAGCCAAGCCTCAGGGTGCTAAGGAGAGCCTCTCCTCTTGCCCCCTTCTGTTTCCTACTCACTGCCTTTTGGTTTTCCTTTCCCTTATTCCTCATTTACTTTCCCCCTGCTTTTCTTTTCCTTTTCCTTTCTACCTACTCATTTATTCCTATATCTTAGGAAGGCCTGGGCTCCTTCAGCAGAGGGCCTGAGTGGGCGAGAGAACTGCACTCCTGAGAAAGCAATAAGTAATCAATTTCCTACAAGGGTACTTTGTATAGAAAAGAGTTTGATTGAAAACCAAAGCAGCTGACCACCTCCCATCTGTTCTGAGAAGGCTTTTCTTCCTGGCCCTTTGAACTCTTTGGCCATGAAGGCTTGTCGGGAACGTGGCCCCATCTCTAAACCGTGGATGGCAAAGGGCCGAGTCCTGTGCTAATGCCAGATCTTTTCCCACCCAAGCTACAGCCATGTAACAATCTCAGAAAGCTGCCCCTCTGGTTCTGTCTGGATTTAGAAGCTGGTTTTAGCTGCTGCAGTGGTACTTGTACTGCCTGCACAATCAAGGTGCTGAGCAGGGTCAAGCCCAGCTCTGGTGGTGGGTCAAGTCTGTTAGGTCACAGGGGATGGGGTGATTGTACCATTCTGTCATTCCAGTGCTTTTCCATGAGTACATTCTACAAGCTGAGGCTTGTGCTAGGAACCTGGGGAAACAGAGAGAAACATGATGGAGTCCATCCAAGCAGGACTCGAGGCTACAGAAATAACATAACTCGAGCTGAATATGTACAAAAGCTAGTCACCATTTTGCTCACAAACTCACTCCTAGTTCTGTGAATGATCCACCCCTCCAACCCACCTCTGTCTCAGCCACTTGTACCAGAGACATGGGAGTCATCCTGCTAGTTCTCCCCCATCCTCCGCCCCAAACCCCTAACACCACATAATGATCAGTCACCAAGTCTTCTAGGTTATGGTTCTGCTCCTCCCTCCCCATCCTCTGAGCTCTGCCCCCGTCCAGCCATCTCCCCCGATCCCCCTCCCTGAGTTTCCAATGACAGCCCTTGTCAGATGACAGCTCATAACACTGTTCTTTTTACTCCCCCCCCCCCCGCTCCGCTTCTCCCTCCCGCCTCCTTCCCCACCTCCAAGCCGCTGTTCTCAGTCTGGCTGTGGAGGCTGCTGCTCACTGGCCCACCTGGCCCATGTTGGTATTATGATCATTGCGCTCTACCTGGCTGAGGCAGTGGGTCGCCGGCCATTGGACAGCTGCTCACGGCAGCCCTCAGCAGCCCTCGGCAGCCCAGCTCCAGGTCAAGCCGTTGTTCACAAACTTAGCTGTAGAGGGCGCAGCTTACTGGCCCAGCTTACTGGCCCATGTGGGGATCGAACTGGCAGCCCTGTTGTTCAGAGCTCGCGCTCTTACAAACTGAGCTATCCAGCCACCCCCATAACACTACTTTTTAAACTTGACAATGCCTCTCCATCTCCTTCCGGGTCAAGCCTGCCCAATTATCTGAAAACCAGGTGCTCCCCACGGCGCAGACTCATGAGACGTTCCTCACCTCGTTTCCCACTCTTCTCCTTTGGGAGTCAAACCAGGTTCTTTACTTCTTCCGGGATTCAGTTCACGTTTCCTCGATGACTCCCCTTTCTTCCTTTGATTCTGTCTGGACTGTACCTCCCTTTATCCACATGCTACCTGTCCTTCATACTTAGCTCAAATGCCGCCTCCTACGGGAAGCCTTCCCTGATCTTCCGTTCTGAAAGCACCTTTCTCTTCTCAAAATCCCTTGAAGATTTCTGTTTGTAGAAGTATTGTGATTAGAGAGGGAGCTTAAGTTCAAACAGGCTTGGCCTTGAAATTTGATGAAGCCGCTGAATAACCAGGTGCTCTTAGGGAGGGAGCCTCTCTAAGCCTCAGTTTTTGTATCCATGAAATGGGGAGTAATCATACCTCACACAATTGTCTTGAGGATGAGAAATAACACATGCACAGCAAAGCGCTTAGCACAGTGCCCACTGTCTGTGTTTGAGAAAGGGTATGTAGCATTATTATTCATGCACATAATTATGCACTATCTTTAATTTACTGGGCATTGTCCAAGGCCCCTGCCTGTGAGACCAAGTCTACCTACCTCAGAGGGTGGCTGCCCCAGGGCCTGGCCCTGGTGGGTGATGGTTGATGGCCGCACTTACTTCAGGGGGGTGGGGGCAGCCGAGGGCACAGAGCGGTCACAGAGCAGCAGCCCCAGGGCCCACACTATCAAAGGCTTGTGGCCCCTCAAGGACCAGCTTACTTCATGAATACAAAGGGAAAGGTTTCCTTGAAAATCCCACTTTTTCCCAGACTTCCCTGTCGGCTGCTTCTGTGGCCACACATGTTTCAGATGAATCCACATTCAAATGAATTTCGGCCGACAAATAACTGGATACAGCTCTTTGGTGGGAGAGAATTCCTTCGGGATGAGGTCATGGTTTGGCTACAGTAAAATTAAAAATAACCCAGAACCCCCTGCCGCCCAGGTTGGCATCCACCCAGGACAGCGCATTTGGGAACCATTATCGGGTTTATCGGGGTAACGTATCGCAGAAAACCTGCTTCTGTTTATAGACCATTTTATTATTCCGTTTTGACATTTCCCTTTTTTCTTCAACCTTTTTTCCCCCTTAAGCAAATATCTATTAGACTGAGTTGAAATGTGATCCAACCAAATATACTCTTTTTCAACTTCAGGCTAAAGCAAGTCTGACTAGAAGCAGAAATGCTTATGTGAGAAGTTATGATTTACTTTCTTTCTAAAGGGAAACAGTGTCAGAAGGGGAGTTTCATGTGACAAGGGAACTTTTGGAGAACAGAGCAGGGGCTGGCAGCTAACACACACCTTGCCTGGTACTTAGACGCCTGGATATGGCGCTGCTCAGGCCCGCCATCCCTCCCTGCCTCCCCCACCCACCCCTTTCTCCACACACAAGGCAAACCCTGAACAGTGCACAGATAGAACCAGAGTCAGTTGCAAAATGGCCAAGCCCCAGTTTGAACTGTAGGCTTATGAATGGTGAGATCAGGAAAAGAACTTGGAGACAATGCACTCCCTTCCATTTCCATGATCTTACTATTGGGTAAACTGAGGCTCACAAGGCTGCAGTGACTTGTGCAAGTTAACTACACAAAGATATGGTGTTGGAGGGGGTGGGGCTTAGGCTGGAGCTCAAGGCACGCGTTTGAGAACCAACTCTGCCATGTGATCTTAGGCAAGAGACTTGGCTTTACTGTATCTAGTCCGTCATCTATAAAATGGGATAATAATTTGTGCCTTGCTTATTCATAGTTATGGAAGGATTCAATTTTTTAAAAAGACAGTTAATACAGCAAATATTGACTGAGTGCTCTGTATGTGCTACGTCCTGTTCTGAGCCTTCACACGCCCCATCTGATACAGCAACCCTACCAATTAGATAACAAAATGAGCCCCATCTTGAAGATGGGGAGCTGAGTGAGGCTCAACAAGGTTCAGCAACACGACCAAAGTTACATAGATGGAGGATGGTAGAGGCTCGGACTGAACCTAGAATGCTGGGTACCGGAATCTGTGCTCTTAACTAGGACATGGCCTGGTCTCTGTGACCAACTAAATCAGAATCCAGGTGAGAAGGTGAGAGGTGAGATCTGGGCTGCACCAGAACAGAGACTTAGGTGTCCTGACTCTTGCATCCTTTTCCAGAACTCCAAACGGCCCCAACTTCTGGAGGGGGAGACAGTCAGGCTGCTTCTCTGCCCTTTCTGTCAGGCCTGGAGCAACAGATTAAATTATGAAATGGAAAGATGGTTTGAATTCCCTTTAAATGCATCAAAGTACAGACCAGAAAGGAATGTGTGCTGGCGAGGGTGGGGGTTTTGAGAGGCCAGCGGCCTTCCCTGAAGATTGACATGCCTAACAGCATTTCACGGGCATGGCTGTGAGGCTGTGAGGTCCCTGTGGTCGCTGAATGAGGCTCTGCCCTTGCATTTGCTCCCCTCTTTTCCACTTCTGATTGGTCCCAGGCATCGCTACCTCCTGGCTCTCCTCTTCACAAGCCCCTGGATGATCTGATGACCTGGCTCCCGACTTTCTTTCTCCTTAATTTCCATGTTCCCCTTCCGTTTGCGCTCCATGCAGCAGCTCCAGTGCTGTGTGTGTGTGTGTGTGTGTGTGTGTGTGTGTGTGTGTGTGTGTGGTGATGGTGATGGTGGTTTGACCACTTCTTGAATGCATCACGTTCTTGCACCCTTAGGGGCTGTTGCCTCTTCCCAGCATGCTCTGTCCTCCACTGTTTGCCCAGCTAACAACTCACCCTTCAGGTCTTGATCCAAATGTCCTTCATCAGACACAACCCCGCCGATGCTCAGTCCTCATTCATCTCTCCCCTGCATCTCCTTCCTTCCTCCATAGAGCTTTGCTTTGCCTCTGTGCCCTTTTTACACTCACACAGGGTACTCAGTTTTCATTCATCTCTTTATCTAGGCTAGAGATCAACAAACTACTACTGTAATAAACTGTGTGTTGCAACCTGCACGGCTTATGAGTTTATATGATGTTTACATTGTAAATGGCTATAGGAGCATCTTCGTAATGTTCTTGATTTTGCTTCTTCACCCTATGATATCTAAAATATTATTATATTTATATTTTAAGATAAAGTTTGCCAACCCTACTCTAGACTGTGGGCTCCACGAGAGCAGAGACCACGTCCCTTTTATCTACTCGGCATACCCAGTACTTGACTCAGCACCTGGCACACAGTCAGCATTCAATTAAAATCAGTCTACTGAAGTTGTCAATGGATTCTCCCTTCCTTCTGGTCCTTCCAGGGGAAAGCAGTAAGTTCTGTGGGAAAAATTCATGTGGCATTCAGAAATCTCATTCGAACTCCAATTCTGCTGTTTTCTAGCTCTGAGACTCTGCATAAGTCAACATCTCAAGCTCCAATTCCTTATGCTTCAAGTGAAGTTAATAATTGGGGAGGTGACATAGATAGTAAATATAAAGGTGATTTGATACAATGTAAAGAGTACATAAAATGTTGATTATTATAATAATTGATGCTATGGTGCCAAATGTCCATTTGCTGCCTTTCTGCGCCCAATCCATGTTTCATTGCTTACTCTGTGACAATGGAGATGGACCCTGTAAATATTTTCCCTTTGCCAGCTTCTGGGAGCAAGGGGGAAGCTAGCTCTGTTTGGCTCCAGTTTATATCCATTCCAGAGCTTAGAATGTAATGGAGAGTAAATCAGTGTTTGGATAAATGAATGAAGAGTGGATCCAAAAATGCAGCTCTGGAATCAAATGAATGTAACATTAAAAACAAGACATATTTTAGCTGAATATAAAGAATATATTAAAAATCAGTGTCCAGTAGTTACCTGACCAGTGTTGCTTTAATGGTATAAACTCCCTGCCACTGGAATGTGCAGACATCGACAGAATGACCTTTTCCTAAGAGAGTCCTAGGAGGGCAGCTCTGAGTGGCATAGGACCCAGGGAACACTTGCCAAACTGTCACTATCTGGATTTATGCTGATTAAGCTGAGAGATACGTATCTGTGCTGCTCAATTAGGGTCACCTTTCTCCACATGTCCCAGCAGGGAAAGGAGGAATTCCTCTGCTCATGGGTCAATCTCTGAATTTCATGGATATTACAACTCTGATATATCAGGACTCAAGCTTTTTTTCTTAAGTAAAGAGCACACTTGTAATAAGAAATCAGAGAAGACACAGAAATCTGGGTGACTGCCACCTGGCTAAATTGGATATGTCATGAATAATAAAATATAGGTGAAATATGCCTTATTATTTGCAAATTTTAACTAAATCTATTAGAAATATTTAATTACAGCTATAAAAGTTGTCATCAAAATGGCCTACCCTAATATGAACATTGAAAGAGGAGACAATGAAATCTTCATTAGTTAATTGAAATTTCTTAATTTAATGGAGTATCTTAATCTGATAGATTAAGCTAAATAAATGATATGCCCTGTAGTTTGCAAACGAAACCCTGAAAATAAAAATGGTTCAAAAGAATAACATTTTGTCTTTGTTTCGTTCGTTCATTCATTCATTCAATGCCCCAACGATAGTTTAATATAGCACATATGCTATCAAATGTCAGAGCTGGGAGGATCCAGGACAATTGATAGAACTCAGTAAACATTTCTGCATGCACAGATGACCATGTTCCCCAGTGCTCAACCTTGGCACACTCAGAGGAAGAAACACTCGGTGCCAAAAGCACTTGCATTTTGCTAAGGATAACAGATGTCATCTCCAAGGTTATGGCTGTAATGGAGGCATTAGCGACATTATCTGACATCTGTGAATGGATTGTTCAGTGTAGATGCCAATGATTATGTTAGGTGAAGCCTGGGATAAAAGAATGAGAATGATCGGATGCTTGTCTGTCCCCCTACTGCATGGCAATCATCTTTCACAGATCGGAAAGTGAGTTTAGAAACTTCATTAACTGATAAAAGTCCCAACATGGGACTTGCTGCAGGTGAATGCAGTGACACTTGTGGGAAAGTGGGCCAAACCCAGGAACCCAGCAGAAGGCGTTATTCCAACCTTGGGATGTGGGCCATGTTAACCAGCTAGTGTGGCCAGATCCACTTGGTAAAGTGTTCCCTTTCCTCTCTCTCACACACCTGTACTTTGACTGAATGATAGTTGTACACAACACCTGAGCTTAAATCTATCCTGGACCCATCTTCCAATAATCAGAGATTGACTGAAGTCACCATTTCCCAACACTCCATTTGTATCTCCTCACCACCCCTTGAAGCCATCTCTTCCCTTGCTCTGTGACATATCACTCCCTAGGCTGTGAAGGCCCCAAAGCCCAAGATGCAGCTCTGAGGTTACTTAGGGCCACAGCAGCTGCCCAAAGCTAGCATGTTGAGAAGAACTCCGGGAGATGTGTGATGGCAACCTTGCAGGCTAAGAGAGAAATAGTGTGACCCAGTCCCTCACTTCCCATCAGCACCAGGGTACTTTGTCACTGAGCCTGGCTTATTGATGGACATTTCAATCTTTAAACCTTCAAACATATTAGTTGTGCAAACACCCATATTCAAAATATTACCCATGCTTCCCGGCCCAGCTTACGGAGCATATGCCCTAGGGAGATGGCCCCAATGACTCCATCTTCACGTTGTCTACCTTCCCACTCTTTAGGGGGTTAGAACCTCAGAGCTGGTGAGAAGCTCCCATAACCTCTGGACCAGTTGTTTTCAAAATGTGAAGTTCAATGTCTTTGTTCTTTAGTGTGCCATGGAGATCAGGCAGTGAGCAGGTAGGAATCCAGACCCTTTATCGCCACACTCCAATCAGCTCCACTTGTCTTTGTTTCACCTGCTGGGATTCTATGTAAGCTTTTGTTTGACCAAAGGGTTTCTTTTAAGGCAAAAATATTGAAAGCTGAAAGTCTAAACCAGTGTTTCTTAAAAGAAACAATATAGGTACATATAAAGAATGAAGGTTCCTTGGCTCCCTGCAAAGAAATTCTGATTCAGTAGGTGTGAAATAGGACTCAGAAAACTGCTTTATTGAAACCTGTCCATGGGTGAGAGGGGTTGACAGATGTTTCAAGGCCTGGGGAACATGCAAGCCCTCTTCTAGAGAACTCTCTGTCATGATGGGAGCACTATAGTGGTCATTACATGTGGCTACTGATGATTTAAAATGTGGCTGGTAAGATCGAGAAACTGAATTTAAAATTTTACTTATTTTTATCAAATTTAAGTAGCCACTTGTGGTTATTGGCTATCATCTGGGTGGTGCAAAACTAATATTTTCCCTATGAAAGGGCCTGCCCTGTAGCATCCTTAACAGGCAGACACACTTCCTTTGTTTGTTCAAAGACCTTTTTGCCTATACTGGAACAATCCCAAGTTGACTAGCATAAAGTAATTGGCCTATCTCACATTTATTATGTATCTGGGAATATATCAGGGGTGCCAAAAAATGTATACAAGTGGACACTTTGGTCAGCGTTGCTCAAGCAGTAGTTCACTGTAATCAGAAGTGTCTGGATGCTGATGGTAACTACATTGAGCACCTCTTGTAATTGCAGAAGTCAAATTAACTCATACTCATCTTTTGTTGGTGGTATATATTGAGTATTACAATTTTAATAGTTTTTTTTATTTTCTTAAGATGTGTATACAATTTTATGGCACCATCTGTATTGATAAACAAATTAAGGTAACTTTCTTCATAAAGCTCAGAATTGAGTAAGGAAGATTTCCATCAAGGAAATGGACCAGTGCAGTCATATCAAAGGATGCAAAGAGAATCTGATCTTGGCAGACTTGGTTTAATTCATTCTGGATCCTTCAGTTTCTGACCTCCATGATGCCTTTATGTCAGGTAAGGCTTTGCTTCAATAGTTAGAGTCACTGTGGAATTACAGCAACCACTTCCTGATGGGGCTATCACAGTGATGGAAGCATCGGCTCTGGAATGAGACAGCCTGGGTCCTAGTCCTCTGTCTAACCTTTTTAGCTGTGTGTCCTTGGGAAACTTACCCAAATTTTCTGTACCTCAGTTTCCTTATGTGTAAAATGAGGATAATACTCTTACTTACCTGTAGCCACTATTGTTTAGAGAAATGGGATAATGTATTCTAAGTGCTTCGGGCACTGCCTAGACGTAGTGAATGCCCAAAAATATTTATGTTTTTCAAGTTTCTCTAGCACAGTGGTTATGAGCATGAGTTCTGGAGCTCAGGAGCCTGGGTTACAATCCTGGGCCTGCCACTTACAGCCCCGACAACTTGGAGCGTTTCCTGAACATCTTTGTGCCTCAGTTTTCTCCTCTGTAAAACGTTTTTGTGGTTTTTTTTAATAGTAAAGATCACATAGAAAGGTTAATATACATAATTCACTTAATTGGCCTAGCTCCTGGTAAGTGCTATATCACCATTTATGTTTATTTGTACCCTTACTACTAATTGCTGGTTTCCTCTCTTCAGTCCATTTTGTCCAAGCCATCCTCCTATCCAGGGGTCAGAAAAATCTCTTGAAGGCATACATTTGACCACGTCACTTCTCAAAGTCTTTCCATATGTCCCTATCACCCTCATGTCCTTCCACCTTCTCGCCCAGCCTCACCTGTTGCTGGGCCCCCACCTTATATTCCCCCCTCTCCCCCTCCAAAAGCCCATGTGCTCCGAGCACACAGCGCCCTGCCAGTGTCATGCCTCGCTGCCTTTGCACGTGCTGCTGCCTCTAACTGAAACAGCCACCCTTTCATCCTTTTCCCTCAGTATGTTCCTCTTCAGTCTTCAAAGCTCAGCTGCCATCACGAGAACAAACTCTTTGTCATCTCCCATCTTGACCAGGCGAGGGTAGGCTTTCCATGTCCCTTATCACATGGCAGTGTGCTTATCTCTATCCTAATAATCAAATTGAGTGGTATTTTATACCGCCCCCCCCCACTAGAATGAGAAGACTCTGACTTCCGTAACTACATTCTTGGTAATTAGCATATGGTCTCATACTCAGTATAAATAACTCAGTAACTGAGAAACAAACAAAAAAAAGAAGTGAATGAGTTCCAGAAAAGAAAAGGATAGATATTTTCACTGAGAGCTTCCTCCCTTTATCCCTAGGTGAGCGACCTTCACTTATCACCAGGGAAAATTTAGAAATTCTAATTTGACAACCCTTCGAAAAAATCATGCAAGGAAAATGATAAGTCCATAGGTACAGTCTAGTGATCTTGAGGCGACAAAACAAGTTAATAACAGGTAGTTTATGTCAACATGCCAAGCATGGCTGCTTCTCAGACAACCCAACTCTGTTTAAGGCTAGAATGGGACATTTATTAAAAACACTAGCAAAGTCTGTCAAAGTGAGACTTTCATATCCATAATTCCTACCATCTGTAACATCTTATGTTACATAAGATCCCCAATTACCAGTAGCAGTGTTAATCCATCATCTGTCCTGAATATTTTTAGATGTTCTTTATACATTTTTACTTAGCTCTCCTTTCTGTTTTTGTAAGTATATGTTCTTTACTTGCCATAATTAATTTTATGCTGACTTTATCATATCAGGGGACTATCCAAAATCCTTTGGGAATAATTTTTCAGAAGTAGTATAGGGTGTAATAACAAGTTATATTGAAACCAAATTAAAAAAATGACAAGTCTCTTAATTAAGGAGAGGAAATCCAGTTTTCCTCTCCCATCATATAATATTACAAATAATAATTTCTTACAGGGTTATTAATTCTACCTAGATAAGAAGCCACTCAATAAGTCTGTGGTATTATTTTTAATAATGGGAAAGAAAAGAATATATTTTCAGGAAATTACTAATGCTAATGGTTTCAGAATGCATCTCTTCTATCAATTCTTAATCAGTACTAGAGTTATTTACTCTTCAAGTTCCAATTGGACATAAAAAAACAACTCTGAGTCAAATAAATATAAATTATTTACCATTTGTTAAATAAGGAGGTGTAGAACTGTACCTGTTTCTTTGGAAATGGTAATAATATCACATGTCCCTAAACAGAATCATGTGCCTTGTGAGGTATTGAGCTTCTCCTTGATACAAATCTAGCAGCAAAGACTAGATAGCATACTGCAAACAGGCTTAAAAGACAGAACTTATTTTTGGCACTTTACAAATGGAGATGCTTTTGTGTGTAATATACAGTACGAGTCCCCCAACCAGAACCCCCAGGCCTACCTGTGACATCACTAGAGGTTGTGGTGGATGGTTACCATGTGCATTGTCAGTGGTCTGTCTACCCAGGAGCCAAATCTCCCCACTTTTCTGTTTCCTGGCATCTATGCTTCCATGCACACACACACACACACACACACAAACACACACACACACACACACACACACACACACACAAAGAGACAAATCATGTATCTGTTTAATAGAGGTATAAAAAGAAGAAATATAAATTTAAAAAATTCATTCAAAGGAAATGGATATATCCACAGGTAAAAAGAAAATATTGAAAATTAAAAGACAATGATTTGTAGAAGTTTTTGCTAAGTATTTCTAAATGTGGATAAAATGTATTCTTTTCTATGAACACATAAACTACTAAAAACCAAGAGATGGAATCAATGGAATTGCGATAGATAAGAATGATATTGGGGATGGGAGGGCAATACATGGGGGGAGGGGGATTTTACTTTGTGAGGGTGAAAAGGATAACTATTGCATTGTTCTGTACACCTGAAACTAACAATAAAAAAAATAAAATAAAAAAATAAAAACCAAAAGAAATGCATAGTGTACATGAACAAGGCTCACAAAGAAGTCAAGAATATTGACTGGGAATATCTCCCTAAAACTGTGGACTGAAATGGTTTGTTAAGCAATTTGTTTCAGATCTTCAAACAACATATAATTCTTTAGTTTTTTAAAAGTTTGAGTCCACTCTCATCACTTTTATTTAACATTGCATTAAAGGTTTTAAGTAGTATTATAGGGCAAGAAGAAGAAATAAAAGGGATTCAGGTTGATAAAGAAAAAGTAAAATTGTCTTTATTTTCAGATAGTCTATGTTAAACATTTTATAAAATCAAAGAAGACCTAACTAAATGAGGACATTTACAATATTCTTGGATCATAAGATTTAGTGCTGTTAACATGCTCATTCTCCTAAATTAATGTGTAAATTCAAAGAAATCCCAAGAAAACCCCAGCAAGATTTTTTTTCAGTAGAAACCAACAAGCTGATTCAAATATTCCGATGGAAATGAAAGGACTAGACTAGCCAAAATTAATTTTTAAAAGAACAAAAGTGATTTTTTGTTTATAGAACACCAATGAACACAACTGAGAATATATTTCAGGAAGCTTGCTAAAAGCGGTAGTACGGTACAGACATTGTCAGATATATATCACAGAAAGCTGCGTGCAGGCTGTGTAGAGAACGGATTTAGAGGAAGGCGAGAGTAAAGTCTGAGTGATCTAAGGAAGAGATAATGAAGCTTGGAGAAAAGAAAGGAAAACAAACTGGGGAAATTTATAGTTTTTGAGAGATAGATAGAAAGAATATTCGTTAGGTCTCAACGATCAGCTGGAGGAGTAGGGGTAAAGAAGAAGGAAGACTTGTTCCTACGACTTTGGCTTGACTCTAAAGACATTGTGAAAATGAAAATGCGAGACGATGCCTGGGCCTTTCCAGAACTGTTTTCACCCCATGTTAATGCGACATTCAGAAATCCCGGGACAAAGAAAAAATGCTTTCCCAGCTACCTAACAACTTTATTTTTGGAACGAACGCATTATCTTTGATTAGCAGAGTTCTAGAGACAAAATAGGGTTTATAGGTTCCGGAATAAATGGTTGTGGGCTGTTAGGGCGCACGCCTAGATCGCTATCCAAGGTGCTGAATTGATTTGGCTAGTGATCGGAAGCTCTGCTTGTGCTGCTCTTCTGCCTGTGCCTCTGCTGGAGGAGCAGCCTTGTCCCAGACTGAGCAAGGCTTCATCTGACTAGCATGCCTGCCCTTGCGAGGACTAGCCAGCTCAGACTTTTGATCAAGACAACAGCCTGATTTCTCAGCTGGACTCCTGGCAGATGAGCTGCAAGCTGCAAGCTCCCTGTGTCCATGAAGGCTAAAAATATCCCGACAGGTAGGTAACTATTTCCTCCGGGAGTAAAACCAACCATCCAGAAGAGTAGAAAATTTGTTATTGTGGAGGGTTGTGAGCTGTACAAATTAATTCTTAGGGTTTCATTTGAGGGCCCTGAAATTTCCACTTTGCAGGCAGCTTCTATTTGCCACCAGCATATGTTGAACTGGTTCCTCTAAGGGACACATTTTGTGCTCGCAGGAACTTAAAATCTAGTGAAATAAGCAAACACATGATTAAAAATACTGCACAGTGGCTTATATTTAGCATCAAATAAGTTAAATACAGTAGGGACCAAGAAAAGGGAGGATTAACATGGACTGCAATAGTTAGGGAAACCTTCATGGAGGAAGGAGAGTAAGATCTGGGCCTTGATGTAGTTTAGGTAGACAGTGAGGAGGAGACTGTGTATTAATGACAGCATCATGGGAGTGGAAATGCCCACGGCACATTATGGAGATAATAAGTACTCACCTGGTTCAACCTGGAGCTCTCTATCCTTTCATCCCCCTGCCTACATTTCCATATAACACCACCACCATTTCACCCCTCCCACAATGATTACATTATTTCTTCCATTCAAAATATGTCTTTCATACAAAATTCTTTCAAGTATTTCTTTCAAACATTTGGAAGAAAATTTCATAGCTATTACCAAGTACTTTTGGTATTTTCTAGAGACATGCCTCTTCAAGGTGTAAGGAACCTTTTACGACTCCTGCCCCTCAAGTCACAGCATTGAAGACGTCAGCTCTTTGGTGGCTTAGGAATGGTAAATAAAATACAACTCCTGACTTGAAACAAAACCTGTCATGGTGCAAACAAGGACAATTAAAAAATCAACAGAAAGTGCAGGCAGAGAGAAGGAGGAATCTGGAAATGTGCTATTTACTATTTGATAGGAAAAACTGGATGATTTCATAGAGAAAAGGCTTTAAGTGAGCTTTTAAGAATTTTCAGCATGAAAGACTCTTTTTTTCCAAAATTCTGGGACTTATCTATAATCCCACTTATCACAATTTCAGAGGTATTCTGATGGAGGCATTTTGCAAAAGGTAATTTCAGAACATCCATCTCTAACACTTTCAGGATCTCTAAACTTTGCATAAGACAAAACAGGCAAGAGAAGAGCTACAGAAGAAAAATACAGTCTCAGGAACTTGATGTGACCAGGGCAGAAAAGCTCTTCATTGCAGTTCGACTTCTGAGCTGAAGCAGACAGAATGGCCGAGATGCGTCATTATTTACGAAGAGGTATCACATAGGTACGATCAGCAGGAGTTTTCTACTAATAGAGATCGGGATTTTGGCATTGGATAGACTAATGGATTTAATGGATATGAATAGTTTAAGTAAATTAATCACTATTATTTAGTATTATCTAATCAGTCACTTAATTTATGATGAGTAAGTATACTACAGTCCTTTCAAACAGCAAACACCTGGGAATTCTACCTACTCGTTGATTACCCAAAGCATGAAATCAGAGGGAAATAGAAATTGCAGTATTCACCAGGTTTCGTGAATGGGGCCAGCTGCATTCCTCATCCCCATTCTTCTAAGAGACCTCTGGTTAAAAATCAACGTTTTGGCTGGTATGAAGGGTATTCAATACTTCACTAGCCTTCTTCCAATCACACATATATTTTACTCCTCATTTTTTCCTGTCTTTGACTTTCAACACTCATTTATTTCTCTCTCTCTCTCTCCCCCCTCTCCTCTCCTCGCCTTCCAGCTCTTCACTTATAATTTCACCATATGTCAATTTACAGAAACTTTTCCATTCCTATTCATTTCTCTTTATATTTTGAATAAGGGCATCATGGAAGGACTCCTGGGGACTCGGATCTATTGAGAATATACACAATTAGGTCTCAGATGATCAGCTTAAAAGGTGTAGGCATTAAAAGTAATGCTCTAGAACAGTTTCAATGTTCAATAGTTCAGAGAATAGTTTTAGAACTAAGATTGCCTGGAAAATGTACTTACGTGAAGTAGGTTATTTGCTGATTTTGCCAAATCTGTAAAGTACTACTGTACTCAAAAGAATGGTTGAAAGGGCATTTATTAGGGTTTCTCAGCCTCCTTGGACAAGTAGGCCTCATGCATTTCTAGATATCAATCATGTCTGTTTATTTTATGCATTTTTTCTAACGAAGAGTCTTTGCTGAATACAAAAAGCAGTACATTTTGAGTATTTCATGTTGTATATAAAGAAACTGAGGCATAGGAAGGTCAAAGGCAGATAGTATGATTTCCTGGTCCCCAGAACAGTTGCTTAGCAAACACCTATGTTTAGCATGTATCCATGATCATGTGCTTATCACCTACTCAGCCTTGAACATCATATAAAATAGAGGTGTATTTTTAAATATATGTACCAAACTTTAATTTTCATTTCACACCCAAAACTTTTGTACAAAAAGAGGCAAAGCAGGCAAAAAAAAAATTACAATGACTTTAGCAAAAAACGTATGACAACTTTAAAACAGCATTGTGTATGCAACAGCCTTTATAAATGTAGTGGGACAATTGAGATCCAAAGTGTTTGTTTCTTGAAGATAAAATTCCAATATTTATTATTAACATCTAGAAAAACGCACAGCTGTCTAGCATACAAGATTGAATGAGAAGTCTCTGAATTCTACTGAACAAGGATCCAAAAATTAAATAGGTTTCATTTTTATTTTGAGAAAGCATAAAATTATTTTTAATTAAATGTGACGATGTATCAAAAATTTCAGTTCACCATTAATATCTTGATATAATGGTGATGACTAGGGGCAAAGGTTGATGAAGCATGATATTAACTAAAAGTTCAAATACAGTATTCAGGACTCTTTTTGGTTGTTAATGAACACCCCAGCCAGAATGAGTCATCACAATTCAAACATTCGTTGCCATTTTTGTTTTTACTTCGAATTCCTCGTGGCACATGAAAGGTTTCTAAGAACAAAGCTATAATGCCAAAATAGCAGTGCATCTGAGAAATGTAATGTCCACCTTGTTGCTTGCCCAACAATAAATATCCAAGTCATGGAAAATACTGTTTATTTGAAAACTATGAGACATCAAATATGAAATATAGTGAACATTATATTAACATGGACGCTGCCGCTAGCACTTTCCTCTGAACCACCCATGGGTGTTGGACACATGTGCATGCAGCACAAAAGAACATGATTGTTCAAGACTCCTGATGCCTACAGGACAGTCTGTTGAAAGAATGTGTCTCCCACAACAGCTCTGGAGTGGACCCAAGGTCCCTCACCTGTTAGTGATCACAGACATTCAGTGTACCTGTCCGGCTGATAATCAGAGCCAACAGTCCAGACCCCGGGCTTCTGAGAATCCACGTCCAGGTGAGGTGGCTTTCAGACAAGATGCCCTGGCTAAATTGGGGCAGGCCAGCAGCCCCTCCATTGTGTTTGGTCCCGTTTGATAGAAAGACTAATTAAAAGTTATAAACATGCTCATCTATTCTCTCTGCAAGTCCATTCCTCTATGCAAGACTTAGTGTCCTCACCCGATACAGGAAGAACATGGACCCAGTGATGATAAACATTCAGTGCCTCTGTATTTCTCTAGTCTTGACAGTTGTTGCCCAAGGACGACATGTGGCTGCTGAATAGAAGAACGTTTAAGATGAATATTTAATGAATGAGTTCGCCCAGCGTTAATCCTGTTTTCTGACTTCCTCTGGGATTTTAGAATCCCTAGGTTTGAAAAGGTCTTGAAGCCACTGAGTGCATTTCTGTTCTGATGCAAGAACCCCTCCTCCCCCTCCCCCTCCCCCCCCCACAAGCAGCTGTACTGGTTCAGCTTGAAAAGCTTTAAGGAAAAGGTCTTTCCTCTAGCTGTTGACTGGCATTTAAGATACAGACGGTGGAACCTGTTCTGCCACTGGACTGGATTTCTTTGTTAAAAACAAAACAAAACAAATGTATGACTCCCCTTTTCTTGGAGGACTCAAGGGAATTCTATCTGGCCACTAACACCTGGAAAGCAATGGTGTGACAGCTCATGTCTTGGGACATTGTGAATGATGCCAAACTCTGATGTACCCAGACCTAACTTCTGGAATTATCTTTCACTGGGTACCTCTTCCCATCTATCAGAAATAGGTAGATAATTATGTAGTCCAGACTGAGGAGTTATTTTAAAGTATCCAGTCTCATCCCATAATATGTATGCATAGGCCATATGGTAAAAAAGAAAGAGCATGGAATCAGGAGTGAGGTATCCTGGGTTCTAGGCCAACATTAGGTTGGGCGAAGTGGAAGGGGGGTGTCCTGTTTGACTTCATCCTCTGTCTTTTTCCACTGGAGATTAGATTTGCAAGATTCCATTTTGAGCTTTGATCTGCAGACAGAATGCTTCTAGGCTTTGTCATGTCATTAATCATCATGATAAGGTGGGGTGATGCTTACTGGACTCTCCTTACTAAGGAAGAACATAGGAGTCAGTCATTTTAATGACTCATAGCCTTATAGGGCTCTTGGAGATTATCTGTTTCCACTGCCCATTTTATGGGTGAGAAAGGGAAGACACAGAGCGCTTAGGTGAATGTCCCAAGATCCCGCTGAGAGTCAGTAGGGCTAGCACTGAATGCAGGAGCTCCCATCAGGCTTTACAAGTTGCAACAAGCTAGCAACGGGGTCAGGAAGCAGCGGCCTTTTAAATAAATCCCAGGTAACCAGAAGACACAGATGCTTTTCTCCCTCCAAACCGGCCCCCGCCCCCAGTTTTCTGGTAATCAATGAAGTGCCCTAGACCTCTTAGGAGGGGCCATGTGCCCAGCACTCTGCAAACAACTGTAATATCAGCAAACTTACCCACGATTTCAAAGCCAGAGCCCCATTCCTTGCCCCTGTGAACACAGAGGTGAAGCAGAGGGATGACGGTCCTGTTGCCTGGGTGCCCCTCTTCCTCCCAACTTGTCCCCCACTTCCAAGACAACCACCTTCATTAGCCCACCTATGGCAGCACACCTATCTATTGTTGCTTCTCTCCCACGAACTAACTCAAACATAGGTGATTTTCCTCTTGTAAAATTGAAAGGGAACTTAAGAGGAATATAAATCTAGACAGAAAGGGAATATGCTGATGAATAAAATACGTGCCAACAGAAAGGCTGCACGTGTGGCTCGCAATCTGAGGGAAGTGACGGGGTGTGTTGAATTCAAAACACTTGGGTTGGAGTCTCCACATGCATTTGTCTTTTCTTGGATTCCTCTCTCTCCCTCTGCCAGGGTAACAGTTATGTTTCTTATAGCTGAGCTGACACAGGAAATCAAATACTACTTTGTGTTTCTATAACTATACTTCCCAGAGAGATTACACACCTAGAAGTAAAACAATACCACAAACTATTAGCGATTTCTGATTGCTACAGGTGTAGTTAAGGGACTCCAGTAGCGAATGTCAAAGTCTCCAAATTTTGCCTTTGCAGAAGGCAGTGTTGTTTTAGACATCAAAGGTAAGGCTCTCGAGTCAATTTATGCACTGCTGGGTTGAGTCAGTCAAGATACAAATTAAGGTCCATATATTTCAGTGACAAGAAGGAAACGGTTATGTAAATACACAAGTATTAACATCAATCTGTATTAAATTATGTAAACATATACATCTTCTGAGGTCAGTACATAGATCCTCTTCATTGAGCAGAGCCTTACTGAAGCATTGCTCGAATCTGTTTGGAAGTCGATTCATCATTCAAGTGCTTTGTAGTGAACCTGGATGGAGAGAAAATTATGGAGTTCAGTGTGTAAATAGTGTTCTGTGAAAGCTTCGATAATGATGTACCAGCCCATCTTGGGAGACACGGTTGAGATTTATAAATCAAACTTAGTCTTGGTTCTTTAGACAGAGAGCCACATTTCAATGCCTAGAGTATTCTCAGGCAGATTGAATAGTTGATTCTTCCTTCCAAAGGAATTTTGTATTATGGTTATTAAACAAGTAGATCAAATAATCAAATAATTACACAGAGGAAATACAAGACATCTCATTTTCCAAGGAGGGAGACTTCACATTATTGAGTGCAGCATCTTGGCCATCTAAGCTACCCCTGTGAAGCCATGAATCTCAAAATATGGTTTGCATAGCAGCGCTACCCAACACTTAAACATTTATGGTCTTCTGTTTTCCTGGAAGCGCTTATCCCTATTGCCACCACAAGGGGGAACAAATGCAGGTGAACAAACCAAAAAGAAGGGATGCAATCTGCATCCTCTCATTTCCCTGTTGTAGAAAGAGTTTAGGAAAAGGAAGGAAAGGAGAATTAACATGTAATACAACCTTACCATGTCCCAGGTTCTCTTTCATTTCACTCATACTACCTCTTTGCAGGAGGTTCTTTGCCTCCGTTTTACAGATGACAAAACTGAGATTCAGAGAGGGTCAATGACCCATTCTTGATGACAAAGATGGCAATGCATGATTTGTGAACAACTTGTGACTTCTGACTTGGACCCAGGTCTGGCTGCCCCCAAAGCCTGTGCACTCTCACTTTATCACAGAGCCTACAGTGACACAAATGCCAGCACTCACAGGGGACCCACAGCCCACCACAGTGCTCTGCTCTCCAAGTCTTGCTTCACTGAATAAAGCTGGGGAGTTCAAAAGCTTCAGTAGCTGAAGTCTTCTTACTGAGTATGGAAAGCCAGCTTTCTGAGAGATGGCATGACTGGAGAAAATGTTGGTTGACCCACAGATTCTGGAAAGCTCTAATACTAATGCTACGTCTGCTCTGAAGAATGATGACTTAGAAGTGCCACCAAACAGGATCAATCTCAGTGTCTAGTTTATTCATCTCATGTGCATCTCAGTTTCTTCACTTATTAAATGGGGATAATAGATCAGCCTTCCTTCTTTGAGTTGTGATGATTAAATGGGACAATGTGGAGCAGAAAACGTAAGTGTTGTACATAGGTAGAAGATTATTGATCCATTCCACTTATATTATTGAATGCTTACTGCATGCACAGCGTTGAGGGGAATCAAAGATGAATGAGACTGCAGGGACGATAAACCTTTCAGACTGCAATCCCGTATTGGAATGGCTTACGCTTGGTATGATTTGACAAATTCCTGTAGATGTGTCACAGCTAAAAAAACAAGGCTCTCTTCCTTGAAATGGACCAAGACATGTATTCTTGGGAAGAGAGGCAGGCGTGGGTGTCTACACAATGGGGAGCAGGGTTCTCAGTATTGGCAGCTGCATAGATGAGGGAGCTTCTGAACAAACATACAAATGCCAAATGGGTGCTTGAACCCCCAACCGAGAGTTTCTAATTCATGCGGTCTGGGTGGACCCTAAGCATCCGTGTTTTCATAAACTACCCACATAATTCTCAAGTGCAGACAGGTTTGGGGACCACTGGTGAAGGGGGAAGCGAGACCTGGGAAGCTACTTCATCTGATGAGGCCCTACTCTTACGGTTACAACCACAAAGCAGTGTGACCTGCACTTTGCCCATGACCTGCGGGGTCACCCAGGCCCAGGTTTAGGTCCGAGTTTGGCCATCAGCTATGAGAATTTTGGCAAGTTATTTAACTTCTCTAAATCTCAGTCTTCCATCTGTAAAAAGGAGATGATAAAAGTGGTGCTGACCTCAACAGGTTGTTGAGAGACTAAATATGTTAAAACACACAAGGAGTGAAGCCTGGTGTTCCAGCCCTCAGTCCATTAGGACAGCATCTAAATCTGCAATGGATCTGAAGGGTTGGCTCCCCTGGCAGGTCCACCACAGGCTCACCTGAGGGCATTCAGCAGCCCCTCCACACTGTCCGGGGCCTGTTCCTTCAAAACCTTTATGCAGCCTTTCATCTAGGAGGAGAAAGCACAACATTTGTTAATATCCTAGTAAGTCTGTCCAATGACATCTGTCCATTGTGACATCTGTCCATACTAATATCACATTCTTTTTGCCCGCAGAAATCAAACATAGAAATGATCAAGAGACCTTCCTACCCCATCAGGCCAGTGAGTTTCTCCTCTGGGCTTCTAGAAGGTTCTATATCAGTTTTGATAGTATATTGCAATGGAATATTTTCCATATCTGGCATTTGGGGACAGAGATTTGAGCCTCTGATCTTGTTTTATGCTCCAGAGCCAAGTGCAGGGCTTTTCCTCCAGCAGGTGCTCAGTGGAAAGCGACTGAATGGATTACAAACCTGATAATTTTATGCCACCCCTCTGCCTGGAATGCTTCCCCTCCTTTAGCTGTTTGACTGGCAAACTCTAAACAAGAGTTTTCAGACTCACTTGAAAATCACCAATGCCAGAAAGCCTCTTCTGACTGCTTTACCTTCACCAGGTAGAAATAACCAAAACTTCTTTGTATTTTCTGGCATTTATCAGAGAACCTTGGAGACTGTAGGGCCCAGATAACTCCCCCTAGACCAGGAGAGGATTGGTGAAGAACAGCGTGGAGGCAGGTTGACGGGGTTGTATCCATGCTTGCTTGTTGAGTGTCCTCATGAACTTAGGAAAGTGTCTTAGCTTTTTGTGACCTTGGACTATAGTTCATTCATAATTTGGGAAGATCATGACAACTAAATTTATATAGATCACAATATATTATGCACATCTTAGATTTTATTTATTTATTTTTTATAAAGGAAGAACCTTTCTGCAAACAATGAAGTCACTCATTTTAAACTCACATGTTCATGCACTATATTAGATTGGGGTACATTAAGGATCTCTTTTATAATGGTCACCTATAAACATTTTCTGTGGGTATACTTCTGGGATGTCAGAAGTTTTCCTTAAAGACCTGACAAACTCTGATAGATTGATGGAGGCAGCCAAGGCACAGGGGTGTGAATCATTCGGGGTCATGTATAGGCTCATCATGAAAGAATGTCATGGTGAACCAGAGATGTCAATCATGAGTGCAAGATGGGTTCAAGCTCAGAGATGCAGAGATTTGGTCCCTCTCCCAATGGAGCTCCTAGTCTAGTGGGAGAAGAGAGACAAATAGCTCACCATTATAGTGTGATATCTGCTCTTGTAAAAACATGTCAAAGGAGCAATGGGAACATGGATTAGAAAGGGGCGAAAGCACCCTTTGGGAATTTCTAGCTCTGTTTTGCTCTGATTAAAGTCTTGGGTATGAATAATAAGATGTGGTCAGGGATGTAGCCAGGGCCAGATTCAATGTGGGTTTAATAGTATGTTAGGGAGTTAGGGGCTTTTATCTATAGAAAACACCTCGATAGGTGTTAAACAACCCAGCAACGTGACTATATGGACATGGGCCAGAGGAAGCCAGACTGGAGATAGGAGGACCAGTGAGGGCCCCTGAGGGTGTGGAGTGTGAGATTAGCAGTGAGCATGGGGAATCAGGAGATATGGGAGGATTCATCTGAGGTCCAGTCCTTAAGACTCGGTGGCTTGACAAGACATGGGGGTGAAAAGGAGAGAAGAAGACGATTTCTAGATCCTAAGAGACAATTCCAGGCTTCTGACTTTGAGACTACGTTGGAAGAAGGTGAAATACTAGAAACAAGAATGCAGGAGGAGGAACAGCTTTGTGGGCCAAGGATGACCTTTGATTTGAGGATGGCCATGTTTCAGGTATCAGAGGTGAGTCTGGAATTCTGGGTACAGTTGGGGCTAGCGACCGGGCTTATGGAGTGACTCCTTATTGGATCACTCCATACAATTCTAAGGAAATCAGGTGAAAGTGCCATCTCATTCTAGTCTGTTTTTCCTGGCACCCAAGAATAGAATCTATTCTCTCAATGACATGTACCCCGCCTGGGCCTCGGCAATTTTGCTCTGATTATTCCTTCTGCCTGAGAATTTTCCTTCTTTCTGCCCATTTGGTAAAATCCTATCCCTTCTTCAAAGTTTACCTCAAAGGGTGATGGTCCACCATCACCATCTGTCTCTGCCTCTAAGCAGAGTGAGTGTCTCCCTCACCCGGGTTTCTAGAGCTCACTGCACATCTATTTTGCACTCCAGTGTATGTTCTTCATAAATGCATAAATTGGAACAGTACCAATTTCAGGGCCTCATAGGTCAATATTTGTTTTTTCACAGTGGATGCCGATACCCTAAGGATTTATAAACCCAGGGCATGTAACTGCTGGCTTAGAAGCAGACTAGAAGGGGGCCCTTTATGTCATCAGAGAAGATGGCCCATCAAACGCATGCTGTGTTTGGTAAACCCCAAACTTTCTTAGAGATACATATACTTCAATATGAATAAGCCTTCCTTAGAGGCCTCCATGAACAAATAGGCTTCATCAAGACGATGCATTGTTTGATTTACCATTATGTAATGTTCACGACCTCAACAGAAAGACTCAGTAAATGATACGCAAGGACAAGCTTTTTAAAGGTAATGGCTATAAGGAATAACGGTACCTAGTGTATTTTTAAGTATTGACTCTGTGACAAGTTAACAAATGCCTATGGTAAATGAGGATGTCCTATGAGTGAGTACCAGGTAATAAACTCAATCCATATTCAAATGATATTCACGGAGTTGTTAATAGAGTTATTTATACTCAGTCTATAGTATAAAAATGTTAAAGCCTCACAAAGAACACAGTAAAAATACTTATTGGTATGCAAAATTTCCATAATATATTGTTATAGAAATTAAATGTCTTTTAAAAATAAAATTTATAGCAGGGTGTTAATTTGGTAACTATGTACAACATCTACACGCTAACATGAATATAAACAGAAAGGAAGTATATATGCTAACATATTGACAGTGGTCATCTGTCTATTATCTGACTACAGGTAAATTTAATTTTCTGTATTTTGATTTCCTGTATTTTGTAAAATTTTTCAGACTAAATATTTATTTTCTTGGTAATTTGAAATAAATTATATTAAAAATAATGAAGACTCTGTGAAGAACCATGACTAGTTGTGCTAGGAAGCCAGAACCTCAAAATGAGTAATTCAGGTTGCATTTTTAATTGATAAACGTTCTTACGCTCTGCAGACTCACGGCCCCTCTGGGCATGTAGACTTTCTGTCTGCACAGGACTGAAGCGTCAAAGATGTTGTTCTGTCCAGATGAATGAGCATAGTGCGCCACCTAAACTCAGCCGTGTCAGATAAGTTAGTACCAAGAGGTCCTCTTCTGTACTTAAGAGGCTTTAAATTACTACCTGGGATACACTACTGGGGGATGCTGCAGGCAAGTGCTGGGCTAAGAGAAGGCACGCGCTATCCCATTCTCAATTGGAAATCACTTGCACGCCAAAATCATTTGTTTGCCAATTATATTCATTCATTCATTCATTCAGTCAGCAAGTGCTCCATCTAGCATTTATTTATTTATAATAGTACCCATGCTTTATGTGCCAAAGACACTGCTAGGCACTAACTCAGACATTAGGTGTATAGATAATGGTCTCTGCTCTTGTCAACAAACTAGAAGTCTGTGAGGGAGTTGGAAAATCCAATATGGTAGGTGCTCTGGGGGCCAGAGGAGAAGGAAGGCCCTCATCCATGCAGGACACAGGATGAAGGGACATTTGCGGAGTGTCTTAAAGGAATCCACCCATCAGAGAAGAGGAAGGGATTTCTGGGCAGGGAAAAGGGCTCAAGCATGTTCCAATGACAAGAAAACACATGGGTATCAGGTGGAGTAACTGGTAAGGGTGGCAGTAAAGAAAGTTGGAATGTTGTTTTGGGATTTGACCATGGTGTTTTGTAATCCAGTATTTCCTAATGCTTTTCACATTAAGATGCATATAATGTATTAAAATACATTTATATGGCACTGGGTAAATGGAAGGGGGAGACAGTTCATCTGTTCAGCTCCTACATGCTGAGGGGATCAGCGCCTCCATGTTCCTGCAAAGTGTTTGAGGTTGGGTGTTTTACTGTAAGTGCATGAAAAATACTAGACTTCTTGCTATGAGGAGAGCTGCCACGTGGGGCCTGCACCTTGGAGAGATCACTCTCAGCAGAAGATGGAGGAGAGACAGACAGAAAAGCAAAGTCTGTTGGGCAGCATTTGTGAACTCTCACTTGGAAAGCACATTTATGACTATCCTTACATCGATTTTGGACGTCTTGCAGAAAGCTCCCACAGGGTGGACGTGGTCGTAGAGGATGATGACCCCAACCATCACCCTCATGCAGAACATCAGTGTTTCTTCGCTCGTAAACCTGCTCCTGTACTCCCTGGAAGAGAGATGAAATGGCAGCGGTGTTACATCCTGGCCCAAGCGCATTTGTTTCTGGCTCCACAACTGGCTACTTTAGACTCCTCCAATCCTCTCTTGAGAACAATCCCAGACCTGCAACAACCGGGTTAATATGCTCTTATAGAAACCCATGATGATAATTCTCCTTGAATCTATCCAACTAGCAATTCAGTGTGAAAATAAGGTAAATTAGAGGGCAGTAAATTCTCTTCTCTTCTGCCCTTCAGCGAGCCAGCTCATCATGTACATCACACCCCTACCCATCAATCTTGAATATTTTATAGCAGGTCCCTCTGGCTGTCCAAGATTATAGAGAATAATGGCTTCATTATGGAGAAAAAGAATCAAGCTCATTTCCACAGAGCAGTTATCGTGTCTCTAGTCAGGGTAAGTTCCTTTGTTAAGATACAGGCTGCAGATTGAATTAAACTGGCAAAGATACCTAAAAAAACGATGTACCATTTATTGGGCTGAGAGTATTTGTGAAGTTTAAATTTTGTTCACATACCTTGACAGGGTCTCTGATGATTCGGATAATTCAGGCCAGTACTAGAGGCTTTCTTAATATCTTTCATTATAAATTGACCCCCCTCCAATGAAGATGATTACTGTTTTTGTCATGGAATAAATCCTAACTTTGGTATAAGTGAAATATTTGAAATTAATGCCATCTTATACATGAACGGGACATCAAATTTTACAAGGCATTCTTGGTGCCTTTGGGCCTCCCAAACACTCTGCAACTTGGATGGCATTATGGGAAGATTATCACATGAGGAAACCAAGGCCCAGGCTGTTTGGACCACTTGTCTGTGGGCCCAGAAGATGCTACAGATGTAAGTGGAACACTGACTTTTGAATGTGGATTTCCTCATTGCCATGCTGCCTCACCCTCAAGAACCTCAATCATTTTTGAAATCTAGCAACTAGTTTAAATACAAAGAAACTGAGAGAGAAAGAGAGAGAGAGAGAGAGAGA
>NW_017731350.1:10616236-10620110 GCF_001890085.2 Hipposideros armiger | reverse complement strand
ATATATATATATATATATATATATATATATATATATATATATATATATATACACACACCCTGTTTTTCACTGTAGGGTTGACTTCAGGAAAGAGTATATTTGTTCTCAGTGAAGAATGACACTCAAAAAGGTTTCCTCTTATTGCATTAGGCAGATTTTGAATTTCCACATAAAAACCACCATCTTAAGTTACTTCTACCACAATATTTGCAAATTGTCAACGCATTATAGGTCTCGCTAGGGAGTGAGCTATGTCTCACTCATCCCTCTATTCCCCCACCCCACAGCACTGCAGAGGACCTGTAAGCGTGGGTACACAGTACACGCTTCTTAAATTGTCAAAGCATATGTGGCCTAACCTTCAGTTCATCGAATCGAAGGGTGAAATGCAGAATTTCTGCAAACTCCTTTGCCAGGGCCTGCTCCCGCTCCAGGTGCTGGGTTGGCGTGTAGGGTGGACAGGTCAGAGATTCTAATAAACTCTGAAGAGCTTTTTCTGAAAGTCAGAGGGATAAGAACATATTTGAGGTGGCCCACAGAGATCCTTCAAAGGGCACAATTTTGCAGCCCCCATTGACATTCTCAGAAGTAACCTGCATGGGTCTTTCCCATAACTGTGCGAAAAGTGATGTGTGTGGTTGGACAAGAGAAGGAGCCCCACATATGAGCAGACCGCCCCCACTGCAGGAGCCCCCCATGGACCCACAGTTCTGTAAATGTCTCTCAAAGCTCAAGGGGACCCTCACCTGCTTGGTAGTCCCAATTCCTACCACAGTTGGAAAACCACAAATACATGTTTTTGGATCATGTGCATGAGATGGCCATTCATGACCCAGGATGAGATGAGGCGGCCCTGAACACAGGGGTTACATAACCTGCTTTGCAGGGAAAGACCTCAGGTCTCATTCCAGCTCTTCTCTGCATGTCACGCTAACCGAATTCCAGTAATATTTTCCCTACAAACCCATTGCCATATCTACCTCCATTATTGTCCTTGACATTATTCCTACTTGACATTCCTTCCAGTTTTTTCTTCAATATATTTCTAACAGCACCAAGTCATTAAATCACAGGGTTTGGCAAAATATGGGCCACAGGCCAAATCTGGGTCACTAAGGCTTTCAATAAAGCCTTATTGAAACATAGTCACGCTCATCCCTTGATGCATTGATTATGGCTCTTTTGGGCTACAACAGCAGTTCCAACAAAGACAGGATGGCCTATGAGCCTAAAATATTTACTGTCTGTCTCTTTATAGAAAAGTTGGCCAGCACCTGCTCAACAGTCTTTAAAATGTCTTTCATTGTCTCTTTACAAGGGCATTTCCAGCCTCTTTCATCTATGGGAATGCATTGTCTTCGAGGCAGCTAGTTCTAATGTGGTCACTCTGACGGGATCCTTTCCCTCCTGTTGAGCTGAAACATGGCTCCTTAGGGTTTCAGTTCATTGGGTCTAGATGTAGACTTTGAGGAAAGAGAGAAGTTGATCCCTCATCAACCTGAGAGTCTTCAGAAGCTCTCTCTTCCTGAAAAATGTTCACTTTTATTCAACTACTCCCTTTGGGTCTTAGCTTCAAGTTCTCCTGACATCATAGCTGTGATTCTCCCCAAGTATTTCAATCTCTCTGCTTTCCTCCTAAAATGTAGCATTTGTTTATGGCAAAAGTAGAGTAGAATATGACTACCCTCTTCCTCATTCTAGATATACTATATTAACTAGTGAAACCTCAGATAGCTTTACTTTGGGGACAGTGGTTACATCATATCAGTGGTTAAACTGAGCCTGTTGCCAAGCAGACTTGACTTTACTCTTGCTTCTACAAAGCCATGCTGTACCTGGACAGAATTTTGTTTTGTTTTGTTTGCTTTTGTTCTAAAGCAAACATCATGTTTGTTTTTCTTGTATTTTACTATATTAAATTTATCACATGACTCCAGCTAACCAAGTTCTTCTTGGGTTAGCAGATAACTTGTATCTTCCAGCTTCTCTACCACCTAGAAATGTATGACAAAACTGTTAAGAGCTGGCTTTCTCTGAGAACAAGACTAAAGAGACACCCAACAGTAGAGACACTCTAAATAGGCCAGGAACTTCAGGAGATGAGATGCTGAGGCGAATGGAAAGAAATGAAAATGACAGGAGTCGCTGTCTATAGTTTCTGATAAGACATAGTGGATGGATGGGAGACATTTCCTAAGGCACTGACATCTTCCTGCTACTTCCTCAAACATGATAACAGAACTTCACACATGGGACACAAAAACTATAAACACATACTCACCTAGCCTTATGGAAAACTCATAAAATCTCTTTAGCCTCACGACCAGAGGACACACCGCGTTCCAAGCTTTCTCTTGAAGCTGAATGTCATTGGGATTTTGAATTGCCTATAAAAAAAATCATAGAATGGTTTAAGAAGCAATAAGCTCCCTATCAAAATGACTTAAGATTGAGAAAGGATTTTGGTTTTAAAAAATACAATTCCTAGTGTACTTTGCTAATGTGTATTTCTTAAATTGACAGCAGCTCATTGGATAGTCCTCCAAGATGCTCAATTAGAATGGAGATTTTAGCACTTGAACATAATGCAAACGACTCTACAATTAGATCCTGTGTCAACTTACTTGTTTCCATTATCTTTAATGTAAAAAAAAATGCACATCTAATTGGAAGCAATTCAGCTCTCCTCCATCACCATTTATTCTTTTAAAGTAGAGCTCGAGCTCGNATTTATCATCACTCTTGTAACGGTCTTACCACTTCTACTCTTGGTTCTAAATCTTTTCTCAAATCTTTTCTCCAAAATATTTATGATAATACCCAGTCATTTTACCCAATCCTCTATTTGATTCTTATAAAATTTGTATAGCATCTTTGATTCAAGTTTTGGTCCTGCCATCTAATGAGCTACTGGATTCAATCTTTGGGAAGTCAGTTCACCAGTTTGGGCCTCAGCTGCTTCAGCTCTAAAATGGGGATAACTACACAACCATCACCCAGAGTTCTTTATGAAATTAATTCAGATAATATATGTGTAAATGTTAACGTGCTGACCCAATGGTTAGATATCATCATCATCATTATATCAACAGGCTCTGCCTAGCGAAACTCTTGACCATAAATACACCTCTGATGTAACTTACGGCGTCTCCAGCATGACTTTACAAACACTTGTCATCGTGCTGAGGCAGTCTGTGGTGTTCTCTATCGGCAGGGTTTTGTTCTAAGTGGGAGACACAAAAGGATGTTAGCCCTGCTAGAAGCTTTTATGTGCAATCAAGGAAAAAGCCCCCTGTTGCTCAACTTCACTCACTTCGGAGACAAAGTGCATTGTGGCATTGCTCAGGGTTTTCAGCATCGGTGTAGCTTCTGCGTAGAAGAGGGACATTCTGTTGGCCATCTCATTATTGACTTCATTCTCAATGTCTAGCTGATGAAAATAAGAAGAGAAGAGGCAATTGATCAACAGATGGTCAAAATCCCCAAACGATGTCCTCTGGAAATTGAATTAGAGACAAGGACTCCGTCTTATCCCTGTGCCTTGCCCGATGCAGAAATCCACGGCCATGAAGATTGGGCACCTAGACCCAGGAGCCCCAGGGACTCACGTGCATGTTGTTGATGTGATTGCGGCTTATTGTCCTTCTGTAGTAGCTGAAATCATTCTGAATCGCTGGGTTCCTCATCTGAAATCCAGAAGGGAAGAAAGAAGGTCATTGCTCAGCATCAGATGGGGAATAGCCATGAAGAACCCAGACACTAGATTTTGTAAATACACCAGGACTTCTTGCTGTTACACAAGAATCAAAGCAATTCCTGCTTAAACATAAAGACTCAGGGCTTCGTTATTTAAAAATATGCCCTGGGGCCGGCC
>NW_017731350.1:10609112-10611807 GCF_001890085.2 Hipposideros armiger | reverse complement strand
GGCCAGAGCTACACTAATCCAAAGCCAGACCCTTGAGAAGTGGTGCCCATGGAGATGTTTAGACCATTTTCCTTCCCAGGTCCTTCTACGACCTAAGAACTGGTAGTTTCCTGAAAACTGAAGGGTGTAATTCTCTTTAGAAAAACAACAACATAGATTCTATAGATTATCCAGAAACTCTGCAAATCATCTGTCCTAGGAATGAGATAAATTCCCACTAGGGAATGAGGAGGGACCGAAGTATATGCACACCAGGGTTCTGGGAAGAAAAAAAAATGAGTGTGGGCTGGGAGGCGTGGAATCCACTTAATGTAAGGGGTGGGGCTTGAGTGGGACAGACGGAAGGTGAAGGGGATGCACCCATGAAGAGCATGAAGAAGGCTCAGGCTGGGCCTGGAGAGGAGAGAGACCTGCCGGGTGAGAGGACAGGCTCAGCCTGAGAAACAGAAGTGGAAAAGAAACGCATTGCTCCGTTTTTATCTCTTGTGACCTTTCAGGGTTTCCCATTAGCACTAGGTAAGTTTTCTCAGGTACAGTGTTATTCACAATATTATCCACTTTATACTTTATCTTTTCCTGCTTTTCCAAGCTTTTCTCAAAGGGATATGGGTGTCTTCAACAAAAAAGTAATAAACCCACAAGCTATAGGAAGTCTGCAACTGAAGAAAGCATTTGAGTGGAACAGAATTCCAGCGTAACACTGGCTATTTTCAAGTAAGAAGAAAGTCAGGGAAGAGAACATACGACAAAAAAAGGCAAAGCAAAGCTCATACAAAACAAATGAAAATCAAACACTCATTAACTCAAATCCTTTCCCCTTTTGATGAATGTTATCGAAAAAAAATCACAAGCTAAACAAAGACAATTTCCCAAAGATATATATATATATATATTCGAAGCAAAGAAAAAGAAAAATAGAGTCAGTGACCAAGAGTCTGAAGGGTAAGTCTGAATGTAATTATGAAGCGGTGTGTAAAAGAAGAAGGCACTTGGAGACCAGAAAAGGAAGCCTTCTAATCTTAGCTGTCACTTGGCTCCATCTTAGCAAGGCACCACTTGATACATTTTAAACAAAACAGAATTAAAGCTGAAAGCTAGAGGAGTGCTGGAAAAACAAAAATTAAAAAATCCCATGCTTTTGATGATCACTTAAACACAAAAGGGGAAATATTTCAAACTCAGTTTTTTAAAATAGAGGCCTTTCTTAAGTACTGCGAACATATGACAGCTTCTGATCGGGAAGCCTAAAGGTGGTACTGGCTACAGATACGTGAGCTTCTCTCTCCATCCCAGGTGAAGTGACACTTTACGATACAAATCGACACCGACATTTATGAGACCACAAAGGGTTGGACAAGTAACACCAGGGGTGGTGTCACTTCTCTCCCAGCAGCGGCAGAGTTGGGGGGCTGTGGTGAACACCTTCCGTCACACAGTAACTCTCTCCTGGCAACTGGCATGACCTATGAAACAGGACCCTCCGTCCCCAGCCTCCCTCTCTGGAAAATGTTTCTTTTGGCAGATATCCTAGTGTCTCATTTGAAATGTTTCTCATGTGGCCCTGTTTAGCAGGGGTGAGGTGGGAGAAATCCAATCCATCATTCCTTCTTTCATCCCGACTTAGAAATGAGTTGGCTCATTTTCTTCCATAATTTGTTAGTTTTATTACATGTCCTATTTTTTTTCCTCTTTCCCCTGTCATGGAACTGAAGTCACCTCTTCTTTCAGTTAATAATTAGGCCCTTGGTGCCAGCAGCATGGCCCCTACCTTCTGGGCCAGGGAGGTGTAAGATTCTCAGGGGACTAAAATCCCAAGTGGCCTCAATTTTCAAGGCAAAGAGTGCTGACTGGGAGAAGCTTGAATCTGTCTGTCTGTTTCTCCTTTCAAATGGGAAATGGACTGTGTAACCCTAAGGGACACTTGGCATTCACCCATATCCCTAGGGAAGTCCATAATTCATCCTATTTTTATCCTCCAGCTAAATGATCCGTCAGGACCAATTAATGAGAACCTGATCCATTAGACTGTAAGACTCTGGCCTTATTTGTTTCATTTGACATTATATCTCCAGGACCTAGCAAGTGCCTGACACATAGTAGATGCTCAAGAAAAGTTTGCTGAATAAATAGTTGAATAAATGAAGAGCTGAACATCACTATGTTTTGTGATGACTTTCTCCTAGTCTTTGACTTCTGAGGTTTTTGGAGACAGCCTCTGTATTCTCATCCTCAGTGCCTCCCATGTGCCGGACTGATTGGAGACACACATGTAAACATGTCACGAATCAATGAATAAATGAGGAAACTGACCAGGTGGCAGAGAAACTGACCAAGTGGGTGTTGGGAAGCAGTGAAAAAAAGGAAGATCGTATTACTTCTAGATGCCCTCCTCTGTGTTTTCTCCAATGACTGTTACATGTCTCGCTGTTAGCATTAAGATATATGCATTTGCCTACAATCAAATTGGCTATTCACACTTTCATTAACATGTGTGTTTTTAAATCATCCATCCTTTATCTGTGGCCTCAATGTCCTCTCAGTGTGGTTAACACATCAATAGGATATTTGCTGAGTGAAAAACCGTACTTACGCTTACTCTCCCAATCCAAAGGCTGTTACCATTTTGCTTTGTGGGATACTCCTTTGAGAGACTTTGGAGGTCTATACTTTTGGGATTCTCCACATTCAGATTCAA
>NW_017731350.1:10603120-10607869 GCF_001890085.2 Hipposideros armiger | reverse complement strand
CTTTCAGGATAAACTACGAAACATAAGAACTGTCTATTATGAACATTGGGGGAAACAAAATGGTAATGATTTATACAGCACAATACTAACTGCTTACAGAAACAACGTAAAATTGCAAAGGTCCATTGGAAAATATAAGTGTGACTGAGATGACATATTTATTGCTACAGGAACATTAGTCAGCCCACACCAGAGGCCAGAGCCCTTTCCCATGGAACAACCAATGAGGGATTGCAAAAAGCAGCGAGGGCTGAGGTGCTTGAAGGCTTGTTTATTTCATTCACATGCAGCGGGACCCTTGTGATGTCATGGGGGGGAGGGGGGACTCCAAGGATCGAGTTTTTAAGACACAGTTCCTACTGCCAGTTTTGCCACTCACTGACTTTTAGACACCAGAGCAAACCAATTAATCTCTCTGAGCCTTAGATTAATTCTTGGCAAAGAGAGGGAAGCTAACAAGAGCCCAGTCTCCTCACCATATGGTCCTGCAGGGACTATGACCTGTAGGGTCATAATAAAGACATTGACATAGACAAAAAGCACCTAAAAAGCAAAGGCTCTAGAAGTTTAAGGAATCACTGTGAGTGAATCCCTGTGTCGGCATTCATAAATCACTTCCCAGTCTGTTCTCTTCTGTTGCTGTTGTTTTTTTTTTTATCTGTTTGTTTGTTTTTATTTGTAAAGTGACTAAAAGACATCTCTTATTTTCCCTCCTTCCTCTCCCAAGACTATCTGGTGTCCCCTGAACAACTTTAGCAGATGTGAGGGTGCCAGAGAGGGACAGATGAAAGAAGGAATCAATAGTGGCAAAAAGTGGTCTGTGTCAACAACAAAAAACCCCCAGATGATCAGCTAATCTGAAACCCTCTTTGTTTTAAAGAGTAGGAGATTGTAGTCCTAATAGGTCAAAATATTCAGAGCCTTTCTGAGAATACAATGGTGTAGAGGTTCAAGAATTTCCTTCTTAATATTCCCTCCGCCACACACCGTTATTATTCTTGGAATTCCTATTATGCTCATAAAGGTTCATTTGGCTTATAAGAAAATCCTTTCTCAGTTACTAAGGACCATGTCTTCAGCCCAGTCTAGAGTAGATTTGTGACTCTCTTGGATGCATTAGTTAAATGTGGTTCCCAAACTGGATGGTATTCAGAAGTACCCAGGGAATGTGGGCAGAAGCAGATTCTTGCTACTAGACCACTGAATCAGAATTTGGGGACAAGGCTCAAACAATGATACAAAAAAATGAGGTAGACCAGATGTTTCTAATGATCATTTCAGCCTGGAACCACTGGAACTCTTTCGCTGGAAGGCTGATGCCTGCTGCCCACTTTGGGTGCCATGATGGTGGATTCGACTGAATAAGCATCAGCAGACCTCCAGGCACAGATCTTCCCATACAATGTCCCCAAAACCATCGCTCATGAAAGATTAGGTTGCATTTTATCCCCCCACCCCCGGCTCCCAGCCTTCAAAGAGACAACGTAGACATGACAAGGAAGTAGAGAGAGAAAAAGAAAAAAAGCAGCAGGATGAAAAAAACAATGAAAAAGATGTTAAGTGGTTGTGCAGAAGTGGGAGCATAAAGTGTAGAACTTACCGCAGAGGTCAAACAAGAATTTAAATCAGACCTACACAACTGGTAAACCGAAGGACAGATGTGTCTAATTTTTGTATTATATTTTGACCCAGCTTAATTATATCTATTTGACCCAGTTCAATTATATTCCATCACTGACTTCAAAAAGAATATTCAACCCTCAAAGCCGAGGTGCCAAATCCATTTAAGCTGCTGTTGTATGCTGTTCAGCCTTCCTTCCTCCCGCCACTGCTCACTCCTTAACTCTTTGCTATCCAGCCTCTGCACTCAAAGTAATAAATCTGGAATCTTTTCTCCCAGGGCTACCAGTTGCTGGGCAGCTCACTTCCCAACTTTCATTCCCTTTTCAAGCCTATCTTTCTTGGCCACTCTGCAGCATTTGAATCCATTTACACTCCCTTCTTGAACATCCGTGCTCTCCTGACTCCTGGATCTAGCCTGTTCTGTCCTGCTCTATTCTGTTCTTGCACATGGCCAGCATCTGCTATGAAGTCTCTGTGATCAATGCTCAACACGAGCTAAGTTTTGGATCACAAAACTGAGTGGAGACCAGGCTCCACCAACAAGAATCTCAATTTAGTTAGATATCCTGCTTCCTCTACAAGGTAGCCTCTTCCTTGGATCCTCTAACTAACCATCCACTCTTTAACCATAAACACATCCAAAGTTCCCTTTTGTCCAGCTCTTGTCTGCTGTCTAGTTTTCCTGCAGTCATTTCATCTATTCTCTTTGGAGATGAACCTCAGTTATGGGCCTCCAGTCCTGAGTTTCTGTCCCTTTCATGGTCTATCCCAAACCAGCCTTTACTTTCAGTCCCCATTTTCTTTCAACAAGCATTTGGGGCCCTGTCTAAATTGGGCCTCTTAATATTCTTCAAAAAGGCCCTTCCTACTCATACTTCCAGCTGTTAGAAAACTCTCCCCATCTCAACCTGTAGAAAAACCACTCATTCTTAAAGCTCATTCCAAAGGCCACCTCTTACTAGAAGACTTCTCCAATTCCTTCACTGAACTTCCATTTCCTGAAACTAGATGTACGTTCTTTCTCCCTCTTTTTTCCCCAGGCCATCCTTGCATCGCTAAAGCCCCTTACTTTATCTTATGTTGAACTGTTTGCCTATAAAGTCCTCTGCACTAACCTGAGACTTCAGTAGGCAGTGAAGGTCCTTGTTTAGCTTTGTCTTCTTAACGTTGCCTGGCTTACACGGATGCTTATAACCATACTCAATATACTGTTATTGTATTGAGCTGAAATCTACACACTCAGGGAAAAGTCATGACCACAGCCTTCCTCACCTGCCAGTCCCTCCATTATCATTCTTTCTTGAAAGCCACTCTTAGGAAATAAGATTTGGAGAACCAAAAAAACCATTTTTTCCCCATAAGATACCTTACTTCGTAGATGACTAAGACTTCCCTTTCTAGTCAGGAATCGAATTATGGCTACAGAGTCTGAACTCTGGTGTTCCAAAGAACACTGATTAAGACCACCACTGCTTTAAATCCCTGAAGATTTTACTTTTATCACTTTAAAGGCTTTTAAAATGAGACTTGACAAAGAACTCAACACTACTCCTTGTGGAAGCATGGAAAGCCAAGCATCCAAGAGCAGCTAAATAGGCACACGGGGGCCCCTGAATCTGGTAGGCATTTGCGAGCGGCATGCACAGGTGCATGTGAAACTTAAAGCTTCCAAAAAAGAACAGGTATGTACTCCTATAGGTGTTTATATGGTCCTGCAGTTTTGAGTGAATGGGGTATTTGGCCTTTGTACGTGCCAGATGCAACAGTGCAAAATGCATGTAGCAAGAAGTGGAAAGAACCAACTAAAAATGCAAGTCGTAAAATTAGGATGGTGGCATAATCGATAATTTACTTTGTAAAAATTTCTTGAAGTTATTCTTAAATCTTGATTTTAAGAACATCAAAGATATGCATATTCTAGAGGAGTAGCAAAAGTTACACCAGGAAAAAGCCCATTCCTTTTGAAGTACAAATCAATCTGGTCTTGAGCGTCTAGTGCACCCTTACCAAACCCTACCAAACCCAATCAAACATAACCAAATCCAGCCAAAATCAACCAAACCCTGCCCAACCCAACCAAACAAGAAGAACNACACACACACACACACACACACACACACACACACACCAATAATATTACTGATGAAAATAGGTCCTTATTTCCTGTTGTAGCCAGTGAATTCTTTGGTGATGTTTCTTCTAAGAATCACATTCTAAACATCTAATCATCACCAATGATTTCATTGAAATTGAGGAGAATGGTTACACAAAGCCGGGCTGCTCCTACCCAACAATGAAGCTGTTAAAAATCCCTTTGATTTACACAGGTAATTTCAGAAACCAATACTTCTAGGAGCCCTGGAACAAGCCCATCCAGGCTATTCCCCAGGCGATGATTTAAACCCCTGTCCTGGACTTGCCATTGTGGAAAGTGTGAAAATGTATCTTGTGCACTGTGACCTTGAATACATACATTCATTGTCAAGAACTCACTGAATTCCAAGTGCCTTGAATTTTTAATGGAAAAAATTCCCCCATCAATTAAGAGAGTTTAACAGTATTTGTGCTGTTTGCAGGCAATCTGTTTATCCTCCCCTGGCTCAATTTGCTAGTGATGGTGGATAGTAACTGTCAGCATTTTGGTGTCACGGGGTCAGGTGGAGGTTTCGCTGTGGAGGACTGGTATTCACTGAAAGCAGGATGCTTGGCATTCCACCGTGGGGCCAGAGAGGAAGGTGGCTCTGTGTTTTGTTTGTCAGGAATGAACATCTTCGGTGAACATGCCCCAGGGCGTGACAGCAGGGCTCACACCAGAGCAGGGCTGTCACATCAAAGGGGCTCTTATCTTTGTAAATCAGCCAAGGATGCACTCTGTCCTCACAAGCAGCGGGGACACACATACCTTCTCCTAACAACCTGTGTGGGACTGTATGGAAAGCCTGACAGAATCAAACAAATTAACCGAAGATAACATGAGGAGAAGGCACAATTTATTTGGAGATGTCTTTGGCTTTGAAGGAAGTCCTGGCATTTCATCAATAGGATCTATCGCTATCTCGTCCCCTCACCAGCTGTTGTATAAACACCAAGAAAGGTACAGCAAAAGGGATTTGGCAGAGCCATAAA
>NW_017731350.1:10598476-10599331 GCF_001890085.2 Hipposideros armiger | reverse complement strand
ATAAGTGATCTGTAAGCCTTATTCCTAGTACTGATCATTTTTTTCTTTCATGTCTGGTGATAATTTGTTTTATATTAATCTGTGAAAATTACTATGTATACTATTTTTCTTTGGAATATGACATAGAGATTCATGAAAAATATTAGGAAAAATACATGATGATGATTTATGCTAGGCTTGCAAAAGCTGATCACTTCTAAAATCAAAGAAAACCATAGACATATTCAAAAAGATGCTCGATTGAGATTTTTTTTTTAAATAGGAAAAAGACGGAAAATGGTCTTCGAAGACTCAGAAAAAAATTCATAGTGACATTTGAATATTCAAGAATCAAATAAAATTCTTATGTTATAACTTTCCTATCAGCAAGCTATAAAGAAAGTAAAAAGTTTTAATTTTTGGAACTTACTTTCAAAATCCAGAAAAAAATGTGGATAGTTTTCAATTTCCCTGGTAAGGACTTTCAGCAGGTTTCCCATGCCAGCAAACCTAGGAGAGGCAACACAAAACCAACATATCATTAGCAGTATAAAAAATAAATTAAAGGGTTGAACATATTTGACTAACTTGCATAAATACCACTGGATCCTCATAGCTATGTCTGAAGACCTGGCATCTTCATACTGGGAGATGAGTAATAACTCAGCAAGGATTCCCATTAAAAGAATCAGATATTTTACTTATAGGAGGCAGAGTTTAGGTTTGTTCTACAAAACGATTCCTTTCCCTGAATCCTTACAGTAAATATTTCAGTTTAGCTTTGTTTCCGTTCCATGGATGTGAAAACATACCATGTCAATGGACAAGCACAAGAGAGAGGGTATTATTAAAACATCTGTCAAGAAAGGTAAGTTT
>NW_017731350.1:10594190-10595601 GCF_001890085.2 Hipposideros armiger | reverse complement strand
TTTTTGTCGTTGTTGTTTAATTGGGGGAATTGGGGAAGGGGAACAGCCAAGTTGTTGTCCTTCAACCTTAGTTGTGGAGGGCACAGCTAGCTCAGCTCCAAGTCCAGTTGCCATCCGGCCACCTGTTGGCAGCTCAGGGCAGCTCAGCTCAAGGTGCCGTGTTCAATCTTAGTTGCGGGTGGGCATAGCCCACCATCCCATGCAGGAGTTGAACCTACAACCTTCAGCTGTGCTCTCACCAGCTGAGCCATCCTACCACCGAGACCATGGTTATTTTAATTGGACCCAGGGCTCCACTTGGAAAGGCCCCTCACCTGTGGGGCTTCCACCACAGCCCTGGCCATAGTCCTCATGACAGGACTTCTAACCTTTCAAACAGCTCATTAGAGTGCTTGCAGAATTCATGGCTATGCACTGTGTTACTATTGAGATGGCTTAGTTAATTCATATGGAGATTATTTTTAATATTTCATCTTATTCAATAAAATAATTTAGGATAAGTTATTATGTACTGTTATAGGGAATGAGAATGCTTACATAATGAAAATGGCACAGAAGAATAAAAGTAGACTCAGAAGATGAAGGTAGAGGGGCCAGTGATACCCGACTCAGGTCACCCAGACCATGAAGTCCTCACATTTGCTGGAGATGGCTTACCATTTTGGACCTGAGCTTCTGACAGCCAAAGTAAAGGACAAAAAGGGATCTCTTTCAAGATTTGGGGTTCAGAAAACAAAACAAATGGATTACCCTGAGCAAGTACAACATTTTGTGATTAAAAAGAAAAGGAAAAAGTGGTCATGGCTTAGACATGGAGAAAAGACAGATCTCCGGGTAAGAGGTGACTTTCACAGAGAAGGCAGGGTCATAGTGTGTACAGAATGCTTATTATTTACAACTAGTACATATTGTCTATATTGTAAAGTTTAGGTTTACTTTGCACGCATGCGCACACACATGCACACACACACACACATGCACACACCTCCCGTGGCATCTCCAGAGAGCCTCATAAATTGCCGCCTCCCTGGGACGTGATATAGCTACGGTGCTGCAGAGGTGAGCGGGGCGACATCTGAATTCCTTCCTGTGAGGAGGGTCTGGCAGGGGCACAGCAAAGGAGAGGACAGGTCATGGCCACCAGTTGAAGAGGCAGGGAAGGAGCTGGCAGCTGGATAAGTGCTCGTGAAGGCCTGGGTCCCGCAAATGCTCCCCTTCAGGCAGCTATAATTATCTTCACATTTACGGGAAAAAAAAGAGGTTCAGGTGGCTAAGTGTCTTTCTGAAGACTACAACAGAATCAAGGAGAGACTCACATTTGAGTGTCTGGGAACCCAAAGTCTATGCTCTTTTCACACAGGAGGAGACCTAGGGCTCCAGACCCCTAGACAGTTCTTGTGTGGGGACTTGG
>NW_017731350.1:10581703-10590705 GCF_001890085.2 Hipposideros armiger | reverse complement strand
GATGGAGATAGTTGCATCCTAAATCTCCAAAGTTTATTGTGAAATTGTACTGGTTTATGAAATTCAAACGTCTAGGAGCTGCTAACCCGGTCAGTGGCGTGCTGGGCTTGGGGACAGAGATACAAGAGGGACCTGGTCTCCGGTCTCAGACCGGTGCCTCCAGCCGCATCCTGCTACCTGCCTTCCTTCGTTTTACCACAAGTCTGACCTCCTAACTGCAACGGCACCCCGAGAATTCCTCAGCAAAATGGAGGAAAGCAGTCCAGTACTGGCTTTAGGAATGTTTCTGGGGACTGGATGTGATTTTAGCAGGGTTATTAAGACAATCTACCTTTCAACCTGATCCACAGAGCTGGAGAACTCATGATGGCAGCCAGGATGGCAGCCAGGATGGCAGCCGCTCCCAATGACACCAGAGGCTTGCAGACTCCCCACAACGCCCTGCAAAGCAAGCAACTCCTCTGGCATGCCTCCCGTGAACTATTGGTGGCATCCAGGGGGCGGTCCCAGGCGAAAAGGGCACAGCCCTGATATGCTGGTTTTCACAGGGCTCAGAGACACTTTTTGCCGGGTAGCTGCTCAATCCCCTGATACAACACTTACGTTACTTAATTGTTTTGACTTATAAGCAAAACCAGTTAGTCACGAGCCTATAATCAATACATCAGCTACCAAATAGGCGGCTTAAAAAAAACAACACCAAAAAACTTTTCAACCCAAGTAAAGGCGCATTTCTCAAACGACAGAAGCAAGCACCTGCTTTTCTAGGGGGAAAACGCACCAGTGCAATGAAGTGCCTCAGCTGATAAGTTCAGGGAGCCTGGGATTGCTAAGCCAGGCTAGCGATTTGAGAGAGCTGGCCTGGGCTGGCAGTCCCTGCCCCATCTGCCACTTCTGCAATGAAGTCATAAGGTTTTCTGTTCCGTTGCCGACTGTGTTGCCAAGAACCCAACAGATGATTTCATTCCAAGATGAAGGAGGAAAACTGAACTAGAGTGAGTCTATTAAGCACTTTCATCTGACAATAAAAATGAGTTAATGGCTAAAATGTGTTTTCAAAACGTTTTAACACTACAAGTAATGGCACTCAAATGGGAAAATGCCTTGAATATTCTCATCGATCATTAATGCCATGGTGTCCCTCAAAAGGGCTTGGCGCTCCCCGTGGCATTCAAGCTGCTGGAGTCCAGTTGTAAGGCAGTCCAGGGGTATTCTCAAAAAAAAAAATTACTGAGGGACCATTATGGAGCTGAACAATTAACTTCAGGTTGAAAATAGCCCTGTCAATATCTGAGTTCAGTTTTCTAAAATAGACTATTACCTCATCATGGTTAATTTCTCCATAAACACCAATAGTACAGCAGCAAAAAGTCTCCAAGAAATGAGGGCAAAATGAGATTTATTTTATTTTATTTTATTTTATTTTTTTTTAGGGAATGAAAGTCAACGGGACTCCCAATTTGAACTGCTGGTGAACATGGAAACAATCAAACTGGGGGTAGGTTCTGGACCAGCCCACCGTTGGGAAGTCATTAGTGAATTTGTTCCCTTTCACTTGTGAAATCAAGAACATAGTTATGAGGAAACTGCTTGATACGGCTCTCCCTTACCAAGCGGGGGGGCCGACAGTCGGAGCCCACCAAGGCCAGCTAATTTCAAAGGGAATGAATAAGACCCTTTGCAGAGCCAGCAGCCCCAGGGACCTAAGTGCTTGTCTTGGAAATGCCTTTTGCTTGTTGAGTGACATCAGGCAATTTATTGATCCCACTTCTCGTAGGGTCTTACTTCAGTCTAGAAAATGAAAGGAAACACGGAGAAGTTACCTAAAGCTTGGGCTGTTCTGACCATCAACGATGGAGATCATCAGACTGTCAGGTCTCTTGGATTACGAACCTCGTTTTCCCAGAATTCCTTCTCAGGTATTTTCATGAACAAGAGCCGCCTTTTCCTCAGAGCACAGAGGAGGCGTGGCCACGCGCGCCGATGGTCAAGCCCTCCTCCCTGGGACACTGCAGGGTCCCTGTCTCCTTGCTGCTCTCTCATCTCTCTAAATGTCCCTTCTTAAGTCTCCCTTTCCTCCATCTGATCTTTAAATGTCAGTCCGTCATGGTCTTTCTTCACACCTTGCCTTACCATCCCAGGTGGGACCCTCTAGACTCCAATTTTCACCCATATGCTGAGGACTCAACCTCTAGCGCCAAATCCGGCCTCCCCCCTCAACTCCAGGCGCATACATCTAAGTGAATTTCCTGCAGAGCAATTTTTTTTGGGGGGGTGTCTTAATACCCTTGTGTTCTGCCCTCCCCAAATGGCCTTCTCCTTCCTCCTTTAATGCAAGGCATCATCACCCATCTAAGTATAGGAGCCAGAAACCTGAGTGTCATAGCTGAGATTTCTGTATCTCCTGCACCCCTCAGATCGATTCTCTCACCAAACTCTACCCACTTAATTTTCCACATTGCTCTCAGGTCCACCTCTTGCCTGGGCCCTTCCCCTCCTTGTGATCTCTTCTCAGCACCTCCAGTCACTATCTTCACCTTTCTCTCGCCTCCCACCAATCCGACACCCAATAACACTAAGCACCTCAGATCCAGCATCAGTCTCTGAGCATGTTACAGGAAATGTCCTGTGTAAAATCAATGCTGGTGAATTAATCTCTTGCATTGCTGCTATCTTACAATATAACCTTAAAAAAAAAAAAAGGTTTTCCCCTTGTTTCTGTCTGACTTTCACTTCCTGGGCAGCTGCCTCACACATTTGTGCTTGAAGTTTCTCTGCCGCCATAGTTTGCTGTCAGGTGGTGAAATATGACCCTAGCAGATCAAGGCACAGCGGTGCACGGTGCTATTGGAAGCAGTCCTTCTGGGAGGTGAAAGCCCCCTGAGGAATCTCCCTGCCCCAGCGCCCTGGATTGACTTCATTCGTAAGTCTAGGTTTCCAGAGGGTGGGTTTTCTTAAACAGGGGCCCATCTGTGTCCCAAAGGCGGCTTTGGAATTGACAGGTCAAAACATTAGGGGTATTACGTCTTTCCCAGGCCAAATGTATTTGAAGGAGAGTGGCGTGTCAAAAAATTATACTGTGTGTCCCTGAAAATAAGGTCTAGCTGGAAAATAAGCCCCAGCATAATTTTCAGGGTGCTAGTAATATAAGGCCTACCCCAAAATAAGCCCCAGTTAAGATCGTCAGCCAGGCATGACTGTATTTGAATAAATGTGGATTTCTGTACATGAATGAATAAATAAAATGCATCTTTTGAAGCAAAAATTAATATAAGACCCAGTCTTATTTTGGGGGAAACACGGTATAAGCACCAAAAACAACAACAGAAACCATGTGGCATGCTAAAACCTTGAAGAATTAAGAGTCCAGGCGAGATTGGCAGGCTCTATCATATCTCAAGCATCAGAGCCGTCCAAAGTACCAAAAACCTTCCATGAAATCTTCCTCAGAGGTGGGGGGGGAGGGGGGAGGGGCGCTGCTTCTGTTTCCAGTTTCTGGAAGGAAACTTGATTTCAAAGCACTCGTCAGTGCAAGCCAAACTAACATTTTAAAATAAAATATCTGGGTCAAACCCAGGTAAGCGGTGAGGACCATCTAGAGAAGCTGGGTCAGGAATGATGGGCGAGGTGAGGGTTTGCCCGGGGCGGGGAGGTGGGGCTCTTGTGTCCGGGGAGAGCTGCCTCCCCAGACAGACTCCACGGCAGAGTGGGGTGTGCAGGTAGCCGGGCGGAAGGAAGGCATGCTTCAGCATGAATGCTTTCCATGGAGATGGTACAATTTTTTACAAGGTGTTCAGGGCCTTACAACCTGCCCAACACTCTCCTCTGAGTTTCAGCTCCTCTGAACATTCTGTACTTTCATCACATCAGAGAATGGACAGTGCCAAGGGCTCTGGCCTCCCTCATTCTTGCTTCTGTATTTTTGCGCATGCTCTTCCCTTTGTCTAGAAAGCCCTTCCCTTCTCCTCTGTCTGTCTTTCAAGGTCCAAATCGGATCGTATTTCCTCCCAGAAGCCTCCTACCCAAACCCCTAGGCTGAGTTAACAACCTTCCTTGCTGTGAATTCTTTGGAGGGGTGTATCTTCTTCATTTTTGGAATGTCACCCATGTCAGCCACTCTTCCCCACCCAAGTACCAAGTGCATGTCCGGCGTACAGCCCTCTTCATTTACGTCCCTTGAAATAGCTTGGAAGTGTTAGATAAATAGTCATTGCATAGCAACGACAACAAGATGTCAACTGCAAACAAACCAAGCAGAGAAAGCAGTTATTGGTAAGAGACATGGGTGGGAGACAAGAAGCATTTCCCTAAAGAGAAATATTTTGGAGTGCATGATTCTGTTGTCTTTTGACCATATATGACTTTGAGAGTCAGATAAAATCAGCCTTCTCAGAAAAATGCACACCTGCACATGTCCTCATATCTGTAACTCCAGGAGGTACAATAAACACACTGAAGCCCAGGAATAGAAATTCCTCATCTATTTTAAAATCACCGACACCAGTCAGGATGAGGAAGGCATTTCCAAGTGTGTGGACCATGAACCACACAGAAAGGCAGAGTCATTTAGTAGAGATGGCACCTTGGGCAAGTCGTTCTACTCTTTTGAATCTGAGTTTTCCTCATCTGTAAAATGCAAATCACAGTACTTCCTTTGCAGTATTGTTCCTGAGTAACTAAGATAATGCAGGTAAAGCACCTAGTGTCTGGCATACAGTCAGTGAGCTTTCTGCACCTCCTGCCGTGCATGTAAAAAATTGCAACCACAATGCAAACAAGCCATTTCCCTTTTAGCAATAAATTCTGCACTGCTGCTTTGGAGCAAGAGAAGAAAGCCGGCTCGGACCACCGCCTCAGTGAAGAGGTGAAGCAGAGAGCCTAACGGCTGCGCGGGCTCATTCGCATGGTGGCTATTAATCATACAAGAGTCCATTTATGACAAACACAGGTCACTCCCTTTGCATGACAAGGCATATGGGTCCACAGAGCCCCATTATCCAAAAAAAACAGAGCATTGTGGGCGACGCGGGCGAAGCCGAGTGCACACACACAAGCGGACATTGTAAGGCTGTTTGCACAACCCCGCAGTGCTCCTCGCGGATTTCCTGCCAAGGAGACATTTAGATCTCATGGAGTCTGCTGCAGACATTTGCTCATTCAACATGGCTTCAGGCAGGGGGCTGGAGAAACCCAGTTGCGCGGTCCCCTCTGCTGGCTAGCCACGGAACTGCGTGCTGTGATGCTTGGGTGATAAAGCAGACAATGTGCTCCCAGGATCCCAGCTTCTTCTCCCCTTTCTCTTTTTAAGGAGTACAGGGCAATAGGCATGAGCTTTGGGGTCTGAAAAGCCTTGTTCAAATCTCAACAGTTAGCTACACGTCCTTGGAGTAGTCACCTCTTCCCTCAGATCTTATTTGCCTAGACGGAGTCAGCTGCACACATTTGACTGTGGCAGCTTAAAGGAAATGACAGACACATGGCAGAGTGCCTGCCACTAGGTCAGGGTGGATTGAAAGCCTGCATCCCACCTTCTCCACCTGACTTCATAGGGTAGGCATTGTCGTCTGGCCTCCGGAACTAGCAAAGGAAATTAACAAGCATCTACTGGTAATGTCTTTATTAAAACTGCAGCCAGCCTTCAGAGCAGAAACGTGACTTAGTCTTCCTGAGGTCTCATCTCTCTAACCTTTTCTCCAAATTGTTCTCCCTTCCTTGTTTTACACTGTGTGTGGTGTGTTGGCACAGGCAGCCTATATGCACAATTTCACGAGATGCCTGACCTCCAGGACAGGCTCAGCTTGAAGGTGGAGGAGGGTGGGCTGGCAGAAAATGTCAGCTAGGTTGCATCTCTTGAAGATGAGAAAAGGCCACGCTGTTGAACTTCTTAAACTGAGTGTTAATCTGGAAACTGATGTTCCAAGGTAGCGTCAAAAACACGAACTTGGGTTTGAATCCCAGCTCAGACACTAATTAGCTGGGTGGTTTTAATCAATGTATTTAATATTTACCTAAACTCTCTGAGTCTGAGCTTCCATATGAGTAAAACAGGGGTTAATTCAATCTCCTCAAGGGTGGTTTTTAGGAATAATGAGCCAACATATGTAAACAGCCAGATGCATAATGATAGTTGCCATAATTACTATTACTATTGTAATTTTTATTGTTCCACCGTTCTGTCCCCCTGGCCAAGGAGGAGAGTTGTTCTTTCCTAAATAACTACTAATATCTCCAAGGGCTTTAAATACCATCCTGGAGTATGTATGCTGATAACTTCCAAATTTATAACTATTACCTTGTTCCCTTGCTTGAACTCCAGACTCATGTATCCAATTGACTACTTGACTTCTAATAGACACCTCAAACTTAACACATTCGAAATTAAAAATTTGGTTTCTCCCCTCAAAATCTGCACCTTCCAAAGTCGTTTAATCTGAATCAGTGGCAATTATGGCAATTCCATGTTTCCAGGTGCTCAGTCCAAAAATACTGTTTTCCTTGACTTCTCTCTCACACACACCCTATCCAAGCTAACAAGTACCATCAGCTCTATGGTTAGGATACCTCTTAACTTCAGTCATTTTCACACCCTCCAGCACCAGTGCCCTAGATCAAGCTATAAGCCATCAACTTCTCTTGCCCAGAGTATCATACTCACTTCCTAAACAGATCTCTCACCTCTCCTCTTACCCACTCAGCCAATTGCTACGACCGTGATGCTTTAAAAGTTGCATCAGGCCACTCCTCTACTTAAATTCCTTCAATGACTTCCTGTTTCACTTAGAGGAAAATGCAAGATCCTCATCACAGTCAGCAAGGCCCAATGTGACGACATCCTGAGGTAGTCCATCTCCGACATCCCGCCTCCTTCACTGTGCTGCTCGCTTTTTTCTTTCTTGAACTTATTACATATGTTTCCGCCACAGGACCTCTACATTGGCTAGTCCATCTGCCTGAAATGTTTTCCCCCCGATAGAGCTGCATGATTTTTATTTAGGTCTTGTTCAGCATTTACTTAGATACAGAGCCCAACCTAACCACCCTGTCCAAAACCGTACATTACCCCACCTCCATGCAGTGTCTTTATTTTTTTAACCTCTATTACCATTGACATATGTACCCCCAGCTCCTAGACTGGGCTTGACACATAGTAGAAGCTCCACACATACATGTGGAATGAACAAAGTCATTCGTCTATGAACAAAACTCCCTGGAACTCCTCTTTCAATAAACATAAGCTTCTCCCTCCATATTTTATGGGGGCAGAGGCTCTCAGATCATCCGATATTTTGGTCACACACTCTCATTTGGGTAAGAATGGAGAAGCAGCCATGCCAGGGGATGGGGAAATGTATGGCCGGGGAGTGGGGTCTTAATAAGGGATGGAATGAAATTTTAAAGTACAAAGTGAGTTTTGGGGGCAGGGGCGGGAGGGGCAGTAGAGAGACAGAAGGTCAGGAGAATCAGCTGGGGACTGGTTAGACAGGAACTCGGAAACTAGAAAGCAGGAGCAGGGACTTCCTGGTAGGACTGCAGCTTGGCCCCTTACGCGGGTCAGATGGTTAATGTATATCCCTGAGCCTGAAGGGCACCGAAGATACCGATCACTGTAACGCCTCTGTAACGCCACCGAGGGCACAGGGAGTCACGGGCTCTGTGTCCTAATCTCACTGGAGTCACTTATTTGCTACAAGACCTCGGGGAAGGTTGTTCTCCTGTTCCGAGTCTCATCCTTATCATCTGTAACCCACCAGGGCTGGCTAGATGATCCGGAAAACGCTTCCTATTTCAATAGCCTAGAGTTTTATGCAATGAGAATGTTCAACAATTACCAAATATAGGCGACCTAATGACAAACCATAAGCTAAGTTAATTAGATGTGGGACTCAACTTCCATTTAAGAAAAAGAACTGCACATTAACAGCACTTCTGCCGAGCATCCCTGGTCTTGTTCCTCAAAGCCCTTTGGATTCCAGTTGTCTGGGAAGAATGGTGACGACAGAGTCCCAGCATTGTCGAATATCCCATGCTATATCAAGATTGGCCACTGCTGCAATCAGGGATGCTACCAAGTTTATCTCTGTGGAAAAGCAGTGATTCAAAAAGTAGGTGGAATGCTTAAACTACTAAAGAGAAATGGTTCTCAAGTCCTTGCATACTTTTGAAGCATCAAATGTCATGAAATGCACAAATATGCTAACCACAAATAATTTTCACATATTTATAAAGTCAGTCCCAAAGTACCTACATTAGGCCATGCTTGGACAGCCTGCCTTAATCTATCATGTGTACTCAAAGGTCTAATGTGATACTATCTATTTCAGACTCTTTTGCTTTAGAATTCAAGAAGCAATCAAGGACCTGCCTCAGTCCCAGCCCTAGAGGCTGAAATCAGGTCTCACTGCAATTATAATAATAGTAAAATTGTAACTTTAAGGCACTAGGTTGGGTATATTTTGAAAATACAAAAGCTATGTCCACTGGCTTTCAAAAAATTCCTTGAGATGATGAAATAATGCTGCTAATACAGGTCCTAAGGCTTTGGAGATCTACTTCTATTGCCCAGGAAATGGCTGCATTTAGTAGGAATAAGTAATAAGCTTTTTCAAGCTTTCTACAGATTCTGTTTAGTTCGCAAAATTACACTGGCTGTGTAGGGTTATCTATCTACCCACATTTCACATCATATTTGATTTGATGCAGCTTATCTCCCGCTCCCACCCAAGTCTAACACACCTCCTAACCCTTGAATTTGCTCCCAAGTTAGACCAGACCTCTTTCTTCCTATGACCCTAACATATGAGGTTTGACAATTAAGTTTACAAACTTGTTGCAACAATATTGCTAACCTTTTTTGATATCAGAGGGATTTTTCATTGTGAATTTGTACCAACTGAACAAACAGTTAACCAAGTTTACTATTTGGGAGTGCTGAAAAGGCTGCGTGAAAAAGTTAGATGACTGCACTTTTCTCCAACAACTCATGGCTCCTGCATCACAACAAT
>NW_017731350.1:10572380-10573463 GCF_001890085.2 Hipposideros armiger | reverse complement strand
ACATGGTCAGGTTCAGAGATGGCTCTGCAAGGAGGGAAAGGTGCCCAGTGCCTGGAAGTGCAACCAGCTGCCTTGTCAGGTAGTGTGGGAGGAGACATCTGCAGGACAAGATGCTGCACCAGAGGAATCTGGGGAAGACATTTAAGCACAGGCATCCCTGGCTCCATGACGGAATGTCACTGCTCCGCCTGGCTCTGCAGTGTGGGCTCTAGGTGAGGACCATGTCCAAGGGAGAGTCTTCATGGCTCCTCAGTGGTTCACTAGAGCCTGTTTATAGATCAGGTGACAGCACGTGCAGTGGAAGAGAAGACAATTAGAAGAGAGTTTGAATCCTGACCACCTGGTAGCTGTGGGCCTTGGACAAGCTGCTCCATCTCGCTGAGCTGCCACTTCCTCTGCTGTAACTGGCACCGATTCTCCCTCCTGCCGCGCCTGTGAACTTCCAGTACCATGAAATGCACGGACCTGGCTGGGCACATCCGGGGAAGTGCGCAGGTCGGCAAGGTAGATTCTGACCCATCCATTCATCATCCAGCCAGCATGTGTGACTGGAGATTGTCGGCCCCAGGCCCTGCGCCGGGTTAAGATATAATCTATATAACATGTATGTGTGTGTGTAGACACACACACACACACACACACACACACACACACATATATATATATATACACACACAGATATATAGCATATGTATATGTGCATGTGTACTTGTATATGTATATATATACACACACACACAGGATATATTATTTTGTTCCCAAGACATTTTTTTTTCCCCCAAGAAGAAGGTAGAAGGACAGACAGTTTAAACAATCCCTTCCAAGTTTTCACTGGGAAGAAGCAGACCCAGTTCTCTGCAAAGTTGAATTTTGCCACCAGAGAGCTAAGCCACAATCTAGGCTGTTGAATCACTGTTTTTGGATGATGGACATGGGTTCCTCCTCCCTTCTTTCTGCTTCTCTTCTTAGTCCCCCTCATCTTATTCTGCTCATTGACACCTCCATGGGGTCAGAGAAGAGATCAACTCAAATTAGTCAATTTAATGATTTTTAGTCACTATTGGGAACCAGGTGGGAAGATGA
>NW_017731350.1:10559140-10564914 GCF_001890085.2 Hipposideros armiger | reverse complement strand
TGTGCAAGGCACATTTCCAAAGAAGAACCCTGTGGTAGGACCACATTGCTCACCTCTTGGCTGTGGCTGAGAAGCCAGGTGTGCCGCAGAGAGACCTGCAGAGAAGAGAGAGGCTGTTGAAGTGATCGGGTATCAGAGGGTGCCATCCCATCCCCGTTTTCCTTTTCAAACACTTTGAAAATGATAACTCCTTGTCGTGTATATGATTGGAACTTGATTCACTCCACTGAACTCAGCTTTCTTCTACCACAAAACTAAAATAGCCAGGCAAGTAGAATGGTGACTCCTCCAATCGTGACTCGGAGGTACTTCCTGGATCTAGTCCTATCCATTTTGTCCTGTCTATTTGTTTACAGACAAGTTCCCTAACTCCCAGGGGGAATCGTTCAGGATGGCCATCGCCTGCTAAGTTGAACAACCACACAGAGAGATAACCCTAATAATAACCTAGTCGTCCTTTAATGCCAAGACCAATCATACTTTACAGCCTCCTGATGGGTACCAGACAGAGGCAGGGAGTACACAGCCCCTAACAGGCAAGCCCTTAGATACCAGTCCTACCCAGTCCAGGGGTTCCCTAAACTGGCTGTATATTTGGAGAAGCTAACAAAACAGTGCAGTCCCCATCTGGCGCAGGGGCCAAACTTCTGGCGAGTGTTGATGTCACCAGCCTGGCTCTGGTCCCTGGACTCGCATTTGTATAACTTGGATCCTAACCCAAGCCTCAGGATATCCCACTTCCTCCCATCTTATAGATTCCGTCACAGAGGACCTACTAGGGAGGACCTGCCCCTGATTTTGTAAATTATTCCCCCATCATCCAAACAAACACAGAGTGACAAAAAGTAAGCACGTCTTTGAGAGGAGTTCAAGCTTTTTGAACTGATGGCTAGTGGTTTCCTGTTTGAGTCACCCACGGGCCAGATGCCCATCAGAGAAAACAGAGATCAAACAGGGAGAGACGCTTACAGCTCCCATCTTGGGCCCCCACAAGCAGCACAACCTCACACGACATCAATACTAATTTGCTTCCGTCGCCAGCAGCTGTGGACGGCCAGAGCTGCTGTCACAGTCCCTCTGCTGCACAGAGGGGACTGACACCACCTGAGACCATCAGGAGCCCACACTTCTATAGCATCTGGCAGCCAAGCAAAACGCTTTTCAATATCTTGTCTTCTTCAGTCATTTTAAATGAGGTACAAAGCAGAGGGGTAATTATCCCATATAAAGGGGGAGGCTGAAATCCAGAGACATGAAATGACTTATCCAGGGTGACACAACAGAACTGGAATGAGAATAGGCATCTCCTCATATCTAGTCTACTGACCTGTGACCTTTTCACTACATCATGGGCCCCACCCCTACCCCCATTCAGTGGAGGGGCTGAGGAATAGCTTAGAACAGCTGCGTGTCTTCCATTTTTGAAGGTTCTGGAAGTGGGAGGGCAGAGCAGGGGCAAACTGAAGAGAAGGCAAGATGGATGTTGAGAGAACTAAGGGGCTTGGCAGAGCACGTTCCCAGCCTCCAGGCTGAGCAGGGAGGAAACCTACAGCCCAAGGTGGAGGAAGCTTGTTCCAAGTCCCCGCTAACCAGCAGCAGCGCCAGACTCTCTGAGCCTGGAAACCTCAGCATGGCCTCTTCCCCTCAGCACCAAGCACACGGGCCAGCATGACGAAACACCAACGGGCAGGATTTTAGATAACACAATAGTTCCCATTCACCAAGCGCCTGCTGTGCATCAGGCATTGTTCTCGCCCCCTTTTACAGAGGAGGAAACTGAGGCACTTGCCCAGGGGATTCAGTGTTTGAGTGGGAGAGCCAAGATTTGAATGCAGGCCACTGTGCAATACTCCCTCTCCAAGCAGTTACATTACATGAAAATGAAAGAGTGAGGCGCGCAGAAAGGCACATTAGTGGAAAGAAACAGGGAATAAAATATGAACGCTAGGAANTTCAAACAGATGTGACCCCTCTTTATAGATAATAAGCAAAGTGTCTCTAATGGCTTGGGAGGAGGTGAGAGAAGAGGGTGGTGACAAGAGAACCAGCATGCTGGCAGCGAGGGAAGGAGGGTGAGGGGAACAGTGACCTGCAGCCTGTACACCACAAGCCCTCCTGGATGACAACTTCATGAACTGGATTTGTCTCCAAAAATGCTAGAGCGCGTGAGTTGCCAGCTAGGCCTCTGCCTGAGACCTAAATCCCATCCCAGATTAGCTGCGTAAGAACTTCTCCCCTTGCTCATCTAAATTGGGATGGCCAGTATGGGCAGAAAGGAACCCTGATTGTGCCTAATCCAAAACCGATTCTGGAAGGAAAAAGCAAACCTAAAACTAGAGCTATCATATGTTCCCCTCCTGCATATAGTTCTAAGCCACTCTATCTCATGCCTAAACAGCCAAAAGTCTCAAGGTGGTAACACTTCCACTCAGAATGCACTTATGGAACCCAGGGATGGTTAACCATTTCAAAATTACAGTGACCTTAAAATGCACGTCCATTACTAATGATGTCCCTTTTTTCCCCCTTTTACATGTATGTGATGTTAGGCGGCATGGCTTCTAATCAAAGATGATAAATCTGGTGAAAGGACCATCCTCAATACTGTCCAGTGTTCTATAAGCATGCATACGACATACTCCCCGCCCCGAAGATGGTGGGTATCGCTGTGCTTCCGCTATCACCTAAGTCAGTTGTTTCTTACCTGGAGATACCTCTTCTGACTCAGGTTCACCAATCCGGGCTATGATGGAACGAACCCGCTGAGCAGCTGTTAGGTCAAGATGAGTCTGGCTCCTCAAATCAGGGCTGTGGCCCCCTTGAGTCCTGAGGTTTCTCTGTCCTTAAGTGAGTGACAATCTGCTGAAAGTGAAAACAAGTCATGTTGCTGTGAGAGGCCATTTCCTGTTCTCCTCTAGCAATGATACATGATTTTTAAGGGGAAAAAAAAGCGAGTTCCAGAATCATAGATTACCAGGGCTGGAAGAAATCAGTGAGNGCACTGTCTGTGAGGGAGTTTTTAGCCAGTAAACAAATAACTGTATTGGAACACCCTCCCTACTCACCTGATCTGGCCCCCATGACTTCTTTCTTTACCCGAAGAGAAAGGAAATATTGAAAGGAAGACATTTTGATGACATTCAGGACATCAGGGGTAATATGACAAGAGCTCTGATGGCCATTCCAGAAAGAGTTCCAAAATTGCTTGGAAGGGTGGACTAGGCACTGGCATTGGTGCATAGCTTCCCAAGGGAGGTACTTCACAGCTGACCATAGAAACATTTAGCAATGAGGTATGCGGCACTTTTTCTAGGATATGTTCACGAACTTAATTGTCTGACCTTGTATGTACCCTGTATACCCTGTATATTTTTATCAAAATGCACAATATTTGTATGTGTGTGCTGAGCTCCTTGAGGGCAGGTCTTAATCATCATTCCACCCTCCATACCCAGCACAGTCCTCAATAGAGTATAGAAAGTTGGTGACTAGTCAAATATATGAACGTCTGCTCTTTTTAGAGACTACAGCTAAGTAAGACATGGTCCCTGCAGCAGCCTGGGAACACACCCAGAGCAAGAAGCCATGTTCAAAGATGACTGGACATAACAGTAGGCTCTATCTGGGTAAAGGGAAAGTGTTCCCGGAAGGGAATGCAAGAGGGGAAGGAGATGACTCATTGGGTCTGGAATAATCGGGGAGGGTTTCCGGCACAAAGGGGCTATACAGTAGGATGGAGAGAGGGAGAAACTGCCAGTGAATATCCAGCTGACTGTGAGGCCTGGGGTCTGGGAGGAAGGGAACCCCAGGACTCTCACTGCTAATATCACACTCTCAGTAAGGTGGGTGGGAATGAGGGGACTTTGAAGTGACAGCTGTCACAGGCTCAGCCTTGAGAACTGTTGGGAGATCCCAGGCTTCTGGTTATGATGAAGTGGTGGGACCAGTGTTCCTATGTGGCTTTTAAACCTCCTCTAAAGGTAGCGCCCTGCCAGGCAAACCCACATCCTTCACCCTCCTGGGGCGGACTCCCTGCCCGCTGTCTCTCTCACTGCAGCACTACGAGTCCTTTCAAGCACCTTTCCACTTTCCTGTCATGCTTGCTTACCTGTCTGTCTCTCCTTCTAGAAGGCAAATGCCCTTCTAGATGGAAACTGGGGTTTACTTATGTTTGAATCCAAAATAGGCTGCTCTAGAAATACATGTTTCTGAATAAATGACAAAATGACTGGGCCATTGATGGCGCGAATGCCAAAATTTTTATTCAAGGACCTCTTGGCTGAGTTCCAGCCAATTACTTAGAAAGAGAGAAAGAGGGAAGGAAGGCGGATGGGTGGGCAGGAGAGGGGGAAAGAGAGAGAGAAGGAATAATGAAAGAAAAGAGAGAAGGAAGAAATTAAAGAAGTAAGGAAGCAAGAAAGGAGGAAGGGAGGGAGAGAGGGAGAGAAGGAAACAGGGAGAGAGGGAGGGAGGGAGGGAAAGTCGTTGTCTTACTTTCCCACTAGTTTAATAAAGATATTAAACTAGTTTCAGGTATATGAAGGGACAGAATCATAAGGATCTCATGCTATGTTTGAAAATTAAAAGGAAGAAAACTTGAGTCATCACAAAAGCAAAATATGGCACAAATGATGCCCAAATTCCCCTCTGAAAGACAGCAGCAGGATTTGAGCACAGCCTCTGTCCTGCCGCTAAGAGGAGATGGCCAGTGACTCATTTCACAAAGAGAAGCTTGTGGAACCATCTCAGCGTAGGCACTGACCCTGCCAACCAGCTTCTGGAGGCCTAGCTGGGAGAAGTCCAAGGTCAGGGACAGGTGTGGCAACATAGCAGCGTCTCCTCACCAACTGGGTGGTGAAAGCACATTTTGTGCATGGTCCTTAAACCAACTTTCCTGCACAGGGAGCATGTATACGGCTGGGAGACCCCAGCGGTCTTTCAGAAGCGGTCCTCCCTGCCTTCTGACCCTGGGCAGGTGGGCTGATGGTGAGAGTCCCGTCCCAGGTAAGGACATGCTACTCTTCAGCCGCCTCTCCTAGTAGCTATCGGAGCTGACACTGAAGTTCTGAAGCCTTGAAAACGTACTTCACTCAGTCCCCTGCCTTCAAAAATCCTCATTATCAGATAACCACAATAATAGCAGCTGTTGACTGAGTGTCAATCCCGCACTTTTTTGACTGAGTGTCAATCCCGCACTTTTAAGTGTGGCCCCCAGATTATCTCATTTAATCCTCCTAAGACTCCTCAAAAGTAGACAAGTAGCTTAGTTTTAAAAAGTGACTGAATTGATAACATTATTTCTGCTAAAACAGGGAGCTTTTCTTTGGGCAGATGCAAAAGCTTGCAGTTAAGTACTTTCTCCACTAAGGGGCGGTATCATCTCACATTGAAAATGCCAGGCCAGGTCTGGGTAAGCGCTCAGTACAAAAACAGAAGTTTGTAAAAAGGACAAAGCAGAGGGCTCAATTTCAACATGCTGAACATTTTCTAAATATTATTCCTCTAAGTAGTAAAAATTGTTCAAGCCCACAGTCGTGGCAGCCAATGCAGTAACTCAATCCTGTTCAAGGTCATTTCAAAAGTATTGATCACCACCAGTTTGCCAGAAAAGGAAACATGACATTTGGGAAAAGAAAAATTAATAGATTCCACCATTTGGCTTAGTAATGTCCTCCCCGGCCCCTTCCGCTAATTTCTTAAATCATGTTTTCTACCCAGGGGAAAATTTGTCTTGTGGATAAATCAACTTGACTCCAGTTGCAAAGAGAAAAGAC
>NW_017731350.1:10538885-10554500 GCF_001890085.2 Hipposideros armiger | reverse complement strand
ACGTTGGAGCCCTTACTCTCTGTCTGCTCCTGTGACTGTTGGCTCCTTTCTCTTTGCCACAAGCTTATGAACTTTGAGGGGCTGACCATGTTTGATTTGTCTTGATGTTCCCAGGCTTAGCACAGTGTCTGGCACATGGTAGGTACTCAGGTATTATGTAACGAATGCATACATTTCTAAAGAGAGCACACTTATTTTAGTATTCAACAGAGAGATGGCTAAAAGATGGATATTACCCATTCATTTCCTGACTAAGAGAAAATGTATCAAGACCTAAATTTCATGATTGCTACTAGAATTGCTTGGGCTTTTGCCAGCCACTCTCTCCTATCAGAAACAAGACTCCTGTTCTAACCGTTTCCCAGAAATTTGTGCACCAAGACTGCACGTAAAATGCTGTCAACATTTAACTTTTACAAGGGCCCTCATTGGTGGAAAGTACAATGGATTCATCCACTCGCGGCAGTCATCTCATTCAGTCCATCTGTATTAACCTATTTTACAGCTGAGGAAACTGATCTTACAATATTACAAGGAATGGGTGTGAATAAGCACTTTTAAAGAACCAGGTGTCAAATAAATTTAGCCCCTCTGCGTCCTCATAAAACTCCAATCTTATCAGGCCATCAACCTTTGCTTAAAGAGTTCTTACCTGCTCTGAGCTGTCCTCAGGATAGACTCCACCCTCTTGGTCTGACAGTCACGGCTCCAGCCTCTCCCTCTGATGAGTCCCTCATCTCTCAGGCGTGCCACCTCACTGCCCACAGCACAGGGAATGGCGGCACACACAGTTCCTCCGAGGGGCAGCCCTTGCTTATGCTTCTCCTTGGCCTACAAACTCCTCCCGCCCTCCCCTGAAGCGTCCCCCTCACCCCCCATTCTTCATCTGCCAGATGACACCTCATCTCTAGAACTAAGTGGAGACAGCATGTCCCCAGGGAGCTTCCCCGGCTCTGCTCCTCAGTGTGGGTTGGGGGCCCCTCCTCTGGGTTCCTCACACTCACTCTTACACAACACCGATGCGTGTGTGTTGTCAGGTCACTGGTAGGTCTCGCAGTAAAACCACAGACAGCTTGAGGGCAGGGCTGAATCCAGCCATCCCCCATGTACCACCGGTGTCTAACACTGGCACCGACATGTAACAGGCACTCAAATGTTTGCTGAATGAACAGATCCTCCCTCTACCCTGAGGCAAGTCTTGGCAATGGCCTAGGTGAACGAATTCCAAGAGAACTGATAGAAGTGAACCCGTGGGAGGCTCCAGCAGAAAATTCCCACTCTAGCAAGTTGGTTACCCAATGACCAAATTAGGGCAACTGTTCACTTTGACCCAATTTATCGATGCAATCTTCCCCAAGCAGCCTTGAACCAGCGCCAGACCATGGGTCCCTAGGATGGGGCCAAGTCTCATTCATTCCTGAGTCTCAGTACCTCGTGCCAGTGCAGGTTTTTGCATGAATGGCTAATATTATATTAGGCAGGAGCACCCATCCTTCTTTCTACTTATGATGCTTTAGGGGTGGGGCCTTTGAGATGCTCTGGGAAAAGGGTAGAAGAATCTCTAGAAAAGCCAGCAGAACATAAAAGCCCACGTTCTTACAGTGGCTTATCAGGCCCTACAGGATCTGCCCACTACTCTCTGCCCCCGTGTCCTTCCGCTGTTCTGTCATTCCTTCTGTGCCAATTCTCCGGGCCACTTGCAGTTCCTTCACACCAAGCACGTCCCCACCTCAGAGCCTTCGCCCCTTCTGGTCTTGTTGCCCCACTTTGTGCAGGTTATACTCAAATAACGCTGGACCAAGGAGCCGTTCCCTCACACCCTATAGAAGAGCAGTGCCTATATAAGCAACTTCCTAGCTCTCTGGCTTGGCTATAGATAGATAGATAGATANCAGGGCTTACAGACAGACAGGGCACAGAAGGATGGCCTTTCTGTCACAGAGGACGCTCCTGCAGGAAACTCACGATACACAGAGAAGGCAGCACCATCACCGTGGAACTTCCCTGTTTGGATTTATCAACCAAGACCACAATTGGACCAAACAAACAAACTCACCAAGTTTATCTCCACATTTATGCTCCAGCCCAGCCCTCCTGCTGTTGACAACTAAACCATGCGTGTCCTGATTTGAACTTCATCCTGCAGCTGGGGTTCCCAGGCTGGTTGGTGTCTGTGGCCACAAGTGACTCTAAATTTGAAAACGTTGCCCTCCGACCGCTGAGCAGGGCTCTCAGGCCTCACAGGCAGATCAAGCCTACTGTTTAGGCTGCTTCTTAATTCCACTTGAAGACAGCAAATTGTTATTCTAACGTGAGGTCTAGGGTCACGCCTCAGTTCATACTATCTGAGAACCCAGCTACACAGAATCCTCTTAGGGTATCTGATGCCCAGCGGAGTGTGGGAACCACACTGAAGAGGCCGTGGAGACACCAGCTCACCTTCCCCTGGCTAGGTGGCCTTGAGCCTAAGTTTGAGAGCCGCTGCATTCTAGACTAAGCATTTGAAGTCCCGGAGGCAAATCCCTTTTTGATCCTGTATCTGCAAGTACGTGGTTGCTTCAGGATTGGTTGTTTTCAGATGAAGGAAACCGGGAGTTCCACTTGTACTGGCTTAATATGCATTTTGTTTTATGAGTGAGTTCATTTATTGATCCCACTTGGCACGAATGAGAGGTCAAAAAGTAACCACGTGGCATCATTTATGGAGCCCCCAGTCCGGGCCAGGCCTGTGTTAGGTGCTTTATATACAGCGTCCCAACCCTGGAGCTGGGGCTACATGGCTATAAAGTCTTCAGTCTTCCCATTTGCAACACTGCCTCCCATTCTCTGAGCCTCAGTTTACTCACCTGAAAAAAGGATCAGACAGAACTTCAACCAGAGAATCGCGCAGATCCCTCTGAACAGTAAGCTTTTATGACATTTCCGAGGCAAAACTCTCTCTATAAATCTTTGCTAAATAGAAAATCCAGGTGTTTCAGTGCAATCCTCGCTTACTTAAGAAAATAATTTGAAAAACAGAAAACAATCAACCCCTGGTCTGCAGCAATTCATTAGTTTGACCCTCTAACATATTGTCCAGACGGCTAGCATCTCTCAGAACCGATACCAGCAGCTCCCGTTTTGCTCCGACCAGGAGCTCAGCCACTCGGGACTGTCCTGGGGTGTGACCTGGAAGGCGCGCACGGAGCACACGGCAGGTGCCGTCTCCCTCCGTTCTGGAAGCGGGTTGGCATGGCAACCTGAGCCAGTCTTCACTTGATTCCGCCCTTCCCGTTCATTCTATTATCACTGTGTGAGATCTTGCTCCAGCAGGACAGAGAAATCCTGAGGGCGAGGTCGGATGTCAGGGGAGAACAAGCAAGTCTTTGTGGGGCCTGCAAGGAGGCCAGGCTGGGCCAGGGCTCTCAGGCCGCACACAGAGGGGTCTGTGCTCCCTCAGCCCCCACGTCCACATCCTGAGCCCTCTTCCTCTCGCCATAGCAGAGCTGCGCAAAGTGGATGGATCTCCACCACGGGCCCTGAAGCATTTCACCTTGAAAGGCTCAAAGCAGAGCTCACCCTCAGCACCGAAACCAAAGAGTCACTATCCACCAGCTCCTCTCCTTAACTATCCTCCCAGTCTCCACGCAGAATGGCTCTCCGCCCCTAAGGAATCCTTAGTCAAGGCCTCCATCTTCTCTCAGCCCACCATCTGCCCCATCTCCTGCCTCCGTCCCCTCCTTATTACCACCCCCACCCTGGGCCTCGCAGCTCCGCTGAGAAGGCTCCAGTCTCCTAAAATGCTCTCTTTAGTGGTTTTAATGGTGTCACACACTAGGGACATCTGACTGTTTATCACTGTTGCTGACTTCAGCTTTGAACCTTCATCATCCAAGATTCATTCTGCACACACAGGAGACACTTAATAAACAGCCATTGAATGACTGAACCCACAACACATTCTAGAAACTTATTTTTAATAAAAAATTCAGCGGAGGCTTTAGATGAAAATAAAAATAGCTAACACTTACGGAGGCCTTTCTATGTGCCAGGCGCCACTCCGTGTGCTTACACCTATTAGCTCGTTTAATGATCACAGCAGCCTGAGGTGACAGGCGCTACTGGCTTGCTCATTTTGCAGGTGAGGAATGTGGTGACTGGGAGGAGAGGCGGCCTGTCCCAGCTCAGAGGAGGGTGTGACCCAGGCAGCGTGGCCCAGGCTGGGTCCTAATGACAGCGTGCCACAGCATCGCATGAGGAACGCAATTAAGCAAGCCTCACCTGAGGTCCGCTCCAACGCACAGTATTCGTTATGTGCCATTTCTTATACTTAGGGACACATCGCATTTCTGGGGTCCTTCTCTGCATGTTATGGCCACTGAAGACAATTGAGATTGCCATTCCCCCTCCTTTTTGACCAGCAGTCGAGTCAGGAGAAGAGGAAGAAGGGGATTCTGTGGGGGGCACTGACAGCCCTACAGAGGTCCTCAGAGGAAACACTTTCCAAGCCTGCTTCCAGCATTAAGAATTCTGCACAGCTCCTTCGCCAGTTTGCAGCCTGGTCATGACCCCTGGGTTTCCTCCTGCTTTCCATCCAGGTCAGGAGACGTTTCCATCCTGGGCTACTGGGCTGGCCGCACACAAGGCCCCGACAGAGAAGAGCAAGCTCACCATGAGGGCTAAGCCGGACAGCCCAAGCTGATTCTCCTACTATTTTCCAACCCAGAGATGGAGCAAAGACAGAGCTGCAAGGAAGCTAGAGACTTAGAACAAAAGAACGAAACCAGGGCAGTAGCTACCCCAGGGCTCCCAGCACAGGCTGGGTGGGTGGGGTGCAGGCCGAGCCTGTGTCCATGGAGGCCTGGTCTTTCATGAAGAGGTGAGGGGTCTAGTTTGTCGCCTTCCAGAGAGGCTTCCTGGAGGTGGTGATGCAAATACAAGCCCCACACGGGGCTCCTGCCGGACCATGTGGGGATTTAGCAGGATTCAAGGACTGTCCTTGGGGATAAGTTTGGAAATGGCAGCACCTGGAAATCAAGTCCAAGTCTCTCATAGTGATGAGAGAAGGGAAGGGGTGTCCATGTCAAATGGTGAGTCGGCGCCTCAGCACCGGTTAGAGCCCAACTTAACCAGATGCCACAGACATCTTTTCTTTCCTTTTTTTTTCTTTTCTTCTTTCTTCTTTTCTTTTCTTTCTGTTTTTCTTTCCTTTTTTCCCCTTCCTTCCTTTTCTTTCTCTTGATTTCTCTCCTCTTCTTTCCCTTTCTTTTTAAACTTTCCCTTATATCTGTTAAAGGCATCCAAAGGAAAGGCTCCCTCCCCCGGGTATAGCCAGGGTCCTAGACAGAAGGCGGTAAGAGAAAGTTCACATTGAGGTCTTTCCTTAGAGGCAGACAAGGCGAAATCAGGTACTGAGTCTTCTACTCAGCCAAGTCCATCAAGTAGAGCCCAGAGGTCCTCCAAGAACAAGAGACGAGAGAGCCCTGGCTGGTGAGGGCGACTGGTTCTCCCAGAGGAGACATGGAAAGGAGACCACNCATCCAAACCTGGATGCTTCTGAGAGTGGCAAGGGGACCACTGATGCCACTGGAACAACAGGCATAAACCAGGACTGTCCCAGACACATGGGACGTATGGTCACCCTAATATAATCCATAATCCTGTGAAGCCAGTTATTTTTCTGTCCGGTTGTGTCTCCTAAACAGTCCTCTGCTTTCTAATCCACATAAATATCCTTTGCAATGTTTCACTCTTCCTTTGCTCACCACGATGGCTTCTATCGGGCTGTCGGAAAAGTCACGCCGCATTTTTGCAATGAAAAACAGAAAAAATACGTCATGACTTTTCCGACAACCCAATAAATCCACTAGGCATCTGAGCCTTAAATATAAAACAGGCTGATGCAACCTGGTTATAGAGCAGTTATGCTGTGATCTAAGAAGCAAGGGCGTGACTAGCTTTAGCAATATATTTTTAAAGGACTGTGGGGCTCCCTGTGCCCTGGCACCCAGAACCTGAACGCACAGCTATTCCGAGAACCAGCCAGACCCCACCGTTGAGGGCTTGGTGGCTCTCCTAAGGCCACCTAAGGCAGCTGGAGGGCAACCAGTGTGGGGAGCAGCTACTGCTGCCCAGATCCCCTGGAGACTCTGCAGGCTGCTGACAAGACACAAGGCCCTGTTTCCTCCGAGGGCAGCGCTCTGCCGGAACAGGCCTGGCCTTTCTCCATGGCCAGCAGGCACTGACCCTGACCGGAGATGTGGGGCTGGGCTTGTTTGGCCAGAGACCTCCCCTTTCACCCCATTGGCCTGGGGAGGACAAACACAGCACTTAAAGCCTCCTTTTGTTTTACTCTGTCCCAGGAAATCTGCTGTTCTTTTGAAACCAGGAAATCAGTCCCGAATCAAATTCACACAGGTAGAGCAAAATGCTAATAAAAAAGAAACAGACCTTAGTCCATCCACTGAAGAAACCGCTTAGGCATTTATTTAATCATGGAGAATCACAGGACTTCTAGTCAAGCAACCAGCTGACAGCTCTAGAGAAACTCACTGGTCTGAGGAACCCCAGAGATGCTGAAGGGGCTTGGTGGCAGGCTCTGGGTACCCTCCTGCAGTAACACAGCCTGGCTTTTCATGTTTTATGCAGGGGCTTCTGCAAGTGATGGTATTTGGTAAATAGGCAAAATCTTTTTACCGAATTAGGTCACAGTCACAGGTTGTGGGGGATTAGGGCATGGACTCATCTTTTTGGGAGGAGGCGCCATTCAACCCACTACTGTTATTATAATAGTATTATCATTACTGCTAGTATTATTATTATCGCTAATGCAATTCAGGGATACCTACCTGAGTTCTAGAGAAAGCGGGGATTTGTTTAACTGCACTCAGCAAGTGGGGAAGGTGCAGAAGCCAGGACTAGAACACAGCTCTGCAGGTTTCTCCCATGTCAGCATGTGGCTCTCATGCTGGGGACCCACGGCGGGAAGCCGAGTGTGGGAGCGGCCTAGAGACCTGATGGTGACCGACCAGAGTGGCCTGGGCTCAGGCAATCCGAGGCTGTCAGAGGGCAGCGAGTGGATGATCGTGACGGGACGGGAGACCGTCACTCTCCTTCCCTGTGCGTTATGCAGCAGGCACACTGCTGCTTCCTGCAGCCCTCATATCAATCCCACTGAAATGGCAGTACTCCCATTAGCACATCTCACAGGTAAGGAACTGAACAGTGACTCAGCGAGCTTGTAGTGAAGCACACGTTTGAACACGAGTTTGATCTCCATGGGACTCCAAGTGCAATGGAGAAGCCAGCCCATGACACACAGGTGGGGGATCTGACAAGGGGTGCAAGGACAGTGGCCAGGGGCACGTGGTGGCAGAACCAGAAAAGCCCAGATCTCTACCCTGACCTCATTCATATCTGCTCCATTTCCCAGGGTTGTGGTTTAACACCTGTCCTGCTCTTTGTCCCACTAAACAGCCATGAAGGCAAGTGCCCCCATGTCGATGGTAGGAGGACACCAAACTGGCTGACGACTTCAGAAAACTCCACCTACGGTTTCCACGGAACAAAACTGCCAGGCGGATCCCCTGTCTTTAAGACAGTATTTCATAGTGCTCGTGACATCAGGTCCTTCTCTGGGGTAGGGAGGAGGAGAAACTTTAGGGACCAAATAAGATCAGCCTCCACCTCTTTCTGACAGCCCCAAGCATCAGTACAATCAAATCTCAGACAACCCGGGTATTTTCATGTTCCCTCCTCACCTCTCAGGGCTGCAAGTACAGGAGTGCTGCCTTAACAACGTAACAGGTTTGAGGTGTCAGCAGCCAACACCGCCTTGTCTCCATCAGGCAGGCAGCAATATGACAGAGATTAAAATGTACAAATTGCCACTTATAAAAATAGTCATGGGGATGTAAAGTACAGCATAGGGAATATAGTCAATAATACTGTAATAAGTACGTAGGGGATCAGGTGGGTACTAGGCTTATGGGGGTGATCACTGCGTAAGGTATGTTAATGTCTAACCACGATGCTATACACCCAAAACTAATATAATATTGTATGTCAATTGTAATTGAAAAATAAATTTAAGAAATATTTTTTTAAAAAGACAGACACAGACACAGTTCAGACTGCGGAGGCCGTGCCTGACCATCACTAGTGATAAAGCTAGCAGTAGACTTTGATGTAGCAAGAACGCTTCATAGGGGGGCAAGGAACCCTGGGTGTACCCGCAGCTTAGCCTAGGCTGGGCCGGGTGACCTTTAGTTCCTCACTTCTCTCTCATCTTCAGACTCTGTCTGTCACATGCAGATCTTACAAGGATAAGCGCCAGCAGGCTTCTCTGGGCTACACTGAAGGCCCGTGAGCTTTCGCTTCTGAAGCACCGTAGCTATCGATGTTCGTGCTTTGTCTTTGCCTTTGGATGGAAAGTCCCTTAAGGGGGTGGGGGTGGGGCATGTCTTACTTATCTTTACGGGCTGTTCTGACCAGCCCCGAGCCTTGCACCAATGACAAGCGTTAAGGGTTGAATTTGCACAGTTTGCCTTCCTTGAGGACAGTGAACAGCTCGAGGCGGCTGGAGAGGGAAGGAAGAGGCGGTAAAAGAGGCTGGTGTCAGGCTGTGGAGGACTTGACGTGCCCTGATGTTGACTGATGCCCAACAGTAAGCCCACGTAGCAAACGCTTTTGTCAGTGTTAGTGGGAGAATGGAGCTGCAGAAACAGCCTGGGTCTCAAGCCCAATAGCTGTGAGTTGTCATTTCTTTGAGCTTTGGCTTGTCCCCTCTCTATAAAGGGAACACTGGCTCCATTTCAGGAATGTTTAGGGTTACCCAACATTAAAAGTGGTCAGTGTAGTCGTTGGCACCTATATGAACTTCAGCAAATACGACTGCTCCTAAATAAATGGGGGTAGAGCTGACCTGGAAAGTCAGAGCTAAATAACTGTTCTAGAAATTCAAGGCCAGGGCTGCCGAGGAGTCATAAACTAAATGGCGCCATGGACAGACTGCACTGAGCACAGTCTGAGAGCCAGTCTGGCTGGGTTATTTGTTGCCCGTGTTGCCAGTGACTCCATGCTCCAGCAGATCTACGAACGCCTGCAGCACCCACGTACCCCAAACTACATAGGTTTCCATGGCAAACACCACCGGAGTGCCACAAACCACCCAGGAGCTACCCAGCAACCCAACCATGAGTGACACCAACAAAGATCCCCTCTGGCGTGGCTTAGGTTGGGTGTTCTACAGAAACCCCACTTTCACCATGAGGCCAGGTAGAAGGCGGAGCACTGGGGGGTTGAGAAGCAGGCAACCCGGACTCCCGTTTCTGCTTTGACCTTAAATTTCTCTAAGACACTGGGCAAGTCACTCACTGCCATCTAGATAATGGAGCGGACTTTGAACCTTGGGACTCTCAACGTCTAGAAGAGTCCTTCAAGGAAGTGTTCTTGTACGGACTTAGCCTGCGATATACACTGCCACGTGTGAAAGTAATTTTTTTACCAGGCAGGTTTTTTTCTGCTAAAAACCCATGAAAATGGAGCACCTCCTACAGAACGCCCCAGTCCAAATCTGACAGGAAGACACTGAAGTCCACAGGTACCTAGTTTTTAGCTCTCACCCCATCAGTTCTTCGCTATGCAACCTTGGGTGAGTTGCTGTACCGCTCTGAGCCCCAGTTTGCTCACGTGAGCCTCAGAGGTAATAATATCTAGCTCACACCATTTCCTAGCAAACCCTGCTTTGTAACACTTCACAGAAAGTACAAATCCCCTACCACTCAGACAGCACAAGGCTAGCCATCCCTCCACTCTGTGGACAGAGCCAGACACCCTTTCACAAAGCAGGTGTGGGGGGAAACGGGGAATTTCTTTTATTCTTAGTGAGGGACAGAGTCAGAACTGACAGGAAGAAGAATGATTGAGAAGGTACCTGCGACAGCTGGCAGACGGCTTATCTACACTGCTGAGGACAGTCACCCCAGCCTAGCCAGACAAACGCTGGAGATTGCCTGGAGACAATAGCACAGCTGCTCCCGTCCCTGGGTCCCTGCTGCGAGGCAAATCAGGAGCCACGGTCAACATCCAGGGCTGCATTCATCCTCAAGACTCCAGGGGGTCCTGTCTTCCCACCAGCACACGGCTGCGGGGGTGAATCACACACCCTCTCACCAGGGTCCCAGGCACCCTACACCTCACCACAAGAGAAAGAGAGGTGGGAGCCCTGAAGAGGAAAATGCCGGGGGTAAGATCTCCACAGATACTAACTATAGGAAATGCACTTTTCCTGTGAGAACCATCACCTTCTAACAAGTCCATGTTCCTAAGCCTGGCTTTCAAGTCCCTCCATGAATGGGTCCTTACACATTGAGACCCATCCTTTATATAAACTCTCCATTTAAGCCCAATGTGATTTACTGCAGCTTCGTGTTTTCTTTCCCAGTTCTGCAGCCCGGACTGACAGCTCCATCCCTTCTATCATCCGTCAAGGCCAGCAGCAGCCTCACCTCCTCCATGAAGTCTCCTCTGATACTGCTCTGATACCCCAGTCCACACTGACCTATCACTTCTCTGAACTCTCATAGCAATTTCTGTCTGAGCCACTCAGCATTTAGCACCCATGAGTCACCTCATCACTTTTTGACTGGACTGTTGCACCAACCTCCTAACTGGTTTCACCCCACCTGGACCTAACGGGTTTCACTCCACCCAGTCTGGAGTGCTGCAGAAAGAACTTTCTAAAGCACACATCTGATGATGTGACTTTTCTACTTAAAACCCTTGAAATACTTCCCACTATCCCCAGGATCAAATCAAATGCCCCCGCCCCTCCGCTGGGGTTACCCACATTCCAAGTCACACCAACTACTCCCCCAGGTTATGTAATGAGGTGGCACCAAAGGTAGGGTGAGAACCAGGTCTCGTGATAACCAGAGAAGGGTTCTTCCCACAGCCCCAGACTACCCAAACCCGGGTCTAATGCTAGACTATAGAGAAGATGGCCAGGAACATATGGCGCAGAACCATGGCCAAGGTGGAAAACACAAGATCAGCTAAGGCCTTAGGCTTGATGAGTTTCCAGTTTATGACAACCAGTCAATCCACCAAACAACCAACTGCGAGAGTAGGTATCTGAAGAGAACAGATAGTGCATTTTCTCTTAACATCAACAGTGCGTGCGTGTGTGTGTGTGTGTGTGTGTGTGTGTGTGTGTGTGTGTGTTTGGGGTTGGGGGATTATTGTTTCTCGTTGCACATGTGTGGAGGCTGAGGCTTACAGAAGTCACAGCTCGTATCTGGACTGGAACTCCAGCCAAGACCCTTCTGCTATGTTCTAGCACGGTCTATCCCACAGCCCGCTGGCCCCCACTACTTTGTACCTCCAAGCACCGCACACTCAACGTAACTGATGCCAAGCAACAGCCCTCAGTCCCTGCCCTGCTCCGAGGTTCGCTCTGTCCGGGAGATCCCACTGACAAGCCCCCTAAGGATTCGGCCCCAAGACCAGAGCTGCCCTGCTTCTACTACCCTTAGATGAAGAGATTACAAAAAGAAATGTTCATTTAACAGAAGAGGGAGGGGGGAAATTCCACTCTAACAGCACTATACTTCTTCCAACAGATGACCAAACACACTTACCAGGATAACGCTTCCCCGTCACGCCTCACAGTAATACGTGTGCGTGTTTCTGAAGGAAGGGGATGGGTGGAGGAGCAAGGTCCAGAGGGAGAAAGACGGGTATTGGAGCAAAGCCCATGTGGACCCAGTGGCGTCCTGACATCACTTGACACTGGCTCGGCAGGGCCAATTATACATAGCTCTTCCCACCCTACGTTCACGGAGGTCTTGTAAGAAGAAACCAGCCATGGTGGGAGTATTTACACCACGAAATTGGCAAACATCTTAATCAGATGTGTTTTGTTTTTGTTTTTCCCAGAGATCCAGTTCTGAAGCGTTTACCAGCACACCACTACACGGATCCGTGAGAGGGACACTGGGTTGGGGAGACAGGAGACTTAAATTGCAACTATAGCTCTGCTCCCAACTCAGTAGGATGGGCAACTTTCTTCCCTTCCTGGCCCCAGTTACCTTAACTGCAAAAGGGGAGTATAAATCCTCGCTTTTCTTACACATCACTACATAAACCAAGGCAGTGGCTAGAAGGGCATTTTGGTAAATGCAATGTTATAAGGATATATTTGGCAATGTCTACAAACATTTTTGGTTGTCACAGCTGAAGTGTGTGGTGCTACTGACATCCAGGGAGACTGTAAACATCCTACAAGGTTGGAAAGAGTCCCCACAACAAAGACTTGCTTTGCCCAAGGTGTCAGGGGTGCTGAATTGTGAAACCCTGATCTAAAGACAGTCAAACACAGTGGCTGATTCAAGTTTCCTGAACACATCGCATCCAGGATGAAAATAAAGGAAACTGGGTCAGTTCGCAGGAGCCCTGGGGGCCAGTGGTGCAGAATATTGTGAGGTTCGCTACAGGGTGACAATGCAAGAATACGTCAGGGCTCTTGCCCTAACATGGTGCCAGGCACACAGTAGGTGCTCAATAATGGTTTATGGGAATAGCAAATGGATGCAGTTGAAAGCATAATGCACTCTGTCTAGCAGGCCCTTATTCCAGTGTGTCACCTCCCCCCCACTATACACACACACACACACACACACACACACACAGTGACATAGGTAAAAGAACCTGACAAGTGTGGTTTCACCTTCTCTGGGAGGGTAACGGGAAGAAACGGTGTGACATTCCAGCCCCAGAGATGTGGGCCAGACAAATCATCACCAGCCCGGCGATCACAGCAATGGTGGTCAGGAGAGCAGCTTTATTGAAGTCACTTTCTAATATGAGTTGAAACATCTTTGAAAGGTGAGGTTTTTCAAGCCCTCCTCTGGGGAGGCAATTGTTAAAAACACACAGCCCTGCTTCCAACACATTCAGAAACCACTTTTTTTTGCAGGCAATCCTTTTATCCTTGTCCCACTCGGGACTGAAAATACATTTAGCACAAACCACCCAAAGTGGAAACCGCACTGGGTGAGAAACAGTCAGGGCATTGTGGCGACCAGGGGGAACTGTATCAAAATCAAATGTGGCTGGCACAGCTCACACACTCACAAGGGAAGACGCGATGACATGCAACATACCAGCTGGCCCAAGGACCAGGAGCCGGCAGGGCTGCGAGAGACACGTAACTACAGCCTCTTCCGGAAGTCCCCACGCACGCCTCCCAATTCCCCATCCTCACACTGGGAGCGGTAGCCATTGCTCAAGGAGTGGCTTACAGGGCAGGGGCCCTCCCTCCGTGTCTCCCTGAAGATCTGAATCTTCCCATAAACCGTCTGACTCACAAAGCCCTTTAATTAAAAGCCCCAGGCCTCAGAGCTAATTCCACATGTGGCGGGACCCGGGGGCTTCACAGGCAGCAGAACTGCCAGCAGAATAATGAGGATAATTTTGCCCTTCCTGGCCTATGAATGACAACTCACTCAACTATAAATTAGACTCACAGAATGCCAGAGCTAGAAGCCACCTGAACCACTGTCTGCCCACCCCCTTCACTTACGGATGAGGGCCAAGGCTCAGGGGAGAAGGCAGATGGCCCCAGGCCTGCCCTGAGCTTCTTAGTCACTCCTAGTCCAATGCCGATGTTGAGTGCCCAGAGAACGTTTTTGTTCAGGTCTCTCAACTCTCAACTCCAAGGCTTACGTGGAGCTAGGGAACAGGCTGGGTCCTATCCTGGTAGGACCTGGAGCCACAGAATGAAGTAGGACACCTTCAGGGAACGGAATTTCAAAGCCACCACTTTGTGAGAACCGGCTCTATCCTTGGCTGAGCTTGGCCCCATCCATCCCTCACCTCTCATTCAGTCCTCACATCCATGGCCCCAAAACACGGGTTTTATTGTGCCCGCAATGGAGAGAAGGGAGCCCCTGCTAAGAGAAGTACAGAAATGTGCTGAAGGCCAATCACCTAATGAATCTCTTTGATTCTGACATTTGTGCCTTAAATAAATTCTTTTCTTTTTTAATTTAAAGTTGTACAGTCTAAAGCAACAATATGATAACTTCTTCATAACGGCAAAGTAATTTCATTATATTATCAATAACTTCCTGATTTATTGGATTGCAAGCTTGACCTTTTTCATACCAATAATGGCCAATATTCCTGAATATCCTTTGTGTGCAAAATACTTTACAACATAATTCTTTGTTATTAAAAAGTAGCTTCATATAACTTCTCCTTCTATTTTACTGATACAGACACAACGCTGCAGTGTTTAGATGAATTTCCTGAGATCACACAGCCTGTCAGTGGCAGAAGTGTGGTTCTCACCTAAATCTGTCTGATTCTGAATTTTGGGTTCCTTCAACCCTAATGATCTACTTCTTCCCCAGTGGCTGTGCTGACTCAGTGCTAAATCAGACCCCACCGACTCAAGGGACCAGACTCCTTCTTACATGTGTCAGCTGGGCACAGTGCTGAGGGCTTGGGTCTGTGGAGGTGATGAATGGGGCAGTGGCTGAGAGCTCACCTTGGAGTCTGCATGCAGCCACACACCTGAACGGAACACAGGAGAGTCCTGAAAGCCTGCCTGGTGGAGTGAGTCTTTGCCTGGGGTGTATCCAGAGGGACAGACACAGGGAGGACAAGTCCCACCAAGGCCCACCCTGCAGCCTGTCGTCAGCTTCCTGCATTCCTTCCACTCTGAGAACCAAGTACGGCACCTGCCTCATGTTTGCAGATAGCTTAACACACCTAACCGACCAAACATCATAGCTCAGCCTCGCCTACCTTCAATGTGTTCAGAACACTGACGTTAGCCTACTGGTGGGCAACAGCATTTAACACAAAGCCTAGTTTATAATAAAATGTTGAATATCTCATGTAATGTGTGATGTGTATCGCTTCTGCACCACCATAAAGTTGAAAAACTGGAGCCGAGCCATGGTAAGCCATGGGCTGCCACATGTAGTGTGCAGTTGTTGTGATGGAGGCATGGGCTGGTGTGTGGACGCACAGCGATGGGCGCCTGACCTCACCCACCTGGACGGAATCTGGTCTTCAGGCTTCATGGAAAGGTCACTGCCTGAGCTGAGTGTGCCACTCAAGACCTAGCGGAGCCAATGGGGACCTGAGAATGAGCGTGGGGAGGAGGGTGCTGAGGAGACTACTTTGTGCAGCCACAGGTGTTCCACTTGGGAAGGCCCTCCCCAGTGCTGTGCCCGGGACCGTCTTGTCCTTGGGGCCTGTGTTCATATTCTGGGTTGGCTTTCTGATCCATGCAATGGCAAGAAAGAGGAAAAAAAAAAACACAAAACAAAAAAAAAATCACCAAAAACCCACCTGTCCTATTTATCTAGTTAATGTTTCCAACTTCAGATAAAAGAATTCGTTTTGCAAAGCCCCTCTTGAATCCTAGTGAATGCACAGGTGGGTAAAGCATATCTGATATTCAGATGACATGACCAGGTCTTTCCCGTGGAGGGCGGGCACGGGAATGGCTGGCTGATCTGTTTCCTCTCCATCAGCCTGGCTCTGTGGATGTCTGACTCCTGTTGAAATCGGGCAAGACAAAGCTTCTCACGCAGATTGCCCTCCTAAGTACCTAGCCTCCAG
>NW_017731350.1:10527138-10538810 GCF_001890085.2 Hipposideros armiger | reverse complement strand
GGGGGGGATAAAAGCTTCCTTCAGAGGGACAGTTTCCAACCACTGCACAATCGCCTTTATTAGCATAATGCCTCCTCCTGCATTTTGTAAAACACTTTCCTTTTTCCATCTCAGGAAGAATGCAGATGCAGAAATTGCTGCCACTGGGGGGAAAATTGTAAAATTTAAACCACGAGGCATTTGTTCAAGACTCCTGGGTAATGATGTCTCTTGATATATAATTCATGATAGCCTTAAAGCTTGGCCTACTTCTGATACAGCGATCATATATTTTGGACACATCGGGGAGGGGGAGGGAGAAAACCTCTTTTACACGGATCTTCCGTATTTGCCTTTTGAGTGCAGCCAGGCAATATTCTGGACCACTCTTTTCTCCCATAAGGGTTCCCTTAAAGAGCTTTCAAAATTTTTTTTTCTCTTTTAAATTGAAGATGCAGCATAGCATCCAGTTTCAGTTTTACCTTCTGTAACACTAGATACAAGATGAGGCTGAATCCATCTGTTAGCACATATAGGCTGCAAACTGTGCGAAAGCGGGAACACACGCACGCACTCCTTGCGAAAAGGGAGAAAAAAAGATCCACACTTAAAAAATTTATCATCAGCAACCCTACCCATTGCCTACCAGACAGCAGCACTTTTATCCTTTTATGGGCAAATTCAGGAGGAAGCCAGCCTCGCCACAAAGGCTGTTCCCCCTGCACTGCCGCATGAATTGGGATGCTGGGGCTGGCTGCAGGCCAGGCCCCTCCCCCACAGCCGGGGGTTCCAATCTCACCGAAATCAGTAAGGATACCCCTGGGTGTCATTACCTGCCATGTCTCAGCCCACTCTAGACGACCGTGAGTCACAGAGCAGCTAGAAGGTTTCCATCCTCTGGTACAAAAGCTGCACTCCTGGGGCTGGGTTTTCTGAAGGAAATGAGCAGGCAGGCTGCCTGGGCCCCATGTGGGTCACTTGACATTTCCTGTGGCACTGTTGGTTGGGATGGCACCATGAATTGCCTCCCTGGGCTTTGAGAACTGCTTTTGCTTAACAATTCCCAAAAATGCTGTGTGCAGCTGATCAGATCAGATGCCATGAATCAGATCGGATGCACTAGCAGATCGGAGATTGGAGGTCGGAGGTGACCCGGCTGGGCCAGCGCCAGAACTCACATCGCTCACACCGCCACAACTGCCTCTTTGAAGTGGGCACAGTGCAGGTGAGGAGTCCTGAAATGCACAGAGTCGCTTTGTTTCTTCAACGCAGCAACCATATTAATCGCAGAGTTCTAAAAATAAGCCAGCTTCAGTTCTTTAATGAGGTGAAGCTTGCACACTCACAGTTTGGAAGAGGGTGGGGGTGGAGGTGACAAGGGGGAGCGACCACACAAGCCACTGCACTTCACAAGGCTTACGGCGGCTTTTAGGAAGGGCTGGGGGCCAGAGCTGCACTCCACACACCCTGCGCGCTGGCGGCTGCGTCCTGCGGCGCCGACTTCTGCAGTGTCTCTCCGAGCCCCTCCTCCTTCCGCCTCCCACGGCCACTGCCCTAATTTAGGCCTTATTATCTTTCTCCGGGATGGTTTTGCACACGCAGCCAGATGACTCTTCCTGAAGGAGCACAGCTATTATTGCGCCACTTCACGGCTCAAAAGCCTTTAACGATTTCCCCACTGGCTAAGAAATAAAGCCCAGACAATAATTTCTAAGGCACTCTTCATCAGGTCCTGGCTGAAATTCTAGCCTCACCCTTTTTTCTCCTTCTCATAGGCTCCTTCCCAGATCACCACCACTTTCCAGCTGTCCCACCTGAGTGCCCTTCCTCTTATTTTTCTGCCTATCTAAAATAGTCGCCTAGCCTCTCCACCTCCTTAATTGCAAATCCTGTTCATCCTTCAAGACCAAGTTCAAAGGCCACTTCAGCCATGAACTCAACCTTGACCGCCCCCAGGGAATACGTCCCTGTCCTCTGAACTCCCATCATTTTACTACACCTCAGTCACTTTCTTTTGCTAGAACAGATTCTGTCCACCTTGTTTTTCTCCTTACAATGTCAGATATCGGAGGGCAGAGAAGAACATCTTCATTCTACCTAGAGTGGTCCCGATATGTCGTAGGAGCTCACTAACTTTACATGAGTAAATTAGTAAGGATGGCTCCAGGGCCGCAGACATAAAGCTGTTTTGTGGGAAGCCTCGCTACTTACACAGGTCATGTCACGGCGTGTAGAAAAGCATCACTAAAGGAGCATACAGGATGGAGAGGAAGCCAGCTCGGTGGGCTGGGGTTCTAGGCGGATGACCTAAGGACTTCCACAATGCTAAATCCAACACTCGATTCTCAGCCTCCTTAACTAGATTGTCAGCAATTTTGACACAGTTGAGTCATCATCCCTTCTAGAAAGTCTTATTACTAGAAATCGCAGTCTCTTATTCTTCCTTCTAGCTAATGCCTGCTCCGTCTCAGCCTCCTTGGCGAGTTGCTTCTCTTTCTCCCCCCCCCCCCCCAAAACTCTCAGCACTGGCCTCCCACAGCACTCAGGTCTTCAATCTCTCCCTTCTCCATCAAGACTCACTCCTTTGGTGATCTCATCCAGTTTCATGGCTTTAAGTATCATCTACATTTTGAGGAATCTCAGATTCATTTCCAGTTCTGACCTCTCCCTGTATTTCATGCCCCTCATCCAACCTGTCAGAGAAATCTGGCTTTTCCTTTAAAACATATCCAGCACAGATCAAAATAGATTCCCTTTTCTTTGCTCCATTTCCCCCCATTGCTCTTTTGAACTTCTAATATCCTAGAAGTCAGTAAATATCACTTTATTCCCTTTACCTGAGTTATGATCAGTTGTTATCATTATTATTTATTATCTAACTTCCTTCCACTGATGTGCCATCTCCCCAGTGCTAGAGCTATGCATGGCACAAGGTAGGCACTCAGTAAATATTAGTCCAATGCGTGAACGGACGACTTCAGCTGATAATCTTTGAACTGTAGCTTTACAAATAAATAGCATTTAACCACAGAAAAAGGCAGACGAAAGGCATCTCTAGGCAGGAGAAACGCAAGAAGCTAAGGCCTATAGATATAAGCGTTTCTGATGTCATAAGGTGCAACATTATCCCAAAAGCCTGCCTGAATTATACCAACCCACTAAAGAAGCAAAGTTCAGCAGTTTCCAACTTGTCCAGACAAGTCGAGGAAAGTTTCAAGAGACTTCAACGGACAACTATACTTTTTTTTTTTTTAATGTAAAAAGACATACCGTCAAAATGGAAGTGAAGCACATCAAAACTGGTAACTAATTGTGTATAAACCTTCCCTCTGCAATTTTATTCACATTACAGATGTTCACGTTTTTTTATAGTTAATAAGTATTAACTGTATCTAAATGTAAAGTATATCTATAGTATCTGCACTATCTAAATCTAAACTCTATCTAAGGTATCTATTGTTTTATCTCTATTCACCCACAATTCGGCGACCTGTAAGTACGTTTTCAGGGCCAGGCTCTGTCAGTCCGGCTCCCTGTCATATCCTCAGGGCTCACCCAGGCTCAGTGTTTTAAAATTATCTGTTTGATGATGAAGAAGTGAATGGATGCCTTCTGAGTGTCTCCTGCCAGGTCCAGTTTCACGATACAAGGATACATTCTGAGAACCAATTCTCCACCAGGTTTGTCCTCTGAGGCAGAAAGTGCCTAGCCCTCACCCTGCCCCAGCGCCTGGCTTCCAGCAGACATCCGGTAAGGATCTGATGCCCACAAGTCAAGTTCATCTACCTGCAGACCCGGGAGTGGTAAAGGGCGTGGACGTGCACCTCTCTTGCTGACTCCCTGTGCCAGCATCTCAGCATTCTCTCCGCTGTTACTGGGATTTGGTCTGAGGCAGAGAGCTGCTTTGGGGCACAGCAGAACACCCCACTTAGCTGTGGTGCCCACCCTGCCACACAGAGAGGTTGTGACTAGAATCAGAAAGGCTCTACTCTAAGATCAGCCTCTTTAGTGGATGGCTGTGTCATGGAAGCCTCCATGTTTTACTCCCTAAAAACAAAGCCATCACACAGTGTGCCACACAGGCCATGCCGAGGATTTGTAAGACCCTCTGAAGGCCGACCTCACTGAGTTCTAGTGGCGAATGATGATTTCTTCTACGGGCGCTCCCTGCCATGTCCCCCAATGAGCTGCAGCCTACCAGCTACTCGAGATGCGTCTGTCAACCGGCTGCTGTGCCATACCTACTGTCGTCTCTCTAAAGCTTCCGCTAAGCGTGTTTTCTTGGCAGATGTTTGTGGAGAGACTGGCTATTACCCAACTCAGAAGCATAAATAGGGGCTTATGGGCTCTGATTAGAGTCAGGAATTAACTGGGCTGGAGAAGTAGCTTCTGAGGAGGCCACACTTAAGATAATCGCATGGGAGATGAATTCAGCATCGCTGGGCATGCTGTCTTCTACCTCTGGGGGGTCTTTTACGTGGAAGAGGGTCAACTATTGCTATGGGAAATCAGAAGACAGTGGAGCAGAAAAATAAAGCAGGGTGTTCACACACACACACACACACACACACACACACACACACACAGCCATAACCACCAAGCCTCCTATTGGTCAGCAGCTAATTGGATTTACCTGATAAATGCAAGAGTTATCAAAGAAATTGATTAACATCAACATGAAAAGGTACAAATTCCTGTCTTTATTGTGGTAGAAACCAGGAAGGAAAGCTTTGGGATAGTAAAAGCACTCTTTCATCTGAAAGTTAGATTTCCATGGAACGTACAGACGTTCCAGGGGACAACTGGCAGGCGAACAGAACACATTCATGAGAACCAACATTTTTCGCATTTTTTCCAATATCAGGGTACTTTTATAAACACTCACGAAAATCACACATGACTTATGTCCGGCATTTATTAGTCTCTAAATTAATTAACTCATCTCTTCTTGGCTTGGATGGTGATTCAGCAAACACTAGCTGAGGTGAGCAAGGGTATATCCTGGGCTGGGGCAAAGGGTGTGGGATTTGGAGCTAGAGGTAGGTCTTAGCTTCAACTAAAACAGTCTTGAAAAGGTACATCCCCCTCTTCTAGCCTCAGTTTCCTCCTATACTAACATGAAGCTAGCATGTTGCGCCCATGTCACATGGCTGCTGGGGATTAAACGAGCTCCTGTAATAACAGACCTGGTGCAGTATCTGATATGTAAGGGGCACTCAACAATGCTGATCTGAATCGAATGCCTGTTAAGTAAACACCATCTGTGAAGTGAACCACACATAGTTTTGCTTTCAAAGCGGTCATATTATTGGAAAGGGAGATGGATTATATTCACCTACGACTCTAATATAAGGTAGAATGTGGTAAAAGACACCACAAAGAAAATGCTCTAGAGGGTCAGACAAAGCACAGATTACTTACAGCCAGTGAGATCTGGGAAGGCTTTCTGGAAGAAGGGGCACGCCATAGGAGGATGCCGCAGTTTATTTTCAAGGACAAGGATGGATGACTATTCATTTATACTCTGATATATAGAAAAGCCCAAGCCATTGTGCTTGGTAATTTGGAGGATATAAAAAAAGAGAGAGCATGACAAATACCCAGTCCCTACATATTTTATAGCCTAGTTGGGAAGAAGTCATATGTGTTTATATGCATGCACACACACATACACAATTCAGTTGTCCCTGAGAATTTGTGACAAATGGCTGATGAATAGTTCTGAAATTCAGTGACTACAATGGTAAGGCAAGTCATGCATGCAGTTGCAAGGTCTTAAGTAGGGACCAGATCAGATAGTTCTGGTTTTCCCCTCTCTGGGCCTCAGTATTCTCATCTGTAAAATGGGTGGCTTGGTCTAATTCCATGTGGCCACGTTATGCTAATTTATGTCCTTTGTCTGTGGGGATGGCTGGTAGGGTCAGGGTGGCTAGAGACACCCAGGCCACTCCCCTGTGACCACAGGCAGCTTCATCCATCTCCCCTGTGTGCTGCACAAAAATTACCATTTCCCATGTGGTCAGGAACAGAACATTTTAAAAATCTCTAGTCCAGGTGATCTTGAAGAATCTGCCTGTTTGGTTACCCTGTCAAGCGGAGCTGGAGCGTTGCCCTGAAATGGACCGGGTGTGAGTTGGCTAAACACAGAGTCTTAGGGACGCAGGGAAGCGTTCCACGCCAGGGGGTCCAGGGCTCTGGACTCTGTCCTGGCAGGCGAGCCCAGGCCTCCCTGCAAGATCAAAGGTGGCACGTCTGGCATTGACACTTCCTCACTATAACTTTCTGTTTTCTTTCATTGTATCTATATTTGAAAATGGTCTCTGTGATGGTCACTATTGTGTGTCAACTTGCTGGGACACAGGGTGCTCAAATATTTGGTTAAACATTTGCTGGGTGTGTCTGTGAGGATGTTTCTGCTTGAGATGAACATGTCAGTCAGTAGGCCGAGTAAAGCTGCCCAATGTGGGTGGGCCTCATCAAATCAGTTGAAGGCCTGCATAGAAAAAAAAAAAAAGGCCTAGTAAGAGAGAATTTGCTCTCTCTATCTGTCTTCAAGCTGGCACATTGGTCTTTTGTCTTTTGACTCAATCCAGTGACTCTCCTGAGTCTCTAGCTTGCAGACTGCCTGCAGTTCTTGGAGATCTATCTATCTATCTATCTCTCTCTCTCTCTCTCTATATATATATATATAATATCTTGAAGATATTTTATATATATATATATATATATATATATATAATATCGTATTGGTTCTATTTCTCTGGCGAACTCACACTGATACATACGAGGTAACAGGGAATATATTAATTTGATCAAGCAACAAAACCACATCTGGTACAATCCTCCTTCCAAAAAGATGTTTTATAGCCAATGCTGCATTAACGAAAATTAGTGTGTGGAAACTGAGCTTTCTTATATCATCATAGTTGATATGAAGCAAAAAAATAAGTAAATAAACAAGTATATTCAAATACCAAATAGTTAACAATGTCTAAATTGGAAGCAGGTCTGAAATCCGAAAGACCGTGTCTACATGCTGGTTTTGCCACATGTGAGCTACCTGACTGCAGGTAAGCACCCCAGCTTTCCCACCAGCTCCATCCTACCAGCTACTCTGGCAGAGCTATCGGAAAGATCAGAGCCAGGTGAGAACTTCGTGCACACGGGGTGCTCGGTAAATGTTAGCTCCCCTTCTCCGTGTTACAAACCCATTCCACGAGGCCCTCCAGGTCTCCTGGGCTTCACCTGGCCTGTTACTCCTCCGGCCTCATTTATTCTCCCAGACAAACGTCCGGCCCTCTTCTCCTGTCTGGGAATCAGCAAAGCACGCTCTCAGCTCGGGATCCCCCCAGTTTCTTGTCCTTCTGCCTGGTACAATCCACACTCTTCCTGCAGGTGTCAACATCGCTCATCTCCCACTTCTTTCCATGTCTGCTGAGCAGACAGCCTTCTCTGAATCACCCCTATAAAAGTGAACCTCCTTTCCTCTCTACCCCCATTACCCAGCTTTACTTCTTCTCCTAGTACTCACCGCTGCCTGACAGTGTGTGTGTGTGTGTGTGTGTGTGTGTGTGTGTGTGTGTGTGTACACACAAAAGACAACAACTGGGGCTTTGTTTTGTTTAGTGCCAGGAATATAGTAGGTGCTCAATAAATATTGACAGAATGAGCAAAGGCATAAATGAATGAACCACGCCCAGTTATCACAGCCCCATTGCCACTGCACATGTTCAGAAGGTCAAAGGGTAGACGTTCAGCCTTGGGTAGAAGCTGATGGCAGAGTATAGATGAGAAGAACTCCCCCACCAAGGAGCCCAGGCTAGATTAACCCTGAGCCCCTCCCCCTTTCCATACCACTGCATGGCTGGGTGGAGGGGTGCCCTGTACAGGGGACCACCATGCCTGACCACTAGGACTACCCTCAGATAAATACTTTGAAACACATTATAAAGGTTCCCATCAGCACAAATCCTCACCCACTCTGGCCCAAGCAGCTGGAGAGAGAACGTGCCCTCGGAAAGCTCGGTCCAGTCATCACACAACTGACCACTACTGTATGCAGTGCCAAGGACACACAGTCTGGGTCAGACATGCTTGTGGGTTCAAGTCCTCAGCCCTCCATTCACCAGCTCTTATCACCTCAGTGCTCACATCCCTGAGCCTCAATTCCCTCTTCCATAAAATGGGTATTAATAATGTGTAGTTTCCAGGACTGTTGTGGAGAGGAAGAAAGACCATATAGGCGGGAACCCACCTGAAAATCAGTGTCCTTGAGCCCTTGAACCCATGGCATCTGAGCTGTCCACAGAATGTTTTACCTCACCAATGATGACAGAGGGCAACATGATTACTATTAAGCAAGGCCTATATTTTCGCTGTTATTGCTAAAGCACAGCATTTTAAATGAGCTGTTTTTTTCTTGGTAAAGCCTGTTAATCCTGGTGACAAAAGCATTAGATGTAGAAATGGATTTTGAAATGTTGGGATGCTCTGGATGGAATTACTCAAGTTAAATGTGTTAGAGAAAAGGAAAAGTCTCCATTACAGGATAAAAAGCAGAAGAGCGTTTTATCATCTCCAAGTCCATATGCAAGTGCACAATGGCCTCTTAAAATGTTGTCTGCTCAAGGTCTTAGAGGGAAGTCGACAATGAGGGTCCGCAAGGACCCCAAAGGATACTACACACGTGGAAGGTGCTTCCGGCTGTGTGGGGGCCCGGCCCTTTGCATTTTAAATATCCTCCTGGGACCCCCTAAGCCCTCATCCTGAGACATGGCTCTGGGCGTGTTTCCTGAGCGGCACTTCACACATAAGAGGCCCCACACCTTTGACAAGCTGGTCCTGCCTGACCCAGGCTGTCACGTGAGACATAATCAGAGGCCCAGGAGAACGAGGGACAATATCGCTGTGAATGTTCCTTGTGCCTCAAATGAACATTGTTTGGGGAGCTCCTGTCCGAGTCACCACCACAGTAGTTCGAGGCTCATGGCTGGAACAGACCAGAAGTCCTGCCCAATCAGAGAGCCCACGGGGTCCCCTGACTTCCCGGGCTAGGTACAACAGTAATGAGAACCCTGAACCTGAAGAGTTTTCCGGCCTCTGCACCTTGTCATGAGACCGTGGCCACATCTGCTGCAGAGGCCCTTCCTCACCATCCATCTCAATCCTTTAGTGTGCGGGGCCCCACAGCCCGGCTCAATCCAGGACCTCATTTCTACTTTTGCTCTCCCTTCTCTAAAGACCAGAAACAGGGAGGATGGTTCCTGAGAAGCAGACAGTTATGCTGCTTTCTGCTTCCTGCTCTCCCTTCTGTGCCAAGACTGGTCAGAGCTAATAATTAAAACAGATCTCGAACACATTGAGCACTTATTAGGTACCACGCATGGCTCCAAACACTTCACATGCATGACTCCATCAAATTCTCACAGCACCCCTAGGAGGAAGATGCTGTTATTATTATTATCCATATTTTGCAGAGGTGACCACTGAGGCACAGAGAGGTTGAGTAACCAGCCCGAGGTCACACAGCAGGTAAGTGGCACCGTGGCCGACACCCCCTGCACAGCCTTTGGTCTTGCCCTCACATCTTGGTGCCTTGGCTTTCATTTCTCTAAATTTAGGAGGCTGCCATTGCTTCCAGCAAGGTAGGATAGGAATAAAAACAACAACAACAGATATAAAGAATAGTGTTTTGGAAAGCCAGAAAGAAAGACGCAACGATGGTCAAAAGCACTGTTATCACTGTCCCTGACAAGGTTGGTGACCATCAACAATGTTGGGACCTTGAATGATCTTTGCACCACAAGAGTTCTTTGATATAATGAGTCCCAACACGGGGGCGGGGGGTGGGGGGAGTCTTCAGAGATGTGATTATATTTGAATTTAAGAAATAAATTGATTAACCTGTTTATCCAGCACCAGGTTAAAATGCATGCTTTGCCACAGTTTTTCATCTTCAATAGACTGAAAACCTCAATTACATTTGACTATTGGGTTCCCAGAGTATCGCAGTAGCTGTGACCCAGTGTAGTTATGCAGAATAACTAGTCTTGTATCGAACATCTACCGTTTCCCAGGCACAGTGCTAGGTTTCACCCCTAACACATGGCGGTAAATGACACGAGATGTCTTCCAGCGTGGAGCAAGCCACGTTCTAGGACAATTGAATGCTGGCTGGTACAGTGTAGTCTAGTTGACTAAAATACCAACACCCGATAAAAGCTCAAGTTCTACGATGCCACTGAATATTAGTTTACTAAGAACATAATGTTTGCATCAGTTTAGTAGGTTTACAGTGTGTGGGTTTGACTGCATGAGTTTTTCAATTGTAAAAAGGTTATACAGCCTTCCCGGTTGCCATGGGACTTGCACACACCACCTCCCTCCCCTAGGAGGGGGACACGATTAACACAGGACTTGGCCATTGCCCTGTTTAGCAAATGGACCATCAGTAGAATAAAACAGAAGCTTTGAGAACCATTGCAAGTTTCTGCCATCTTGCTCACTCTCTTCCCTCTGTCATGAGCGTGACACAATCCAAGAAGCAGCTGCCCCTTCAGCCCAGGTCCTAGAAGAAGAAATACGGAGCAGGGCCACAGGAGCCAAGCTGCACCCCCTGACATAAAACATAAGCAAGATGCTCATTGCTTCCAACCACTGAAATTTGGGGATTATTTCTTACTGCAGCAACACTGACCAATACACCACATTCTCCCAGAGCAAATTATTTCATATTCACAGGTATTACGGTGAGGTCAGCAAAGAAGGTATTATGTGCATTTCATGAGGAGGTCCCCAAGGCCTAACAGTGGCTAAGGGATGGCTCAGAATCAAGCAGCAAAGAGATGAAAACGATGGGAACAGCATCATGTATTTTATCATAGCCAAGTGTGACTAGAAACAAAACTGACACATCTTTAGTGTAAAAAAAAAAAATCCCTTTGCAAACTGAAGATTGGTTAAAACATTAGCAAATCATAAAGGTTTCATTGGTCACTGTCTGGGCCAGTTCTTGACACCAGGGACGATGTAGCATAAGAACGAGAGATCTATGGTAAAAGTGGGGCAGCACCGATGGACAGCGCTTCCCTCTCCATTCAACTGGCCGGACTGCTGCCTCAGGGAGTCTGTCCCGTGACTGAGGCTGCACATGGTGAGACTGAAACTGCTCAGGGACAGTGGCTGTTCCGTGGCCATCAGAAGGACTGCAGCAGCCCCAGGGCAAATATTCCCAGTATGCCACCATGTGCCTGGGACCAGCACTGAGAATGGTGAGTTATCTCTCCAGGAAATTCACAAACAAAGAGACCCTGACCTTAAAACTGAGTCCGGGACAGCGGTCCGCACGACCTGAATGAGTGACTCACTCAACTTTCTTGTTCCAATTGTTTTAAATTCAAACCCTACTGTTCTTTTCCTTTACTTTCATCTCTTCTTTCCCTCTTACTTTTACTTTTACTTTTTCGAAAAGCTCCTTTTGACAGGGGTGAGTCACCTTAATCATTCATTTATGTAGACACATCTCAGGTTGCTCTCTGTCCCAGCCTGCTGACATATAGGGAAGCCATTCTGCAGCGCTGATCTTTTCACCAGAAAGCTCAGCTTTTAACAACTAGTTTTTTGGGGGGGCCTGAGAAAGTTGGCACCCTGCAGGTTGCTTTTTGCAACAATTCACACTGCTGTTTTCTTACCCT
>NW_017731350.1:10491494-10527113 GCF_001890085.2 Hipposideros armiger | reverse complement strand
CACCCGCCCTTACACCCAAAGAGGCTGTTTTCATATCACACCCACGGCTTTTCACATCCTGAGCAACAATCCTGGCCTTATTTCATTAGTGTAATATCAACAACAAAATAAAAACAAACATTTGACCCCATAATGTTTAGGTAAACATATAATACCTCTGCATGTTTTTGAAAGCATTGCCCTGAATTGCAGAAAGCAGGCACTGACATAAAATCCGGAAAAGCACTGCTGAAAGCTGGAAGAAAGCCCCCGCAGGCCATTGGAGACACACCAGGGGAAGCAAAGTTGATAAAAATTGAGCTGTGGACCAATGTTAGGCTTCATCCAAACCTCTCCCCAGGCACCACGTTGCAACAGAGGTCCCGCATAGGCGTGCTGGCAACACCCTGCCATGTGTCCACAGCTTTTAACTTGCTTTCAAAGCGTGTGGTGGTCATCACGTCCCTGAGAGGGAGGGACAGCAGGACAGAAGAGCCACTCCACTGGTGGGAGATAAAGGCCTGGAGAGGCCCGCGTGACTCGCTTTAAACAGGTCACTGGCAGGTACAGAGTGCCTCGCCCTTCTCTCAATACCAGGTCCCCACCTTTAAGCATCTGAAGTCAGGACATTCATGTGAAGTCAGGACATTCGAAGGTGCTTTGACGTATTGTTCTGCTAGCCAGGCGCCATAGAATGCAGGCTGCAGGAGGGCCAAGGTAACCTGTGGTCGCGACACAAGCACCTGGCACAGAGCCTGCACACAGTCCGGTCTCAACAAAATAGTTGTTGCATCTTCTTTTTCTCTCTCTTTTTTTTTATTAGTTTCAAACAAACCCTCCCCCCACCCCGACAGAACAGCTAAAAAGGAATCACTTCCCACCCCAACTCTCATTTATCAACACTCCACAATTTTATAACTATTCCATACACACTTTGACACACACACACACACACACACACACACACACACACACACACACACGGGAGAAAATCCAATGTCTTCACTGCCTCGCCTTGTTAAAATTCCCTAATGGCTTCCCACAGATTTCAGGCTGGCCTCCAGCCCCCTTTTCCACTAACTGCCATCCCCCTACCCGCATGCTTCAATCCTACAGAACTGCTTGTACCACCTGCTATGAGTTGGGACAAGTTGCTCTAGGGGTCCTCTTATGCCGAGCTTGCAGGGTTCTGGTTGGGAGCAAACATGAAGGTGGGAGCTGACCGCCTGGGGAGGTCCCTGGCCTGGAGTGGCATGTCACCGGTGGCCAAATGCTCCACTCGGCCATCTTCTCGGCCCCTCCTTCAGCGGACCTGTATTTCCTATGTTCTTTTCCTGCTTCAGAAGAAACCCTAGCCTCTCAGAGACCAGCGTTCCTTTCCGTGAGGAGAAACTCCCCGACAGGGAGAATTCTCTTTTCTTTCCAGAAAGGTCTCCAGAGACGAAGCCTGCTAGGTTCCCCGTCCTCCTCAGCTCCACTTTGAGTCAGCAAAGTGGTGAGTGGAAAGTCCAGGCTGCGGCTCTGACATGTTCTGCGTGTTTCTCGAGAGCCTCCTGGTTCCAGCCTATGGTCCCTTTGTAAACCAGCCCTGGCAGGGACGCAGCAGCCCTGCTAACCCCTGGGATTTCTGTGGAAGCGTCTTCCTCCAGACTCCGCTTAGCACTCACCTCGCCACACGGTTCGCTTCCAGCTTTTTCCTGGCACCTTATTCTTTCCCTAGCAATTCAATCTGTGTGATGGTTGTCCAAAAAGGAACTGGCTAATTGGAGTTTAGAGACAGTTTTCCTTCAAAATTCCCATGTTTATCAAAAGAATAACAAATAATCTTTAATTAGGACTCTTGGCCTTAAAAAGAAAAAGAAAAACGGAGCCGAGTTATCATAAAAACTGAACTCACCCTCTTCCGCAGGCTTGGAGTTTGGTGCTCGGGATATGAAAGATGAGCGGGGCCTGCTCTCCAGGGTGCCCAGGCCACTTGGGGACAGACCAGTGAAAAAGACCGTGAAAATACAGTGAAGGTTCTCAGTCAGAGGCAGGACCGGGAGGGCACTGAGATCACAGGGAGGCCATGTCTACCTTCCAGGCCTCACCGCTGCCATCGTCCCCTATCCACTCTGTCATGCACAGAGCAAGCCCCACCCTGAGTTTTGCATTTGCTGACTCTGCCTGGGACACATAGCGAGCACATGGTCCCTTGTCTCACTTCCTGCAGGTCTTCACTCCCCATCACCTTCTAGTGAGGACTTCCCCAACCACACTTCTTAAAATAGCAACTTTGACCCAAACTCCCCTCACCCCTCTTTCTGTACACCCATCTCTGCTTCATTTTTCTTCATGAAACGTATCACCATCTAACATAATACCCACTTTACTTGTTTATATGTTTATGATCCATCTTTCGCCAATTGAATGTAAGCTCCATGGGGGGAGATTTTTTGCTTTTCTTTTTTTTTTTTTTGAGTTTTGTCTTTTTGGTTCATTGCTGAATCTCCAGCAACGTACCCAGAGGTGAAGTGGTGAAGTGCCTGCCTCACTGTGGATGCTCAGTAAATGTTTGTATGTGGAAGGATGGATGATGAATGGATGGATGGATGGATGCTGTTGAATTATGGATGGATGGATGATGGATGGATGGATGGATGGATGATGGATAGGTGGATGATGGATGGATGGATGATTGATTGATGGATGGATGGGTGGATGGATGGATGGGTGGATGGATGGATGGACAGATAAATGGATGGATAAATTTGGGAGGGAGTTGGGCAAAGTTTCCAGGAAAACACAACACCAGAAGTAAATCTCAAGGATGTGTTTGGGTAAAGAAAAAGCATTTTAGAGAGAGAATGTGCACCTCATATGTGACCGTGGGTAAGTCACATGACCATTTTCTCTTCTGCAATATGAAGCTCATGTATAATTTAAGCAAGTCTGTGATGAGCCATGAAACTAAAATAGGAGTTTGGGCCAGCTAAAATGAGCCAAGGATGGTAAGGCTGATACAAGATAGAGAAGACGAGAGGAGCCATGCCATCCTCCACAGCCAACAGACAGAGTCCTGACTACTGCACGCAGACACAACAGAAGCCAGGCACAAGGAAGGCAAGAGTCAGGCGGGTCAGCAGGACCTGATCTCGCAGTTCAAAACGGGGTGCTTCAGTCTTGGGCTAAAGTAAAATCCCAAGCCCTCTACAGAGCTGTAGTCCAGTTGTTAATTCACAAAGCAAGCCACGGCCTCTCACACGCTACCTGCCTTTTGGTAAATACTGGGTTGTCGGAAAAGTCATGACGTATTTTTTCTATGGTTTTTGTTGCAAAAATGCATCATGACTTTTCTGACAACCCAATAATTACATCTCTCTCAGTCTTGGTTTCACTGTCTATAAAATGAAGTTCACAACATCTTCTCCCAGGAAATGACACATGTGAAAGCTTCCAGAACAGTGCCTGGCACTTTAGAAGTACACGGTAAAAGTTTGTTAACTGGACATTCATTACTGGCATGAAGTTTACATCAAGGTAAATAGAGCCATGGAACTCCACTCTGGAAAAAGGCAAAGAAATCCAGTTATGATTGTATTTTCTGAGGTTTAAGTAGCGTCACAGCAGGAAAAAAAAAAGATTTTTATTTTCCAAAAAAATAAAACTGTGGCCTGGAAGCAGTGTGAACTGTGTGGTGTGTGGGAAATTATAGGACTTGGTGAGCCAGGCTGACTTGAACCAAAATCCTGGGGCCCCATTTTCAATTCTCTGTCTCAAGGGGAGTTTTTAAAACTTTCTTAGGTTCAACGTCTTTATCTTCAAAAGAGAAATAAATATCCCTACCTTGCAAGGTTGTTGTATGGTGAGAAATACATATATATATATATATATATACACACACACACATACACACACACACACACACACACATATATATATATATATATATATAAAAGACGAGCAAAATAGAATTAACAGGTGCTTGAGGCATGCTGAAAAGCATAATTCATTGTTATTAATATAATTAAAAATTGGGGTATACTTTGAAAAACAAGGGTCCGCGTCCATACTGGGTAACCCGTAAGTCACTTGGTAGACAAAATAACTCATGTGCACATACCACGAAGTAGGAAGCACATTGCGGCTATTTTAGTTTATATGAGCTACTCAAATGATTTCCTGAATTTGAGTTTAAACAAATAAATTTACACAACCCACAGCCCCACTGACAGGCCACTGCATGACTAGCGTAAAAAGGGGAGGGATGGGGCGTTGACACACAGGTGGCTTAAGGTGGGGAAAGGGGCTTTTCATCCACACCGAAACCATCAATCCTCCTCTCCCGGAGAGCCCTGGGCCTGGCGTCTGGGGCCGGGCTTCCCTCGGCAGCCCAGGACTTGCTTCAGACTTCATCTAGTCAAACCTGCTGTTTAGAGACGGAGCGGCTGAGGCTCAGAGAGGGACAGAGGCTGACCAAAGGTCAGATGAGTCAGTGGCAGCCTTCAGTGCCTAGGGAACTCCCTGCACAGTGCTCTCTCCACCATCCACCAAGTCTTCCTGGCCCTTGGAAGGTTAGTAAGCAGGACTGTGCACAGACCCCAAGCCCTCTCCTCCCGCCTGTGTTTCTTCTCCGCCTCAGCTCCAGTCTCCCGACTGCTTAGCGTGAAGGAGACGAGAGCGTGTTACACGCCGCCCGGCCAGGGCAGCTGCAGCACGCTTTCTCTTCTGTGTTGCTCTCTCTTTCCATTTGTCTCTTTCATAATCTTTCCTACTGTCCCCCAACTGGCTATTGAATAAAACTGGGTGTATTCCTAGTCCTAGTCCTTTACTTTTGATAAACCTATGTTCGATTTTACTTTCATTTATTTCTAAGTAGTACGATCAAATGATTTGAGTCTTTACAAGTACACATAGAATAATAAGATTCAACAGGGCTCTGTGTTTCTGAGGCCGAAGGATTAAATATCTTTCCCCTAAGAAGACGCTATATAGTTGCTTCCTGCCGGCTAACTTCAGAATTGCCTTTCTCAGTGGCCACTGGTCCCCTCAGCCCTGTGACAGCACCTCCATGCTCAGCTCCATTCCTGAACACAAAGGCCAGGGTTTGGGCTGAGGCTCAGCCTAGTCTAGAAGGCCCCTGGCAGGGCCCTGGCCTTGACAGCACCTGGCAGGATGCGAAAGGACCCCCAAAACATGTGTGCACATGCTGTCTCTCTCACACACACACCTACACACATTCACATATTCACACATCACACATACACCCACGCTCACACACCTTGCACACACTCACACATTCACATACTCACGCCTGCGTGTACCAGCACATAATCATATTCACAAATACACACACACACTCCAGGCCTCTCTCATCTGAAAGGATCAGCCATCCTCACAGGAATCTCATCTCAATGTGCCCTGGTGTCAACCAAATTTACAACTCCCGAGTGGCTCCAACAGCCTGTGCAAAGTCATCCTAAAATTCAAGGTCACTTCTCCATCGTGGGAACCCCCTGTCTGTGGTCAGGCCCCTGGTTCTCATTCTGAGTTACTTGCTGCCGAGTGAGAACCTCCTGGACAAGCAGGGCGGGGGCTCAGGGAGGCAGACACTGGCCTTTTAAACGTCCTTAGACTGGGGAGAAAATGTCACACTTTTTGCCTGGCAAAAGTCAGAATTAGGGCCGGCCGAGTGGCTCAGTTGGTTAAGAGCTCGCTCAAGAGTTTGAGCTCTGAGCAACAGCGGTTCGAGTCCAGCCCGAGCTGAGCAGCCGCTGAGCTGCCAATAGGTAGCAGGATGGCTCAGCTAAAAAAAAAAAAAAAAGACTGAAAAAGTCAGAATTATACGTGGAGCCTAAACGCAAAAGAGAAAGAAATAAAGAGAATGAGATAGGGCAGGAGGTCAGCCTCCACATCCCTCTCCCCAAAGGCTCTACGTTTCAGTATCTAATCCACAAAGACACAGGTCATAGCAGGACCTGTTCCATCTCCTTGGTCAGAATTTGTGCTGGTCCTACGCTCTCCACCAGGGAACTTTCACTCTCCTTCCTGACACCCCGTCTACAATGCCTGCGGCCTTAACTGTGGCCCTGACTATGCAGAACAGCTGCTGGTGACAATGCAGAACAGCTGCTGGCCACGGCCTCACCTGCTGGATCAATAGTCACCTGTAAGGCTTGATGACGCATTCAGTGAATGCTTGCTAGGGATCTGTGGAGGAGCTGGGGCCAGAATGGGTCTAACACAAATCAGCTGACAGCGTCAGAGGACCAGTGTTATGAGAGAAGGGATGGCCAGGAGAGGGGAAGGCAGAGCGGAGGAAAGCCTCTTCCTATCCCTCCAGTCGCCTGCAGCCTGGATGGAAGCTACAAGAATGCAACCAGGCAGGCTGCTCGGCACTTTTCACTTTCTCATGGGCCCCAGCCTTGGCTCCAAGGTCCTCAGAAACAGAGAGAAAAAGAAATCATTCATGTACTTAGAAATGAGTTTCTAGGGCCCAGAGAAGGGAAGCAACATACCCAGTCTCACCCAACAAGTCAAGAACAGACCCAAGATAAGCAGCAAGACCTTCTCACGCCCCACACAGGGCGTTTCACTTCCCCATGCTCACGCTTCACGCCTGGTTCCTCTTCACAAGGCGAAAATGATGAGTAGGCCTTAAAAACTCCCTTCTACCTCCTCCCCACAGGCCAATGATGAAACTTGGTTCTAAACCACACTAGGTTAAAATTTTCCAGCTTATTTTTAGTTCTGAGGATTTTTTTTTTTAATTTACTTTGTCCCAGTGAAACTCTGGAAGCGGTGATTTCAAGTTTTTGCTATCGTTGCTTTGTACCAAGCATGGACATTTAATTCATTTTCTGTTATGTAAGTCGATGAATGATAAAGCCGACCATTCAGGCTTTTGATGAGCACAAGATGAGGCATGTCACCACACCATTAACATTAAGCACACTGTACCTCTCCATTAGAGCTCTTGGGTGACCAGGTGCATTGTCAACGAGAAAGTTTTAGTGGTCTGGATAGAAGAGCAAACCAGCCACCATGTTCCCTTAAGCCGAAGCTTCATCCAGTGTAAGGCCCTAACTCTCTCAACTTCTTTCAAGCCTGAAAGAGGTAAGGAAGCTGCAGAAACAAAGTTGGAAGCTAGCAGGAGTTGGCTCATGAGGTTTAAGGAAAGAAGCCGCCTCCATAACACTCTCCAAGTGCAAAGTGAAGTAGCCAATGCCAATGTGGAAGCTATAGAAAGTTATCCAGAAGATCTAGGGAAGGTCATTAATGAAAGCGGCTACGCTAAACAACAGATTGTCAATGTATGCGAAACAGCCTTATAGTGGGAGAAGACGCCTGCAAACGGGACCTCTATTCTTCAGCCCACAGATAAAGTAGTAATTTCAACTTTCAGGTCTTATTATTTAAGAAATTCATTTCATAAGGCTATAGTTGCCACTGATAGTAATTCCTTTGATGGATCTGGGGAAAGTAAATCCAAAAACTTCTGTAAAGAATTCACCATTCGAGATGCCATTAAGAGCATTGGTCAAAATATTCATGGGAAGAGGTCAAAATACCAACATTAACAAGAGTTTGGAAGGAATTGATTCCAGTCCTCAGGGATGACTTTGAGGTGTTTACGACTTTAATAAAGGAGGTAACTGCAAATGTGGTGGCAACAGCAAGAGAACCAGGAATGGAGCCTGAAGATGTGACTGAATTATTGAAATTTCATGATAAAACTTAATGGATCTGGATAAGGATTTGCTTCTTATGGATGAGCAAAGAAAGTGGTTTCTTGAGCTGGAATCTACTTTGGTGAAGATGCTGTGAAGATTGCTGAAATGACAACAAAGGGCTTAGAATATTACATAAACTTAGTTGACAAAGTAGCAGCAAGGTTTGAGAAGACTGACTCCAATTTTGAAACATCTACTGTGGGTAAAATGCTATCCAACTGTATCGCATGCCACAGAGAAATCATTCATGAAAGGAAGAATCAATAGATGTGGCAAACTTCATTGTTGTCTTATTGTAAGAAATTATCACAGTCACCTCAACCACCACCCATCAGTCAGCAGCCATCAGCACTGAGGCAAAACCTTCCACCAGCAAAACAATTACTACTTGCTGAAGGCTCAGATGATGGTTACCATTTTTTAGAAATAAAGTATTTTTTAATTGACGTATGTACATCATTTTTTTAGACATAGTGTGCCATGGAACCAAAAAGTTTGCGTGACTTGCTTTATTGCTATATTCACTTTATTCAGGTGGTCTGGAACTGAAACTACCATATCTCCCAGGTTTGCCTATAAATAGCGTCGTGTACAAGCAGGCCAGCTTTTGCCTCGAAATGAGCTACCGAAAAAGAAAAGGCTTTAACTTTTCATAGCCTTTTAACTTTTTGGATTTGGGACTTGTAAATAAGGGAATGTCATAAAATAGCTTATGTCCCCATTTATTAGTTCTGAAGATACTCAATGGCCCAGGTTTGAAACCTCATACACACACACACACACACACACACACACACACACACACACACCACACAGTTATACAATAAGAAAAAGATTTAGGGTGGGGAGATCAATCACACAGTAAGCGTAATGCTGGATGCTAACTGGCATCATTATCCTTGTTACGCTCCAGTAAACATCACAGCCAAGTTCATTTCAAGTATGAAATGAAGGCTCACGAGCTGGAAATAAAAGTCCAGAGGAATCGATGTGAGGAGGTTTGCTGGGGGCAACCCAGGAATGCATCTGTCAGTAAAAGAAGTTCCCTGCTGTTTTCCACCCAAAACAACAAATAAAGAGGCACCTAAAGGAACTGGCAAAAACTTTTCAACCCCATTTTCTTCAAAGACCAGGTCAAGAAAGACTGACATATGTTCAATGTATTTACTGTTTGCCATATTCCTCCTGAGCCACAAATATCATTAACTTCAGGTCGTCAATTAGAAAATGTAGCAAGCCTAAAGAATTTTCCCAAGGGCAAGCCAGGATTCCATCCTCGGTCCGTTCATTTCAAGGCGGCACTAACCCCTTCTAGATGCATTCACCTCTGTGGAGTGCAAAGAGGTACAGTCACTTGTAGCTTTTGGAAGGCTGAATTCTTGTCTAGGCCTTGGAAAAGGCTTTAGTTTTGGTTTCTCTCAGTTTATCTATCTATCTATCTATCTATCTATCCATCTATCATCTATCTATCATCTACCTATCTATCATCTACCTATCTTTCTCTTGACCTCAGTTTCTATAAAATAGAGGAATTAGACTAAAGGTGTCCTTTCGGCTTTAATGACACACAAGTCTGTCATTCCGTAAGCTGAGACCAGAGTTCCTTTTTGTTCCCTTGACCTCCAGCTGCCTCAGGGAGGGGTCTGAAAAATGGCTTCTATACAACCTGCCTCGACTGGGCGGGCTCCACAGCTCAGCAAGGCCATATGCCGCACACCCCAGAGGCTCAGCTCATTAGGGCCGGATGGGACTCTCTGATGAAGTAAACTGGCAGAGGATGCCCTCGAAGGACATCAGTCCAACACAGAGGTACCGGCCACAGGGGAGCAATTAAAACACGGCTCAATTTTATTTCATTTTTTCAACGTTAAGGTATGGAGGCACCTCTAGCTCTTGGAGATGGATTTTACGTAAGATATGTGCTTCATAATTCCACGCTTCTCACATATGCACAGCTCTCGTTTTCCCAGGTGGGCGGTAGACAAAGACCAGGCTTGGACAGCTCACAGACATGGTTAAAGACACCAGCTAAGCAATCTTCCTAACAGGGTGGCATTGTGCAAGTTCCTCTGCTCTTCTGGACTTCAGTTTCCTCTTCCATAGAATGGGGATATCTATTTCAAAAGCTCTTCTGAAGATTGCTTACAGTGGACATTCTGTGCTTGTTATTCCTGCTGATAACACCCTACATCGCTCAGAAGGTGCTGCTGCCTGCATTTCACCAAGGGGAACAACACGAGACTCCAAGAGGTGGCTAACTTGGCAGGGCTCAGGCTGCGTGGCAGTGTGGGTGTAAGGCCCTCAGTCCTCTGCCTCTCCGTCGGCCGTCCCCCAGCCACAGCACGCTGCCTCTCTGTGCCACGTACCTGGGACCAGGGCTGACGTTGCTACTGGAAGGACCTGAGTTTGTTTGCCGATGGGAATAAGAGCACGGGATGGTGTGTCGAGGCAGTTGTGTGTTTATCATTGTTCCTCAGGATCCTAAAATAACAGTGCATTTTCATTCACTCTAAAACCTGGAAATCATTAAACCAAATGATTTTTTTAAAGGCCATTAAATTAAAACAAGAGCATATTCCAGTAACCAAGCCATCTGTGAGGTCAAGCCCTCCCTATCTATGCCAGCGGAGGCCCTGGAACACGGGAGTAAGCTGGTGGCTTACCGCCTGGCCTCTGCTGAGCAACGGCGTCCCTTTTGTCATCAGCCTTGACTTTCAATCATTTATCAGATGCTCAGTCGGAACGCGGTTCCCTTTCTGGGAGGGAAAGCAAGGTTCCTCTGTTCTTTGGGAGGATTCTCTGAACACACACTTGGCTGTTCCCATCCCCAGCTCTGTCTCAGCGGCGCCAATGCCTAAAGCTGCCAGCTTTTCTTCTTCACCTGTCACTGGGGAAAAGGAGCCCAAGGGCTTATTAGAATCACGGCCACATGTGGAAGGGCCCTTGTTAGTGATCTAATCCAGCCTTCCTATTTTATCAGCGGTGAAAAGGAAGTATAGAGACCTGCTCCGCTCCCACTCAGGCGGTGAGGAGCACAGCTGAGAGCGAGCCTCTGTTGCTAGCCCTGTGCTTTTCTGTTCCATGCTTCCTCTCCCTGCAACGTGTCAGCTGTAATTCAGGTGCTCCACAGATAACACCCTCGCGGAAGAGAATGGGCTGCGTTGCCCTGAGCTGAAACAATTACAGCCCCTGCTTGCCCCAGCACACTGCACCCTCTTGACACTGGCCGAGCTCCACTTCGATACCTGTTCCGGCCTCTGCCTCTTAGTGGAGTGGGAGCTACCTGTGGGCAGACGCAATCCCATAAAGGGCACTGCGTCCCAGCCCGTGCAGCACAGGGTCAGAATCCACCCTGCACGTATTTGTTAAATGAATGAACTAATGATCTCATTTTTATGCTTGAGTCATCCTAAAACTGCAATTAAACTCTTTGGGGACACGGCATTCCCCAGTTTCATTTTAAAGATCTAATTATCCATGCCATACAGGATTTTTATTAGAAAGAGGCGTCATTAAATAAGCAGACACCAGACACAGGCCTGAGATAATTGCAAATAGAAACGCATCCGTCTGCAGTGCTGAGGCAGGCCTGGTAAGCATGCTGCTGGCAAACATGGTGTCCATGGCCAGTACTTGGGTTCCTTGGGATAATGGGGTGTTTAACCCAGGCAAGTCAGGCTTCTAAATTCCCCTGAGGAAGGTAAGTGAGCAATTCTCTAACTGCTTTTCAACACCCCCATCTTCCTAGACGTGAGTTATATATACTGCGTGAATCCAAATCACCCTTGCATTTGGGGAGCGACCCACGCACATTTTCTGGCCTTGGTGCTTCCATCCCTGTGTCTCTGTGATGTACCCGTCATGCTTTCCATGCATAGGTTCAGCTGTAAAAGCTGTTTGATTTATTTCAATGACAAACGAGCAATCCATTTTTTTTGTGCAAAGGAAGGTACTTCTAGCATCATCAAACATTTTCTTGTAACTCAGACATGTCAAACTCCTTTTCTATTCATCACGTCTAGGGAAGAAGCCTCGGCCAACTGCAGAAAGGCTCGTTAATAGCGGGCTGAGAGCAAAACCCTAATAAAGTCTCTAAATATTTACTATGAGTCTGAGTTACAGCACTGACCAGTTCTACCCCCATTAAAATCTGCTTGCATGCCTCAAACACTAGTATTTTAGGTCACTGACACGCCGGCCAAGGAAATGACAACACTGGGTACTATGGCGCAAAGAGGAAGCAGAACCTAGTTTTAAATTCTGGCCTTGACACTTACTAGCTGCTGGACTCTACGCAACTGACTTCACCTTTCCTGGTTTCCTAAACTGTAAAAAGGGGATGATGATACTAATGCCAAAAAGTTGTACCGATGATTTGAGAAAATGTACATACACATATATGATAATTTAAAAAAAAATGAAAGGGAGCTAAACATGCCAGAATTAAAAATAATAATAATAAAATGAAGCATTCATTTTAAAGTGTTCTCTGATGGAGTAGCCAAGAATGTACAATGGGGAAAGGACGGTGTCTTCAATGAATGGTGCTGGGTAAACTGGACAGCCACATGCAAAAGAATGAAACTAGATCCCCTTCTTACGTACACCATACACAAAAATGAACTTGAACTGCATTCAAGACTTGAACGTGAGACCTGAGACCATGACACTCCTAGGAGAAAACATAAGCAGTAAGCTACTTGATACAGGTCTTGGCAATGAAGCTTTGGGTTTGACATCAAAAGCAAAAGCAAACAAAAGCACAGATAAACACGTGGGACTACATCAAATTAAAGCATTCTCACAGACAGTAGTAACATGGTTTTGAAACTCAGGGCGTTTGTTGCCATTTCAAATTGTTTTCTTCTTTGAGAAAACAAAAGCGGCGGTGATTTGCCCAGTGTCCTGGTGCGATAGGACACAGCTCATCTTGTGAGAGATAACTCAAAGGCTAACCGGCAGAGTGAGGAACCTGAGCACAGGCAATTTTTAACCTTCCCAGATCATAAATGGATAATAAATGGATCTCCAAAGGCTAGAATTCGTCCAAGGAGCTCCCCACCACAGCTCTCTAAGAGGACCCAGAGGCCTAGTAACTGAGAACTTTTTTTCTAATCAATATAACTAAATAACAGCTAGTCGACGTGAGGTGGGCACTGTGCCAAGCCCTATAAATACATACGATCATTTACATCATAGATGGCAAGTATCACTATTGGCATTTTACAGATAACAAGAATTGAGGCTCAGAGGGGTTCCTCTTTCAGAGTCTCTGAGCCAGGACATAACAACACCGGAGTTTGAACTCAGGTCTGACCCCCAGATCCACATTCTTGCCTTACGCCACGCTGCCTTGTCAGGTCACTCATGCAGTCCCCGGGAACGGATTTTGCCCGAGATGAAGGAGGAACCAGAAGCTACTATGAGGGGATGAGTCAAAATTCAGCCAGGAAGGTAGGGCTGGCTTCCTGCCACCTGCCTCTCTCCTGGCCCCCTTCACCAGAACTGAGTGAGGGACTATGCAGCAGTCACCCCCATCTCTGTGAGGGCTGGGCCAGGGCTCGCCGAGTGGGCAGGGGCAGGACTGCTGTATTTCAGCCACAATAAACACACTGCCTGGTTCAACTTTAATGGGCGACCTGGTCAAGTCACCATCGCTGAGCCGCACATCACCCCCCTTTCCCCTTATGATCACCTCTCTGACTATATTACAAGGATCGCTTTCTATGCTTCTCTTTACCACCGGATGATATTCTTTGGAAAGAGGAATAGCGTTCATTTTTTTTTTAATCCCCAGCTCCCTAAGCTGTATTTGGTGCACAGTAGATGCTCAATTAATCTAAGGTACATAAATAAAGGAACAAATTCAATATCAAGGCTGGACAAGGTAACTAGAGAATACCTCTAACCCTGAGATTTTATGGCTTTATTATTTCTAAATCAGCTTTCAATCTCTGGGCAGTGGTTTGGGGTCTCTTTAACAGAGACCTTCTGATAAAATGAGGACACTGTACTACTTACAAGCTACTGCAGTCCATCCTATAAGAACAAGCAAATGTGGCCATTAGGACAGATGCTGTCAACCCCATTTTAAAGACTGAAACAGCGGCCCATATGAATGAACTGACTTCCTCAGGGCCAACATTTGACCTTGAGGCTGCCGACTCCTGGTCTTTTCATGTTACCACAATGCTTTTCCAGCTTATTACTAACAAGCCTAGGGCATGGGCAATGTGAAGGAAGAAAGGGGAGGCAGTGGGACAGGAGAGGGTGTGCAATGACAGGAATAATAAGGGAAGAGAAGGGGAAGGCTCTCTGGAGAATGTCACTGACAGCTGACAGTCAGTGACCCTATGGCCCTGCTGAGCTCTGGACCAGGGCCGGCTTAGGAGGGATCGCTGGGCTCTCAGTGTCCCTGACTCATCCGGCTGCATTTAGGCCCTAAGAGTAAAAGCAAACTGCATGCCTCTTAGCGTTGAGTAAAAACAGGAAGTCACAAGTGGCTTCACTCTCCTCTCAACTCGGGTCCCAACACTTGGGGTCAAGGGTGCACAAAAGATCTGACAGGCATTCCCCTGGCAGCTCGCCTCTGTGGGACTCCAGCGGCACACCCTAGGAGTGGGAAGCTGGGGAACACCTTCCCATGAGCCTCCCAGAACATGGGTTTAGGGGCTCTGCTATTCCTCTGGGCGCAGGGCCAGGAAGCCCACCCACAGGGTAGAGAGTCAGGGAGATGCCAGCTCCATCACTGTTCCCTTCATTCAATGGAAACTGAGCACCGATTATGTGCTAAAAATCAGCATGACCTCAGGTAAACAGCTCACTCTGAGCTTAGTTTCATCATCTGCAAAGTGGGGACAGTCCCTACCCCGCAGTGTCCACAGTCATGGAGATGAAGGGACATAGCATCAGTGGGATCCTGCACCACACTGGAGATCTGTCATTCGCACCGAGGCAGGGCGCTACCCGCTGTGTGCCTGAGACTGTGATGCCCCTTCCCAGAGCCAGAGGCAGGAGGGATCGTGGCTGGTCGGTCCCCACCTTTTTCCCCTCGTCTCCCTTCCCAGGAGCCCAGGGCCAAGAAGAGGTAACGTTCTGCCAGCCCCCAGCCTGGGCCCAGTGCCCATGTTTATGACTGTTTATTTCAGAGCAAGTAGAAAGGAGAAATTAAAGCCATAAAAGACAGGACAACAGACCAATAAAAACCAGCTCCCTGAAGAGTCAGAAGGAGGAAGAGAGGCAAAACTGTCACCATAGCAACACAAGACAGTCAGAAGCATGCAGGAAAAACAGCCCTGCTCTGCCTCCTCTCTTCACAGCAAAGCAAGCCCTCGACCCCATTTGGAGCTCCATGAAAGCCAGAGACCCACCCTAGGGCCCTGGCCCCCAGGCCCCAATGCCCAGCCTGACCTGGTTAGCAGCCACCCTCCTTATGGTGGCCCAGCACAGGTCCCAGCCTTTCAGGGTCCCAGCCCAGCTTTCTGTGTCCTGGGGACTCAATGCTGTGCAGATGGCCCAGGCCCAACCACAGTGATGGTGACTGGTGAGAGAGGGGGAAAGTTTCCAACAGGGAAAGGAAGGCGGGCACAGAGCTGTGGGGGAGACCAAGGCCATGAACACCAGCCTTGTTGCTCTGCCTTGGGGTTCCCCAGAGAGCAGGGGGCGAAACAGGGTATAGGAGGGGAGACCAGGCACGAAACAGCGGCCCCCTCCGTGCTAGACTGAATACAATAGCTGGGGAAATTCTGGGGTCTGGGGTGGGGTTGGCACGCACGTAACTGTGGAGGTCTTACACGATGAAGCTCGTGGCCTGGCCTCTGAGGATCAGGGCAGCTTGGAGGATTACCCAGGGACCGGCTGGCCCCTTTGACAGAGGCTGCTCGGTCCTTCAGCTGGCATGCAAGACAGGTGTTTCCACCAAACAGCACGGTTGGCCCAAGACCAGCTTTTTGGGAAGTGGGTCAAATTGTTCCCAAAGCTCTGGATCCACAGTCAGTCTCTTTCAGTCAGATTGGGAGGGGGAGTCCTGGGGGAGCGGGATCGCAAGGACGCCTGGTCCTAGGCACAGCATCTCGCTGCCTGGCCCAGGATCTCTGAGGCAGGTGGCAGCTGAAGGGCCCAGGTGTGCAGGGGCTGGGGAGGGCTCAACCCTGCCTCTGGGGCTACAGGGAGCCTTGGAGAACCCCGGCCTCTGCTGGTGGGAACGGGGAAGCAGAGGGCTGGGGTGTCCAGGAAGAATAGCTCTGGAGCTGAAGATACCTGGGGGCGGGGGTGGAGGGTGAGTGGCTGAAGGGCGAGGGAGTGCTCTAGAACCCAGTCGGGAGGGTGCCCTGGAGGAGAAGGGGCAATGGGGCACAGGGGCCGCCGTCTGGACGGCGACCACAGAGGGGCTCAGGGACTGAGTCCTCGGCTCTCCCTCCCTTCCTCTCCCGAGGCTGCAGGGGCGTCGGGAGCTGGGGAAGGATGGCAGGGTCCCCCCGGCGCCTCCCGAGCGCGCTTCCCTGCAGACCCCGAGCCGCGTCCCCGCCGCGCCCGCGCCGCGCTCACCGGAGCCGCCGCCGCCCTGCTGTCCTGGTGCGATAGGACACAGCTCATCTTGTGAGAGATAACTCAAAGGCTAACCGGCAGAGTGAGGAACCTGAGGGTGGGGAGATCAATCACACAGTAAGCGTAATGCTGGATGCTAACTGGCATCATTATCCTTGTTACGCTCCAGTAAACATCACAGCCAAGTTCATTTCAAGTATGAAATGAAGGCTCACGAGCTGGAAATAAAAGTCCAGAGGAATCGATGTGAGGAGGTTTGCTGGGGGCAACCCAGGAATGCATCTGTCAGTAAAAGAAGTTCCCTGCTGTTTTCCACCCAAAACAACAAATAAAGAGGCACCTAAAGGAACTGGCAAAAACTTTTCAACCCCATTTTCTTCAAAGACCAGGTCAAGAAAGACTGACATATGTTCAATGTATTTACTGTTTGCCATATTCCTCCTGAGCCACAAATATCATTAACTTCAGGTCGTCAATTAGAAAATGTAGCAAGCCTAAAGAATTTTCCCAAGGGCAAGCCAGGATTCCATCCTCGGTCCGTTCATTTCAAGGCGGCACTAACCCCTTCTAGATGCATTCACCTCTGTGGAGTGCAAAGAGGTACAGTCACTTGTAGCTTTTGGAAGGCTGAATTCTTGTCTAGGCCTTGGAAAAGGCTTTAGTTTTGGTTTCTCTCAGTTTATCTATCTATCTATCTATCTATCTATCCATCTATCATCTATCTATCATCTACCTATCTATCATCTACCTATCTTTCTCTTGACCTCAGTTTCTATAAAATAGAGGAATTAGACTAAAGGTGTCCTTTCGGCTTTAATGACACACAAGTCTGTCATTCCGTAAGCTGAGACCAGAGTTCCTTTTTGTTCCCTTGACCTCCAGCTGCCTCAGGGAGGGGTCTGAAAAATGGCTTCTATACAACCTGCCTCGACTGGGCGGGCTCCACAGCTCAGCAAGGCCATATGCCGCACACCCCAGAGGCTCAGCTCATTAGGGCCGGATGGGACTCTCTGATGAAGTAAACTGGCAGAGGATGCCCTCGAAGGACATCAGTCCAACACAGAGGTACCGGCCACAGGGGAGCAATTAAAACACGGCTCAATTTTATTTCATTTTTTCAACGTTAAGGTATGGAGGCACCTCTAGCTCTTGGAGATGGATTTTACGTAAGATATGTGCTTCATAATTCCACGCTTCTCACATATGCACAGCTCTCGTTTTCCCAGGTGGGCGGTAGACAAAGACCAGGCTTGGACAGCTCACAGACATGGTTAAAGACACCAGCTAAGCAATCTTCCTAACAGGGTGGCATTGTGCAAGTTCCTCTGCTCTTCTGGACTTCAGTTTCCTCTTCCATAGAATGGGGATATCTATTTCAAAAGCTCTTCTGAAGATTGCTTACAGTGGACATTCTGTGCTTGTTATTCCTGCTGATAACACCCTACATCGCTCAGAAGGTGCTGCTGCCTGCATTTCACCAAGGGGAACAACACGAGACTCCAAGAGGTGGCTAACTTGGCAGGGCTCAGGCTGCGTGGCAGTGTGGGTGTAAGGCCCTCAGTCCTCTGCCTCTCCGTCGGCCGTNGTGCTGACCACGTCTACACGCGGTAACCCCTGCCCTTCTCTTGGCCTTGGTCGCTGGGTTTCGCCCTCTCAAAGGAAGCCTGGATCTGCTCTTGGTGTTTCCACACATCGAATTCCTCCATACCCACTATTAACCTCCAAAAAAAGAAAAAAGAGAAAAAGAAAAAAAACCAAAACCAAAAAACGGTTGAAAGGCCCTGCAATCAATTCCTAAACTCATACCCACCCTCCAATTAGCGCCCATGCGCCCAACCAGACCACCCCAGCCCCTACCCCTCTCCCAAATCACGTTGGATCCTGAACCCAGCCTCCCTGTTCACATTATTAATAGGTTCCCAGTCCGGGCAGCAGTAGTTATCTGATGAGACCACCACAAATGTCTCCACAAACGCTTAATCCAAATGGAATTACCCTAAAGAGTAAGGCTGCAAAAACACTTTAAAACATTCTGTGATGCAAGGGGAAAGTGGGGGATTCGTGTCATCGTCAGGATCATTGTTTTAAAACATCTGCCATGGAGGCTTTCTGCATCACAGAGAAAGAGATTCAGGAAACCAGCGAGGGCTGCAGGGTGCCAAACAGGCTGTGAGTCAGAGCTCCTGGGGGGCCGGGGGGGGGGTCCTGCAGGCCCAGACTCCTCCTGCTTCCTGTCCCAGTCAATCAACTGGAGCATCATGGGATATTTATTACCCCCCTACAATGGGCCGAGCCATGTGTCCATGCTGGAGTGTGTGGGTTGGGGGCGTAAGGTCTCCGAGTGCAGGAAACTTCAGGAGACCTTGGTCAATAGCCTCCTTTTTTTCTTTTTTAGAGCCCCAGTGGGAGCCATGCCTGGGCCAGCCAAAATGATGTCTTACATTTCAGTGGGTCTATTAGAAAGTTCATCTTGCTCCGTCCCCATATAAACTCACCTACATACACATCAAAACGTCTGACTTGTTCTGCCCACCTTGAATCTAGCCAGGCTCCGGGAAGGGCAAGGACAAATCATCCACAGACGCCGTTCGCCCCGTACAAGACTATCATTTCAGACGACGAGAGGACGCCTTACTTTACATCCATCTGCCACTAATAACACAGCTTCCAGTTGGTGAGAAGAGGCTATTTGATGTATGAAATTCTACTTCCACACATGTAAAGACGGCTTCTACTTCAGTAATTGAGGGATACCTGCACGGTATTGCCCAGCCCGTTGTGAAATAATAGGGTTCCTAATTATCAGTGTGGAATTTAATAATTAAGTGTTTCCTAAGACACAATAATCAGATGAAATAGTCTTTCAACTTCATTAGTAATACTAATAACAAGTTTAGAGGTTAGCATAATAAAGATTTAGGTGAAATTAAACTATCATTGAGGGGACAGGTAAGCTGAGGTAAAATTTTAGATAATTTTTATTTACAATATAAATTTGCTAAAGTGAACCTTACTATCTTAGTTAAATTAAATTTAAACTGAACTGTTCTAGTTTCAAGGACATCCTCGTCGTTAATTTATTTTCTAAAAGAGCTTTGGCAAAGTGCCAGGCACTGTGCTACATGATAGAATAAGGACACATGTCCCCAGCCATAAGGAGGACACAGACAGGTTGCCCCCAGTTTATGAGAAGGCAGAACCTAGGAAACAGATTAAAATAGAGGTATTGGCTATAAGGTCCCAGGACAAGGGAGAATTCATTGTGATTGGAGGGGGTTCTTTTAAGCTGAACCCTAAGGGATGAGCTAGACTACAATAGGTGGGAAATGAGTTTAGACAGTCCAGGTAGAAGGAAAAAAGGGATGTCCTGTGTGAAGGGGTTCGGTGTGGCCACAGTGCCAGAGGGACTGGGCAAAGTGAGAGTGGAGAACCAGAACACCAGCCTGAGAAGGCTGCACTTGGTCCTGGGGGCTCCCCAAGACTAGGCAGCCTCGACTGGAGCCTCCAATAAAGAGATTGATGATAGGCTAAGGATGCGTGGGGACCAGGGATGGAGAAAGAAAAGGAGGCAGCAGTGAGAATTATCAGGAGAGAACTACCATCATTGCCCAGGGGCTGTGGGCTGCCCTCCGTGAACCAGGCTCTGCTCCCTCATTTTTGAAAACACATTCTCTGAAGCATCCCCAGTGCTGATCATAATACTTGGTACAAGCTGGTCCCTAATAATATTGATTGAATGAATGATAGGGTCACAAAAGATGGGCATCCACTCTGGAGACAAAGCATCAGGGCTGATCCCATCCAGGGTTCTTCTCCATCTACTGAGGTCCACCTGGGGCCAGGTGGAACATTGCCCTTTCTCAGTGTAAGTCCCCTTGTTCCTTTGAAAGGTCATTTCTGCTTCTGTGCCTTTGTTCCTATATAGGCACATAGGATGACTTCCTCCCCATCCCCAGCTATCAAAGACCACTCATTCCATTGCTAACAATGCCTTCAAGACAGTGGTGGCATTATGGGCTCACACGTCTTTCCTCTGAATTACTACTGTAAAACTGACAGCCTGAGCCACTTACTCTGACTCATCGCATATGCAAGTTGCTTGAGGACAAGGACCTTCCCTGAGACACAGATAAAGCCACTACTCAATTTGGAATCAAAGCTGAGTATACACCCTAATTCTGCCACTCACTAGCTCTGTGAACTGAAGTTCCTTAAGCCTTCGAGCCTCCGTTTTCTCTTCTATAAAATGGGAGTAATAACACGTAACCTCAGGAGGCTGATGTCAGGGCTGATGTAAACTGCTTTGTAGCTGTGAAAGAGGGAATAGTGTGTGCGTGCGCGTGCTTCCTAGTGCCTTGAATGATGGGGGGCGTACAGTGAGTGCTCATTTCAGACTTGCTCCTTAGTGGATTGATTCACAGATGAGGACTTGGAGTGGAGGCTAAGGATTTGCTTGTCATGAGCCCTGCATGCTCTCTGCTCGCTGCTCTGCAGGAAGGCTTTTGTATTTTGTTCTCCTAGTGCACTTATTTCCCCAGGCATCGGATAGTGCCTCCCCTCTGGCATTGCTATAATGGCTTTCAAGGGTGGTGGATTTTCTTGCCAATTTACTGGCCGGGGTTCCTTTATGGCAACGAGGGGTTTCTGCGGAAACATGGCTGGGCTTCAGAGGGAGCATAATAGATTTGATTATGAATATTAAGCCAATTTTCACAGCTGACATGCGGCATACTTCCTTGTGGCAAATATTACAGCCCAAACTATGTAGGGAAACTTGGTAATGGCTGAAAATCCTTGCCTGTGGCTGAATTAGAGCCCATGACTTAAGAGGATCTGATTTTTAGTTGCTTCGTTAGTCACTCACTGAGAGCGTGAAGCTCTTTTAGACTTCCTTTCCTTTACACATGGTTACCCTACGCCTTAAATGACCTTTCATCCTGGTTTATTCATTGAATTTCTACTCATTTTTAAAAAATCCCTGCTCCAAACCAACCCCTCTCTAATGCCTCCTTCTACTCTCCAAGGCCATGTCAGTTGTTTTCTCTTGTCCATTTCTATAGTATTGCCTTCACACCTCTACCATAACACTCACCAAGCTATGTTGATCAGATCAGATCACATACAGTCGATTTTTGCTATTCCCAGTTTTATGAAGTTATCACAAACACCAACTAGTGAATCCTGGAAAATACAAGGTTAGGTTCCCACGATTCTCTGGTCCCAATATTTTCATCACCCGATCAGTGCATAACCTTGTTGTATGCATGTTGCGGTTTAAAGACACCTTATTTAATAGACAATGTTACTTCACTGACATTGAACTCACTGCCAGCAGCACTTTAGCGCATATAACTTTGGAACAAAGCTAGTCTGACACAGGCATTTTCTCCATGAGGCCCATCATAGCCTTCTCGCACGTCGCGTCGCACACTAGGCTGCACTTCAGCAATATGCTTGGGGCCATTTTAAACCAGTGGCACAACCAACATAAAACACTGACATGTGAAAAACGTGGCACCCCATAGGTCATGCAAAGGGCGGTTGGTCACCATCTGAGAGCAGAAACAAGAAGGCAGAGCTTTACCTAGAAGAAGCTCAGCTAGGAAGATGCACGTGGGGGACTCAAGTGTTTTGCTGTTTGGTGCATATTGGCAAAGGACACAAAGAGTCACCAGAGCATTAATTCTGAGATCACAAACAAAATTTAGCGAGTAGGTAAACTTGCAAATACCGAATCCACAAATAATGAACCTAGATTGTGTGAGCCGCCAGACTAGACTCTGAACTTTTTAGGGCCAGACTCTGCATTTGATTGGTCTTTGTATCTTTCTGACACTTCTAAGAGCACATGATGCATAAAGAACTGATGCTCAATAAAGGTCTATCGAATGAGTGAACCATTCAGTCCAGCCTTGCATTTCTTTAAGGATTTACCCAACAATTTATTAGCTTATATTAATAAAGTACCAAAATGTATCTGGTTCTGTTCCCATATGAATGTCAAGGACTTGGTTGGGTCCCTTTCAATATTTGAGAAAAGTTCTGCCCTTAGATGTAAGGAACATTCTGTGTGGAGCAGGTCCCTCTTCTGTGGCACATCTGGATAATAATGGGTAAACGATAATGAACACCACCAACCACCCATCTCCACCAAAAGAGAAGAGGAGGCAATAAATTTGAAGAAGGATCTGGAAAACCAGAGTCAAATGGCCAACACTGAGAAAACTCACATAGTTCAGGAGCTGCAAGGGGACACTAGTGATGAAGCACAGAGCGGTAAGTGGGGAGAAAAGTACACAGCAGGAGGCCGGGAAGCCACAGGGACTGTGCAGGAGCTTTGCAGTGAGGTCAGGGTTTAAATCTGGGCCCCTGTCCCTCACTTTGGGCAGGTTTCTCAACTTCCTTCTTCCTTGTTTCACATACACACACACACACACACACACACACACACACACACATAACGGGGAAATAGGACTTCCCATAAAGGGTTGTTTATGCAACTGACATTTCTTGTATGCCTGCTGTGAGCCAGATTGAAACATGAATGAGATCATGCATGTGCCCATAATGAATGAATACCTAGCACAGTGCCTGATATAACCTAGCTACCAAATTTAAGAAGTGATTTTAATTATTTGCACCGTAAATTTAAATCTGCTTTCATTCTCTCTCTCCTCTTTCTCTCTGCGTTGCAAGATTTCAATGTATGACTTCTAGTCTCTTCTAAGTCTAAATCCTTTGATACTTTTTCATAGGTCAGTTGATCTCAATCTTCGTCTAGCCAGGTAAATCCAGAAATTGCTGATGACATCAATTTTGGCACCTTTGACAAAATGAGTCAGCCCCTCTAAGGGACTCAACCTCACCACCCACAAAGCTTACACCACCTCGAAAATCACCATTAACAAAGTAATGACACATAGACAAGGGCCTCTGAGTGAAGGCTGACAGCATTTTATGGGCTCGGCCTAGTCATCCGTGCAGCATCACAGACACTTACGTAGAAGGCATTTCTGACTGTGCCCATTTTATAGCTAGGGAAAATGAGGCTTGATGTAACTTATTCAAGTCATCAACTTAGTCTCAGCCACAATCACGAAAATAAAATGCAGGTGTCATGGGCTCCTTGAATTTAGAACCAAGCCTTGAATTCCTCGAACAACCAGATCTTCCTTTTCTTTGCAAATAACTCCTTTGCTTTATAAGAAATTTATCAGTGAGGGAAAAGCCAGGTTGATTTAGGCACAGGCCAGGTTTCTCTTTCTTGCTAGCAGAGATTTTGCGCAATTTAGGGAACTGAAAATGCAACTGGGTATTAAGACAGCGTTAAAAAACCCAAACGGAATGGTTGGTTCTATAGAGCTTCTTTACAAGTCCTGCTAGTAATACATGAATGTTTCCTGTGTAAATGCACGTAGCTACTTTATGTGACAATCACATAAATGACCATTTTAATGGTTTTCAACCCTTGTGTTTGCCTTTTGGCTCATTCATCACTTGATACATGCCTTAGAATAGTGATGCTAGCAGAAACTTTGGCATATTTAGAAGTCACATTTATCTTCTTTTTGTTATTCTCCTTTGAGCCACCGTCCAGATCAACCCCTATCGGCTCTAGGCTGAGTCATTTTGAATCATTTCTAATTGGTTCCTCTGCCTTCACGTTCAGCCCGTCCAATCCACTGTCCAACCTGGAGCCCCAGGGACCTTTCTAAGAGACACACATGATCATGGCAGTGATTCAAACTCTTCAGTGGCTCCCCACCATCCCAGAACAAAATCTTACATTCTTCGCAGAACTCATATGGCCATTTGTATTCAGTCCTTTCTTGTTCTTTCATTTCTTTACGCTCTTTAACTCAAAATGTTGTATCGTTCCTCTCTTCCTTTGCATCTGCTATAATATTTCTTCTTCCTGGAATGCCCCACTCTCCATTATCAAAAGGATAAACTCCAAGTTATCCTCCCAGGTGGGAGAAATAAAGCCTTGTAATGAAGTCATTTCTGAACTCTGATCTTCCACATTTCCAGGCCCAGCAGCCTGCACACTTTGTCTCACAGTGTTTTAATTCTGCTCGTCACTTCCTGAGCTCCTGAAATATGTATATGTGTATATGTATGGGTATATACGTGTGTTTATACATGTACACATACACATATATTTATATAAAAGGTCTGTATTCCCAGTGCTTGACAATCTAATGTACACTTAACAAAAATCCATTGAGTTGATTTGGTTAAACTGAATCCCTCAAGATCCAGAGATTAGAAAAATATGACCTTTCAAGTTATTTCTGGAAAAGTAAAGTATAATCAGGCCTGGAAGAACAACATAGGAACTTTTCAATAGAAAGGCGATCCCAGGGTTTTTTGGGTTTTGTTTTTTTTTTGTAATGGTGAATAAAACAAAACTCCCTCAATGTGCTTTTCTAATTGTGTGATCTTAAAATAAAATCCACGTTCATGATTATTAATCAAATCCAAGAAATAGTTCTCGGCTTTTGATGTCAAAACACTTCCTTTCCTCATATACCAGCACCTGTACATTTTCTTTGTTTTGATTATACTAAGCATTTTTTTGTTCTTCCCTGGACATGCGCCTGGGAGGGTGGGGCAAGCTGTAAATAATAGTCACCATCATTATAAGAAATATTATTTACAGTCTACTGTTAGAACTGCAGACTAACTCACAGGCCTGCCCCATACGACCCGGGTGTACCTACAATGATTTCTTGGGGACAGACCTGAGCTCTTGAATATTTCACCCGTCTCATTAGTGTCACTCATGTGGCGTGACTGCTCAGATGGCAGCTGCTTCATCCAATAAACCCCATCAAACTGCTTCCATCTGTTAATGGGAGAGGAAATGGAAGCTTTCAGAAAATACGCTGATTTTTATGTTGTTATACATAAATGCAATTGGCTTTCTGATTTCCACCATTCATCGATACCCAGGCTTCTATGAATCCGTGTAATGTGGTTTTTAAATAAATATTTGGAACAGTACCTTTTATTACACACATTTAGATATATCAAGATCTTAAAAGAATCTCAGAGCAGAAGAGGCCTTAGAGATGATCTAATCCAATGTATTCATTTGACAGATGGAGAAACTGAGGCCCAGAGAGGCAAGGTGATTTTCCAAGGTCATATGGCAAGAAAATGGCAGCCCTGGAATTAAAAACATGGTGCCCTGGTTTCAGGTTTGAGCTTTTTTCTTTCCCTGATGCTGAACAAACCTTCATCCACCTTCTGGTTTGAGCACTAAACCTTTCAATCTGTTGTGTATTTAAGATACTGATCCTCTGCACATAAATTGTCCAGTTTCCTCCATAATTTCTCATAAACCCCCAAACTATTCGGTTAACCTGCATGGGGTTGTGTCCCCAAGTGGGAAGAGCCGATGTATTGCAAGGTCCACACCACACACGGACACAGGAACTGAAACTGCCCTTCTCGACAGGCAGAGGGGTCTGGTGGGAGGAGCTTGTCCTCGATCCTGGGTTCCAGGAACAGCTCTTCTTTATTTGTTGTGTGATTTGGGGCAGGTCAGTAAACTTCTCTTGTCTCCATGTTTTCATTTGTTCACCATGGATAAAAAATGTCTGCCCTGCCTACCCTAGAGAAATTGTGAGAGAATCAAATGAAATGACAGATGTGGAAAGGCTGTGAAAAGCGAAATGAAACATCATTATTTCATGTAGCAGCAGAAACACAGCAGAATTGTTTGCTTTTGTTCATTGCCAAGGTGTCCTGCGTGGTAATTTGAAGCTAATTTCCTGCAGGTGGTCAGGTTTTCTTTGGCCCTTATTTTTCTCCTACCAACCATCACTAAAGTTGGAACGAATTTTATATTTTCATATATTTAGGAATTTATTTAACACTTACTGTAAGCCAGTCACTCTGATGGGTGCTAGGGAATACGAGCAAGAGTGCCTTGTGGATTTACTGCCCAGCTGGGGAAACAAACATGAAAACACATAAGAAATCGTCTTATCATATGAGAAGCCTGTTAAGGAACTTGGGCACAGGCATTCAACCTAATATGTGACAAAGGGCTTTCAAGAAAACATGTGAAGCTTTGAGTAGGGCTGACTGAGGAGAGTTCTCTTTCATCTTTGCCCTGAGAACCTGGCGGGGTCCTGAAGTTAAAGCTCCTATAAGTGAGAGGTGTTTCCTAAGGCTCCCAGGAGTTTTTATCTCCCAAGCTCGTCTCTAGCAGTTAGTTTCTCGTTAAGTGTTTCTACCAGACTCCATGTGGCTTCTGCTTCTGGTAAACTGTGACTGCCTGTGTTCACCTGGCTCCCCAGGTTCCAGGCCCTGTGACCTCAGTTCCCTGACAGATCTATGAAAGGTTGTTGGTTTTCAGTTTGTTCAGCTTTGTTCTCATTGTGAGGATGGGTGTGAAGATTTCCAAGTTCTTTATATATTGAATTGGAAATCTCCAACTTTGAATTTGAAAACAAAAATATTAATTTAGTGTATTTTTGTTGTACTTGCATTTTGGTCAAAGAACACATTTTCATTTGTGTTAGTTTTTAGAAATGGTTCCTGTGTATTTGTAAAGAATGTGTGTCTCTGTGCTCAGGGTGTCATGAGTTTTTTAATGACTTATACTTCTAGAATTTACTTTTTTCCTTTTCATATTGACCTTTTCTTAACATTGCAATCTCTACTTACTCCTCTATTTCTGCCAGCATTCAAAACTACTTTTTTACACTCATAAAAATTGTTCTATGTCTCCAGGATTATATGTTGTTCCTCTTGCCTCTTCTTTTTTGTCATTCATTTTCTCATGTGGTTTATAATTTTGGCCATGACCTTGTTGTCAGTGGGTATATTTTCCATGGGAAACACATGTGACATGCTTTGGGTGACAGTTTCTTGTTTACATCTACTGGGACTTCATGAATTTAAGTGTGTTGGACTAATGTTTATGTTAATTTATTTCTCTGGGATCTTGAACCACTGAGGTGGCTTAGATGTTGAACCCTTCCTGTTCTGATTGCTTGCAGGTGTGTCCATCTCCATCCACTAGGCTAGGTGGGTAGACAGCTTCATTACAGCTTTCCTGGCTTAGGTAGGCAGTGCTTTTCTTACACACGACAATGCCAGTAACTGCAGAATCAATTCAGGCCACTGTGTTCCAGCTGCCTAACCCACATGGGGCTGCTAGCTGGTATTCCCTCTCTGTGAGGGTTTATCCCAGCTGTTAAAGCCTATAGCTGCTTCCAGTTCCCCTGTAACACTTTTCAATTTTAACTTCACTTACCAATTCTGAGATTCTGTTTTATTCTTTTTATCACTTTGGAATTTTCCTTTCCTGGTCTCAAGTTAGGCTATGAATTTACAATCACTAGCTAATTTGCTTTTTTTCATTTTTAGCCCAGCATCTCTATCACGTTTTAAGTAAGGGTAGGGTCTTCCATTTCAGCTCAACTTGCTCTACTTTTCGGAGGATGGGGGACACATATATTTTGAAAGGGACGCAGAAAGCCTGAGCAGAGAGGAAGGTGCTCCTGTGGGCAGCCAGACACTCTGTAGGTGCAGAGCAAACACTGGTCTTAGCTAACGTATTCTTGACTCTCACATCATGCCACGCATTTGGCAGAGTCAGCCTTGCCTGGTGACACAGCTAACCTTTCCACCATGCCTTCCTTTTGGCTTCTGAGGTCAGTGAAGCCTGTGCCTGTCTCTCCAGGACCCATCTAGCTAACATCTGCTCTGGATGGCACCCAGTTTAATTCCCAGGAGACACCTCGGCTTGTAATGTGTGCTTAGCCCCCATGCGGAGTCCTCTGTCCATCTCTGCAGGAAGACATGATGCCTCCACTTTGAACTGTGGCCACAGGGGTTGTTCCAAATGTTCAAGCCTTTGGAACATGTGCCCCCTTTTTCTTAATCTGGGTCAGTCCCCACGGCTTTAGCCAGAATATGTGATTGTAGTTAAAAATACCCGAAGATATAAAAGACTATTTTTCTGTCTCAAAACTTATAAACTTGAAAAAAAAAGAGTTATCACTCTAGTTTGATCACTTCAAGCTTTTAAGGAAACCTGTCCCTTAGTCCACATTTAAAAATTGTTTGAAGAAAATTATCCATACCTTGAGGTTATGAAATAATGGAAAAAAACCCTCTATGAGTTTGTTAATCTCTAATATGATTTTCTCCTTTTATTTCCCAATAAGGAAAGCTTTTTCAAATGATGTATTTCAGGGGCTGAGGAGAAGGAATTATGGTTGGTTTCTTCATGACTATTATCAACCATAAGAGAAAATTTCAGCTAGTTTGCAATTTTCAAAGCAGTAGAGAGATTACTTTGTTAATGTCTATTCAGTTCATTTTCTATTTGGGGAATTGAAAATTTGAGGGTGGTTGCAGGGAAATGAGTGAAGAAAGCTTAAATTGCAATATAGCGGCATTCTCCATCTGCAGGACCTCTTTGAAGTTGCTTGTAGTGAATGTGGGAATATGAGTAAGAACGATAGCCTATTTCCCTAGAATTGCACACTTATCCCAAATGAAGGCTTTTGGTAAAAATCACCATTGTCATCCAAGAAGCACTTATTAAGTGACCATCTGTGCATAATTCTTTAAAAAGGCTGAAAACATACAAAGGCTCAATTCGAGATGATATATGAGCTTGACGATATTAAAGGGGGATTATCATGTTATTCAGAGGACTTATAGACACCTGAACAGGTAAATCATTGTAATTCTATAGAGGCCAAAGGGGTGTGTTGGAAAAACACATTGGAATGGGGGTCAAGAAACCTGGCTGTTAGTCCCGGCTTTCCTGGCCCTCAGCTGAGGGAGCTCGGAAGCCACCCAGCCTCTCTGGGCTTCACTTTCCTATGTGAAGTTGGATACAATGAGGAAATCAGACACCAGTTACTAATGAAAAAGTCGCACATGGTTTCTTTACATATGGGCAATGATACACGAGGCTGTGCCTTCAGGAAGCTCAGAGTATTCAAGAGAAACAGCCACAGAGGAATGCAGGTTGAGTAAAATCCTGGGCAGGGCTGTTGTCAGCTTATGGATACAGCACAGGGCCACCGAGCCTGAGGAAGAGAAGGCTCCAGGAACCCATGACAATAATTTACACGAAGACCAGTTGTGCAGGGTCTGCCAGGGAGAGAAGGGAACTGGTTGCTCTGTGGCCCCAGAGGACAGTGGTATGGCTGGGGGTGACACCACAGGAGACAGAGCTCAGTGAGGCCTGAGGCCGCCCATGTGGCATGGCGTGCTCAGAGACTGGAAGGCAACGCAGGTGTTCTCGCCCGGAAATTGCACTGACTTGCTGAGTGGCGGGGCGGCTCATGGTAGCTGCCGGCCCAGGTTCATACAGACACCACAACGGATGCGTGTACAAGCAGCTTTCCTCTTTGATTTTGAGGACACACTTCCAATAGAGCAGCGCAGATTGGAGAGGAATGGGATGGCGGGGAAGCCATTGTCATGGGACACAAAGAGGCAGGACTGCTCCGCCACGGGGCAAGGCTGCAGGAGGGGTTATTTATACACTGGGTCAGCTCCTTTGGTTGTTGGGATTCTCCGAGTTTTAGTAAGTGTCAGACAGAGTAGTCAGGTTGAGGAGAGCCGGCAGGGAGAGGAGTTGGGCCATTTTGAACACTTGTCTGGAAATGCGCCGTCCATAGCAACATGAGGATATAGGTGGGACCAAAGGTATTAATAGGAGAAGGCTGCAGCGGCCTGAGCTAGCAAGGATGAGGGACGGAGGAAGGCAGAGTCTGGTGAGGCTATGACAGAAGGGCAGAGCCAACTGGCCGAGAACTCAAGTACAGAGAAAAGGGAGAGGGTGGTGGGGCCTTTCTGGGAGAGGGGAGAGGAAGGCAGGGGGGGGGGAGGTGCTGGCACATAGCAGGGGGCCTGCCCCTCGCCCCATCCTGCACTCAGAGCTTCGTGCCCTTAAGCTGGGGGGGGCAGGGCGGGGAAGAAACTCTATGTGGGCGATCACAACCCAGGGAAGAAGAACGAACATTTCTGCCTTTGCCAAGCTCACTGGGCTATGGGATGGGGCCTCTGGTTTATGATTCAGTTTCATGCATCTTTGCAGAGCCTGAAAAAGCTGTTCGGGGTGTCACTGTGAGGGCACAGGCACAGCCCACCCAGGAGTGGCTCATGGAGCTCAGCCCTCTACGGAGAGCTATTGGCCCGTGTTCTCAGAGCCAGAATGCAGACAGTCACGGACAAGCCCAAACTGGAGACGGATGCAGCCAGTTTGGTTTGTCCCTTAGACCTGGAGCTCTCACACTGTGTACCTTGATCCTGATATCAACCCTCATGCTCTCCCTGGAGACTCAGAGATGGGCAGTCATCCAGAAGAGATGAAACGGAAGGATGAAATGAGCATGTCAAATGTGAACGTGCTCTGCCATTACTTGGTAAGGAAAACAACTTATACTTTGAGAGTTTTAAAAAAAAAAGCTGTGTTAAAACCACCCCTTTAATATTCTCAAGCATCTCAAGAACTGCCCTGTGAACCTCATGACCAACTACCACAAACCCAGTGGAAGAACGAACATGGCTCCGTGAGGGCACAGAGAAAAGAGACAAGGTTGGGAAGAGGAGGGGATGGTTTGAGCAGAGTACTAGCCCAGGTGGACTTATTTGCATAATCATTCGTGGAAACTCATCGCCGAGATAGGAATTTTCTGTACAAAAAGTGGCACCCTTTCCCTTGCCAGGCCACTCTGACCTGCGTATACTGATGCGCTCCTACCCCACCGCACACAGTCCCATTGGCACGGGTGCCTTCTGAGGAGACGCCCTTGCAGCCAAGTCTCCCAGCACAGCGCCAGGCACACAGCAGCCAACACTTGATGGAGGTTTCTCGAGTTATTTTCCTAATGAAATTTATTTCATAACCAGATTTCTTCTCTTCATAGCCATGTTGCTGACACCCCAGTCGGTGCCATAGCCTGGAGCCTGACACCTGCAGGTAGAGAAAGCTGACAAGCAAACAAGCAGAGGCCACTGACAGTGTGTTCTGGAATTCCTGAGAACAGCCCAGCTGGGACTGCTTCCTCATCTCCCAGCAATGACGGCTCTACACAAAAGCCATTTTTGCGCCCTGTGTATCGGGTCCCTTCTTTTTGTTTCTGTCCACTGGTTCTTATCTGATTCCATGTCTCTGCCAGCCTGACACTCCATTTTCTCCTCATCTCCACTTTCAATTCCCATTCTTTGTGCTCACTGAGGCTCAGCCTTTGATACTCAAGAGTCTAAGAACTTAGAACAAAGAAGGGAAGAAAACTAGGCTTAGGAGAGGCAGCCGGACAGGTACGGACGCCCCTGCTTCAAATAAAAGAGCAATTTTCTGATTATGAAGCTTCACTACATGTTCCAAGAGAGTCAGATTTTAGAAGAAATTATCCTTGGAAAGGGGTTGGGTAGATTAAAGGAAGAAATGAGAAATGACACCTAAAGGGAGGTTGAGACAGATCATGGAGTCAGTTAAATGTCAGGTTAAGTACTTTCCTGGGATTTTATTCCAGTTTCCTCTTCTTCCTACTCATCTTTCTTCTCATTAAAATTTATTGAAAGGCTACTGTAGAGGAAAGTCATGGATGAACTCTCACATCAACTTGGATTTGCAGAGAAAACAGTAATTTAAAAAAACATGTGTGTATGACTAGATGGCCTTGCTCCCAAATCTCTACATGCTCTTTAGCCAGAATAAAACAAAACACACTCAACACATATGCCAAATATACACACATAAATACACACACCTTATAGACAAAGCAAAAACTATCTCGACCTAAATTTCAATCTGGTGTAAAGCTTAGTCTTAAAATTGATCTTAAAGTTGAAATAGTCTCTTGAGGCACTATTCAATCTCTTGTTGCATGAAAACTGCTCCCTCATTTTGGGAGACTGCCTTCATTCTCCTCTGCCGGGGACAGAGCCTTAGTATGTGAGGGGAAGTTAATGTCGCCGCTGGTATTGGAAGAGCCCCTGGCATTATTCTAGTCCTCAGAGTTGCAGTGGGTCCTACCCAAGACACTGCCCCTCTCCAGGTGACTGACAGCAGGAATGTCACAGAGACAGGTCACATTTTACTCTCCAGAAGCTAAGGAAGGGACAGAATCTTTCAATCTAAATACCCAAAGAATGCTGCATGGGTTAATTTAAGCAAACAAACAAATAAATGATGATGGACATCCAGACCCATGCTGGCAAAAACTCACAATAAAAGAACAGAGAAATCCTTCCACGTTTCTAGAGACAGAAAAAAAATAATCAGGATACTTTCAGAGGCTTAAAGATCAGCTTATCATCTAACTTCTCTTCGGCAATGTCAGTTGCTAAAAACACCGGAACACTTTTTTCCAAAGTTCTCAGATAAAATTAATTTAAAACTAACTAGAATCCTAGAACTGACTCAAACTGAAATTCAAATGAGAGGACAAAGTAAAGATGTTTTGGGCAATGCAAAGGCTCATAAAACTTACAACTCAGAGAACCTTCCAGTAAATAGACTTGTTAGAGCCTTGAGTATGGCAAAATAAATGATAAATTCAAGAAAGATGAAGATACAGGTTAAAAAAAAAATGGACCTTGCAAAAAACAAACAAACAAACAAAAATCCTATATAAAGCAAAACCACACAAACACCAGACCAATAAAGCTTATGGCTGAAGTCATTCTTTTTGCATAATTTTAAAATATTTTAGTACCAATCTGGATCTTGATATAGAAGTAGGCTAGTGTTAGGAGAGGAAGAGAGTGACATTTTAGTAAGGTTTTTATCCTGTTGAGGTAAAGGACACAGATACTCACTAACATAGAGTAAGGATTTAAGGGTTTTCAGCATTAAAAGTTAAATAGGGTGTACAAACATTAAAATACTAGAGGAATAAAATGAGCAAAGAAAACTCAATTAGTTAAAACAAAAGCAGGACAGAGAAATAAAAAAGAAACACTAACAAAGTGTACAAAACAGACAATATGAATGCCAAAATATGTCCAACAGACATAATGACAATGAACATGAAATCCTTAGATAAGGTGCTGCGCATGAGTAGCACACCTAAATCAGAAAGAGACAAGTAGGGTGCAATTTACAGTGACTCTTTTATCTACCCAGGCACATTGTTGTATTAGAAATGCCAAAACAGCAATATTAATTTTAGGCAAAGGACGATTTAAAGTGAGGGTTTCTAAGCAAGACAACAGAGAGAGAAAGAAAGTATTTCATAAAGTTATAATCCTTAAGAAGATTCTATGAACCATGGATTTTTAGACCTCTAACAATCTTGCCTTAAAATAGTCAAAGAAAAACTGACAAATTCTAAAAAAAACACCAGGCAAATCCACATTCATGTAGAATATTTTAACACTCATGTTTCTGAAGTCAGCAGATTAAGTAAACCATAAAAAAGCATCGAGAGCTGAGCTGCCCCAGCCTTCCCACAGCGGTGGGCCGCAGGTGGGTCACCGAAGTGGTGAGATATTGATCCACGTGGCCATGGAGTGGCCTGGTGGGGCCTGAGGCAGCCACAGCCTCCAATCAATTACCTCAGACTTGAAGCAGCTTTGTTCATTTTCTGAAGGTGTCATTCAAATAAATTTCTACACGAGCTGTGCACTGACCTAAACAAATTTGGGAATGACGGAGGATAATTAAATAGTATCCATTACATGATATGATGAAAAATGTATGTAGATATCTTATATATGGTCTTATAAATGTTTTTATTATGTATCTGCATATCTTTTCTATGAAACTTTGTACCTATAAAGAGAAAGAGTCCGTTTTTTTCAAAAATATAAATATTCAGGAAAGACTGATGATGTGTTATATCTCAAAGAAAATCTTAATAACATTTAAATAATGAAAACTTTCATATAGATTTTATTCTCTGGCTATAATGTAATAAAATTGGAAAATACACCAAAAGGATGACTTACACTAAAAATATATTAATTTCAAATTTTAAAATATTTTTATACACCATGCTGGTAATTTTGTGAATTTTTCTGTATGTGTGTTATACTTCAATAAAGAGAATATAAAATATTTTAAGTCAGTTTTGAATTAAAGGAAAATTAACATGCCTATTTGCAAATAGATTACAGTGAGTGTACTACATTTTAAAAGCTGTAGAATTTCAGTTTAGTAGGAAAATGAAGTCTTACTTTCATATAAGAGAAAAAAGAAAAATTAAGAATAAAAGAAGAAAGCATATAACTTAAAAAGATAGGAAAACCATTAAAATAAATCAAAATAAAATGAAAGAACATTTGACAAAGAAAAAAGCAAAATTATGGAAATTACAAAAAAAAGTGACAAAAAGATTTGAACAAGAAAACGAAGTGATGGTTCTTCAACATGGAGAAACAGAAATAAGTAGCCAAGATCTAGTCCAATGAAAGAGTCCTGTCCAGGTTGCTTTTAAAAATGAGGTAATCCTGTGTTAAAGTAACTGTTCTAGAGCACAGAAACAGACAGGCACATCCCAGCCAGTTTAATGATATCCTGATACTAAAACCTGAACAAGGCTAACACACACACACACACACACACACACACAAAAACAAAAAAAACACAAACCACCCCCCCAGTAAGCTAACAATGGAAGGAAACGACTTCATGCCCATAAAGTGAATATATAAATTTACAAAATTCACTGAATAAAAGCAAAGAATAACAGGCATAAATATTAGGGAAAAAATGATATTTGCAGACCATTTAATTATTTAGATGTTAAAATTAACATAAGAACAACAAATTTTGTTAGATGGCTGGACTGAAAGCCAACATGAAATCTCAATAAATTCTAATATGTGCTAACTATTACTTACATATTAAAGGAAAAACATGAAATTCCTATGGCTACAAAAATGAGTTAAAAATACCTGAGGAAATCCTAACAAAAATATGCATAGCCTATGTGACGTAAATTAGAAAAGTACTGAAAGGTATTAAAAAAAAAAGAAAGCACATGAATAGAAAAGACCTAATATTATAAAATATCACTTCACCACAGGTCAATTTATAAATTATTATAAATGCAGCTCTACTTGGAATTTCAAGATTAAAAAATAAAATGCTTGACAAGCAGATTCAAATGTCTATGTGGAATCAGAAATAAATGTAAACAATACAATTGACTGAGCACAATTGATGATATAATTAAAACCTAAATCCCTTTAAATGTATTCAGAGGAGGTAATTTTCCCCTTCAATGGAAACTCCAGCGGACACATGATTTTCCTTCATTCTTAGATAGCAGATAGTCCAACAGTCACTTTAAGTTCCAAACAATCTCAATCCAGAAATTAGAATTTAAAGTCCAAGATACCAAGTGAAACTCCAGACCTGATTTAGAGTTTGCCACCCCCAACATGA
>NW_017731350.1:10443516-10491349 GCF_001890085.2 Hipposideros armiger | reverse complement strand
GCCCTTAGCTTCTTCACTTCTGGGCCTCCACACTGGTTTGTAAGGCAGTTTCTGACCCATGGAGTTTGCAGATGCGGAGCAAAGACTAGTAAGGGATTATGTTCTTACTTAAAAGGGGGCCTTGGTAGGCTGGCTTGGCACCGGAGTCTGGGAGATATTCACTGTGGACTGTCCCTTAGATGCTATTTTGTGCTTGTTGGGGAGCCCAATTGCTAAAGATCTGTCACTTCTGGTCCCCAAGTCTATGGCATTTAGAAGTATCATTCTCACTCCGATTTAAAAATTACTTTGAATCAGGAAAGGATATTAATTTTATCAAATGCCCGCTTGCTCGTCATAGAAATCATCATAGGGCTTTTTCTTCTTTACCTTCTTAATGTACTAAATTGCTTAATACATTTCCTATAGCTGATTACCTTTGCATAAGGAAAATGAATCTTACCTGTTGCATTTGATAAAATTGTTTACTAAATGACAACCATTCTGCCCCGAGTAACCTTACAGAGAAGCCTTGTTTTCAAGTAGTAAAATATAGGGTTTGATTTGCTGATATGTAATTTATTTATTTGTATATATCAATACATATATTTTTTTCAAATGTGTTAGTTCTGTGATTTTATTTTTGAGTGCCTTTATATTATTTTGACACTAGCATTCAGCTATAGAATTAATTAGGAAACGTTCCATTTCTTTCTGTGTTCTAAAAACCTAATGGCATAAGAATTATTTAACCCTTAAAGATTAACTTTTTAAAATATTTTCTGGTGTCATTTTATGTACCAGTTTTAAGTGCTTGTTCAAATTATTGGTCTATTCAGATTTTGTTTTTCTACATAAGCCAGTTTGGGCAATTTGTATTTCCATTAAAAGAGATTTTTAAATTCCTTAGCATTCTGTTACACACAGAATTTTCTTATAATTAAAAAATTTATTTTAAAGATCTGACTTTTGTTGTTTTAAAAATTTTTTTTATCTCTTCTCTGATATAATTTACTAGGGAACTGTCATTTTATTAGTTTCTTCCATCAATTCTGCTTTTCAAAAAAATTTTTAAATGTAATTTTTGTTTTCTAACAATAATATGTTATGGCTTTATCTGTATAAATTTATTACCAGCTTTTGTTTTCCTTTATTTAACTTTTTGAGCTTGATGCTTATTTCAATAATTCTCAGACTTTCTAATTTAGTAATGAAAAACCTTTAAGGTTATAGATTTCCTTTAGATATATACATTTTCAAGTATTGTTATGGTATTTTTTATTGCAGTTTATAAATTTATTAACAATCTATGGTGTCAAATTTGGTTTTCTATTTGAAACAAAGTTATTTCAAAGAGTGCTGTATTAATTTTATTTTAAATTAAGCTTGTTCTATTTTTTGCTTGTAATTTCCTGTTTTATGGTAGCCCAGTTTGTGACTATGATCTGTAAATCTCTATTTTGGGAACTTTTGTTTTTTTGTCAAGTTTTACATGATCAGTGTTCTGTGTACATTAGAAAATTAATTATATACTTAAGCTTGTTTAATGTAAATTTTATTCTATCATATTATTATTTATTATGTGCTTATTATAGTAAATTCTGAGGGACCTCTGCTAAAAATCTTTCTAAGGTTCATAAGAATTCTATATTTATTATGAAGTATATATTGCAGTAGTCTGTAATGTCCCATTTATACTGTTTTTACTTTGAACTCCATATCATAATTATAACATGGCCACTACAACTTGTATTTTGTTTGCATTTAGGGGAATATTTTCATTGTTTGTTTGTTTTTAACCTCTGATACACTTTGTTTTCATAGTCTAGTCACATTTATCATGGATGGTGGACACACTGACCTCATTCTTGTCATGTTATGTTATGCTTTCTGTTGATTTTGCTTTCTTATTATTTCCCTTCTGGTTTTTACTATATTGATTTGGAAGTTATTAATTCTATTTCATTTTCTCATGATTGTTTTACATTTAAAAATGGACCTGTATTTCTCTATCAATGTCCAGAATGAAGCAGAATATACGCATTTATGACCTTTAACCCCAGCAAGATGCAACCTTGAGCCTTCAGAGCACAAGACTTGTTGGTTATTTTCTGTGTGTTCTTTTTCTTACAGAGTCTACGTCCCATTTGATCTGAGTTCTGAACTCGGTTAACTTTAATAACCTTCTGAAAATGTTCATATATCTAGTGATATTTCTGTCCTTAATCATCTTCACAGAGGGAGGTCATTCTTGTTAGATGTCGTAGCTAAGACGGGTGCCCACAGCGGTTCAGGTGAGGGAAGGGCGGAAGCAGAATCTTGCAATTCCTCCTATGATTTTTCTTCATGTCCATCCTGTCAATCCAAAGCCATGACATGTGTCTGGCTGTCTGTGCGTGTCTGTTTAAAACAGTGTGAGAGGACCCTTGACCTGACGAGTTCTGACAAACGACTTTATTCCTCTTCAGTCCTTGTTCCCTATCCTGAAAAAAATGTCTGAGTTGTTGTGATACTGGTGAGAAGCTAGGAGGGATGGGAGCAGGATCAGCTATATTTATGTACTGCCTGGAAGGGCTTCACCTTGTGTGTGGGAAATGGCTGCTCTCTCGCTCTACTGTCCTCTGTAGTTTCAGGCACGTAGTATGAACGTCACTATTTTCCAGTGTTCATATATGTTTTTTATTTCGGTCCCTGGATGATTCACGTTAGTGGGACATTAGAAAGGGACATGGGATGTGGAAGGAGTCACATATGGGGGCCATGGAGACCCTGGAAGTCCTACTCGGCGCTTTACGGTATGGCTTGTGTTCCTGTGTATCGCTCTTCACTAGCCTGAGCGTTCCTTGTGAGTGTCTGTCAGCCTTACGTCTCTATAACACATTTCACAGGGCTTGCACTTAATTGGTTGACTGAATACCGAGTTAACACGATTGTATTCATATCCATTCTTACACAATTGTAAGCTTCTTTGGGAGTTAGACACTTTCTTAGGCTGAGCTTCCCAGAGGCTGACTAAGAAAGGAAAATTTATGTGCAAATGATTTGTGTAGAATGTGCTGCCGGGATAAAACAGTAAGTAAGGGAGTGACGGTAAAGGGAAGAGGAATGAGGAAGAAACCAAGCAAGGGTGAAACTCTAAGCAAAGCTCCAGCCTCCGCCAATGCCACAGGGGATCTTGGGAATGTAAATTAGGCCTGAGAATTGGTCTCCCCTTAAGTTTCATGAGTCTCATTCTCCCACACCAGCCATAAGGGGCAGGGGGGTGGTGGGGTGATGAGGGAGGGTGTAAATCCCCTGACCTCCTGGCTCTGTGTGCTTTCAGACAAAGCACCTCCAGGAGCCCAAGGAAGAGTTTCAGGTGAAGCAAAGAGAGAGGAACAAATAGGCACCCCAAACATGACAAGGACCTGAGGGGATTTAGGAGGACTTCAATAGTGTCTGCCACAGAAATCTTGTTTTCTTAAGTCATAACTTCCTTGAGTGTCATTTGCTCTGTCAATGTGTCCTCTTGACCACTCTAAGGAATCTCCCCTTTCTATAAGCCTTGTCAAAAGTGGGCATTTCAGCAAAAGGGTGGGACTAGTGTTTCTGCTACTGGTGGATGCTGGATGAAGCACAGAAAATGCTCACCCTGGGTCTTTCTCCCTGGAAGACTCTTCAGAATCTCCTGATGGCTTCTTGCCATTATCACTTTCTAATGGGGACGTCTGGTCATTGCAAAAAGCAAACGTTTTACAAGGAGAAGGAGCACTGCATAGACACCCGCAGTTTCCTTTCGGCCTAGGCTTCACATGGACTTTCTTCACCTGACAAACTCACTTTGAGAATACCGATTTGTGCTACTTTTATTTTTTTGATAAACCTCATAATGTTTTCCATAGTGCCTGAACTAATTGACATTCCCATCAACAGGGCACAAGGGCTCCTTTTTGTCCACATATTCACCAACATTTATTTTCTATCTTTTTGATGACAGCCATTCTAACAGATGTGTGGTAATATCGCACTGGGGTTTTGATTTGCATTTGCCTGATGATTAGTGATGCTGAGCACCTTTTCATGTACATGTTGGCCATTTGTATGTCTTCTTTGGAAAAACGTCTATTCAGGTCCTTTGCTTATTTTTCAATCAGGTTGTTCACTATTGAGTTGTATGTATTCCTAATATATTTTGGATATTTACCCCTTCTCAGATAGGTGGTTTGTTTGGTGAGATTTTCATATTTTATTAGGCTTTTAAAAAGAAATTTTTTGGAAAGAATAACCGTTCCTGATATATGTTTTCTTGCTTTCTATTACTATTTTATTTGTTTATTTAAAATTCTTTATACTTTGATTTTTTTTGCAGTGTTATTTTGCTTTTTCTCATTGGTAACTCATTTGTTTTCATTTTTTCTTGTTTTCTAATTAATGCATTTGTTTCATATTTCCAAGTATGCTTTAACTGCAACTTCCAATTTTAAGGCATAGTGTATTCTGTTCATTTATAAATATTAACTAATTTCCATTTTCATTGTCTCTTTAACATATGAATTTTTTGAAAATATTAATAGTATCTAATTTCATATACATTTAACATTTAGTTTAAGTTTTAACATTTACAGTTAATACAATTTAGACTTACAAAAGTATTTATCAACTTCTTAACTCACTGGCTTTGTCTTTTTGCTGAATTATATCCTTTGTTAAATGTATCATCTAATATGTGTTATTTAGAAAGTGTGTTGTTTTGCCTTTCACATTTAGACAAACAATCTGAAACTGGTGTCATGTAACAGGCATATACTGTGGAGTCAAGATTTATGATTTTCAATATGAAAATCTATTTGATCCAGAAACATTTATTGAAAAGGCCGTCCTTTTCCAATGGCTTTGCTAAGCCACTTTGTCATAAATAAATTATCCATGTATATGTGGGTCTGTGTCTGAACCCTCTATTATGCTCTACTAACTTCTTTGTCCTCGAGCCAATGTCATACACACTTTATTACTGCAACTTTCTAATACGTCTTAATATGTGATAGTGCAAATTCTCCAATTTTGTTTTATTCTTCAAGGCTATTATGGCTTTATTTGGTCCTTTGAATTTCCATTTAATTTTACTGTCAGTTTGTTAATTTTCTCAGAAAAATAATACAAAGGAGAGAAACAAACAAAAAAATATGCTGGTGTTATGATTTTGTTTGCAATGAATCCTTAAATCAATTTTGGGGCGAATTGAATCTTTATAATATTGGGTCTTCCAATTCATGATGTGCTATATCCCTTTATTTATATCTTCTTTTATGTATTTCAATAATGTTTTGCAGCTTTCTCTACAGAATCCATGTGTATCTTAGATATATCCTTAGATATTTGATACTTCTTTCATGCTTTTATAATGGAATTAATTTTTCATTTTATTTGGAATTATTTTGTTGTTGGTATATGAAAATAACAATTTTTGTTTCTTGATCTTCTATCCAGATACCTACTTGGCTAAACTCATTAACTATTTCTATTAGTTTATAGATTCTTTGACTTTTTTATCTACACAATCATGTAAGCTGCAAATAACAAAATTTTTATTTTATTCTTTTCATACTTTTCTTTCTTCCTCCCTCCCTCCCTCCCTCCTTCTTCCTTCCTTCCTTCCTTCCTTCCTTCCTTTCTTCCTTCCTTCCTTCCTTTCTTCCTTCTTTCCTTCCTTCCTTCCTTCCTTCCTTCCTTCCTTCCTTTCTTTCTTTCTTTCTTTCTTTCTTTCTTTCTTTCTTTTTTGTCTGAATGTATTGTCCAGGATCTCCAATATAATGTTAAATAAATTAGCAATAGTCAGCATTCTTGTCTCATTCCCACTCTCTAGGGAAATTGTTCTATATTTCCATACTAAATATGATGCTTCCTGACATATTTTAGTAGTAAAGTATCTTTATCAGGTTAAGCCTGTCCATTTCAAATTCTCAGTTACTCACATTTCAAAAATATCATTAATGGGTATTAGATTTTATCAAATACACATTTAAAAGTGAATTAATTTTATGTCAATGACTAAAATATACAATTATAAAGCAAAATATAAATATGAAAATTGGCTGAAAAAGAAATAAAAACCCTAAAAAATTACCATCAAACAACTTTAATTCATAGTTGAAATGACTAACCACCAACTTCATTCCACATATTCCCCATGCCCATATGGCTAAAGATAGACATTTTACCAAATGTCAAGAAACCCCTAATTTATAGAAAATGTTCCAGAGAATAGAAACAGAAGGATAACTGACCAACACATTTTATGAGGCTATTACAACCTTTAAACCAAAGTTGGTCACAGCTTGTTCAAAATAGCAAATATAGGTCAATCCTTTTGAACATCTATTCAATGCATGTTGGAATTTCTTATTTTAGCTTCCATTTCTTTTAGTTAGAAAATATTACCAATTTTCTATCTCTCTTCTGAATTCTGAATGATTCTTGCTTGGTTTTGGTAATTACTTATTAAGCCAATTCATTGAATGTCCACCTCCTCTGATTTCAATCCCTTGTTGTCCTTTGCTATAATTTATTACTTCCTTCAGAAATTTTCCCATTATGTCTTCATTCCATGTTACTCTTACTTAATATTTTTTCTTCCTTAATTTGTCTTTTAGGATATTTTAAACACTCCTGATTCAAGTCTTCTTTGGGCATACATTTCCTTCTTTTTGCTGCAACTGCTGATTACATCATAAGGCAGTTTCTTCTCGTGGTTTCTCATAGTTCAGCCAAGTTGGCTTTTTTTTTTTTTCTTTTCTTTTTCTTGTGGAAGTCATTGTTGTGAACTGATTTGTGATTTAGGAGGCAGTCATATAGAGACTTATGGGATTAACAAGAACCAAGTCACTATTTACACATCTCCCAACTCAGGAATTTTTACGCCTTTTAAAAAGTGTTCATTGGGCCCACATGACAGGGCCCGTTGTAATCTTAGAGCTTTAATTTCTCTCTAGCAACTCTGCTTCTATCTCCTCCTTGCAGAGGCCACCCTGCTTCTGTTCAGTGGTTAGAAGAGTCTAGTCTCATCCGCAGGCAGCACAGTTTATGTAGCTCTGGGTTTCATGCAATGAGACCAGTTCTGGACGCCCTCAAACACATGGCCAGTCTCTCCATTTTTCTACAGGCATTCAATTCTTAGGTCCCGAGTCATATGTCCAGCATAGATATTCATAGGAATGTCCTTTGACTTACACTCTTACAGTTGTGAAAATGAACTCTTTCTTTTTTTCTTTCTTTTGTTGGAAGAAGCATGGAAGTGTGATGGAGTTGATTATCAGCCTACCATCTTGCCTGCATGTCAGCAGTATGAATTAATAAATGTCATTAAAAAATATATTTCTCCCAGTTGTAAAATATGTCTATTGTTTATTTTGCAAACGGGTGAATTAACTAATGGATAGCCCAGTCCTGAACAAGGTAATGAAATTGTTCTCCATTCAATTTATAGCTTCTTAGGTACTTAGTGTGTTTAGCACATCAGATGCTCAGCACTAAAAGGAATAAGAGCAAACTCATGACCACCAGTGTCTTCCTAGGGCCAATCAGAGCTCACAGGAAAGGCCTTTGGAGTGAAACTTAATGGTGACTGCTTGGTTTTGGATATTTAAAGTCAAATGCTCCAAGAAAAGTTCCTTAAAGTGAAAGAATAAAATGAGCTTTTCTTCACTTAGCTCCTCCTTCTAAAATGAATTTTGCACGTGCATTTGTTAGAATATCCTGGGCCCGACGTCTTTGTCGTCTGTGGAATACTCTTGTGCTTCCTGCACTATTTAGGGTTGGGGCATGACTTACTAGTAAGTAGTGAGGTCTGATCAGCATCTGGGGAACCATCCAGATGGCCCACAACCCAGAAAGCATTGTCTGGAATTTGAAGTATTAGCTTTTAATCTGGAGAAACCAGAATCCATAAGTAAACTAAGTGTTCTTTTTTTTCTCGTATGTATATGTGTGTATGCGCACACGGACATGTGTCATTAAGGGAGCTGGTATTGGAAATAAAGTCAGAGCTTCCTGGCCCAAATGGGACTCTCATTCTGGTACGTCTGGTACACTCCACGCTCAGCCTGTCTCAAGGAGCTTTAGTTGAACAACAAGGGTTCTTCAAACTGGAAATGGCCCCTGAGATCAGCTGGCTTCTCAATCTTATCATACGGACGGGGAAACTGAGGAAAGAGAGGTGAAAGAACTGTAGGTCACAGAGGATCAACATCCAGGTTTGGTTGCTCTGAAAAAAATGAAAGGAGGGAGCCTTCCTGAGTACGCAGATCCTTCCTTCGATGTGAGATAAGGAGAATAGTGGCTAGAAAGATGGTCTAGCCCTTTCTCTGCGCTTTAGTCAGTCACCTCTTTTCACCACTCACTCAGAGAAAGAAAAGTTTCCATGCTTTAGGACAGTCCAGCAAGACCAGAGAGTAAATGCCAACTTCCAAGCGACCGACTGAGACACTTTTCAGAAAGCCAGTTGTGAAGAAGGGAAGAGGGAGAGAGTGTTACAGCACTGAGTGACAAATGGTGGTGTTCAGGGGCAGGGTGGGGCAGTTACAGGTCACGCTTACAGTCTGCATTGCCTGAGCTAGCAAACATCTTCAGCGTCTTGATATTTACTTTCTGTCCTGACCAGCTATTTGAACATATACCCTGGATTTGTTTGTAAAATCAAGTATGGTAAGACACATAGTCACAGAAATAATTGTCACAAAGGAATAAATTTGTACCCGGTGTTCCCTAGAAACAGAAGCCATGGCATGCCACACAGGGCCACACAAGGGAGCACCAGGGACAATCAGGAGGCAGAGAGAGTGAGGGGAAAAGATGGCCAGAGTCTTTACTGGGGTTTCTTCAGGAAAGGTAAGGTAAGGAAGGGTAAGCAGACTTAGAATTGGCTTATTTGAATCATTTCAGCAGTCTCCGGGGCATAGGGGTTGCCCCTAGTTATCTGGGACCTGACCCTAGCATGAGTAGGGTAGAGAGGAATACTGCCTCCTGGAGCATACGAGCCAGAAAGAAGAACTGCGAGTGTGGGCTCCGGACTGGTTTGTATACACAGGAAAGTTGTGCTCTCAGGCAAGGCTTTTGCTGTCTCTAAGAATTAGTCAGCTCTGGAAGGGGCACCTGTCCGGGATGAGTGAAGCTTCAGATGCCAGGGCATCCTGAATACAGAAAACAAGGAAACAGAGTTAATACACCAACACTCCTACTTCTGACTCTGCTCCCCTTTACCACCCCCACCCCCCGCAACCTCAAAGCTCACTCCAGCTTCTTCCTTTCTTGGTCCGAAGCAAACTCTTCTGTTTCTGACATCTGCTCCAGCTGCCTTGTTCTCGGGGAGGTGAGTGCCCCTGGCTCTCCCTCCTGGCTCCCTCCCCAGCCCTCCCTCTGCTGTGTCGGTGCCAGGAGAGTGAGGCTCTTGAGTGTGGTGAGAGGAAGGAATGACTCAGGAAGCCTTACATGGAAGAAGGACTTGGCCGGCACCTCAAAGCCACTCCACACTTGCTCCATCAGTTGCACTTTGGGGAGAATTGGGTAGTGAGAGAAGAGGCAAAAGGCAGAACGCAGAAGGTAACAATTCACATCAGGGAGGATGGAGGGGGTAGTGTGCTTTCCCCTGTCTCCTTAGAGAATATGGCGCTTCGTTAAAGGATCTCAGAATCATTCCAGTTAAGCAAACTCTCTCAGCTCCACGTCCTCTTTCATAGAATGGGAACAATAATATCACTGTTTCATTATTTTATCAGCCTTACATGGTCACGTGTATGTATATATTTTAGCACAGGTCCTGACACATAGTAGGCACTTGGTTAATAATACTTTTCTAACTCAAAGAATTAAATTTTCAAGACTATATTTCTCTTTGCTTTGTCTTGAGAGGCATCCAAAATGGAAACAACTATTCAAGCCACTGCAGCAACCTTACACCCGTGTTCCCAGGCAGAAGCACGGACGTTTCCAAACCTAACAGTCTTGGGCCTGGTAATGCAGTTCCCTAATGAAATTTCCATCGTGTTTCTGCTTTCCCAGCATTTTTACTCATGCTAAGACGTACATGACCTGAGCTGTGTTTCCCACATAGCTCAGGGATATTAGAGGCTGCATCCGAGAACGCTGTGGGCTGTACCGAGCAGGCTGAGGCCAGGACCAGTGGAAAATTGCATATGAGTTAATGAAGATATAGTGAGTTAGCTAAGGCATCATTTTTTAAACTTTGCTAGTATGGGAATGCATAACCAATGTAAAAATTTTCCACACTATAGAAATACACAGAGCAATAGGCCAACACGCACTTATAAATGTACACAACCTACTCTTTTCCCCAGAGGAAACCACAGTTAACTGTTTGGGGTATCCTTCCAGAGCCTCAGCTATATACACGTTCTGACAATTAAGTTGTGAACTTGTTGCAATGATGTTGCTAAACTTTTTTGGTATCAGAGGGATTATTCATTATGAATTTGTACCAAGTGAACAAACAGTTTATCAAGTTTACTATTTGGAAGTGTTGAAAAGGCTGCATGAAAAAATTAGATGAAAACAACCTGAACTTTTCACCAACAGTTCATGGCTCTTGCATCACAATAGTGCACCAGCTCACACGGCACTGTCTGTGAGGGAGTTTTTAGCCAGTAAACAAATAACCGTATTGGAACACCCTCCCTACTCACCTGATCTGGCCCCCAATGACTTCTTTCTTTACCTGAAGATAAAGGAAATATTGAGAGGAAGACCTTTTGATGACATTCAGGACATCAAGGGTAATACAATGACAGCTCAGATGGCCATTCCAGAGAAAGAGTCCCAAAATTGCTTTGAAGGGTGGAATAGGCACTGGCATGGGTGCAAAACTTCCCAAGGGGAGTATTTTGAAGGTGACCATAGTGATATTGAGCAATGAGGTATGTAGCACTTTGTCTAGAATGAGTTCACGAACTTAATTGTCAGTCCTCGTATACAGAGGGTGCCAAGGAAATGCACACACATTTTAAGAAAGGAAAAAAGGTATTAAAATTATGCTGATGGTAACCACTTTGAGCACCTCTTGCAATTGCAGAAGTCAAATGTAACTTATATTCATTTTTTGTTATTGGTATATATATTATTACAATTTTAATAGATTTTTCCTTTCTTAAAATGTGTATACATTTTTTGGCACCCTCTGAGTGTATATGTATGTATGTGTGCACACACACACACATACACACACACACACACACACGCATGCACATGTTCAAATATGTCCAAATGAAATACAATCACTTTGAGGAATAAGGGTTTCAACATATGAATTTGAGGGGGACACATTCGGTCCACAGCAATAAATTAACAGTAAACAAGTAAAAGATATAGTTTAGATATCAATAAATATCATGGGAGAAGTAAAATAGGGTAATATGATTGAGTGTTATAGAGAATACTCCTCTACACTGAGTGATGAAGACATACTTATCTTCATCTCAAGCCAGGAGAGGACATCTGGCTTGAGACCTAAAAGATAAGAAGTAACTACCCATGTGAAAAGAAGGGGGACAAGCTTTGCAGACAGAAGGAGCAGCAACCGAAAACACTTTGGGACTGCTCCAGAAAGACAGACGTCAGTATGAGAATGGTGGGTGACATGGAAGGTGGCACAAAACTAGGTTAAAGAGAAAAGACAGCAAGGGAGAAATCCTGAGATAAGAAGTTTAGATTTCTTCCCGATTCAGCTGGTGCCATTAACTCGGATGGAAAGAGTGGTGGCTGGGAGGAGTCGGATGGAATGGCAGGGTGTGTGGAAGGAAAATGAGAATCACAAGACTTATTACTTATGATTTGTTATATTTCAAGTGTTTATTAGACATTTAAGTGAAGATGTTGACTAGACAGTTGGATAAGTGAGTTCAGAGGTCAGGGTTAGTAATATAAATTTGCGAGTCAATATTTAGATATTAGATACACAAAGCCATGAGCCTAGGAGAATTAAACAGGAGGAGAATGTGGCTGGAGAAGAAAATATGCCACAAAGAGAGCACTGGGCATTCCAATGCTGAAAGGATATCAAGAGTGGAGAGAGGAACCAGGAAAAGGAGATAGCAAGGAGACAGGAGGAAAACTGAAGAGGACGCTTTCAGAAGGAAATTACACTAGCTGTAGTCCTTCCTTATACCTAAAATTAAATCGAACTCCATATCACTTCTTCTACACTCTTAGCCCTTACTGCTGGAAAACATACAAGGTCAAAAAAATTAAACAAAAAGATTTGCTGTGAAAGAAAACGTATTTTGTAATTATCCTGCTCCCGATCTGAATCCTGGGGTGACCACTGATGAGCTGTGTGGCTGAGGACAAGTGATCTGGCCTCAGCGAGCTTCGTTTTCCTCATTTCTGGAATGGAGATAGTGACATTTACTTTGCAGGCTGTGGTGAAGCTTAGGAACAATGTGCACCTAACCTATAACATATGCTCAATAAATTGAAGTAATTAGTGTTAGATTGGTGCACTTCCCCCTGTGACAGCCCTAGAAAGAGTTCCTGATTAACCCCTATTATTTTAGAACCCCAAATTTTCTAAGCTATCTTTTCTGTCTCATCTTTTCTTTTCTCCCTCCTTCAACCTCCTCTTTCCACACGTGACCAGTTTACCAGCTCTCAGAGGATTCTAAAGCCAACAAGAAATATCACCCATGTAGGCGACACCATTCTGTGAACACAATGGCCTGGGTTGTGTTGTGGGGTAGGGACCTACTTGAGAAAGTAATACACAGCGGATGAGAGCCAAGATTCTTGAGAATATTACATGGGGTTTAGTTCCATTTCCACCACTTAGAAGTTATGTGAACTTAAACAAGTCACTTAAACTTTCTGTGTGTCACTTTCCTCATGTGTAAAATGGATTTCATATAATCTACCTCACACAGCTCTTATAAGGATTACATGAATTAAAGGGGGGAAAGTACTTAGAAAGAGCGCCATGTGCTCAATATCGAGTAAGCATTCAACAAATGTGAACTACCATCCATAGTCAGGGTTTCAGGAAGATGGCTGGAGGGCCATCCTCCCAGGGTGTGGTTCCAAAGATTCGTGCGTCAGGTCGGGGGTGTGGGATGGCTTCAGAGATCTTTTCTGACTTTAACATTTTCGGATTTGATAACTAGTACTCAGTGATTTTGGGGTGGGCTGTGTCCAAAGATGGAGAAGAAGCGGAAGCACTTGGCCTTGACTCGTAGGAGACTGAGACACAGCCAAGAAGAGCTTCGCATTTGTGCTAAAAGGTCAAAACCACTTCAATTTTGAATAATGCTTTTTTTTTTTTAATGTCAAAACTTCACCTGCTCTTCTGGGCTCATATGTATGCCTTACTCCAGTTTTACAATTTTCTTTGATAATTTATCTTCAGTTATAGAAGCAGGATGACATACAGAAAAGACCCTGGGTTCAGAGTTCATTCTAACTTTAACTCTCAGCCCTTCTGCTCACTACAGAATGGCTGAATGTCTCTGAGCCTCGGTTTCCCCAGATTCCAAAGAGAAATAATAATACTGGCTTTGCAGGGTTATTGTGAGCATCAAGTAAAATAATGACATAATAAACTCAGCAAGAAAATTATGCTTTCCTTCCCCACCTGTCTCACAGGACTGCAACCCAGATCCTGGTTTGTTCTCATTTCCTCTCAGATTCCAAAAATGTCAATGCAGATTCTTCTGGGACCTGGAGAAAGCATAGCTCTACCTTTGTAGTAGTAGGACCTGTTATTGGATGATATTTGTATTTAAAAAGAAAAAAAAAACTACTGAAACCAAGCTGATGACTTAAATTAATAAAAGAAAAAGTTCTGCAAGTTCTAAAAATATAACTCAGAAACAATGTTCTCCAGACCCCTACTGCTGACTAAGGTAAACCTCACCTCTCAGTTTTAATAGGCTGCTGATATTCCCCTTTATGCCAATGGGAAAATTAGCTCATGCCAAGATATTTTTAACTGGTCTGAACACATCTTCATTTGCATCCAGCAAGATGTAACCTTAGCAACAGCGGGTATTTTGGGACTGCTTTTCATTTAATGCAAATGAAGCACCACTGATACACCCTGAATCTGATGACAGAATTCAATGTGACCAATTCATGTGTCTGAGGCCTCCAAGTCCCTTGCCAGCCCAGCAGGACTCTGATTTCCCATCACCAGCATGAATCAGTGTAGCCCAAACTGAAATTATTTTAGGGTACTAATTGTTCTTGTTTCCTTTCTTTCAAGTCACGTTTAACTGTCACTCCTGTTATAAGTGGTCTGAAATGTGAGCAGTGTTGTACGTGGTCGTGTAAAGAGCTTCGGTTTCCCATTTTGACAGAGAATTAAAAATGTGTCTATGCTTCTACCGAACTATGACCTGAGGGCAGTCACCCGCCATCTCTGAACCACAGTGTCTTCCATGAAACAGAAGCAATCATTCATTTGACAATTTTCCTTCCTTGTAATGTTGTGAGTATGAAATTACAAATAAAATGGAAAGCGATTTTTAAAGAGGTAAGAAGGACATCAGTTTGAGGGTGTGTTTTGCAATGTGTGGCCTTCTGTCATGCCTGCCATGAGCCTGGCACATACGATCGGCGGTTCTGAACTGGGCCAGTGGTTCCCTGATAGAAGTGGCAACAATGATGAAAGAGATCAATCTCCCTGGAGACTGGCCCCCTCCGCTCCCTGTAGTCAACACCTGGTTTGTGTTGCTGAGCTTGAGCCACTTAAAGATGGACATACATGGAACCATTTGTATCTGTGGAAGAACAAGACAGTCTCATTTCTCACCAAAAGTAGAGCAACAAAAATAGCCTGAGTAACAGAGAGCTCTGCCAGTCCTGTTTGAATAGATGAAGTTCCCCTAGCACGCTTTCCTCAGTCTTTCACCCGCCATTAGCATGGCCAGCTAGTCTTCAACCTTGTTTGTCTGTTGTGTGCTGGAACAAGTGATTCCGTGAGTGATTACATTGTCAGACAATGATTACATTGTCAAACTGTCAGCATGACTCACTGAGTCACGGGGTCACACTTGGTTGAATCCATGGATAAACCATGGATCGGGAAGCAGGACTCAAGAGTAGAAATTTGAGTGTATGTAAATATCTCTGTGTGTGTGTGTGTGTGTGTGTGTGTGTGTGTGTGTGTGTGTGTGTATTTATGTGTCTAGGTCCATGAATTTGTGCATGTGACCTTATGGACTAGGGTGTGTGGGCATGTATGGAAGTCACGTGATGTGTCTGTATAGGTCTGTTACTAAGTTTATGCATGGTACTTTCTGTATGTTTGTTGTTATGTAGCAGGAAGGGAGCAGCTGAGGATTAGGCATCATTTATTCGTTCATTCAAGAAATATTCGCTTAGGGAATGAGAAAGCCAGACTCTAAGTCCCTGAGGTCACTGGTTCAGTCAATGGAAGAATCATGCCAAGCAGAGATGAAGAAATACTGGCTTTGCTTGTGTGCTTGGAGTAGCTCTGTGCTAAGATCCTGTGTCCATGGGTGCTCAGGTGACAGATCTAGGGCTCGATGAAGCCTTAAATGATCTCTAAGGTCATACATGTTACACCATAGAGAGTTCAGCCTTTTCCTTTCTGGTTTTGTAGGTCTTCTTCTTCACTAGGAGGGGCGCCCCTTCATGTGCTCCTCCAAGTGCAGTTCAGGACAGCATGTCCCTGGTCCGGGAGATCTACAGAGGCTTAGGAGACAGTCTCACTCAGTTCACACTGTGTTTTTATAGTTAGGGAGCTCGGCTAGGAAGACTGGTAGGATCCCAGCTGTCAAAGTAGTGTTTCTGAGAGTTCTAGGTAATAGAACAAAACTCATTATTTCCACTGGCTTCAGTTAGAGAATTGGCAGAGATGATGCCTTCATATTTCTTTCTGGACAGGAGAAAAGAGAACAGCACAGCCCATAAAGAAGACATGCCTTGCCCAAGGCCCTCAGAGGTGAACGGTGGTGGAAACCCAGTTCTCCCAGTTCAGGATCCTTCAAAATCCCCCTTTCTTTGGGAAGCCTCCCAGTGATGGTTAATTTTTTGTGTCAACTTGACCGGCCACAGGGTGCCCAGATTAAACATTATTTCTGGGTGTGTCTGGGAGGGTGTTTCTGGATGAGGTCAGCATTTGAATCAGCAGGCTCAGTAAAATAGATTGCTCTCCCCAGTGTGGGTGGGCACCACCTAATCCACCGAGGACCTGACTGGTATAAAACACAGCGGAAGGAAGAATTCACCCCTTTCCTTCCTGTCTCCTGAGCTGGGCTTTTGTCCTTGGACTGGGATTCATACCGTCAGCTCTCTCGGATCTCAGGCCTTGGGGTTCAGACGGAATTACACCACCAGTGGTCCTGGGTCTCCAGCTTGCAGACAGCAGACCGTGGGGCTTCTCAGCCTCCGTCATTCTGTGAGCCAATTCCTCATAATACATCTCCATGTCTGTATGTATCCGATTGGTTCTGTTTCTCTGGTGAGCCCCAACACACTCCCTGATCTCTCTTTTCACCAAAGGCTGACTGAACTCCTCCTGATGTGCCCCGTGGGCTCCTGGGACACTTCAGGTTTAACTGCAAACCTGTCGTGCAGTACATTCCAGCTCACAAGGCCCATGGGCCAGTGCTTACTCTTTTGTGCGATCTTCACGTACCCTGTGGGAAACAGGCTATAGAACTATTCTAAAGATAGAGAAATTGAGGCTCTGAGAGGAGGAAAGTAAGTGGCAAAACCAGATCTGAAGGCTCAAGTCCATGTTTTCCTGACGTGAGCATTGATGGCGCACATGCCTACGTGCCCCGCAGGCTAGGGGCCCCTTTGCTCCCCCATGCATCCGTACCCCTGCGCCCGGGCTGGCTTGGTGTCTAGCGTTGGGTTCCCCAGGCTCTAACATGAGATGAGCGTGCAGGGAGCTCCCTGAGAAGTCCCATTAGGATCAATACCTGTGGGAAGTGAGGGAAGCAGACTGGACAGACGGAGCTGGTGAACTGCGGTGAAGTTCCAAGAAAGCCCTCAGCTGATGCCACAGGCAGCTCTGGGGCTGGGATGGGTCTTGAGTTGTTTTCAATAGAAGAGAGCAGCCAGGGCCTTTGTCCCCTGTTATTAGGCAGCCATTGGATGTGGGCTGCCTCCAGGAAGGGTGTGACCTTGGGCAAAGCGGCTCTCTTTAAGCAAGTGCAATTCAAGGATTCGGGGAGAGGAACTCAGCTAAGAGCCATCTGCTACCCACACCCCCAGCAGCTGGGGAATCAGTGACTCAGCCCTTTGGGGGGATCCGGCTGACATACCACAGAACAGCCAGGAAGGGGCTGTGAAATTGACTTTTCTCTACCACACGCGTCTGTTCTCTTACCAATGTGTTCTCCTGGCACACGTGTGGCTTTTCTTGCACTGGCCCCTTGATCTTTCAAAATTCCTGCCCTCTCTGCCCCTCTTCCTCCTGGGATCACATTATGGATATTGCCTCAGTGTGGGGTGTGTGTGTGTGTGTGTGTGTGCACGCGCGCTTGCACAGGCGTGCCTGTTTGTACATGTGTGTTTCTCTCCAGCATCTGCTAAGACTTATTTCTGTGTTGGGGTCTCAGGTAGGGAAGTGTTTTCCTGACCGCCTTGGCTGGCTTGTGGAGCTGGGATGATAATGACAGCATCCCAGCCCTGGTTTTGCTCTGTTTCTGTGCTCAGGGCATGTCTGGGCCCAACACTTGTGACCTTGGGAAACAGCTTGTGCCCTGATATTTAGGAGCAGAACCCCCACCCAGTGGGAGAATGGCTCCAGGTTGGGCAGGTCTGAGGCCTCCTATGCCCCTCTGGGGCCTCTCTTAGGGCTGGACCTCAGCAAGGAGGGTGGACTGGCTGGTGGGGCAGCAAGGGATTTAGAGGACAGATGTTGAGAGGCCAGCCAAGGCCTGTTCCGGGACAGTGGTTCCATTCTCCAGGGGGTGAGAGGTCATACTGCAGCGAGTTCACTGAGACGCTCTCCGTTCCCTGAATTCAGACTCTGTGGAACTTGATTAACTAGGCCAAGGGGCATGACACCTCCCCCCAGAAACAGGGCAAATTTCTTCCATGTTCCAGAGGTCAAGCAGAGGGCCTGCTGTGAAATGTCTTTCCTCCTCCAAGTGTTCATCCTTGCTCACGGCTCACATTTTCCAATCGGGAGCTGGTTCTATGATCTGGCTAGACTACAAGTCTGGAATTTGGCCACTCTCTGAGGCTGCCGTCCAGGCTGATGAAGTGTAGGAGGGAGGCGGTTCTTGTGTATTTGGGCAATTTCAGGGTCTGCAGAAATTCTCTCTGACTTTTGCCATGAGATCCCTGCTGTTTGATACCAGAATTCCCCTTTACAGATGACAGCATTTTTCAAAGACAGCTCAGACTCTGAGCGCATCATTGAGGGTAGGTGCAGGAAATTGTCGGGCTTTCAGTTTAGGGCCTGGGTCAGAGATGTGGCCCTTCTTGGTAGCTGGATGTGCTGGAGGTGGCGAGGAAGAGAGGGAGGTAGAGGTGTGGGACCCTGACATGGAACAGGACAGAGCCAGGAGCTGGCTATGGCATCAAACCAGTGCTCAGAATTTGCCACTTGGCAACACCGTCTCAATCTGGCTGGCATGCAACCTCAGGAAGATCAGGCAGGGGTATACCTGCATAATTTTGCAGGCTCCAGTGTCGACCCAATGGTGACTGTGTGCCCACGGGCTGCGAGTTACCGTTTGCTCTCAGCAATGCTGTGAAGTACATATGCCCAGGCTCCTTCTGAGGAAGCTGGTTCAGAAATACAGTTTTTATGCTCATTTGTAAAATGGATCACCTCTCGGAACCAAATGTAGCTTTCCAGAGCAGGGGACATCTGAGATGGGGCTTATGAAAACGGGTGAGGAGTCTGACAAACAGGCCTTTGTGTCCCAGTCCTGTTCTGTTCTAGGGAGTTCCCAGTGGGCGGCGACAGCACCCATCAATGATAGGGTCTCCTAGGAACTCAGCCATAAGCCATAGACCCCATAGCTGAATGGATCAATAGGCAGGAGATTCCAGAAGCAAGAGCTGTCAGAGAAGCAAAGCAGCTTGGGAAGTGATCAAGGAAGAGAGGAAGACTGTGGCAAAGGTGCAGAATTTATACAGACATGATATCCCGATCTTCAAAAGTAAAAGACGATTTTTCCTTTATAAAGTTGTTTTTGTTTTGTGTTTTTTACTTTTATCTCTGTAGTCTGAAATCTCATAAGAAGGAATCGAGGGAGGGACTGCAAGGCTTAGAGCGGTTATGACAGAAGCTGTTACTTGTGTTTCCCAAAGAAAATGGAGAGGCTGTTGCCTTCAGGAAAGGGCCCTGGGCTGGGCCAGAGGCCTGTGTGGCTCCCCATCGCTTGGTGAGCTCGCCACGTGTCCTCAGGCAAGCGCTTTGCCCTCTCTGGGCCTCTCTTTGCAAAATCATAAATGGAAAGGTGCCTTTCAATTCTGTCTCTCTTTGGGTCTATTTTTAACAAAAATCACACTTGCTCCCACACTCTGAGCTTGCCAGGATGACATTTGTAGCTACACTCTTCCCAGAATCAGAAAGAAATAGCATTTGTGAAGTGTCAGCTCATCAGAAATGACTGGCAACCAGCAGGCTCCAAACCCATCGTGATGCGCACACAGGCCCGGCGGAGCAGGCCGCCTTCCCAGCACGGCTGTCTCTGGCGTGTTCTCGCTGACTGTGGCGTGTTCTCAGGACCAGAAATAGAACCCGTCTGTCACACAGCAAGTGCACTCCTTGGAGGATGAAGGGTGTGTGTATTTTTTATTTAATGTCTTTCAGATAATTCTCTGTTAAAGAAAATAATTTCTGAAGTGGAGGGTGGGAGGGCCCTGAAAAGCTGTCATCTCCTTGCTAGACGAGTCACTTAGCACAGCGTCTTGGCGTCCCCAACTAGAGACGGTGCCAAGAATGCTGAGCATACGTCTTGCATGGAGGTCCTGGGGCTGCAAGGAGGGGCTCACAGACCTTTCAGGTGTAAAGCTCCCGTGTGATGCAAAGCGTTGTCAGGTCATTAGGAAGCACAAACTGCCTTGTCCACATCCTACATTCAGGGTTCCCAAGAGCTAAGCTAAGCTGGCAGCACTGAACTCGTGTGATCCACAGATGAGAGACCCTGAAGCTCTGAGGCCCTGTTTCCTGCCGTCCCTTCGGAGCAGGGCTCTCCCCCTCATCCCTGACAGGGGCACTCAGACGCCTCATTTACCATCTGAAGTGTGCACAGCGGCCAGTGGGCTTTGCTGTGTTCTAACCTGACCTCACTGATGAAACTACCAGCAACCTGAAAACCCCTCTATAGGAAGCAGAATAAGAGCTGAAGTCCAAATGCCCGCACGTATAAGCTGCACAGCCTTGGGCGGGCTTTCCAGGTCCCTCTGTGCATCTGTGTCATCAGTAAATCGGGGGTCATGAAGCCATTTGTCTTACCAATCTTGCTGGTTACTCTAAACATCACCTATCCCACCGGGCATCAAGCTGTTTTAAGCACGGTCTGGGCTAAGTAGAGGTCTGTGACTGCTGTGCTCGTGGCCAGACACTTGCAACTGAGAAGGAGGGATAAGAATAGTACCCAGATGACAACGCAGGGAAGAAAGCGGGAGCTTAGGGCTTTGGGACTGTGAGAGATCAGAGGATGCCAAGTCATCCGCAAGCATTTCTTGAAGGGGACCCATATCTAGACACCCCATTCTGGGGTCATTAGTTTTGTCGAATATGTGAGTCCTGGCCTCCAGCCCCTTCACAGGTCCCTGAAAAAGGCCAGAGGGGCCTGTTGCCTTGCTCTCTCCTCAGCGCCTGCCTAGCTCAGCACCTGCACAGAAGTGCTACTAAGTGGCAGAGCCAGGATTAGAAATAAAGCCTTTTAACTCCAGTTAAAGTACGGCCATAATAGACCAAAATGTTTCAAATAATGTGCAGGGTGACAGGCCCAGGGTCAATTCGGGGATGAGAAGAGTGGATAGAGGGTTAAAATCGGTCTTGTTCTGCCGGGGATAAGAAGTTATTCCACATATGAACATGAGTCAGTAGGGAGGCAGCATTTTCTCCATCAAAAACATGGGTGTAATTCTGCAATTAGAGGTTCCAGTAAAAGTGGGTGGGCAGCTCCTTGGAAATATAAGTCGCTTCTCATAGGCAAAGATGAACAGCTGTAGCCACACGGGCTGGAGTCAGGGGTCAGGAACTTTACGCTTTGTGCCATGACCACAGTGGAACACACCCCAGCTTTGGCCACAAATTCCTACCTGAGATTCTTTCTTCTCTTTTTCTGTTATAGTCCCTCCTCATTCCAGACATCTCGGTGATATTTATTAAGTATATATGCCATATATACATATACATACATATATATATACACATATACATATATACATACACCTATATGTATATGTATAACCATGTCATTTCCCTAATTTAAATACTTCATTGGTCTCCTAGCTCCACAGGAAGAATCTAAACTCCTAAGTATGGTAGCATGGTTTATGGGGTTGTCTTAGTTTAACTTGTCTCCAAAGTTGACTCTGAGACAAGGATTTGGGTTCAAGCATTGCCCACTGGGAGACAAGACAGCTGAGGCATTTACCTATCACTGTTTGTTCCTCATTGGTTAAGGTTTCTGGGGGTATTAACTTCCCAATAGATCTGTCTGCTCCTTGCATGGCCAGCTGAGTCCTGGAAGGAGAGTGGGCCCTCCAATGGAGAGGTACAGGTGTTTGAAGTAGTCCTTGCATAGAAGGAGATGTCCACCTAAGCTGCTTACAACTTCCCAGAGTGAGCCAAAGGGATGCAGGCCACTCAGTGTGGCATCTGTTGTGAGGACTCTCCACGAGTTTCCTTCTCAAGTGGTTCCTGCTCCTACACAGGGCCTTAGATTTCACAGAGGTATTATTCTATGAGCAAGAAAAGCATGTATATCACACCAATATGCTATCTTAATGAGAACGTGTTTATCTGAAGAAGCAGGCAAATGACAATGAGACTCTTGGAATCATAAGCTTGTTGTGTGATTAGCAGGAGAAAAGGCTCTGATCAGCTCTCCCCCTGGGCCTGGGCAGAAACACCTTATGAAACTCTTCAAGTCTTATAGGACTCTATGTGACAAAGAAATAATTTAAGCGTATTCTTTCAACTCTCCTTAATAAGGCAAAATAATAGGGCCTGAGCAGGCATGTGGGAATTTAATTTGAGTGTTTGATGCGATGAAATTTGAAAGCTCTTCCCAAATAGGCAGTCTTTTCTCAGACTCCCATATTTTGCAAGCGCTGATCCCTCCCCTGAGATGACCTTTCCCGTGTTTATCCATCACCACCTCTGTGGAATCGTCTCTGACCAGGACCTACAAACGTAATGATTCCCACCCTCATCTCTTCATCAGACCTTTTAAGTGCTTCATTATAACCCTCGACATCATTAATGTCTTTCTGGACTTTATTTATCTGTAATATAAAGTGTTCAGAATAATGAGCTTTGATGCCTAAAATTTTTAAACCTATTACAGTTTCCAATTATTACTTTAATAACAAAATCACCTACTTTGTAGGAAAATGTGTATGCTCTTCTCTCTTTTTTTAAAAATTTTTAAACCTATTTCAGGTTGGTAATCATAAAAGTTCCCTGATTCAAAAGCTTTTTTTTGCTAACTGTCTTTTATATGCCAGGCCTAGTGGGACTCACCTAGAAGTTATTATCCCTATCCTTGAGAAACTTATTTTCCTGCTAAGAAGCTGACATATAAGCCCAGGGGTTGGGGGAAACTAAGAAATAATCCCTATCACTTGGCAAACCAGCAGAAATTCATACCGTGAAGAAGATCACTCTGAGTTGGGACAGTGCTTCAAGGATACAAAGCTCTTGCTAAGTCTTAGAAGAAGAAGAAGATACAGGATTTCTGATGATCAGAGGAGAACATCTTAAATTAGTACAACACGGAATGAACAGAACAATAATGGGAATAGACAAGGTATAGACGGAGGGAGATGGGGACCATAACAAACCTCCTTGGAACAGCCTATACATGCTGGAGCAGAGATGTGGTTGGAAGGGTGCAGTCTGGGCAGAACTGGGATGCCAGCCAATGGGATTTGACACTAGACAACATGAAACCAGTAACATTTTATGATAGAGAGGGGCACTGAGAAGTGTGGGTTTGGGGAAAGTCAATGTTGCAGTTGTGTGGAAATCGGAGCGGGTGAGGGTGAGAGAGAGGAAGCTGTCCTACCAAGACCTTCAGGAGAACAAGGCTTGAGGAGAGGAGAAGGAGACGCATGTTTGACGGGACCTTGATCTGGATGGCAAGAAAGACGAAGGATGCAATGAGGACTGCAAGGTCTGGCTTTTGGCCAGGAGAACCCTGGAGGTGGTAGTGGGAGAATTAGGAGATATTGACCCAAAGAGGTAAAACCATGTGAACAGGAAATATGAGTGTTTAGGGGGCATAAATCGAGTTTTGGTGTGAGAAGACCTCCAAAGGCAGTCGGAGGTAGGGTTTAAGCCCTTGTCTTTGAACACAGCTTGATTTCAGACATACTTCTAGAGCCATTCTTTGCAGCACACAGGGGCCCTGATTTCCCAGAGCATCAATAGTGCAACATGGAAACTACAGATCTGTTCCTGAATAATGACACTGAGATTAGGGAAATACGCCATTCGAGCAGAAGCTCTTTCTTTATCACAGTCATTACAGACATGGCCCGTGTTGAGAGCCGGGTATGGGATAGGATGCCTGACTTTTTGAGACATGATCACACAGTTTCCATTCTCTCACTTTTTGGCTGATGATGCTACTTAGCTTTGTATGTAGATAAAAATGCGTCATATATAGAAACACGTTCACAGATGTTCTGCGTGGGAATCACTTAAGCTCAGTGGCTCTCAAAATATTTTTGCCACCCCAACACTTCTGAGGGGTATACAGTACCCTCAGATCAATAACAGAGAGTCAATTCCTGGGTCTGCAATTTCATTGGGGGAGTGGAAGGACATACACCCCTCAGTACTTGAGTCATAATCAGGGGAAGAAAGAACATGAAGGCCCAGGTTTTCTGATGGAGCCCCAGGAGGCCAGCCCCCCACAGGGACTCACTGTCTTCTGGTTCAAACTTAGCCTGGGATTATCTTTCTGTTTATTCTGAACTTTATGTCTTGCCCCCTGTCCTTCTAATCCTATATTTAGCCTCAACCCTACCTCTCCTTCAAGACCCACCAGTCGTAGTTCACCCTTCATCTGAGAAATCACCTCTGCCTCTTCAATGTGCTATCTTTGCCCTTCACTCAATGTAATGAGTGTTTGTCTCCCTCACCAGACTGTAGCTCCTTGAGAGAAGTGTTTTGCTCATCTCTGAAGACCAGCATCTAGCATAGTGAGCACCACAGGGTAGATCCATAGTGAAAGCTTACAGATCGAATGATGGATGAACAGTGGATCGATGACTGAACAAATGAATGAAAGGAGTGGTTAGCTAAAACAGTGTTTCCAGCTCTGTGGGTCCAGGTTCTATGGCATGAGAGTTGTGGCATATCATCGGAGTTTTTCAATAGCTCCTCACATGTAGGAGCATTTCAGAATTCCCAGCCATCAAGTCCTTTATTGTATCCTGACCTCACTGCCATCCTGGGAGCTTCCCAGGGAAGGAAGCCATCATTATTCTGCTGTTAGACACAAGAAGACGGTTGCTGGAGAATAAAGAGACATGAGTGAAGCTGCTCATTATAGGAGCTACAGGAATTAGGACTAGGACCACGTACTTGAACTTGAAGGTTGGACTTTTTCCATTTCATCACATTTGATCTTTTCAATCAATTTGCATATGCTTTGTGCCTTTTGGAACGTGTCCAATAGTTCTCTGTCAGCGCCAAGTGGAGGACACCACCACAAATGCCTGACCCCTGCCTCTCTCCGAGTCTTTTGGAAGGACCCTTCTTTCCTTGACTGGAAATCCAACAGGAGCTGTTATTTCTGAGATGCCCAACAACTGACCTCTCACGCCCCACATTTCCCAGTTCTACACGTATTCCGGAAGCCATGCTGACCCAAAGGACTTTGAAGCTTCCTTCAGAAGCTCGGAGCAAGGTTGATTGGCAAGCACTCTTTGGCAGCCATCTTCTTAAAATATATAGACTACTAGAATATACTTTGTTTTATTTTTTATCATTTTTTCCCTTCTTTCCCTCCCCTCTCCTCCTCTTCCTCCTTTTTGCCTACCTAGTCCTTGGAGCATTTTAAAGCTCCTCACAGATATGGACAATTACATTAATTAATGAGTCATTCTTTGCTTTATTATACTAAAAATCAACTCATATTTTTCTTTCTGCAAAAGTTTGCTGAAATCCCTGGCTAGAAGACAAGAAACCTGTATTCTAGTCATCTTTTCATAGTCATAGGCTTCAGAGAAGTCATATAATCTTTCAGTTAACTCGACCAAGTTTCATTCTCAATTATTCATTTACATGATTGCTGAAGAACAACCATCAGGCCGGGGCAATATCTTGTTCAAATTTGTATTCTCAACACTTAGTAGAGTTTCCCGGAAATACTGGTTGAATTCAGTGAAACATTGAATGCCAGATAGAGGATGGAAAGCAATTAACTGCAGAAAAGTGACACCAAGTCATCTGTCTGATGCTTTCCTTGATGTTTGAGAAGGAAAACAGTATGGTCAAAGGAGGTGAAAGGTATAGTTTTTTTTGTTTTTTTTTTGTTTGTTTTTTTTTTGTGTGTGTGTGTGTGTACATTTGCCCACTTGAGTGACAGGTGGTGTTTTTCTGAATGGAGAACATAGAGTTGTTGACAGCAAGAGGGGAAGCAGCCATGAGTGACAAAAACCCAGACCAGAAAGTGGATTGTTTAATCAGGATCTGTCATGACTAGAGGCCATTGACTCAACATTCCCTCGTCAAACACCCACCAGACACCTTGTCCAATACCCTTGATCCTAGCACCTCTGTGCAGCAACAGCTGAGAGTCAAGAGATCTTCTAACTCATTGGTGACCTAAGAAAGTTATATTTAATTTAAGGTGACCTTTAAATTTCTGGGAGGGTAGAGGACACTGAAGGTTGTTCACTGGACTTCAAAGCAAAAGTGCACACAGGTTGTTGAGTATTCCATGCCATTTTCTGTGCAAATAGAGGCATACCAGGATTTGCTTATTTTGGAATTGCTTCATATAAACATTGCCAAGGGAAAGTCTACAAACTGTTGGACAACCAAAATTAATAAAAGGGATTGCTGGGCTAGGGATAATGAATACTCAGAAGACAGGAATTTTGTCCAAGAGAAAGCATGAAATATGTATGAAGTTAGGGAACTGAATAGAGTAACAGCATATGATTAGTATAATTGTGACTGAGACATTCTGGAGAAGGCAATCCTGCTCAATAATTTAAAAGCACAAGATGATACAACAAGTGAATTCTAGGAGAGCACTCAACTGAGGAGATTGGCAAGGGTACTAGGAAGATAGGAAGGTATTTTCACCAATCGGGAGAGGAGAGTGGAAACATACTTTATAAGGATAAGAATGCTTCACACATCATACTCTTCCTGGGGAATAGTTTCAATATTAAAATGAGTTTCAAGAAAATACAAATAATTAAATATATATACGAAAATATTTAACGTGAAAAGGCCCAGATTCTCAAGCATCTCTGAAATGTTCACAGATTCTTAGTCTGTCCCAGGAACGATTTTCTTGGGGTTAATCAGTCATCTACCTGTCCACTGACTCTCAAATGCTTGTTCCATTGCAATGGCCAGTGAGAGACTCTAGATGCACAACCCCATTCTCATACAGGGACTTGGGGGGCACTTCAACAACTCAGCGAACTGTGCTTCAGCCTCTCCAAGTACTTCTGCTCTGGTTCGAGCATTTTCCTTTATGGAACAGAGAAGAGAAAACAACAAAAACGACACAATCGCGACGAGCTTCACAACTTACATATAAGAAAACTGCAAATGCTTTCTCCGAGCATCAAGGTAACTTATTCATAAAACCTCAGGTTTTGTTTCTTTTCCTTAAACTTCAGAAGAAGGTCCTTTCCTAGCATGATGTTTCAGTGTTAGAGGTAAGAGAGGGATTTGTTTCCTGTGTTTTTATTGATCGTGGAACATCTGTTTCCACACCAAGTGCTCTGCTAGTTGTCTGGGACTCAGTCTCTCCTTCTTGTCTGGATTTCACCAGGATTTTACTCTGAGTGGACGGTGTACTTTAAGAGCCATCATGTGACTCTGTTGCATCTTCAGACCCATGGCACTATGATGCAACAATAAATACCATTCTACAACATCACAAGGGGCACCTGTTTGGCACACACAGACGTCTTTCTCATAACATATATGAACTGTACATATCAAAACCAGAGAGATCTGAGACCACCTATGGCCCAATTAAGGCAGAGAAATTTAGCTCAGGGCTTCCCAAATTTGAACAGAGTGAACATAATTCCTGGACAGGATGCTTAAAAGAAAATGAAATGGTCATTGCATTTTCATTTGCCTATAGAGTGAGGGAGCACTCAATACTGAAATACAGCCACTCGTTACTAAGCTGTCAGATGACAGCTGACCATAGATAGGCTGGCGAAACTGGCAAACTGGAGGAATTTGTTTTTGCAGGTGCTGGCCTCTGCACTCCCTGAACAGAGATCTCACATTCCCTTTAAAGCAGGCTGTGCCCTAACCCTGTAACAGATTGGGGTTCTCCCACTTAGAAAGACTTTGCACAACGGCATACCTTCTCCCATCCTCCCTTCTCTCTGGGCTCTTGATCCCCCCTCCTCTTAGGTCAGCCTGTGAATTGGATTTCACATGCTCCCATCCCCAGTGACCACAGATGGGAGCTCTGCCCTTTGCTGCCTGAGACCTCAGTGTGGAGAAGTTTAGCCCTAATGTTCACACTCTGTTTTTTTGTTTTGTTTTGTTTTATGTTTTTTTAGCTGAGCCATCCTGTCACCTGTTGGCAGCTGTTGGCAGCTCAGCTCAGGCCAGGAATCGAACCGGCGATCCTGTTGCTCAGAGCTCGCACTCTGACACTCTATTCTTGATGTTAGATTTCCAGGTTCATAATCTCTTAGAGCTTCTGGGAGCTCAGGGCTCTAATTGCTGCCCTGACACTCGGTGCTATCTTGAGCAAGTTCCTTCTCCCTGAAGGATTTCTCCATCGGAATTTTAAAGCATCTTATTCAACATTGTACTCGAAAGCAAAAAGCAAGTCATAAGTAAAAGGATTCCATAGTCTCACCATGATTTTTCCACTACAAGGGAAAGCTTTTATATGTTTGTTTCTCCTGAAACGTTGACAGCCTGTGTCTATTGAGACTTTAGCCTCCTTCCTGCCCAAGAGACCCTTCCGATCTCCGTGGAGCGGAGGCTCACATCTTATCTTCCAGAAAGAGAGCGCTGCAAGCTTATTCAGAATCAAGGTTTATGTGTGCTCCACTTAAAATGAATCTCATCCTTGTCATCCGCATAAAATATTACATCTCGGGCCATCACCAAGAGGAAATTCCAAGTCTGCTAAACGCCTTCCTGCCCATGACACAGGAGCACGAGGGGGGTTCCAAACACACTCTGGCGCCTGCCTCCCTTGCAGCCTCGCCTCCCCCAGTTCCCTCACAGGCTCTCGTGCTGCAGACACACAATGACTTGTAGTTTTCCATTGTCCATGTTTGAAAGGCCTCTGAGCTAGCAGATATTGGTCTCCATTTTTTATGGTGTGCGCATTCTGGCTAGACGATCAAGGACTGAAGCCCTGTCACTGCGGGCACCTTGGTAGGAACCTTCGGGCCAGCCATGCCCTGAGTGAGGACCTCAGTTTCCTCATCTGTACAGTGGGAGAGCGCATAAAATGCCCTCTGAGGAGCTCACTAGCTTAGGAGTCTGTGACTGAGAACTTTTTGCTTCCTGGTTCTATCATTATAGGACATAATGTACCTGTTATTATGTCAAATGCCTATAGACAAGAGAAGGACTTCCATTACTGGTGATTAGTATCCCAGGAGCCACACACTTGAAAAATCACAGGCAAATGAAGATATATCACCCATGACTTGTTCTTCCTAGGGATTGATCCCACTTGCCTAGTTCCTGTGGTCTTAAAGGCTGCCTCCAGAATCCTGCATTTTCCCATGAATACTTTGGGAGACGCAGCCAGGACTAATTCTTCCCTATAGTCACAATACAGAACCATTTCATTGATTCTGAGATCCAGGAACAGACAAGGCTGGGGCACCTGTTGTATTTCGTTTCCCCCCAATGTTTCAGATCTTCCTCAGGTCCCCTCTCTCAGTCAGCTCTTAAAATTAGAATGTTGGGGTCACAGGAACTGATTTCATAGGACTCAGTGTCCCAGTTCCCTCCCAGACACACGGAAAGCAGCCTTTCCTTCTTGCCCCTACCTGAGATGACCCAGGTTCTTCTACACACCTTTAAAGAGCATGTGCCCAGGTGCTAAGGTGGGCACTGGGGAAGTGGAGCTAGAAGAACAGCATCCACAGGACCCCATCGCCTGGCGGGCAAGGGAGGCAAGGCTGCTTGGAGACTCTCCAGGTCTTAGTGCTTTTCCCCTTCATGGTTCCTTCCTCTGTTGAAAAAATTTTTTTTCCCATTTAAAGTTATTTTTTATGACTGCATTGCTATAAAGATGAATGCAGTCTGGGCTGGATTCATTATTACAGAATCATTATTATTATGTTGAGTTTTTTCTTCTAATTTTTTTTTAGAGGGCAGCATCACCGGCCCTCACATGTGGGATCCAAACCGGGCCCTCTGGCGTCCCAAGCCAGTTCTTAACCTTCGCGCCACTCGGCCGGCCTTTTCTTCTAATTTTTAAAGGAATTAAAACATTTTCATCTGCCTCTAAAAATACTGTGGGCTGTCTGCACCAACCCAGTGTGAAAAGTCAGCCCTGGGCCGGGGGGGGGGGTTGTATACACAGAAGGTAGCAAGCAAGCAGGTCAAGGCCGGGCCGTGGGCAGCCTACCATGCCCTGGGCCTCAGGGCAGGGTCTCCTAATTCAACAGCGTGTGTGCCTGCCCAGGGCAGGACAGGTAAACACGCAACTTGAGCCAAGGGTTGAGGTGGAGCAGGCAGTGGCCAGGCAACGAGACACAGGAAGGTTTTGCGGAGAGAGCTGATAACACGAGACGTGAAGAAGTAAGCAGTGGGAGCAGGTGGACAGGGCACTACACATGATGATGGAGCAGAAAGTACCAAACAGGGTGGTCAGGGACAGGACTGGGGAAGGAAGGAGAGGGGTCCGGGTGGTAAGGACTCGCCCAGCTCAGCGTAGTGGCCGAACTTTGTCCGGGATGAACCCTGTGGAACTACAGAGGGACTTCAAAATGAGGATGGATAATCAGATTTCAGATTGCAAAGACAGGAAATACATGCATAAGTTGAACCAGGCCAGGAAGTAAGGGTGTGTGCGTCTGTGTGTGTGATTGTGAGTGTGATTGTGTGTGCGCGATTGTGTGTGTGACTGTGTGCATGTGTGTGTGTGTGTGCGTCTGTGTGTGTGATTGTGTGTGTGTGACTGTGTGCATGTGCGTCTGTATGTGTGATTGTGTGTGTGACTGTGTGCATGAGCGCGCGCACGCGTGTATGTGTGTGTATGCACACGCACATACTTATTCCAGAATCTCAAGGGCATTTTCTGCTCCCCTGGGACTCCTCTGAAGGCCAGCACTTTCTTCCTTCGACAGTCCACTGACTGAAGGGCACAGCCTCTGACATAGTCAGTTTTAAGAACAGAGGCTGCCCAGTACAGCCCCTCAAAACTCTTGTGAAAAAATACAATGGTAGACATTTTTTGTCCTGTGACATCATATGTGACAATGTTTGGTGCTGTTCTGGGTAGAGAAGGAGAAAGAACGATCTAGCACAGAAGCCGCATCTTCCCCACCCCACAAAACGCCACATGGTTCCCTGAACTGGCTGTGCTCCCCTCTGCCCTCGCGTCTGCCTGCAGGCTGGCCCCCTGGCCTGGCAGCCTCTCCCTCCCCGGCTTGCTTCTGAGCACCCGCTGTCTAAGCTGTATCTCAAGTGCTCCCTGTGAGGGTTCCCCCGCCACAGTCCCTCCCTCCTCTGGGCTGTGGCATGTTACTTCATGGGTGTCCCCACGTGTAAACATGGCTAGGGGCTGCTGGAAGCACAGGTCCTTGAGGGCAGGGACTCTGGGTAAGCATCTCTCCAGAACCGGGCCACTGCCCAGCTCAGGGGGGCCGTGCCCACCCTGAATCAAAAGACTTTTTAATCATGAACCTTTGAAGCTCGCTTCTCGTGATTTTAAGCAAAGCACCCCCAATCTGGAAAACACCGACGAAGCCGGGTTTTGAACTTTAAGCTGCACGGAAATTCCTTTTACAGAACTGTCTATGCTTTAATCCCTTATTTTCACAGCATTATCTCACTTCTTAAGAGCTTTTAAGTCTCATACGACAGAGGTCAGAGTCATCACTATGAGATTTTCTTTCTTTTTTTTTTTGTATAAAATAGTTTCAGGCTCACAATTCATGTCAATGCATTCTACTATTAGAGGCTTTTCTGATAGAACAAAATGGGATCATGCATGTGTTTCATTCGAGCCCAGTTTTCTGGCTTGATTTTTCTGCTTTACACAGAAGGAGGCATTTAGGAAGGAGCTGAATGCGTGTGATTCACAGGGTGACTCTGGGTGACGGTGCGTCCAGGGCCCTCGGAGGAAATAGAGATGATGGAGTACTCTCGGGGCCCCCTCAAAATCAAGGCTCTTCTGTTTGCCAAGGATGGAGGGAGACAGCAAATGGCTTGAAATTTCTTAAATATGTGCCCCAGTCTGCACGCGGGCTGCTTCCTCAGGCACTCAGCGCTCTCCCCTGGCTAGCTTTGTCCTCTGCACCCAGGGCGGGAAGACGGAGACTGGGCTCAGAGCGAAGGCAAGCGGGCAGGGAGCATGGCTACCACTGACTGAATGTGCAGCTGCCCACAGGCGCTGTGTTGGGGCTTTGAAGACAAGACCTCATGCCAACCTCACAGCTCAATCATTGAAGAAATATTTAGTAAACAGCTTCCAGGCATCACCGTGGGTGGTGGAGATCCAAAGACTGGGAAAATGGTTAAAATAACAAGTCCTAGCTCCCCGCCAAGCGTGCATTACGTTTGGGAAGGTACACAGGTGACAATTAAGCACCTAAACCAATGCTAAGTGTGGAGAAGCACGACAGGAAGGTACGCGGGGCAAAGGGGAGAGAGTGTAACAGCCGGGGTGTGCTGTTTTATATAAAACTTTAAAAGGAGACTTCTGACACGGTGGCAGTTTGTCAGGGACATGGCTGAAGTGAAATGGAGAAGCCACGGCTTAGGGAGAGGGAGCGGCGCGTGTGAAGGCCTCGAGGCAGGGCTGTGTGAGTGCGTTTGAAACATAATAACCACCCTGCAAAGTAATTACTATTATTCCTGTTTTACAGATAAGAAATCATAGGCATTGAAAGGCCAAGACACTTGTGTAGGTCACAGGGCTGGTGGGTGGGAGAGTGGTGATTTTCACCTGAGCCTCTCTGACTCTGAAGCCTTTGTTCTTTCCGTCACGTTTCAAGGAAGCACTTGCTGGTTGAGAAAGAGCACAGGGTGACCCCTGAGCTTATCGTCTTGCCTCGCCCTCCCAAGGATGTTTCCTGAGTCCGCCCTCCATGCGTCCATCAAGCACTGCACATGTGCGCAGCAAAAGAAACTTAGTGTTGGGACCACCTGCAACCTCACTCAGGAGACAGCTGAGTGAGAGGGACACAGCCAGGCCTGGAGGCAGTCACAGAAGCAGAGCTGTCTTTGAACCTGGGTAGCCCGGGAAGGCTGGCTGGAAGAATTAGGATGTGGGCTGGGCTTGGAGAAGAGCAGACATGCCTCTGGGTTGGTGTCTGCTTAGCTTTCCCACCATGCTCCTCTGTGGTAGGTCATGCTATTTGTTGACCATTCTTCCTGTCCCTACCTCTTGCTAAGGATTCCCTATGGGCAGAATGGTGTCTGTTCCATTGACCTTGATGTTGGCCATATGACTTACCATGGTTCATGGAATGTGGGTGGAAGTGACAAGTGTCTGGATTAATTACAAGTTCCCAGAGAGACATGGCAAAGCTCCACCAGTCTTCTTTTATCCCTCCACCACGAGAAGAAAAACACCCAGGTGGCCGCTGGTCCCAGAATGAGTAGACATTTGGAGCAGATGTAACACCCAACCCACTGGCTAGGGCCAAGCTCAGCTAATGCCAGCTGACTCGAGCCAAGCCTGGAAGATGCACAGTGGACCTATCCACCTGTGGATGTGACATAACTCTGTGTTTTACTAAGCTAGTGAGGCTATTGGGAATGTGTGTTACCCAGCATCATTATAGTAGTGTTTGAATCATAGGCAAACTCGGGTAAGCCCATTAATGACTCTGAGTAGATGGGGCACATGATGGAAACCAGTCTGAAAGAATATCAGCTGTTCTGTTTCAAAGACTCCACAGTTCCAGGTCCTGTCTCAGCTTCATGGGGATCCCCAAGGATCGTGTGCCAGCAGACTGCACGTAGCACAGTAGTAATAATAATAAGGAGTAATAATAAATAAAATAATTGGTTCCTGTGTCCCAACAACTCTTCCTTACAGTGGTGGCTCTTTCCCGTGCTCCACAGAATCCTGGAGCATGAGGAGCGTCACTGAGGGTCCAGCCTTGGTCAGAGGAGGCCAAGAAGACCAGGGATGCCAGACCTCCATCCTGGCTACAACTCAAGAACCCCTGCTTTTATTGGTTTTATGTAATCAAACGCCATAGGATTGTGTTTGAAGTTAAAATCCATGGCTGAAAAATGTTGGGGATCACTAGTGTTCTGGAAAAGTCCCCACTCCACGCCCTGATATTTCCAGGCATTCATAACCTGTCCCCACTCTTTTGTCCGATGGTAAATCCTGTTTCTCCCTTTGCACCAGCCCCTGCTCCCAAAAGTCTTGCACCCCATTAGTATTCCCACACATTTGCAGGTTTCACCACCTCCTTTGTCTGTCTTCTCTCTGTCAGTGACACTCAGTCCATCACTCTCTGCCAAAGGCCTGTCCTGTCCCTCAGGAATACACCTCAGTGACAGAGAAAGGTCCTCAGGGAGCACCTGGACCAACCTCTCTCACTTTTAATGTCAGTGTTGGTTTGTAAATTCCAAACTTCTCTGGGTATTTACTAAAGACAGGAGCTGCTAAGCATTTGACATGAATCAGCTCAGTAACTCCCTCAATATCTTGAGCTGCAAACTGTTATTATTTCCATTTTATAGTTGAGGACTCTGAAGCCCAGAGAGGTTAGGAAACTTGCTCAAGGTCACACACGATGCTAGTACATCACCAGTGTCTGAATTTACACAGGCTTAAGAGTCTGCATTGAAACACTTTCAAAATGTTGCCTCCTTCAGTTTATATATGAAGAAACCATGGCCTTGAGTGGAAAAGAAATTGTTTCAGGCCACATAGCTTGTTTATGGCCAAGCAGCCCAGTACCCTGGTCTCCCAGTGCCAGCCAGCCCCACTGGCTGACCTCAGAGCTGTGTCTCTGGCCATGCCCATGCTGGAGGTGTGGGCTGGTGGCAGGGCCAGAAGGCATCCCCACAGTGGTGCCACCTGCCAGCTGACCACACCTGTGCATGGTACACACTGGGCATTTCCTCTTGCTCATGTTTCCATCTCATTTCCTCATAGTTACAGTTCATTGCTGGAAGGCACGTTGTAACACCTCCATGCTAGTGGCTTGAAGCTGACTACTCATTTATGTCATCAGGGAAAGTCTCTAAAGCTCCACTAGCTCCACTCTCAGGGGTTCTGATGGACTGGTCTGAGGGTGGGGCCGGACATTGGGATTCCTGACATCCTCACAGGTGGTTCCAACGTGCAACCAGGGCTGAGATACTCTGCCCTGATCGCACGTCCTGCTGCCCCACCCATTCCACCGAAAAAGAAACGACTGTGCAAGTCCCCAGATGGCTGCAAAGCCTGGCCTGGAAGCGAAGCCCTTCTGATTCCAAGCTCATTCGACTGAATTCCTGGATAGCTTTCCTGCTAAACAGGAAGTCCTTCTACCACTTCCGGCACCAGCATCCCCCTCTTCCTATAGCACCTGGGCCCAGGGCACAGAGACTATATAAATCCCACTTGATTGGAAAAAAACTAAGACAGTGGGGCACAGAACCTGAGCTATCATGAGGCTACTCTGGGGCCCAAACAAATCATGGGTGTCAGGAATGGTAGGTGTCATCAGCTTTTTTCCATTGGATTAGGTGGCGTCACTCACCCCCTACTCCCCAGCGCCACCTGGGTCCTGGCCTTTGCATGGGCTGTGGGCTGACATCTGGCCACCACCTTCCCACGGCCCACACCACTCACCCCAGCATTCCAGATGAAACACAGCATGAAGGTGGCATATTTTAATACAGTTGTGGGGAATTGCCAAATATAGCATCCTTGATCTTTTGTTCTAGACCAAAAGCCTTTGAAATCTGACATGCCGTGCAAAAACAAAACAAAATCCCCCAAAATGCATGATTATGAGAATGCCAGTTTAAATGGGGGTTAAAAAAAATAATCCTCACGTTTACAGCCTCTTGCTATGGAGTTGTCCCTGGTTACTGTTCTGCCTCTGTCTCCACAGAGACCACTCTGGGCCCTGTAACCATGGTGACAGGAGAAGACGTGAGCAGATGGGAGCTCTACTTCCAGAATTTAAACATCCTCCTGTTGGGGATGTGTGTGGGGAATGAGGAAAAGCAGGAAGAAAGCGAAGCGGGAGGGAGAAGTCGGACTGTTTTTAACCCAGGGATGGATTGTAAGGCTGGGGACAAACCTTAGGCATGCTTTTTTGTTACCAAGCCAAGCTCTTCTCCTTGACCTCAATAATGATTTATTCCCCTCTCTTCCCCTTGCAATCAGACCCTTCTAAACAATAGCATTCCCAGGGAAACGGAGACAAAAGGTTTCTGTAACATGCAGTGTTAGAGGCATTTTTTTAAAACACATGCCAGCGTATTGCACTGATATATTTTTAACGATGTATCATTGAATTCAGAAAAACATGTATCTGAAACCATGTTGATTTAAGTGCACTATCGCTGTGGTGTGTTGGGCAGGAGCGCGGCAGGGAGGTATGACATTGTGTCTGTTCGCCTGTTCAGTTGCTCACCCCCGGGGCAGCTTGGGCCAGTCCCATCTCCCAGAGACTTGGTCTATACGAGTATATCTAAGACTTTCTAAGCTATCTGTTGGCTTTGAAATTCAGTGTAAAAAAAAAATCTATAGGAGTTTAAACTGAGACTTTCTCTATCCATTTCTGCTGAGACCCCAAAGGATGACACCCTAAAAATAGGGGATAGACACCTCTGCAGGGCATGTCGAAAAACTGCACAATCATTGTTTCCAGTTCTCAGCCTGAAAGGTAGGAAAGTGGACAGGGAAGGTTTCTTTGGAGAGAGTTTCCGTTTGCTGAGTACGGTTCCCTGCTCACCGGAGAGAGGCGTGGTCATTCCGCCCACCTCCCGCCCGCCTAACATCCAGGGAGGGAGGCGGCAATAAATCCACTTAGAGTTTGACCCGCGGCCCTCCGCAATTTGGGGGGATGTAGGAACCTCTGCCTGACTCAGACTGGGGGCCATGGCTGAATGCTACAGCCAGGGGAGGGAAGGGCAGGGTGGGAAAGGTGGTGAGTTTGGGAAATAACGGGAGGAGGAAGCAGAGAGAAAGAGAGAAGCCATAGATGGCACAGAGTCTGGGAGTTTTTATGTTAGACTGAAATAGAATTTGTTTTTTTAGCTTCAGATATTGAGGGCAACTGGGAAAGCTAAGACCAGCCCGAGACTTCATCCAGGGGTGGGGGAGGGGATGCCCACTGAGAGCATGGATTCAGGAAGGATGAAGGATGAAGAGGTTTCCTGTTCGCACCCTACCCTACTGGGCCAGCTCAGTCAATAAGCTGGTTATGGTGTCATGGGCTGAACTGTGTCCCCAAAAATGTGTTTGTTGAAGTCCTAACTGCCAGGACCTTCAGAATGTGACTGACTGTGGAGATCAAATCTTTCAAGAGGGAATTAAGGTAACATGAGGTCATACGTGTGGGCCCTAATCCAGTATGACTGGCGTCCTTATAAAGAGAAAGAAATTAGGACACAGACACACACAGAGAAAGGCCATTGGAAGACGCAGGGGGAAGGTGGCCATCTACATGTCGAGGACAGAGGCCTCAGGAGAAACCAGCCCTGTTGATGACACCTTGACCTCAAACTTCCAGCCTCCAGAACTGTGAGAAATTTCTGTTGTTTAAGCACACCTACCGCTCTCCCCCAGTCTGTGGTACATGATAGCCCTTGCAAACTAAGAGACTGGCTATGATTATTTGGGGACCTCAGCTGACTCTCTGAAGAAAGGAGAGGCCATTCCAAAGATATGACATCCCAAGTCTGAAAAGGGACCTGAGGCTTTGTTTCTCTATATCCTCCCCGACTCGCTCTTGAGCCAGTGCTAGTTACAGTCATCTCTCATCTACCTGCACCGTGAGTTCTGGGGGCCTGCTGTTCTGCTTCCTTGGGTTCAAACATGTAGGAGCTCAGGGCATTTCTCCTGGGTCTTGGGACAACCTGCCACCACCAAGCCAAACCCAAACCCAAACCAAAGGAACCTAAGCCCAAAGCCCTTCTCCACTTGTCACCAGTTCTGAAAATGCTTTTCCTGGGGTTCTCTTCATGTGTCTCCACAATGTCCAGAGCGGGAAGGAGCCACCATGACACCTGGCACAGGACTTCATCTACTGACTCACCTACCAGCCTGCAATCAACCAACGAAAGGGTGCAAGATCTGCAAATATGTGAGATTTCTGTCTTTTCACAAGCCTTCCTAATGATTCCTTTCTATAGGGATGAGGCCCAAACCTACAGCCGTGACTGCGGCAGGGGGACAGGATTCTCCTTCTCCCATGGTGTGGCCACAGGGTGCTCTCCTCTGACCAGTGCTGGTGACACAATGACACCCAGGGCTGACCTCTTGGGCTCACAGTCATGAGCAGGGACACCGGCTGAACACCTGTACTGCTTGGAGCCAACTACTCACAGCTGCCCCTTTCTCTATAGAATTACCCTTGAGCCCACAGGGCCACCATGTGCCAGTGACCAACAGCTAATTAGAATGTGGGTACAAAAGGAAGCCCCTTGCCTCAAGTTAGGGCCAATTCGGTGGTACAATTAAGACAAGTTAGCTAGTGTAACAATTAGGCAGTTATAAATTCCCTGGTAAAATGAGCAACAAATTAAAAGATTATCAAAGCCTCAGACTTAACAATCCCAGCTTTAAGATAGCACTCTCCCACCAGAGCAGAATCATCAGTTATGCCCTGGGACAGGCCTCAGTCTCAGCCTTGAGAGCCCAGCCTGGAGATAACACACCTGCCGGAGCAAAGACACTAATTAAGCTCTGAGGCAACTAGGCTGTTCAGAGAAACCTCCTCCAGATAAGGCAATAAAGTAAGATCTAATAAATCTATAACCAATAGGCATCACTTTTCTCCCCAGACATACAAGAAAAGTATAAAACCAAAGCTTTTGCCTTAACTAGTGGGCATTCCAATTTTCTGGGTGCCCCCTCTCACTTAGAGAACTGTATCTCTTTACTTTAATAAACTGTCCTTTTCTGCAACTTTGCCTCTCTGGTCCGTGTCTCCATTCTTCAGTGTTATGAGACCACGATCCCAGCCACACACACACAACATCCTGCATCACAATTTGTGCCCCCCGAACTCCATTGGCTAGAGCTAGTCTCCAAGCAAGACGACACTCTTGCTTAGCTGTCTTCCCCATCTTTATTCTGCTTCTCTTGTTCCCTTTCTCCTGAGAGCACTGCCCCCCTCAGACTCTTAAATGTAAACATGCAATTCTCTGCTCACAGTGTCCTGGGCTTCTGCCTGCCCCCTCCTCCCCTCCCCCTAATCCTTGTGGACATCAAAACTGCCAGCGCTCTGACCTCTCTAGTGTCCTGTCACATCCGTCTGTCCTTCCTTCCTTTCACCTTGGACATGAACGTTAGGGCCCATTCCCTTCGACCTTCTTTGCCAACGTCCTTCAGCCCCTGGGAAAACTCATACAACTGTGCTGAGCGCTGCTGGGGAGCCTTCTGGGCTCCAGCCCGGAGGCTGCCAAGAAACCCTTCTGTTCCCCAGTCAGCTTCGTTTCCCAGGGCAGCTATTTAAAATCTTCTCGAGGATTCTCAAACTTCCCACCCACCACTTCCCACTCCTTCCCCGCAGATAACCTTATCTCCTGCTTCAGAGAAAATGCCATCTCCCTCTACTTCCTGACTTCACACCGACCAGACCAGCGACTCACAGCCCCATCCTTTTAAAACTCCTTCGCTACAGCCGGAGCGAAAGCCCTGTTCTTCCAGTGGTGGCGCAGACCCGAACCCCTCCCTCGCCCTCGCACGTTCCCAGCTGATCGTCTGCTCCTCCGCGGGCCTTTCGAGCTTTCCTCACCCAGATCGCCCCCATTCGCTCGAGTGTCTTCCACTGTGTCTTGGGTCCACCTGTGAACACAGCTCCATCTCTTGTTGCCCTTTCACGGGGAAGTCTGAGGAAAACATTGTCCGGAGTTTACCCCCAACCCTCCTTGGACACCGTGCTCACCAAGACCCCAAGACATCTCAGTGACGCTGGACCCCCGCGGCTCTGCTTCTAGGGGACCCAATATAAGACACAGCCTTCCTGCTCCTTGAGGCCACTGTTGGTCACATTTCGATACCGCCGTCATCTGGAGCGCCTGTCGCTCAGGTTCTTAAAGGCAAACGTGCAATTCGCTGCTCACAGTGTCCTGTGTTTCTGGCTGCCCACCGCTCAGGGCCTCCCACTGGCTGCTCCTTGCTGTTTTCACCACACCCCGCCCCCCTCCCACGACCCCTCTCTTCTGTTCTGTGACTCCCCAGACCAGTCTCTAGCCACGTGGGCCATTTCTTCCCAGGCTCTTACATGAGCTCTCCCCTCTCCTCTGGCCCCAAGGTTTCGAGCCTCTTTTGCCCTAATCTCTCCTCTCTGGGTCCCAACATGTGTCCCCTGGGGCACTTCCTCCACCTTCTTACTAAAGGTTTCTGATTCTCAAAATTGATGGCTTACAAAGCGCTTTAGATGTATTTACATAACCATCTAGGAGCTATCGCTATTCAGAAATCTCACACACCCTTCAATCCAAGCATATTAAAAAAAGGAGCTGTCAGAGCTCGCCCGTGGCATCTTTCTCCTTCTGGGTTTCCAACCTTGGTGGGGGTAGTGGTTTGAATGGGGCTCTTGCAAAAGATATGTCCACCTGGACCTTATTTGGAAAAAGGGTCTTGGCCCTGTAATTAAGTCAAGGATCTCAAGATGAGATCTCCCTCGCTGAGGGTAGGCCCTAAATCCTTAGAAGGAGAAATCCATGCCCTGTGAGGATGGAGCAGAGACTGGTGTGATGGAGCTACAAGGGCAAGAAACGCCAAGGATTTCTGGGAGCCACCACAGGCCAGGAGACAGGCATAGAAAAGATGTTCCTTCAAAGCTGCAGAAGGAACCGACCCTGATATCACCTGGACTTTGGACTTCTGGCCTCCAGCACGGTGAGAGAGCACATTTCTACTGTGTTAAGGCGCCCATTTTGTGGCAATGTGGTACAGCAGCCCTGGAAGCTAATACAGTGGGGGGTGCTGCCTCCTAGACAGACGCTGCCTGGGCCTGGAGGCCTGTGCTGTCCCAACTTCCCTGTTAGGGATCTACCAAGTCTCCTGGGTCCTTTCTGGCTTGATTCACTTCACTGCTTCTTCCCATCCCCACTCTCTTGGTTTCCAGCCTAAGTACAGAGCAGTGTATCCTTGCTTGAGGGCCTAGATGTGGGTTCTGGAGTTAGAGATCCTGGGTGGCCTGCTTTACCTTCAGGAATTTATTTAACAACGTAGTGTTTAGTCTCTACACTTTGAATTGGGGATGATGATTGTACCGACATGGGCTGTTACGGGGTTAAAATCGGTAATACGTGAAAAACATCTTAAAAACAGTGTTTTTAGCCTAGTAAGCGGTCAAAAGCCTTAGCTGTTACTACCAGAATCTTCTCTGGATTAGGGCAGCAGCCAGCATCTGATCTGCCCTCCGCCTGGCTTACCCCCACGCCAATGGGTGGTCCAGAGTTTGATGGGGATAATGTGTCTAAAGAGCAAATATTTCCACGAGCCTTCTGCCACCTACGTTTCTTCAGGCATGTACCACCATTTGAGAGTCCACTCTGTTTAATGTGGTGTGCAGGATTTCTATGATCTGATGGCTGCCTCTCTCTCCAGTGTCACTTGTCCCCATTCCTGATCTGTGCTCCAACCACTGTCAGCCTGGTTGGCAATGAAATCGGGGCTACCAGCCAAGCCTTGACTTCCACTGGATCCCAACCTAGCTCCTGAACTGGCCTTCGAAGTCCATCTTCTCTTTTTTTTGGCACCCAGTGTTTTGGGGACTTTCGTCAATGGTACATTGCCTGTGGACACCAGCGGGATCCTGCCAAGGACAGAGCCCTGTGTTGGGCCAGAATTTGTGCTTTGCCACTTCCTGAGCTGTGGGTGTGGCCACGGGTGATGGACCTGCAGAGAGGTGGGCACTGCCAGCCCGTCCTCCAGGATGGATACTGCCTTCCCTCCCTGGAGCAGCCATGAGCCATGCAGGGGTCTTGTAAAGCATTCAGGGAGCAGATGCCCAGCAATGGGTCTTGGAAGGAGCCCTTCCCAGGCATCCAGCGGTTGGCTTGTCTCCCAGAGTCCAAGCTGCCTCTGGTCAGAGCAAGTGTGGGCGGGAAGAGGGGCCAGTCAACGCCACTGGGAAAATTGATGCAAACAGTGAGTAAAAACAACTGTGAAGGCGAACTAGTTCCATGACCCATGTTGCTTCATAATCACATTTTTTTCTGCCTTTTGATTCTGGCTTCATCCCATCTGTTTGTTTTTGATGCTTCATCAAGACCAGCTACTCCTGAGAAATGGGAAATGACACTGTGCATACAGCTGAGGTTTGGACAATCCCGAGTCATATTAAAGTTGTGATTTTCAAGCGATTTTATCAGAGAAAATCAGAGAGCAAAGACAGAGAATGACAAGATCTTCAAATATCCTGTGCTGTTAGCCAGTGAAAACGCAGGCTCATTTCCACATACATTACTTCTCTCTCCTGTCTTTATCAAGGATGCCTTTTGACCCACCGAAGGGGACTATTTTTCTTTGGCTGCTACTGCTGCCAGGGGAGATGCTCCTATTCCCAGGGTACCCGCCTTCTCGGCCTCTTTTCTGTCCCCAGGTCTCAGCCCTAAACCGGGCTTCACCTTGCTGCAAAGCTCTGATCTGTCGCCTTGCTCAGGTCTTGCCCATGCAGCCCTCCGATTAATCTCCACACCACACTACAGCCACGGCCGCCCTTCTAAATTGTCTGACCACATCACTCTCCTGCGATGACCGTCCACCGCTGTCACTTAACACTGGGCTCCTCACCACGGCACACGCAGTCCTCCAGGATTCATTTGCTGCCTGGCTCTCCGATTGGCCTCTGTACTATCTGCTTCTGGGCTTAAAATCCAACTCCCAGCTATACCACGTTCAGCCCCCCAAGGCCCGGGCTTTCCTGCCTCACCCATGCCTTTGCTCCCACAGCCCTCTCTGCCTGGAACCCTTGTCCTCCTCATCTTCTTCTTCACTTCCCAGCTTCTGTGTCGCCTCCTCCACGAGCCTTCCCTGACCAGCTGGGTCCTGATCAGAATTAGAATGAGCCACCCACGCTCTGCTGTGTAGACAGTCGTCCCACTACCTGCAGGGCCCGGTCATACCATTTATGTCCTTGTCTATCTGCCTGATGGCCAGGGAGCTCTGGAAGGCTGGGTCAGCTCCGTCTCGGGGAAGCCTGGCACTGATGAAAGGTTTGATGGATGTTTGTGGAATTCGTCAGAGAATGGGAACAGATATCAAATGAGATGGCCTGTTCAGTCCTCTCCCTAGTCCCTGCCTGCCTCCGCCTCATGTAGAGGCAGCTGCAGGGCCCGCAGGCCAAAGCCCTTGGGTCAGAGAGACAGCTGTCTTGTGTTCTCTCCAAAAATGAGGATTGCAACTTCCTCGTGGCCTTGAGTTCAGGACTGTGGGAGGGGACAGCACGGGGTGATGGTGGGGGCGGGGGCTATAGATGGAGCCATGCGGGCCACTGGGCCAGAGTGAGTGCTGAGGGAGGCCCCAAGCCCAGATCCCCCCCCCCCACACTGGCTGCAGAGACTCTCCCAGGGGGGCTGCTCTACATAGCTCCTTTCCCACATTTCACTTTTCCCCTGTATCTGGTTATGTCAATCCCTTCTCGTCCCAGGGGATGCGGCACCAGCACTGAAACATATTTACAAACATCAGGCTGTGTGCATCATCCAGCTCCAAGGACATTCCAGACGACCTTCTAACTGGAAAGCGCAGTGCCTTGGAGAGTGGCGCCACCTGGTGGCCACCAGGAGTTAATACTCTCAGCCTGGAGAAAGCAAAGTACCAGGCCCGCCTCCCCCCACACACATGGGCTGTGTGACAGTAGGGTCTCTGAGGTCCTGGTTGAGGCTCAGAATAGGCCCTGCTGTCCCTGAAGCATCTGTTCAATGGTGGCAGAGCCGAGCGTGTGTGGCCACGGGCTAGAAGGCGCAGCCCAGCTCCTCACATGGGCAGTGACAGGGCAAGGACACGGAACATTTATCCTCCTGGAGTTTGAGAGCTGAAGGGTGGTTTAGAGGCCAATCCAGTCCCACCCACCCACTTCTCAGATGGGGAAACTGAAGTCTGGGCAGGGGGATCCTTGCGATAAATTAGTTGAAGAGGCAAGACAACAGTCCAGGTTTCCATCCTCCTTGACTGACATTCATCCATTCTAGTACTTTAGGACAGCTCGTTGTGAGGTTCGATTTTTTTATTATTGGAATTGCTGTTTTAGAGGAAAAGGAGGGCAACCTCCACTCCAGTATGAATTTCCTTCCTGTTTTCTAAATGTTTATCAATTGAGTCCAACTCTAGTCCGCCTTCCTCCAGGAAGTCTTCCCTGAGCAGTTGGGAATCTCACAGGTAGCCAGTCCTTCATTCACTATTTACAGAGCCTGAACTAGACACTGGGATCCAGTGTTCACGAGACAAAGTCCTACGCTCAGAGGGCTTCCATTCCAGTGAGGGGAGACAAGCGATAAATGGATGGGTGGCTAGACAGATAAATGGATGGATGGATGGAAGGAAGACGATAGATAGGTAGATAATAGGCAGATAACGATAGATAGATAGATAGATAGATAGATAGATAGATAGATAGACAGGTAGATAAATAGATAATGGATAAAGAGAGAGATAGGTAGATAGATAAATAATGGAGAGATAATTTCAGGACTAAAAATTCTTTGAAGAGGATAAATATGATAAAGAATGATTTGGAGAAAGGACAACTTTAGCTAGAGTGGTCAGGAAAGGGGTTCTCAAGGTGGCTGAGCTGCAAAGGAGGATGGGAAAGAGGGAAGAGAATTCCAAGTATGAGAGCCAGTGCACGCAAAGGCCCTGAGTCTGGGATACGACTGGCAGGTCCAGGGCACAGAGAAGGCTTGAGGGGGTAGACCAGGGGACCAGGGGAAGAGGAAAGGACGGTGATGTCAGGGAAGTGTGCGGACAGATCTAGGGGTAGGTGGTTTGCATGCTGCTTGTAATGGGAAGTCATTAGAGGGTTTGAGCAAGAAAGTGTCACAGTCTTATTTATCCCTCAGAGATTCTCATGTGCAGTGATACACGAAGACACTTTCTTTAACACCTGCTCATCGCCTCCAGAAAGTCCTTCCTTGCCCACCGAGTTGGAGCAGGTGTCTCTCCGCTGGGCCTTAGTGTTAACATCTGCATGTCGCTGTCATTCTGCTTGTGTGTCTGTCTACTTTACTAGAAAGTTAATTCCATATGTAGGGAGACAGGGGTAGAGTCCAGATCTGGAGCAGATGGCCTATGAGCCACTTAGCAGCAGTGTGACTTCAGGAGATTCATTCAATGTCTCTATGCCTCAGTTTCCTTGTCTGCAAAATGGGGATAATAGTACATATTGCATGGAGTTGTTATGATTACATAATATGAGGTCTGACAACTAAGTTTGAGAATTCGTTGCAATGATGTTGCTAACCTTTTTTATATCAGGGGGATTATTCATTATGAATTTGTACCAACTGGACAAAGTTAACCAAGTTTACTATTTGGAAGTGCTGAAAAGGCTGCATGAAAAAGTTAGACAACCTGAACTTTTCGCCAACAATTAATTCATGGCTCTTGCATCACAACAGTGTGCCAGCTCACATGGAACTGTCTGTGAGGGAGTTTTTAGCCAGTAAACAAATAACTGTACTGGAACACCCTCCCTGCTCACCTGATATGGCCCCCAATGACTTCTTTCTTTACTTAAAGATAAAGGAAATATTGAAAGGAAGACATTTTGATGACATTCAGGACATCAAGGGTAATACTACAACAGCTCTGATGGCCATTCCAGAAAAAGAGTTCCAAAATTGCTTTGAAGGGTGGCCTAGGCACTGGCGTCGGTGCATAGCTTCCCAAGGGGAGTGCTTTGAAGGTGACCATAGTGCTATTCAGCAATGATGTATGTAGCACTTTTTCTAGGATGAGTTCACAAACTTAATTGTCAGACCTCGTATGTATGGTGGGCACAAAGTTACCACTCTATTAATAGAAGATGTTACTCCTGGGGAGCATGGGAAGCAGCTGGCCTTCTTCATAAGTAAATTCATTGCCCTAATTGATCATGCTAGTGTCTGAAATCTTACCATCATCTTTGTGTCCTGGTTCCTATGAGACTTACCTTCCTCTTGTAAGACTAAGCTTCCTCTTGAGTCACTGGTCTCCTGGTGAGAACACTGTAAAGACAGCATCATGATGTCTTTCTTCGAGCCCCGACCCCCCAGATGGAGGTAACGTTCAGAAACAGTTTGAAAACTGAAATTCACGTGGTAATTTTTTCTGTCACGGTCTCCCTTATGTTGTTCAAATTAGAGCTTGTTTACACTTTTCCAATTTATAATTTGTCCTCTTTCAAGATTACGAGTATGCAAACACGAGGCAGGTCTGGTGGGAGGTAGCAGCACGTGGCGGTGCAGAGCTTTGAGCCCTAGCTCTGCATGAGAAGATCTGTGGCCTCACACAAGTTACCCTCCTGCACCCAATTTCCTCATCGTAACATGAGGGTGACACTAGTTACTGGGGCTGCTTGGAAGAGTGCCTCATCCTCAATTATGTTAGCAGTTGTTGTTACTCCAAAGAGAGATTCGAAGCCTTATTAAGAAAGCGAAGAAGATTATACCAGGGTACTAGGGACAAAGGAGTTATTGAAATAGAGTCCCAAATTTAATTTCTAAGTGAAAGTAAAATAAACATAAAAAAAAACACCTAAGCGCAGAGTGAGCACAGTATTTTCCAAAGTCCTTATGGTAAATCTATACCCACGACACCCAGCTAGTTTGTTAGAAGAGGCAATTGTGATCTTGACCATAAAGTGAACTTGAAACTCCAGCTGTACAGCCCTTTGTCTTCTGAAGCACATGCCCACAGAGCCCTTAGTTGTAAATAATACGGGCTGGCGTCTCCACCTTCACAACACAACACAGGGCTGCCAGTTCCCACTGCCTCCAGGGCTGTCCCTCTGGTCCAGCCACCATCATCTCCCACCTGGAGTGCTGACATAGCCTCAGCCTCCTAACGGGCCTCGCAGTCGCTCTTCTACCCAGGACCTACGGGAAAGCCCAGGTCCTCACAGCAGCCGATAAGACCCTATGTGACTGGACTCCAAGGACTTCTCTGATTTCTTACTCCTCTTCTCCCAGCTCACTCCATTCCCGCCGTTGCCTGCCCACAAAAAGGGTGATGAGCCCCTGAGAGAAAGTCGGTGCCAGGGTTTCCTGTGAGCAGGGAGAAGTTTCTCCTTTTCTTTTCCCAACTTTTCTCTTCCCTTTCCCCCTCTTCTCTCTGTGTCATTTTTATTCCCCAGTGACTAAATAACTGACCACGTTTCTCAAACAAAATGGAGGTCGGTTCCGTCGGCACAAGTGGGTGTAGCCATTCTGCTCTGAGTTCAAAGCAAATTGCGGGCACAGAACGTCTGAGCCCTAGTCGCTTGTGAACAGGGAATGAGTCAAAGGAAGTTACGATTCCTAAGACAGGAAGGTGACTCTCAGGCAGGCTTTTTATAAAATGGTCTAAGATGACATTAAAGGGGCACACGGTCATCATTTTGCCTTGTTACCACAGCTTGGAAATGTACTTAATGCATTTTAGCTCTTATTATATTTAGTTTTATAATACTTTAATTCTCCCAATGACTATTAACTTGAAACTGTACATTAAACATCCAATGATAGGCTAAATGTGAACTGTCTGACCCTAGCCAAACAGAGAATTTCCGTTTTTTAAAAGTGTGGGAATCTAATTAGCTATTATACTTAGGTCCCACGAGGCCACCTGCGATGTGTATCTGACTGCCAGGTGTCCTACTGGTGGCTTGAATCAATTAGTGATCTTTATTGAAGCTGACTATAATTAATTACACAGTTTTGCAATGTTCAAGTCCAATTTCACTAAAATTACATCAGTGAAGCTGGGGCATTTGCAAGGTTTCTGGCAGAAAGGAAACAAGCATGAATAATTACTCAATATTAAAATTGTGGCATATATGCATATAACAGAATGGGGCCCCTTTGGCTTACTGCTGCCAGTGATGAAAGTGCCCTAAGGTTGCACACATATGGCCTGTTGAGTGGACATCCACTGTTTAAGATACTTGTGCTATTGATCTAAAC
>NW_017731350.1:10435949-10440784 GCF_001890085.2 Hipposideros armiger | reverse complement strand
TGAGCACCTCATATCCCCGGTGTTTTTATAATCCTGCTATTCTGTCTTGTGAGTATTTATCAGTGGCCCTGGGACCACAGCATGATTTAGCTATGCTGGTACCTGGGTATCTATGTCCCTGAAATTCCTTCTTGGTGGGGAAGGACTTGAGAATACCGCTTTGCAGACATCGCTGCCCTGTGCCAGGGGAGGAGGGTGCTGACCCATGATGCCAGGATTTGCTTGTGGGGACTCTCAGAGCCCCTGCTGCTCTCAGTCCCTTTGGTTGGAGTCCTCATACCGGTGAGGTGCCACAAACCTTCTCAGGACTCCCCCTGCGCACAAGACCCGTCACCCTTGCAATGGCTGCGGCTTGTGAAGGCCCTGGGAGGCACCCTTTCTGTACACAGCTGAATGCCCTCAACAGCCACGGAAGGGATTTAGAACCCCAGGTTACAAAGGAGGAAGCTTAGGCTTGGAAAGGGTCACAGCAAGTGGTGGGGACAGTGTCCTTGTCCAGTAAGGAAAACAGAGCGTCTCTGTGTTGCTGTGTGCATGCACTCGGAACAGGAACTAAGGACTGCAGTTCACCATCTGCTTACACACACACACTCACTCACGCTCACACTCATACTCATATACCCACACACACGCACACACTCATACACACTCACATACACATTCACTCAGACTCACACCCACACTCACACACACACACCCTCACACTTACACACTCCCCACACACTCACATACACTCAGTCTTACACACACCCACACACACTCGCACTCTCACACACACTCTTTTACAAGACAGACTGTAATGCACAAAGGTCTGCAGAACTTGCCAAAGCGAAGCATCATTCATCCTTTCAGGCCTCCATGTTTTCTGCAGTTCCCAGCTCCCCATGTGGGACTTCCAGGCTAGAGCTTCGCAGGCTGTACTTGGGATCTTGCTAAAAACGCAGATTCTGCTTCAGTAGCTCTGGAGTGGGGCCCGGGACCCTGAATTTCTAACAACCAATCAGGAGATGTGGGCGCTACTGGTGCAGAGACCACACGTCTGGCAAGAGGCCAGACAACAGGTTGGCCCAAGGCCTGCTTTTGTATGGACCATGAGCTAAGCATGAATGAGTTTTACCTTTTCAAAGGATTATGGGGAAAACAGAGATGAAATGTGACAGATCCCATGTGGTTCTCAAAGCCGAAGATGTTCATCGTCTGACCCCGTACAGGGAAAGTCTGCGGACCCCCGACTAAAGGGGTTCTGCTGCCCATCCCACTCCATGGGAAGGGCCTGTTGTCTCCTTGGTGAGTTTGGAAGAAAGAACAAGGCAGACTCCCTCCCTCCCTCNGTCTGCAGCCTCCTCCCTCAGGCAGCATAGTCTGAGGGCAGCAGGTGGGAACCTGCTGTGCTGATGGGTCTACGGTGGTCCAGCCGTCGCAGTCACGATGCAAATGGGGATGAAGTGCTGGTGAGCCCACTTTTCGGCACATCTAAGCCAAATTCTCCAAACCAGTTTTTCAGTCGTCAAGGTGACATTTAAGTCTCTGCTTGATTCTTACATCTGTATCTTAGAGGTTCTCACTGGGTGTGGTGGGTTCTATTTGAGCCCCCAGAGGCACCCCTTGATCCTCCATGTGGTTCCTCCATGTCTGTCAGCTTCCTGGACTCAGGGCAGCACCATGCCTGCAGCCAGGGCTTGCATCCTGGAACCTAGCTGGGGGGCGACATCTCCATGCTGCTAGATGACTCTGTATTGGTCCATGCCACAGCCTGATTGTCATACCAGAAGGCTCATTACAAGTCAGAATCGGCCTCTGTGCCAGGAAGCTTGTCTGCATCCTGGGCCCAGGCACGGCTCTCCATCAAGAGTTTCTGGTCCTTTCCATGCTATCTAAGCCGCTCCTCTGGGGAGCAGCCATCAGCCACTTTGCAGCCATGGTCCCGAATCACAGAAAAGTGAACCTGATGTGACAAAAGCAGCAGCCATATATTTTTTGCTCTTGGAGGTGTAACCATGGTAATGAGATCAGATAGAAAAGTGTTCCTTAGTGCAGGCGACACTCAAACACACATGGCAGTTTGGGGTAGTGGTCATGGGGTTTAATTTTAGACTCTGAGCTTTGCTTCATGGAACAAGGAGCCCTGGAACAGGACCGGTCACAGACCTTCGTCACCGTCCTGCCTTTCCAGGACCATGCCCCCTGCAGGCAGAGGTTGTAGCCATCAGTTGTGGTATTTATTTTGCTGCAGCTATTGTGACAGGGGTGTGCCAGGAGAAAGTCATTCTAACGTGGTGGTTCCCACAAGTATCAACTGAGAAATGAAAGAACTGAACTCAAGAAGATGCAGTTGTTCTAATCATTCCCAAGTCAAACTCGCTGTCAAAATCCTCACCTCAAACCCTACACACAGGTGCCACCATGATCCCCATTGCACAGATGAGCAGATTGAGGTACAGAGATTATGTGACATTTGATCCAAGGGAATGTGGCCGAGAGCCTGCACTCTACCGTCATGTCATGGAAGACAAAGGTTCATTGGCAGGCCTGTGGGGAGACTTTGGGGATCTTTAAGCCAATGCCATGTCCAGGTATCTNCTATCCATATTCCTGAATCCTCACTTCAGAATATAAATTTAACAAAATTTGTAAATGTGATGTGGCCCACGTGAATCTTGCCTGTTGCACCAAATGGCCCATGTTTTCATTGAATTTGACACCCCTGATCTAAACGATAAGCCCATTATGGGATGATGTGCATGGCTATTGGCAGCTCAGCACACAGAAGCTAACCGTATGTTCATGCACTAGAGTGAGACCTCCGTGACCCACCTGGGGTATGGGGCAGGTGGTCTGGGGTCTCAGCCGCAGTACAGGCCTCAGCAGGACGCATGGCTCTGGGAGGCCAGAACCGACGTGCACAGAAACGTGATTCATATAAAATAGTTGGGGACTGAAGCAGACGCTTGCCTCTCCCATCTCCTTCTCTAGTCTAAGTGGTTACCTTATGTTACATCTGAGGTAAAATACCAAGGACATACAAGTGTTTCTGAGCATGTATGTCAGTAATCTACTGTCACAATAATGCTGTGCAACAAACCACCTCAATGGCCAAGGTCTTAAAACAACACCCATTAATGATGGCTCACAAGTCCACAGGCTGGGGAGGTGGCTTGGTGCTGCTGACCTTGGTGGGCGTGTTTGGGTAGTTCTCCTGATTTAAACTAAAGGCTCACTCACATGTGAGTGGGTGGTAGGCTAATCTAGGATGGCCTGGGCTAAAACAACTGCCTGCCGTCCACTGGCATTTCTTAGGATGATCTTAGGGGGAGGGGGAGGAGGGGGAGGGGGAAGAGGGAAGAGAGAAAAGACAGAGAAGGAAAAGAAGCCACCGCAGTTGTAAGGTCTTTTGAGGCCCAGAAGTGACACAGTTTCACCTTTCCAACATTCAATCAACCAGAACAATACAGAAATCTGTGCAGATTTAAAGGGAAGCACACTCTACCTCTAGAAGAAAGACCTGCGAAGTCAATGCAAATGAAGGGGAAATTTGGGCCCATTGCCCAATCAATATACTACAGCATCCGAGAATGGATGGACACATTCACATTTGAATTCAGAAAATATACAGCTGATTATTCACAGCATAGTGATATTCTATAAAAATACTGAATTAGTAAATGCTGAATTATTGTTCCAAGGGGGAAATACAGGGTCAGGTTCCTGTGAGCCTCAGGTCACCATATTTTTATCACCTCAAATGCTATTTCTGTTACATAGGTTTGTTTGCCAACATCTTTGGGAAATAAGCCAGTCTCATCAGTATTAAAAACATGGCTTTGCACAATACCCTTCTCTTGTACAACACTTAGTACAGATTCGTAAAATCCTTCTGTAGCCTTCTTATCTTCAGAACTTAACCTTGCCTAGGTATATGCTCTCCAGTGCGGCATGCTTTCATGGTACACTGGCGTGTGGAAAGAAAATATTAGGGCTTCCAGTTGCATATTTTTATCTCACCTGTTAATTTTAAAACATGGTGTGCACCACCCAGCAATCGCCTTGCCCTGGGCCGCTCTGAACCCTCACCTGGGAAAATGCAGTGGCTCCTTACGAGGCTCTGCTTCTGTCCTTGCCTCTCCCACAGGAGTTATCTCCTCTCAGCAGCCAGAATGATACTTTGAATATGTCAGCCAGGTTAAGTCACACCTCTGTCAAAACCTATCAATGCATTCCCATTTCACTAACTTAAAGCCCAAATCCTTGAAGAGCAATGCTGTCTGCCTTGAGTTTTCCCTCTGATTTCCTCTCCCCTCATCTCCGTGGTTTACTCCCCTGTGGCCGCAGAGGCCTCTGTGCTCCACAAATATACCCGGAGCACTCCTGCCTCAGGGCATTTGCACTGGCTGTTCCCTCTGACCCGAGTGCGTGAAACCCAGGCATCAACATACACAACGCCCTCAACCTTCTTCAAGCCTTGTTTAAACACCATCTTCTCAACCTGCCCCATTATTCCCGCACCCTCAATCCCCCTTACACACTCTGTTCATAGCACTTACTAACTTCTAACATCTGTATAATTTTCTTATTGATTAAGTTTCGTGATTATTATCCGATTCCATGAGGGGAGGCATTTTTGTCATACTTATTCACGGGACTATCCCAAATGCTGGGAACAGTGTCTGGCACATAACAGGAATATATTCAATATACTCAATATATATTTGAAGGATCGATTGAATGAATGGCTGTATTTTATATGAAGTACATAATATAGCACTCAAGCTATAATAAATATAACTTAACAAAAGGAAATATTGGGGTAGAGTCCCTCCCTCCTTTTCTCTCTCTCT
>NW_017731350.1:10432233-10433774 GCF_001890085.2 Hipposideros armiger | reverse complement strand
CACTCAAACACACATGGCAGCTTGGGGTAGTGGAGATGGGGTTTAATTTTAGACTCTGAGCTTTGCTTCATGGAACAAGGAGCCCTGGAACAGGACCGGTCACAGACCTTCGTCACCGTCCTGCCTTTCCAGGACCATGCCCCCTGCAGGCAGAGGTTGTAGCCATCAGTTGTGGTATTTATTTTGCTGCAGCTATTGTGACAGGGGTGTGCCAGGAGAAAGTCATTCTAACGTGGTGGTTCCCACAAGTATCAACTGAGAAATGAAAGAACTGAACTCAAGAAGATGCAGTTGTTCTAATCATTCCCAAGTCAAACTCGCTGTCAAAATCCTCACCTCAAACCCTACACACAGGTGCCACCATGATCCCCATTGCACAGATGAGCAGATTGAGGTACAGAGATTATGTGACATTTGATCCAAGGGAATGTGGCCGAGAGCCTGCACTCTACCGTCATGTCATGGAAGACAAAGGTTCATTGGCAGGCCTGTGGGGAGACTTTGGGGATCTTTAAGCCAATGCCATGTCCAGGTATCTGGAAAGGCCAGTGTCCACTCCCTGGAGAACACAGGCGGTTGGGGTTTCCCAGGGCAGATGGACGTTCCCCCAGAGTGACAGGGCTGGAAGACAGGGGGTGAGAAGGAAGCGATAAACCCTGACAGGGGAGGTGTGGATATAAAATCGGTCTCACTTCTTTGAAAGCAAAGTTTCCAATATGTGTCAAAACCCTTCAAACAGGCATATGTGTTAACTCACTAATTCAATTTCTCTAAATCATTCTAAGGAAATAATCAAAGTTCAGATTTTTTTTTCCCCTAACAATACGAACATCACAGCTTTATAACAGAAATTTTTCAAAAGAGCCTACAGAGTCAACAATTGGAGGCTGATCAAGTAAATAAATCTATGAAGTCAAATAATGTATAGCTAAAAATCTTATTTTTAAGAAATGTTTAATGGTGTGGGAGAATATTTCTCATATAATGCTGTGTGGAAAAATCAGGCAACAAAGTGACGTATAGCATGAACTCGTAAATGTTTTTATTTATAAAGATTTATAAAAATATTTTTTGTATATACATGATGGAGGAAATGTACAGAATGTTTCGGGAAGGTGGGATCAGGGGGCATTTTAATTTTCTTCTGTATAGTTTTCTAATCCTGATAATAAGCAAAGACTCTTGTCAATGACAGTTTTGCTAACAGAAGAAATAATGATAAGGATAGTAGTAATAAAAGAACGGTCCCTACTTATTAAGTGTGCTTGGCAATATATGAGGGATTTGTCCATATTTAAAGCATCTTTCCTTATAAGCCTGGCAGTCTGTATCATACCTGTCTGATCAGAAAGGAAACCAAGACTGAGAGACTAACTAACCTGCCTAAGATTTACGAAATGAACAAATTATTAAAGGCAACAAGTGACAAGCCTTTGTGACATGCTCGAGACATGAGAAGCAGCCACTTTAGCTGCAGGGCAGAACTGAGAGGATCATGGGGATCAGGAAGCAAAGGGGCATCTGGAATGTCACAGTAAGAG
>NW_017731350.1:10423173-10425828 GCF_001890085.2 Hipposideros armiger | reverse complement strand
TTAAGCCAAAATGTGTATCCTTGTAAGTTCCACCCTTGTTCTGAAGGAACAGGGATGTCTTTTGGGAGTTCATATAGCTTAGTATCTGAGACCATGGGTTTTTAACTCAGGACTGCATTCAAATCCCAACTCTTTCATGATCTAGGGTTGAACTTGGGTAACTTGCTGCTGTTGCATGAGCCGTAGTTCCCTCATCTGCATAATGGGGGTGGTCATTACATAACGCATCTCATCAAGTGGTTATAAGTCTTTAATGAAATATTGCACACCCAGACCCTAGCCCAACAGCAATATTATGCAATTTAGTTAAGGGTTACCCTTTTTAAGACCCTTTACTGCCCTCTGCTGGAAAATTACCATAACAACTATCCAAATGCGCAAGACAATGGGCAACTTGATTGCTCCAAGGGCCACCCTTTGTATAAAGTGCTTGAGACACAATGTCCAGCCTGTGGCACTCTCCCCGTTCACATTAGCAACTTTTATTGCTCTAGTTCTAGGCCACTGAACTAGAAAAACTGTGGGCCTGTCTCTGTGTGGTCATGGCTGGAGCAGTACTTTTGTTGCAGATGCCCGAAGAGGCTCTGTCATCTTGGAAAGGTAAGAATAGCTGGGGAGAACCAATCACGACGATCACTTTAATGTGCAGTGTTTATTTAAAATGAAAACACGAACAGCAATGGGAATTTTTGCCTTCATTACCTCATGAGATTTTAAAATAAGGAATATCTCGACCAGAAACATTTAGTTATTGAAAAGTGAACAATAAAAGCACAGAAAACACGAAAGTGAAAATGCTTTTGGAAGATCTCATTTAAATAGTAATGGGTTGTCAGGGGAAACTAACGGAGCCGAATTATGACATAACAGAAGCATTTTCTTTCAGTGCCACCCGTTGAAAGTGCATTACATGCCAGGAATGGTGTTAAGTGCTTTTCATACAAGGGAGGAATTATTTTATTTGTGGCCCATAACCTGTTTCTCATCAGGACTTCTCATAGTCCAGACCATGCACTAAAGCAGAACTCGGGGGTCTTCTTAGCCTTCTCTGTCTTTCATCACCTTTTATCCAATCTTCCATCAAGTTCTGTCCGTCCTCTGCCCCAAGTGTATGAAAAATGCTTCTATCTCTTTCTGCACAGCCACCTTCCTGATTCAAGGCTCCATCTTCTCTCCTAATCTGATAGGATTTGCCTCCTGACTTGNACGTCCTCCACGGTGAAGCTGGAGCACTGAACAGAGGGCTCTGATGGCAGCCTCTGATTTCATGCCACCAGAAACCGTGGGCCTGACAGGGTAGCTCTGGGGGGTCTGGACCCTCTCCTGGCTACCGCGGTGCCTTCACCAGGCCCCTGTGCTACCCTGAGACTTTCATGCTTGGGCTACCTCTTAGCATGGCCCCTCAATGAATCTGTATGGCTTAAGGCAAATTACTTAGCCTCTCTGTGCCTCAGTTTCCCCATCTGTGAAAACAGTTAATAATAAAATCCAGCGGGAATCTCCGTGACTGTGCAGTAAGGTGGTTGGCCTCAACGCGCAAATTGTGTCCTCTTCTGTGGCTTGTGTCATTTGTCAACTGACCAGTGGCTTATTTTCAACACGTGTCCTTCATGTGTGATGCATTTTTGTCAAGATCTTTACTTGAATGATATCTCTCCGGAAACTAGGAGGTACCTTAGAAGAACGCTTTCCTTTCACCAAAGGGGAATGAAGACCCCTGAGGGAAAGAGACAGCACCAAGCTTGCAGGATGTGCGGTGACCACTCTAGGACACATTCCAATGTCTGTCCTGCCCAGGAAGTGACAAACAGCTGGCGCAAAGGCTCTTGAGAATTGTGCAGGTCTCTGAAGCTTCTTAGTTTATCGAATAACTAACAAGTTCATCCTGCCTCTCCCTGAGGGCAGACACCAAATTTCAGTGAAGTCTCTCCTTCTGTGACCTGACGAATGAATAAAATTGGGAACTAAAAATGGGTTACCATCCAGCAATGGATCTACCCCAAATTTGACCACGTTCTCACTCCTAATGCAAAGTGAAAGGCCTAAGTGGTCATCTTGATCATGTTTTGGAAGCATTCCTTCTCCTGGGGACTCCATTTTCTGAATTCTACGCTGTAGATCTCTGTTCACTTCTCAGGTCTATCTCATGCTGTGACTCTCCTGTTCCCTATTCCCTAACAGTCTGTCCTTTTCAAAGGAAGTGGGACATAGACTTACATAGCAGTATACTTGATGGCATCTGAAGCTCCAGTGAAGAGAGGACACTGAGAGGTTTTTCTGGCTTTAAAACAAGGTTCAGTATATTTATATTTAGGGTTTAAACTAAAAATTTTACTTAACGAGGAAAGCCATTATTTAATGATTCCAGTGTATCAGGGTTTCTTTCATTAAAGTGAAGGAGTTTAAAAGTCAAGAGCTGCACACTGAGCGGAAACATACTCCACAAAACACCCCCTGGAGGTGTCCCTGGGTCAGCAAACATTATGATGAAAATTGCTACTGTCAAGTGAAAAGTTCTTAATGAAAGAACCCTGTCTCTCAGTTCTCCTGATCAAAATCTTTCCATCTTAATGCGCTCTCACTGCCAGCACGCCTCCCACCTTAGTGTAATAAATAGGTTTTTCTCCTATCACCTTCACCATCAGCTTCCCTTAC
>NW_017731350.1:10419286-10420648 GCF_001890085.2 Hipposideros armiger | reverse complement strand
GGCAAATTCTAGGCCTGTTGTAATTAATTCTCAAACATAGCCACCTGTCACCATGGTGCAGGACACCAGAAACAGCCTGAGAGCCAACCCCAAGACGAAGGCTGGTGTTGTCAATGATTACCCATCTCCCCCTGAAAGAGCATCAGAAGTAATATGACGGCCCATCCAGGTCAGAAATTCAGGATACCCAGCTCATCTGGCATTCCCAGGACTTTGATCTTACATGGCTTGTACATTCTGCAATCTAATTCAATCCCCAACCCAGATTTGTAGAGCTCACTGTCTGTCATCAGTGAATTCACTGACGAGTATATTCTAAATATCCTCTAGGACTACTCACTTTCTTACTGTACCTGAAATATATATTCAAAGGACTTTGCCCCTACCCAGAAGCCCTCACAAGTGGGTGCTGTTTTTTCTCTTACCTCCATGAACTGATGGTTCTAGAGCTAGGGTAAGCGTGTTTGTAATTTTATTGCCACATTTGAAAAATCCTAGCTTTTCTACAGAGCTTGCCATTTCCACTCAAGTTGCAGTTTTTCTTCCCATATCCTGATCATCCACATTTTATGCTTCTATTTCTTCCCTTTCTTTCCCTCTTCTTCTCATCTCCACAAACCCGCTATGTGATCCCATCCAGTCCCACGCTTGTATCTTTTTCTAAGACCTTATACTTTCAAATTCCTACTTGACATTTCTGCTTCGATTTCTGTTGGGCATCTTAAACCTAACTTGCCTCAACAACTCTTGAGAGCCTTCCTTCCTGAATAAACAACTGTCCCTCCATGACACGTCTCCCTCTCAGAAAGCACTCTCACCGTTAATTCCTTGAGCTAAAAGCCCTGGACTCATCTTTGATTCCTCTTTCCTCATCTCCCATATCTATTAGGAAGCATTGTTGATTTTATCTCCAAATGGACCCCATAAACATGACTTTCCTTCATCTCCGGTGTTGTCACTGAGGTCACATCCTCCATCATCCCTTGTCTGTGTGTTTGCAACAGCGTTCTAACAACAATCTTATCACAATGGCTTCCATTCTTCATCTCTCAGAATTAATTCTCCACATACTTGGCAAAAATGTTTTCTCAAATTGAAATCAGATCATGTGTTCCCTGCTTAAAATCCTCCACTAGATTCACATGACACTCAGAATAAAATCCAGTGCCTTTGCAAGACCTACGAGTCACACTATGCACCAACACATGGCTAAATGTAACAGGTTCATCACTTATGACTTTTCCAGCACTTACATTATTTGTCTCCTTACTGTGCTTTGAATATATCCTGTGTGTTCCTTTGCACTTGCTGCCCTCTCTTTCTGGAATGTTCTTCCACAGTTTGGCATGACTAGATTTCTCT
>NW_017731350.1:10365436-10416382 GCF_001890085.2 Hipposideros armiger | reverse complement strand
TGCAAGAAAAAATAGACTTTAAAACATGACTAGAACCCTGGACCCTCTAGGACAATATAAACTGTCTATTGTAAATGTAATAGGAGCCTCAAAAAGAGGAAAATGAGATTAGAACAGAAAAAATATTGGAAGAAACAATGACTGGAAATTCCCCCCCCCCAAATTTTGACATATGAATCCCTGACTCATTATGACTTCAAAGCAGGAAAAATACAAATGAAATCCATGTATGAATACAACAAGCTGAATATAATAGTTAAACTGATAAAATAGTTAAACTATGCTTCTTCTCATAGATAAAGGAAAAATCTTGAAAGCATTTAGAGTAAACAAGACACGTTCCATACAGGAACAATAATATAAATGATATGTAACTTCTCATCAGAGGCAAAGAGAGAATGGAATCCAGAGGACTATGGAATGACAGCTTTAAATTGCTAAAAGCAAGAACAGAACCTGTTAATCCAAAATCCAATAACCAGCAAAAATACCCTTCAAAAATGAGAGTAAAAAGACAATTTCATAAAGCTGGAAGTGAGAGGATGTTTCTGCCAGCAGAATCATGCCAAATAAATGTTAAAATACATCCTTCAGGCTGAAGTGAAATGAACCCGGAGGCAAACTGGGATCTACAGGAAACAATGAGGAACACAGCAAGTGGCAATTAAATGGATAAATACAATGTGCTATGTTTCAGTCTTCTCATAATTTCCATAGATGACAACTGAGGGTTTAATGCACTGTGAAAAAAAGATGGCGTGATGGTAAATGATATAGTTTACTAAAGCTATTCCATTTGTGAGGCAGAGTAGGAGCTGAGACTGCAAAGCAGCAGGTATGAAGTTGGAATCGGGAAATGGAATCCATGAAATGCCAAAGGAAAGGTGTGAAGCATAAAGTGGTACCATATGGACTCTAAACAGACATCAAGAAGATAATGATGCAAATCGTTAGCCCTGGTCAAGACGAGGGTAGATAAGAAGCCAGTATAGAATAGAAAATGAAATATTTTTAACTGATTTTTTTTGCAATTATAAGGAAAAGAACAATAGGAGAACAAATATAAAGCAATGCAAAATGTGGATATAAACCAGCCATATCAATAATTGCATAAATGTAAAAGACTAAAGATATTTATGAAAAAGAGAATGTCAGAATGGATTTAAAAAAACAATACTCAACTATGGGCTGTCCACAAGAAACATATTTTAAATTTGAAAACACGAATAGGTGAAAAGTAAAAACAAAAAAATGCAAATAATAATCCCATGCAAACAGTAAACGTAAGAAAAGTGGCTGTATTTAATAAAACAAAGTAGTTTTCAAGACAGAGCACTAAAAAAGATAAAGAGGGGGCATTTCATAATAATACAGACAGCAATTCATTTGGAAGACACAGCAGTCATAAATATGTATGACTCTAAAAACAGCTTCAAAATTCCTGAATGCAAAAATTACAGAATTAAAATGAGAAATAGACAAATTCACAATTATAGTTTTACATTTCAACATTCCTCTCTTACTAATGCATGGAACAAATAATCAGTAGACATGTAGAATCTGAAAAATACTCTCAACTAAATATACCTAATCAAATTTTTTTCTTGTTAATTTTGAGTATTAACTTATTTAAAATAAACTGCATCTATTTAAAGTGCACAATTTGAGGAGTTTTGATAATTGCACATATGTGAAACCATTGCAATAACCTAGGTAGAAAATACCTCCATCTCTGCCAGAGGGTTCACTGTGCCTTCTGCACCCCAACTCTCTTTGTCCCAACCCCACGAGAATCACTCATCTGCTTTTTGTTACTGTTAGATTTCTTTTTGTATAAATGGAATTATGGTGTGCGTGTGTGTGTGTGTGTGTGTGTGTGTGTGTACCTGTGTGCTTATGTTTGCTCTGTTATAAGCATATGGATTTTTTTTTTTTGTATATTTTTTCTTCCAGGTTTGTTCTGGCTTCTTTTAGTGCGAAGTGGTTTTTTATACACCAAAATTTAAGTTATGGTGCTCATTTTAACAGTTAGTTATTGTTTTTAGGCCCTATCAATAGCCAGAGCTAGGAACTACATATTTTTGGGTAAAGAGAAAATATAGCACGAGTTTACACAGATATTTACATTTTAAAACTTAAAATATCTGAAAAGTTACAGTTAATTGATTTTCAACACTGCTCTGATTCAGTGAGAAAAGGAAAATGTTTTTTTCAGCAAAGTGTTCAGAACTAACCAGACATTCATGTGAAAAAAAAAGAACCTTGATCTCTATCTCCCAACATGCCCCCAAAATAGTAATAATCAAAAATAGATAATTTACCTAAGTGCAAAAGATAAAAGTACAACATTTCTGAAAAAAAATAGGAAAAAATTCTTTGCAAATTTTAGGTAAGAAAATATTTCTTAAAACACAAATAAACTAATCATAAAAGAACAAAAAATGATAACTGGACTTCACCAAATTAAAACCTTCTGCATACTCTGAAAAAAATCTTTAATAAAATATCACATCAAATCAGAGACTTGGAGAAAATTTCTTCACACTTACATATGACAAAGGAATCATATCCACAATATGAAAAATAAATTTTACAACTCAAAAAGAAAAGATAAGCAACACAAAAATGAACAAGAGACTTGAATGGACACATCAAAACAGAAGATGTACAAATGACTAAATGAGCACATGAAAAGATGCTATATAGCAGGAGTTGGCAAACTTTTTCTATAAAGGGTCAGATAGCAAATATTTTATAGTTTACAGGCCATACCGTTTTTGTTGCAGCTATTAACTCTGCCAATGTTTAGCTATAGATAATACATAAATGAATGAGCATGGTGGTGCTTCTATAAAACTTTATAGACCTTAAATTTGAATTTCTTATAATTTTAAGTATCACAAACATGATTTAATTTTTTTTTTAACTCTTTAAAAATATATTTTTTTAAATTCTTAGCTCAATGGACCATACTCACACAGGCGTCAGGCCAGATGTGGCCTATGAACAGGGTCAGGTTTATAGGCACGTGACCTGGGCAATCCCACCGGGCATGTACTTAGCAGGCCTCTTGCTTTGTTTAATACTTTGCTGTTGTCGTCTTGGAAGTCTCATGAACTTTTGAACAAGTGGTCCTGCATTTTTATTCTACGTTAAGATCCACAAATTATGTAGTCATCTTGCCCGTGGGCATAGTTTGCAGATTCCCGCCCTGTAAGTCATTTGTTAGTCATAAAGCAAATGAAAATTAAAACCACAATAAAAAAATCCGTTCACACACACCTAGAATGACTAAAATTTTAAGTGACTGACAATACTAAGTGTGGGTGAACATGTAATGAAATTAGAACTTTCACATATTGCTGGTGGGAATGAAGAATGGTATAATCACTTTGGAAACAGTTTGGTAGTTTCTTAAAAGTTAACTATATACTAACCAGAAAACCCAGTCATCTTACGCCTCAATATTTACCAAAAGTATTAAAAACATATGCCCATGAAATGACTTCGATAGAAACGATCATCAATAGGTAAACAGATAAACAAACTTTGTGGGTATATTCTTATAGTAGAATGCTTACTTAGCAATAAAAAAAAAAAGGAATGGATACATGCTATCACAACAACATGAATAAATCTCAAAAACACGATGTTGCATGAAAGAAACCAGACACAAAGGAATACATGCTGTATGTGCTCATGCACTTGAAACTCAGGGACCAGCAGGGGCCATGCTGAGGGCTGGAAATCAGGCAGTCGGGACTTGAGAGGGGAGCAGTGAGGGGACTTCCGGGGTGATGGAAGTGCTCTATATCTTCATAAGATAGTGCTGGCATCAGTTACACATTTGTGTCTTTTCAGTGTCTGCATTGAACCGCCCTCACTGCGCTGAGCCGCATCCGAGTGGTGACCTTGGAGGGCACTGACCTGTGTGCGGTTTCTCACTCAGAACAACATGTTCACGAACAGCTGTGGCTTCTGATTTCCTCTCTTTGTCATATGTAGCTCTCATTCTCTTTTTTTTTAATATTAGCTGACATTTCTTTTTAATACGCCCGTCTGCCCATAATTTTTCTTTATACTTCAGTTGTTTTACTTCTATCTGTCATGGATTTGGCTTTCGATAAACATTATTTTTAGACCTGAGGGTAGACTGAGGAACTAGATCTTTCAACAAGGGATTGAAATGCCCTTCCGAGTGAGATGAAGAGACTTGGACATATATTTTCACTTGCCAGAGACCAGTTTAGTTTCCCTTCCCTGAAATGTTTAGATTAAAAAAAAAAATCTAAATTCCCTACTCTGAACACTGAGTAGCTGTAAGTCTCCCTATTACAGGTTACAGCTTGATGCCAAGAAAATACCAGAGAGCTGGGCTATCAAAAGAAGATACTTCCCATCCTGCCAAGTCTGGAGATGAGGGCCATTTGCACTGAAAAAGGATCTTTGCAGTTTGCATGGTGACGTCCAATTTGATTTCAGAGAAGTGAGGAGGGGTTGCTTCTTGGGAAAGAGCTGTTCCTTCTTCAAGGGCTTATGAGAAATACGCCTTTTGTTAATGAGATGGAAAACTGTGCTTAAGGCCCTCTCGGGAGCTGAGTCACTTTACAGCTTGGGAGACTTTTGTTGTTGTTATAATGAAGTTCCTGGGAAGGGTCAACCTGCTTAGGGGAGTCCCAGGACCTCTGAAGGCCATCCTGCCTCTAGCGACACTTCCAAGTGAGCACCATTATATGGAGGATATGGTTTTCATGCAAATAATATAAAATTCTGGGGAGGTGGCACCTTGACTCCTGAGAGGTCAGGTTCTACCTGAAGGAGCAGATATTCATGGAGGAGAAAAGGAGGGAAGGAGAAAAAAAAAAAGATGGAAGGAAGGAAATGAGGGAGGTAGAAGGAAAGAGGAAGAAAAGAAAGAAGGAATCAAGAAATGTCTCATCATCTAATAGTCCAAGCATTTCATAGACTTGTTTGACTATTTTAAAGGGCACTTTAATTATCTCAATATTTTTCTGATAAAGCATTACTAACTTCTTTTAACAAATGAAAATAAAATATAAACAAAAGCCATGAAGCTCAGAGAGGTTGAGGAACTTGCAGATGGCACGGAACTAATCAATGTTGGTGCCAGCTCCAGCCTCCTGTTCCTGCTCTGCTCTTAGCTGCTTCAGAAAGGAAAATTCTGGACCCTCTGCCTCCCGCCACAGCACACCTGGCCCGGAAGGCTGTGAGTGAGGTAACAGATGTTACAGCCTGAGCTGGATCTAAAAACTAATTACCTGAGTCTGGGTTTCTCTCCTGCCCATTTCAAATGGAACTCAGCAGCAGTGACATTTCCTATTTTCCTCCAGACACACTTTTATGAAATCTTTTTCTGGGGCTTTCACATAAAAGACCTCGGATGATGCGAGATTGCTGAAATTGTTCATTATTACAGCCTGCCTGTATTGACACAAGCTGTGCCAGCATCTGACTCACTTGTAGACTTCTAAGTCACCTCCTTTTTCTTCTGTAATAAAATTTGACAAACTGCATCGTGAGCTGACCACCCTTTCACCTTCATTACCAGAGACATCTTACGGCTACGTCCACTATATTCTCAAAGTACGGCCTCCCCCCAAATGCGCTTCACGCTTGCTAGGGAAATGCATAACATGAACGGGTTAAATGGCTCCTGCTTTCCCTTTAATAAGGTCAGAGGCCCTAGGAAGCCTCACCCCAAATGATGTCCCTTTAATTCTTAGAAAGAGTCAACATTATATAATGACATTTTCCTAATGACTAAAAGACATACCCAGTACATATCCGGATAACGCTACAGCTCACTGCAATTACCTTCTGTTCTCATCTTCCCACGGAACTGCTCTCCTGCAGGTCCTTCACGGTCTTTCTCCTGCTAAATCCAACACGCAGTTTTTTAGTCCTCGTCTGGATTAACCTCTCTGCTCATTGCTTCCTTTTCCCTGGCACCCTCCTACAGGGCTCTAAGGCGGAACTTCCAGGAGCTTTCTGCCTGTCTCCTCCACCCTCCTTTTGGGCTCCCCGCTCCCCCACCCTGACCCCAGGCGCTTTATGCTGCTGTTCTCTAGGGCTCTTCCCTTGAGACCTTTCTCATTACATTTTCTATAGAAATTTTCATCCAGTCCCCAGATTGTAGGTATAACCCACATACCGATAATATTCAAATTGACTTTTTCAACATTGGAGTCCCTCCCCCACCAAACCCTTAACTTTAATGGCCGCTAGACAATGTCTCATTTCACAACAATGGAAATGGTATTATCGAAGAATGAGTTTATCCACCTTTCTGTTTCCCTCTCCCTCCCTCCCTCCCTCCTCCTTCTTCTCTTCTTTCCTTCATTTTCTTTCTTTTTTCTTTCTTTTCTTTCTTTCTTTTTCCTTCCTTCCTTCCTTCCTTCCTTCCTTCCTTCCTTCCTTCCTTCCTTCCTTCCTTCTTTCCTTCCTTCCTTCTCTACCTACCTAACTACCCACCTACCTATCAATCTATTCTGGGTTGAATGGCACCCTCCCAAAATTCTTGCTCACCTGGAACCTCAGATGTGATCCTATTTGGAAACAGGGTCTCTGCAGATGTAATTAGTTAAATCCAGATCATACCGGATTAGGGTGGGCCCTAAGTCCAGTGACTGGTGTTCTTATAAGGAGGCCATGGGAAGACACATGCACACAGGGACAATGCCATGCGATGACATGCACAGAGATTGGAGTGAACATCTACAAGCCAAGGAACGCCAAGGATTGCTGGCCACGATCGGAAGCTAGAGAGAGAGAAGGATTCTTCCCTCAAGATTTTGGGTAAGACATGGTCCTGCCAACATTTCATTTTGGACTTCCAGCCTCCAAAACTGTGAGCAAACAAATGTCATTGTTTTAGGCTACTTAGTGTATGATAATTTGTTGCAACAGATCTAGGAAACTAATATACTTTCTATCTATATTTGTTTTATTTTGCGGCTGTGAGAAATTACAACAAACTAGTGGCTCAAAACAACATCAATTTAGTGTATTACAGTTCTGGAGGTCAGAAGTACAAATGCGTCAGCAGGGCTGATTCCTTCTGGAGGCTCTGGAGAGAATTGGTTCCTTGCCTTTTCTAGTTTCTAGAGGCTGCCTCCAGCCCTTACCTCATGGCTCTCCTTGCATCACTGTCATGACGTCTCCCTCTCTGACTCAAACCCCCCTACCTTCCTCTTAGGAGGATCTTTGTTATTCTATTGGGCCAACCAATGTAATTCAAGATCTTTCCACATCAGGTTTTAATCATGTCTGCAAAGTCTCTTTTGCCATGTCAGGTAACATATTCACAGCTTCTGGGCATTTAAACATGGACATCTTTGGGGGGGCTATATGTTTATCTATCTAGGAATCTAGCTAGCTACTTACACCTATTTATGATAAGGGGAATGAAAAATAGGAAGGAAATCCCCCACAATGTCAGAGTAATTATTCCTGTATGATAGCGTTTTTAAAAATGTTTATATAACTAGCAAATACATAAAAATATATGTTGTGTCATTTTCTATGCTACACATAAACTAATTCTATGCCAGCATTTTGAATGCTAATTACAATGTTGACCTGAATGCCATGAAGAATAATCCTCATTCTCCTTGCATTTTAAATTCCACTTGAATAAACTTCAGGTTCATCAGGGACATTGATTTTGGAAATGATCCCTGGGCCACGGGTTAGGAAACCAGCTTTCCAGTCAGAAAACTCAGCAGTTCCCTTTGATTCAATCCCATTGGACAGGTATTTATGTTTCCCAGACAGCTTATTTCTCCTTTCCTTGTATCACAAGTGCCCTGATGTCAACTTGGTGTCAAACATGGTTCTTATAGATGCTGAGGAGGCAGAGACGAGTAGCACCTCCCCTCCATCTAGGAGCATCTAGTGAAGGAGACAGAGGTTGTAATGTAATATAGGAAGCACTGGAATACACCCAGTCATCTCGGGCTGCTAGAGGAGCAAACAGGAACCAGGAAGGACAGCATGGCAGGCCACCAAAGGAGCTTCAAGGATGAATGAAGTTAGGTTTATTTTACATGAAAATAAAACTAAAATTTCTAGAAGATGTAAACACATTTCTACAGTCATGAGGATTTTCTCCTAGAACTACAGAAGCTTTAGGAGATCTCAGGAGGCACAGCTCTCTAGAGGGACACACACTAAGGGTGAACCCACCGCCTGAGCTGGCTCCTCAGGGCTGGAGCCTGCCCAAGGCTCTCCTTGCCCAGACCTCTTCACGTCTCCTTCCTGTGCCTGGTGAGTAGGACGCACTCGGTTTCCAAGCTGCCTGCAGAAGAGCAGGTTGCCCAAAAGGTCAGGTTGTGTGCCTTTTTAGCTGCACCCCATGAGGGCCTGGTGCTCAGAGGGGCTGTTACACAAGAGTGATGCCTGGGATTACAAACTGTCCTCAAAATATGCAGGTCACTCGCCTCACTGAGCATCACTCCACCTGCTGAAAGGGTGAGACGTTCCCAAGTGCAGGTGCAGCCAGGCATGGTGAAGGAAGCGAGCCATGTAGTCTACATTTTTATGCATGCTAAGGGTCAACTGAAGATTCGGAAAAATACACGATATTCTTTTGTTTCTGCTGTGCAGCATAGTGGTTAAGCCAGGAGCCAGATTGTCTGGGTTCAGGTGCTGGTTTGGGCATGTTCATTATCTCTTTATTCTTTGGTTTGAGCGTAAGATAGCAATAGGATTGCTAAGAAGACTAAATTATGCAATGCATGTGAAGTGATTAGCAGAAGAAGTGGCAAAGAGTAAAACCCTAATATATGCAACCTGTTATTAACTTTCTTATATGCAATCCCTTACGCATTCCATCATAGCTGACTGCAGAGACCGTCCTGTGAGCAAGAGACAGTGAGGGACACTTTATGGGAAAGAGAGTCCAAGTTTTCCAAGAATACAGCTTAGTGGGAAAATAACACATGTTATAGAAACAGTGAAGGAGCAAAGGGAGGCATTTTACAAGGAAGGAATGGAATCAGACGGGGGAAGTTAACTCCCCATGCCTGGAGGTCCCCTCCAATTATACCTTTTCTTTGATTCCAGGATAGGGTTCAAAGAGTGATGTCACAGACAATAGAGGCTACAGGACCACAGACGATGGAAAGGACTGTGTAGTCAGGGGGTGGAGGTGCCATTGGCAGGTTCTAGGAGGAAGCGGTATGGACAATAGGTTCAATGGTTCTAAAGTAATCCTGATATCCTCCAATATGACATTGACCTTGTGAGCACCTACTTCGTGAACTATGTTGTTCTAGGCATTGAAGGCAAGAAATATATAAATAAATACTATATGCACATACTTGTATACAGAACTAAAGAGACAGTGCTTTGCTATATGATTTCCATTGTCTTTGTTGTTGTTCTTGCCGATGGTGTGTGGGTGTGGGTGTGAATATGGTTGTAGGTGTGGCTGAGTGTGTGTGTGTGTGTGTGTGTGTGTGTGTGTGTGAATATGGGTGTGGGTGTGTGTGCACTTGTATGCATTTCCTTCAGAAAATGTGGAAAGTATAATATGTTCTTGGATCTTATGGTTGCCACAATAAATAATAAATAATAAGTAATAAATAAATAAATAATATACATAAACCTGTATTTCTTGAGGTATTTACTTTTATCAATATGTTGAAGTTGCATCCTGAAAAATGAGGAAAATCAATAAAATTACGTATCCTCTTAATTTCCTAATTAAGAACAGTAATCTCCTAATTTCTATTCATTATATTGTCTGGTAATGTAAGGATTTATGTTTACGCCTTTTTTTGTAACCATAATACCCATTCTTGTTTTAGCCTTGGTTCTTTGTTTCACTGTGAATCATCAGTTGATCTGTATAAATGACATCCAATTTCTGAGCTCTTTTGTTTGATTGATCGTTGAAATTCAATAACTTGACCAGGAAGTTCCTTGGCATTGCATTCTAGTTCTGTGTCCGTTTTCTGAAGGCACAATGCCCTTTCAAAGTTCATATACATGTTCTCTGTGTTTTAGGGAGGTGTTTTGCATTGGATATTTAAATACAGTTTCTGTTTCATTTATTTTATTCTTTATAGAAATAACAAGAAAACTGATTTTGAAAGTTTGGCACCCTTTGTCTTTTTTAGCTTAGATGTCATTTTCTCTCTAATAATGTTGATCTCCTTGTAATTTTCTAACTACTTTTGCATGATTTTGTTCTCAAGCTTATGCCCTTCCATTTTAACTTTATTTTAGGCTGTTCTATTCTTGGTGCTTTTGAGTTGGTTTTTATTTCCGTACTGGTTTTTATTATCATCTTATTTTTTTTCCCTGAGGAATAGAGTTGAATTTTACCACTTTATGTGATCTTCAATTTCTTATTCAGTCTGCTTTTTTTCTCTTGAGTAAATACCTTACAGTAAAATATCTGAAAAACAGGGAATGAGAATATCCAACATTCAAGATAATGGCAAACATTTTTTTCAAAATGTTCTACCAAATTGCACATTCCAGACAATGTATAAAAGATCAAGTCGATTCATATCATCTCTAACACTTGGGTTATATAACATAATTTTCTTTTCAAATTGAATAGCACTTATATTTTCTACTTAAATCTTTAATTTTTATATTTAAGTCCTTAATTCATGTAGGGTTGAATTTTTTATATGACATGAGATAGTTCATTTTTCCTATACCTGTGTATACATTTTTTTGTCAGCCCCACCTCCATGTATAAATAGACCCTCTTTCCCACACACATCTGTCATGCCATCTCTGTATATGTCAGGGCTCAGTGTCATGGCCATAGATCCAATTCTCTATCCCTATACCAACACCACAGTGTTAATTACTTTAGCTTCACAATAAGCTCTAATATCAGGTGGGGCATATCTTCCATTCTTCTTTTCCTCCTTCCTCTTCCACTTCCTTTTTCTTTTTAAATGTCTTGGCTATTCTTAGTTGTTTACTTTTTAATATGTATTTTAGAATGCCGAACTTGAACATTTCTACCCAGAACAAAAAATTATTGACTTTCAATTGGAATTTTGGTCATTAATTAGAGAGAACTGATATCTGTACTATTTTAAATCTTCTTATCTGTGAACATTGAATCTCTCTTAATATCTTTTGGTTCTTTTTAATATATTCAATAAAGTTTATAATTTCTTCTGCATTCAGATCTTATTTTATTTTGTTAGGTTTATTCCCAGGTACTTTACAGTTTTTGTTAATGTATCAAAATATAACTTTTAAAGTTTATGTTTTCTATTTGTTCGTTCTGGGTGTATAGAAATTAATTATAATAGTTTGCTTTGAATTATTTGAGGTTTCTATGCTGATAATGACAGTTGTAGCTTCTTTTTAAAAATAGTTTTACTTTTAATTCATCTCTCTTATCTTTTTGTACTGGCTGAGGCTTCCAATACAATTTGAATTCCAATGGAAATGGTGGCAATTGTTGGCTTGCTTCTGATGTTAAATGGAATCTTCTTAATGTTTTCCTATTTAAAATATTATATATTATATTTTCAAAATATTTAATTATTAAACTCCTCTTATGCTTAGTTTATTAATAGTTTTTGTTGGCTTGTTTTAATCATGAATCAGTGTTGAATTTCATTAAATCCTGAAGCTAATGAAATGATCACATGTGTTTTCTCTTTTTAATATGCAAATGTGACAAAAGATATTTATGGATTTTATCTATTAAATTATTCCTGTGAAAAACCTAGTCTAATAAATTTTTTCTACATATTTTTGAATTTCGTTTGCTAATGTTTTGCTTAAATGTTTACAACTCTGTCCAGAAATAAATCTGTGTGTACAGTTTTCCTTTTATATGCTGTCATTCACAGGTTTGAAATTATTACCTTTATGTTAGTCTTTAGATTAATAATTCTCAACTGTGAGCAAATTCTTCCCCCAGGGACATTTGGGAGTATCTTTTATTGTCATGACTTAAGGGGCAGATGCTCTGAGCATGTAGTGGGTAGAGGCTGGTGATACTGCTAAACATCCCACAGTGCAAGGAAGCCCCCAAAACAAAGAAGAACCCTGATCCAGAGCATTTTGAATAAGACTGGAATGATCAGGCCTTTAACATTTGGTAGAATTTACCTATAAAAGCATCTGGATTTGGTTATATCATGCTTGTAAAATGATAAGGTAATGCTTTTTTTTTTTTTACTGTAGAAGTGAGTGAATTGAGGTGCTGTGATATTAAGTTTATAGAGTAGCATCAAATGCCTTGCATTCATTTACTCACTTATTCATTTATAAAATAATTATTTTTTACTTTTTTTACTTGTTATGTGCATGCAAGTATCTATGGTAGGTACTGTGAAAATGTACAAATAAAGTGGACCCCGTCCTTTCATTGAAGAGTTTGGTAAGGAAGACCCAGCATGTAGATATATAACTGTAATCCAAAACAGAAATAAAAAGTACCATGGGAAGAACAAAAATAAAACTCTATGTGGGGGGGGGGGTTGTGGCGAGAGAGAGGGAGAGATCATAAGTCTAGGCCAGGGATTCAAAGAAGAAATTCAATCAAGAATTTTCTATGATCAGATGCAGGGAGCAATGAATGGTCCCGATTAGCATAGTAAGCGGTTAGTCATTTTGCAGAGGGCTTAAGAAAGCAACCACAGGTAACAACATTATAAAGAACTGAAGTGTAATGATAGAGGGCCTCAAGTAACAGACTAAAGGGTTAAATTTCATTCTGTGGACCACAGAGAAGACAGCCCCTGAGGTTATCTGTGTAAGATAGTTGACTGATATGAGTTGCGTTCCAGGAAAAACTGCTTCTGAAGCTTTTCAGATATGTATTAGGAGTACACTAGATATCATTTCCAAAACTGGGAACTTCTTCCAAGCTCCATGATTTTTTACATTTTTGCTCTCTAACCCGGGGTCTGTCTCTGATCTTGATCTGGCATTGCCAGTGTGTTTGAAGATTGCAATTTGTTCATCCCGTCCGATAACCTTCTAATCTCTAGCCTGCCACTGAGATTAATATGTTTGGTCACCTTTCACAAATGAGAAAGCCAAACTTCTGCAGCTCGTGGGGACCCTTGCTGTCTCCCAGCCCATGTTGGGAGAGTGAAAATTGGAATTTGCTACAGAAAAACAGGTCTGACAGCTGCTTAGCCCTGGGGGGCCATGCAACCTGCCAGGACTCTTGCTTTTCTCAATCTCAGCACAGCCAAGCCCACTTTTTGTTGTGTGTGAGCTCAGCTGTGCATGAAATTTCATAGTTTCCATAGATAAATCTGGTCAGCAAATATACCCAAAACTCTGAGAGAACAAAATAAAAATGAAGCTTTTTATCAATATTCCTAAACAAATTTGAAAAAGATAACAGCTCCTTCCAAACTTACTGCAATTAAACAGCCTCGCATCGCTGCCTTTCTCAGGCTGATGAGTCATCAGTGCGCACTCACATCAGAATTTGTTGACAAGGGAGGAAGAAATCACAGATACAGTGTGAGATTTCAAAATCCATCTCTTCTTGATAAACCCAGCAAGCTTCAATTTATCCAGCTTATGTAACAACAGGGCAATATGACAAACTGGTTTCCAAGGAGAAGGAAACTCAAGCATCTCACTTTTGTGTGGCAAGTCCACAATAATACATGAACACACGTGGATATGTGTGTGCATAGGTATATGCACATACATGTATATATATGTATACACACACACATTATGGATACACAAACTGCACATACATAGTATTGTGAAATATGTTACAAACAAAATATATATGTACATGTATGAAGACACATATATTTATTGACATGCATATGCAGCAGTATGCAAATGAACACATATGAAGGTAAGCACAGACTGTAAGTACAGCATAACTACATAATACACCAATTTGAAATTCTAAAAGAAGACAAGAAAGAAGATGAAACATTAAAAATGGAACGTGCAATCACTGTGATTAATTGCAAAGCCATTCATGAATGCACAGATTGATATAACCTGGTGATATAATATATTGATATAAGATCTATTAAGCTCATGTGAAGAATTCGAGGTAATTTCTTGATCTGATATTGGCTACAGACGTTATTTGCTTGAGCATTATATAATTCTGACACCATTTTAATATGATAACTTATTGTGCAAACAGAAGTTGAGGGACTGGTAAAAATAATGAAAGACAGAAAGGTACGGGCTGATGACCACTACCTATGAGAGCTGGTGTTTTAAGACCAGAACTTAGGAAAATCAAAGTTTCAGGAAGAGGTTGCCCTTTACTTTATGAAGTATTGGAGATGCTAGCAGTAGAAAAAGAATTTGCATTTGGCTGTCATCTTACAACTCCCATTCTGATATGTACAGGTGGCAGACGGGTGAGTTCTGGAGAATATGACCAATATTTATCCATAATAAAAAGTAGCTGTCAAGTCCTCTATGATAAACTACAGTTATAAAAATAGTTCAGGTTTTACCTAATATGTAGGAGAGAGAGAGTGAAGATGAATGGCATCATTAATCTTGACCCTACTGTGCATCGAGGACTGTTCTAGGAACTTTCATGTTAACTTATAATATTATTGAGAACTAATTTCCATACTCATACAGAGTTCTCATTTAAAATAGAACTCAATATAAACCTAGGTAAAAAAAAACATTCAAATCTGTCACTCTCCTCCCAAACTATATATGGACTCTTCAAAACACAATGAATGAGATGAATTTTTTATAGTCATCAGAATAAGTTTTATTTTTATTTTTTTAAAAAACAAACATGCCTTCGCTTAGAGCATCTTTTAGAGTAAGAAATATAGAGAATGTATATCTATTTGGCTTATGTATCTGTAGGAATTTTGAGTTTCAGCTTGAGGCACCATGGAAACTAGTCTTGCCCTATTGAGAATATCTAGGTTCTCTAAGGGCAAAGGCCATAATGCAACATGCCTATCCTGCTAAGATTGCCAGTCCTCTCTACTTTCCATACAGTCCTGGGTAGTTACATGCTTCTTCTGGGAGAAGGACTAAATTAATGGCAGGCGATGTAGGAAGTTATTGGCATTTGGGAGTTAATAAAATATTTATGAAAACCTGTTGGAGTGAGAATTGGTCCAGGATATCATCAAGTCTGAAAGTATAGAGAAATATGCCAAACTGCTAATCAAATTTCTTAGGATTCCACCAAAGACTTCTGTTTTAATTTATATGACTCTCGGGACTCTAGGAGCCATGATGATTAAATGAGAGAGCAAGAGTCCAATTTAGTCTAATAATTATTCCATACAACACAAGCAAGGAGACTAAAATAATCCCAAAGTACTCCAGAGGAGAAATGTTGAGCAAAATCACGAAAGAGATGATGTGTCAAAAACCACTCAACCCACAGAGAGGCACCAAGTGGGAGAAGACAAAGGCAACAGAGGAGTCTGCCCAGCCTGTGAAGAAGCTTTTGGTACAGCTACAGAGAAGCAGCAGAAAGGACCCCAGACAATATATGCTCTAGAAACTCTGGGTCCCAGGGGAGAAATCCTAAGTGGCCTGAGAAGGTTTGCTGGAAGATGTAAAAATGGAACAGAACAGTAGATTGATGATAGAGAGGTAAGCAGATCCTAGAATGCTCCTAAAACAGGGAGGGGCCATTTTCACTGGCCCAATACCAGTTTGGGAGTGCTTGAAAATATAAAAAGACTAGCTATTGTGCATAAGTTATGCACCAATTTTATGTCAGGTACTGCTATGTTTGTTTTCATATATTATGTTTCCTAATCCTCACAACTCTATGAGAACACATATTATTAGTCTCATGACATATTGAGAACATTATGTTTGACCTGTGGAATTAGCCCCAAATCACACATCCATTTCTGATCTGTACACATTAAGAGGATTATAAGAAATAGATTAAAAAAACAAAACAAAACAATCAGAGCTGTTTAGAGATGGAATGTATTAGCCAAAACCTTTGGCCATTGGGAACATCCAAAGGAATACGTGGGGAGCTCCAGCTGGTAGCCTTCCCGTACTGGTGAAATTTTGAAATGGCAGAGTTAAAATCATTAACTACTATAAGGTTCCACATCAATAGAGTCTGCTAATAAATACATGCAAGGTGAATTTTTACCTCAGCCGTGGCATGACTATCCCCTGGAAGATACATCCTCTCCTCACCGGTGTTTCAAGGGCCATTTCTCTGAAAACTGCCTGTGCAGGGCAAACTGCATTCATAAATTCCACCTCCAGATAGCTTGTGGTTACTTTGCCTGCAGACCTTAAATCTGGCAGCATTTTATGAGCTGAGACTATATGCAACTGTAATTAAGAGACACTTTACAATTTTAGGTCCAAATGATGGCTTAAGGGCAGAGTAATTTTTTTTTAAAGATAAAGAACAGAAAGTGCAAATTAAAAAAAAAAATCACCCGTCATCTGATATAAAAGAAATGCATGTTAAAGTGGAACATTTTGGAAACACAGAAAAGTAGAGATGTCAAAATAACAAAGACCCTTAAACCTAACATCCATAGATAATCTTGCTTAGCAATTCAGCATAGTCCCAACAATTCAAGAAATTCCTTCCAGCTTTTTTTTTATGGTTGAAATAATATATTCTAGAGTAGGAGTTTCAAATCCTTTGATCTCAGAACCATTTTACATCTTTAAAATTACTGAATGGTCCAAAGACTTTTGTTTGTGTGTTTTGATATTTATTACTGGATATTAAACTTGAAAAAAATGTAAATACCTATTGGTTTAAAATTTCAATACTAAACTCATCACATGTTACTTACCACAATGACATATTTTAGTAAAATAACTATATTTTTTAAACAAAAACATTTTGTTAATGTCTGACTTAATTGAAAACCGCTGGATTCTCACATCTGCCTCTGCATTCCACCTGTTGTGATATATTGTGTTGGCTGAAGTATATGAAGATAATCCAGCCTCATACAGGTATGAAATTGGAAAAGGAATATTTTACCGGCTTTCTGATAATTGTGATGTGTCCTATACCCTCTGGAAAATCCCACTGCACATTCATGAGAGAAGGAGAGTGAAATGGCAAATGATAGTTTTAACTTCACAAAATAGTTTTAACTTCACAGACTCCTTAAAAGAGTCTTGGGAACCTCCAGCAATCCACATACCAGACTTTGAGAATCCCCACTATATACATATTCTGTGTTTGTCATTCAACAGTATCTTTTAAATATCATTTTAAAAATTAAAAATGTTTTATAATTAATTTAAGCATCTCTATGTTATGTGGACATTTAGGTTGATTCCTGTGTTATATTAACAAAAATAACACTAGAATAAATATATTTTTTCATGATTCCCCACCTGAATCTCATACTACCTTCTCTTAAGGCAAATTACCAGAAGCTGAAGATCACATTTCATGGCATTTAATATGTTTTACCAACTTGATTTCAAGAAAGATTGTACCAACTTCTGTTTATCAAACAGGATATAAGAGAATATATCTCACTGAATCTTCAATAGCACTGAATACATTATATCAAATAATCTCTGCTTTGCTGTTAGAAGATATATATAATCTTCTAAAATGTATACACATTTTAAGAAAGAAAAAAAACTGTATTAAAATTGTAATAGTCAATATATACCGATATAAAAGATGAATACAAGTCACGTTTGTATTCTGCAATTACAAGAGGTGCTCAAAGTGGTTACCATCAGTGTCCAGACACTTCTGATTACAGCAAAGTACTGCTTGAGCAACCTTGACCAAAGTGGCCACTTGTATACATTTTTTTGGCACTCCCGATATATTAATTCTTTTCACACTGATGAGGTTGACTATTTTTATGCTTATTAGTCACCAAATGAATAGTCTGTATATCTAAATATTATGTAGTGGGTTTCCTGACATTAGTGTTCATTGTCCATTCTGTCACTGTGAAAGGTGTTTATAAATCTGATCAAATACTGCAACAATAATAATATAATATTGTAAGCAGGGCTCTGTGTGTATTAGTTTGGTAAGGCTGCTGTAACAAAGACCCACAATCTGAGTGGCTTCTACAACGGAAATTTACTGTCTCACTATTCTGGAGGGCAGAAGTCTGAGACCATGGCGTGGGCAAGGATGGCTCCTTCTGAGGGCGTGAGGGGAATCTGACCTGTGCCTCTCTAAGGTGGTTCCCTGGCGATCTCTGGTATCCCTCAGCTTATAGAAGCATCACCCCTTCTCTGTCTCCATCTCCGCAGGGCATTTTTCTCTGTGTGTGTGTGTGTGTGTGTGTGGTGTGTGTGTGTGTGTGTGTGTGTGGTGTGTGTGTGTGTGTGTGTGTCTCCAAGTTTTCCCTTTTTGTAAGGACACCACTCATTGGATTAACCGCTCACCCTACTTCAGCATGACCTTATCCTAACATAACTAATTACATCTGCAACCACCTTATTTCCAAATAAGTTCACATTCTGAGGCACTGGGAGTTAGGACTTCCATGTCAGAATTTTGGAGGGACGCCATTCAATCCATAACAGTATACCTTACAGATTGATACATCTAATGCAGCATAAAATTCAAAGATTCACATGGAACCCTAATATCTCTCCCAATTTCCGATAAGAACCTTGATGTCTCTCAGTGTGCTATCAAGTTGGGAACAAGAGTAGCATAATCTTTTGTCATCATCAGCAGCAGCGTCATCCATTACATTTCTCCAGAATTTTACTGATTACAAAGCGCTACTTACTGCACGCTTGGATCACTTGACCTTCTCAGCTCTTTAAGGAAGGCAGGCTTGAGATTACAATACCCATGTTAAAGAAATCCAAGGCTCAAATAGATTGCGTGGCCCACATCACTGAGAAAGACCAGAGCCTCACCTTGTGTTTGGATCAGAGCCAGCGGGGGCAGCTTGGGTAAGACAGCTGTAGGTGACAGCCAGCCAAAATGTTCTTTGATTAACAAAAAAAACACGCATAGCATAGAGAGCGGGGAATTAATTAGCACAAGGATGGTGAATTGTAGCTTAAGAAAATTCCGTTTCCTACAACAACTGTTTCTAATCTTTTCAAAGGATAGTTGCATTTTTTTATATGTGTTTTGCAATCTTTGCTCTCATCTTAAGCTTTGTGGTTAGGAGTTACATTTGCAAGCTTTGTAGTCAGGCAGTTATAAACTTCTGAGAGTCTTGCTTCTCATTAATTACCAGTGAGTATAAGACAAAGATATGTAAGCAAATAATCAGAGGCAACGTTTGCTCTTACATAAGTCCTTTGCTCCATCAGGCTAACTTCTAACAGCACTATTGGTTTATTGTATTGTTATGGTCACAGAAATGTAAACATTCTATTAGTTCCACCTATCTTTTGATCATATATAGAAAAAAAATACCAACTAAATTTTCATTTTCTATTAAAAAAACAAAAAGCTTCTCATCTCTAAAATTGTCACATTCATTTGCAGTATCAAGATCAGTCAAAATTGAAAGTTAATAACTTTTTATCCTAACCACAGAATCAACTAGTGGTGCAACCATCAGAAAATATACAAAAGGAAGTTCATCACAGCAACATTGCAATGGCCAAAAAACAGCCCAACTGTCCACTGCTAGAACGACGATAAACACAATCGTGGTATGCTCATTTCATTAATGGTATAGAGCAGTGAAATTGGCTGAATCTCTGAAACAATACACTGACTGAAAAACGTCAGTCTTAGAAGGATGCACACAATATGAATCTGGTTTTATAAGGTTCAAAACATAGAAAACTCAAGACTATATTGTTCATGAATACATCCTGTTGTGTTCAAACTATAAGGGCAGGCGGAACAAAGATAGGCACAGAATTCAGGAGTGTGGTTTTCCGTGTGTCACGGGCAGGGGGTGATGAGGCAGGAAGTCCCCTCAGGAGCATCCAACGTGCTTGCTGATGGTAGATCTGACACGTGGACCCTTTCTCTGCTACAAAGTGAGAGGGATGAAGGAAAAGGGTGGCGGTTTGAATCAGAGGTCTGTAGTCACAGGGTGCCTACTACCTGTCTCTAGGCTGTTGGGCACATTTGGAGTAGGCAGAGAGAAGGCAGAAGTAAATCAGGCCCAGTCCTTGCCCTCATGGAACTTAGAGAAGCCATTCAGGAGACAATATTCACCTCAAGAGATAACCAAGGGCTTAAGGCAATCTGTGCTTCTTCATTGTGTGTCTGGGTTCTCATAACATCCCCTGCTTAGTACAGATAATCACAGTCTGTTTGCCTATAAGTCATCTAACACATCGGTCTGAAAGTGCTTTTTCTAAGATTCTCTAATGATGAGAACTGTAACACAACAAAAACTCTTCCATCACGCCCCCAGTGCTTGTAACATATGTCTTAGACCACAAGGCCATGTACACTCTGGTTCCTGAGTCACCAGATTGCTCTCCCAGCTCTATTAGATGCCCAGCCCTAGTACCTGACCCCAGACCATTTGCTCCTGCTCGCACATCTCCAGACTTGGCAAACCTGTTCATTCCTCTAGGTCTCTTCGCATGCTGTTCTGTCTGGGCGGAATGCGCTACTGCTTTTAGCGATCTGATTAGCACCACCTGCTCCTCGGTGCTCAGTGCAGGACGCCTTTCCTTCCCCTTAACCTTGGGTAGATACCCTTTACCTATACCCCTGAAAGCCCCTGCACTTGCCTCTATCAACAGCATGTACCTACCACCATTTTAATTATCTGTTGCTTTTCTGTATTCCTGATAGTTCTGGGAGCTTCCTGAGATGTGCGACTTTCAGGGCTTTATGTAACAAATAATATTAGTAACCAATAAAATCAAAATGCCATGAGGCAGTTTTGCAAATAAAAACATGAGTGATTCATCTAAGTGTAGAGGTTTACAGGGTAGGATGTACATCTTGTTGGAGGAGGAAGAAGTTGAACTGATCCTTGAAGGGTGGCCATGGATCAGCAGAAGAAAGGCAATAGCATTCCTACAGGGGAACGAGGCAAGAAAACGTATAGAAGGAAGAATTTGGGAGTTATCTTGGCAACAACGAAAGCGGATTAAGGTGGAAGCTCATATCACTGTGGGGATAGCTCTGGAAATACACAATTGGACTAAAATAGGACAATAGTCAGGAATTAATCCTGCATGAAACAGGAAGGACATTGAAGGACTTAGACCATCAGAGCCATCTGATGAAACTCTTAAGTCAATATTGAGTTATCAAGAGTACAATGACTCAAAATCGAAACTGGAAATGTCAAATCTAAACTTGTCTTGCTGCCCGATTACAAACATGTAATAAGTCCTAACCAGCACCGGCCTTCATCTTCCTCAAGGAGGACTTTGCGAATGGGGAGCGACCGGAGAGACTGACTCATTCCAATTACTCTAACGAAAATGACAGAGGTAGAGGAAGTAAACCCACTTAGGTGCTCAGGGAAATTGTGAAGTGCCTGTCATACTGCAATAATTATACGGCAGCCTTTTGTGAGCTGTGATGAAGGGCAGGCTAGGTAAGGAAAATAAAAACCTCAGCAAAGTAAAATGTTTTCCTCCACTTAACAGTTTTAGAAATAGACTGTGTGATAATGGTGTTTTTGTGCTCCGAGCATTTTCACAGCGGAAGAAATGCCCTGAGGAGGGGCCACCTCCCCCAAGCGAGCTGCAGAAGTAACCGGCCTCTCGCCAGTCCTCTACCCTCCTGGGTCCTCTCGGCCTTCATCCCTCATGATTGTTGCTCCAGCACCAGGGAATTTAATGTAACTCCAAGTCAAAGAATTACTTGGGAGCTTGGGAGTGTGGGTTTCTGCCATGGAGGGCAATCCTGTTGAGAGTTTAAGGGGCCCCAAGATGGCACCCTTTTCTGACTACAAAATATTATTTTCATTACTGAAATGAAGCTGATGCTGGAGAATGTGGCTTAGGTGTGCTATCACAAGGAGCTGTAGGAAAACTCTAGACTGCCTCACACTGGGTCCTGGACTGTGAATTTTATAGCACGGAGAAGAGCAAAATGTGTACTTATGGAGCATAGGACTTTTTCAAGGAGAAAACGGGAGGGACTTACCTTCTCATTACCAGTTTCTTCTACCAAACTGACAGTTGAGCAAAGTCATTCTTCCTTCCTGGGGGATGAGCAATTAAATAAAAGTAGAAAGGCTGGGAGAGTTAGACTAGTGGAGCGCCCTCTGGAAAGAAGAACCTATGGTCACAAAGGCGTGAGCCTACCTAACGACTTTCTAAAATGCCAGCATTCTCTGTATGGCTGGGGGAAGCCATTGCAACAGCCAGAAGAGGGAACGCAGAGACCTTGCGGGTTGCATTGAATCTGATTTATACGTAGTAAGGCGGAGAGGGAGCAGAGGGAAAGTTTTAGAAAGCAGATGACATTTGACCCTCTGCCCTAAAATACCAAAGGGAACATTCCAGATGAAATGTGCAAAAGCATGGGTTTTCAAATGGTGTGAGATGTCTGGAAAATTGCAAATATCCTACCTAAGCCTGGGGTCGTGGGTGAAAAAAAAGTGAAGCTGTATAGGTGCACTGGTGGGCCCAATAATAGGGGCTTCGTTTTCACGAGACGATCCTGCCATGTAAGAAACGGGGGAGCCCCTGTGGGGTTTAAAGCTTATTTGCTCCCTGAGTTTCTCTGACGGCTCAGGGATCCAAAACCCCTGATCTTTTGTTTGTTTCCACCTTCAGCACAGCTTAGCTTCGATTTTGGCGATCGCTGTAATGCAGCTGATTTCAGTGGAACTCCTCAGGTCTTCTTCAATGGTGCACAACACATTTTCTTATAATTCCACTGAACTGTCTGAACTTTCACTAATAGTTGAGTGAGGATGAGGATGATGAGTCATGACCCTTATTTTAAGCAGCAGCTTTTAGATTGCAGGAAGACGTGTGTCTACAAAACAAAATCTAGAACAAATCCAATATCGGGCTCCAAAAAAGGGACAAATTAAGTACTTTTGGAGCACAGAGGAAAAAACAAAACAACTTAATTCTAGCTAAGGAGGACTACATGGAACAAAGAACCATAAGAATAAGAGGAGCAGTTTTATCCACCAGATTACTAAACCTCTTACCAGGCCCAGCTCATTTTGGCAAATTTCTTCGTCTCTGGAGGTAGGTTCTCTCTATCAGGATTCACAGTCTCTTTTGAAATTTCATTCCACTGGGTTATTCCTGCCCAGTTCACCAGACGTGCTTGCCGATATGTTGGCACCGTAATCTTAGCACGGTGAGAGTTATTTCCCTGGGAGGAAGTCACATAACTCACAGGCATTTTTCTCCTTATTCCAAAAGCATGTAATGTGTATTATAGAGATTTTAGAAAGTGCAGTAAAACAACGGGAAGAAAATGAAAATCGCTGGTAATCTTACCACACGGGTATAAAAGCAGTTAACATTGGCTGACTGTTACTTCTATCTATTTTGTGACTAGTCTGTGCCTGGCATTGTGCTAAGCACTGGCAATAAAAACAGAACAACAGCCTCTGCCTTCCCATGTACTGTTGTATGACCTAGTCTCTTCTTCATGCGATTTCATAATGCCCATTTCCTTTTATTCTTTATTGAAGATGACAGTGTTCTAACATTTTCTGTTGGATTCTGAATGAAATCACATTCAGGCATAGGCCTTTGTCAGGATTTTCCAGATGTCTTTCTTTTCCCTGCATTGCAGCCCTTTTCTCCTATCCTTCCTTTATTCACCCTCTTTATTTGCTCTTAGCCAGTGACTCAGCTAACTGTCACCCTCAGTATTTGTCAACAAATGGGGTGCATGAACTGTCTTCAGCTCTCTCCTGCCCACTTGTGTGATGTTTGGGTCTTTCCCTCCTGTCTACTGCTGGTGAACGTGACCCCTCCTCTTCCAATACTCAGCAGACAGTTGCTCAGGGTACTACATCCTGTGGTGCTGATAGCCTTCCCTGTCCCCGGTAACCAGCACACTGCCCTCTGAGTTACTGGATAAGGAGAGGGGGTGGGTGGGGAGGCGGAGGGACTATAACTGTCAGTAGGCACTGTTCCCAGGGTGGCCCTTTCCTGCATACAGGGTTTTCTTTGTGGAGCCTAGGATGGACTGTGATGCACCAACCTGCACCCCCAATCCCCTCCTAGTTGTGTTCTGAGAGTTCCTGTCTATAGATGTAGAAATGACAGCCAAGGTGGCTTCCTCATGAATCAGCACCCAAGGGGCCCCTTGGACCAGTACAAACACTGTATAGTCTTTGAATTTAGGATTAGATAATGGGAGAAGTGAAAGTGTCTTCCTTTCTCTTTCTTATAACCTCTCTTGCCTAAAATGAAGGGAAAAAGGGTAGGTTCTTCCCTAATGGGTTTAAAACCCATTAGGGTTAGTAGAAATTTCTCTCATTTCTGACATTAGGTTGTCAGTCCATCTTCACAGCCTCTGTTCTTGTTTTCAGTTTCTTCCTTTTTCTGTCTTCATTCATATTTTAATTGGAAGCGGGAAGAGACATCCTTACATGGTTGTAGGAGCACATCTTGCTTCCCAGGAATAATAACAGTTGCTTTATTGAATACCTACTTGCCTGATACTTTTCTAATTGCTTTACATGTGCAATCAGTTTAATTCTAATCCTACAAGGCAACTATTATTATGTCCATCTTACAGATAAAGAACCCAGCAAGGAGAGGCTAATACAGGATTTTCCCAAAGGACATTGACCTTGTAAGATGCATAGCCAAGATTCCAACCTAGGACTCTCTCACACTAAAGCCCTTGACATTTCCCCAGTGTCTTGGCATCTTTAAGGTCAATTCCCATGTTGAGTTATTTAGGTACACCCTCTAGAAATGAGTTAGGACTGGGCTTATGCAAAATTTCCACTGATGCCTGCCATTGATGTATTGCAAGTAAAAGCTGACAACAGTCTGGTACTTTAATCCTGTTTTCCTTCCTCCCTCCCTTCCTCCCTTCCTCCCTCCCTTCCTTCCTTTCTTCCTTCCTTCTTTCCTTCCTTTCATCTTTTGACTCTCCTACTCATCATCATCCTTTTTATTCTAGGTTCTCATGCTACGAGTCCATGAACCCATATTACCTACTTTCTACATGCATAAAATTCCCAGCACAGTGTGGTTGATTGGAAATATATGTGTAAAATTGGCTTCTCTGCTATGTGAAAACGGACTGCAGACCTAGTCACAACCAACACAACCAGGAGTAGCTAATTGCCGCTGATTTCATGTGCTGGTGGGGACAAGGAGATAGGTAATTTCCAAGAGAAAACAGAACAGCTGCAAAGCTTTCATACACCGCACCTGAGCTCTCTGGTGAGGCTGGCTGGCATTCTACAATCTCAACAGGAGAATGTGTTGGGCTTTCAGGATGCACTATTAGCCCACCCCTGTCTCTTGAGGCACAATGGAGTAGAACCTCCCAGCAATGGTGCTGACAGGTGTATTGAGAAGGTGAGGGATTACTCAGACTCTAGGCCTTCCTTCCATATTCAATAGGCGTAGATGGTGAAGCCCATACACTTAAAGCACAAATATAAAAACTATCCATTTCCTTTATGAACTCAATAGTATACTTCTCATTGGTAGATTCACTGATTTTAAAAGGTATAAACAGCAACGCCCATTTTAGACTAATGTCTGTCTATAAATATTTCAGATCCATTGATAAACCTATCCCTGAACTTGAGCAAAGTGATATGTGACCAAAAAGAAAACTTGACTGATTTGTAAATGATTTCATTTTTCTGCAACTGGGCCTTAATATTTATTCATATTCTCAATATTTATACATTCACAGCAAGACCAGCTCCTTCGCAAGTCATCCCTTTTTCTGCATAAATATATGCATATGCTTCACATCACTCACATTGCTTGTATGCACAAATTCATGTATAGATATATTCTCATAAAACGTATTCAAAAAATTTGGTCCACTAACCATCATTATATGATGAGTGCCCACTATTAGTCTTGGCTGAGCAGACTGGGGTCTGGCTAAACATTAATTCACAGTGACACTCACAAGAGCTCCCTTAGTGAAGGTGTCATTATCTATCCCATAAGAAAATCGGATTGTCATACCTGATAGCTGAAATGTACAGCAGGATCTGTCAGGAATCCAAAGCTACTGCCCTCAAATGCACCTTCCAGAAAAACAAAGGTGTTCCATCCTCATAGTCACCTGGGAAACAAGAAAGGCTGCGGGTAGTTTCTCAGGCAGAGTCACTGCCTCACTGATGAGTTTCAGGACAGTTACAGCATGTGACACATAAAGGTCACCAATATCCTAGAGAAACTCTCTTTCTATTTTGAAATAGCCAATAATTAAGTTATAATTCACATACCACAAAACTCACTTATAGTATACAGTTCAATGTATTTTTAGTGTATTTACAGAGTTATACACCCATCATCACTATCTACTTTTAGGATATTTTAATTACATCCCAAAGAAACTCATACCCATTTGTAACCATTTCTCATGTCTGATACATCCCAACAGCCCCAAAGAACAGCTCATCTACTATTTGTCTCTATGATTTGTCTATTCTGGGCATTTTATATGAATAGGATTATATAATATATGGTCTTTCATGACTGACTTCACTTAGTATAATGTTTAAAAGATTCACCCATGTTGTACCACATCTGAGTACTTCACTTTTTATCACCAAATAGTATTCTATTGTATTGATATACCACACTTTATTGTCATTTGGGTAGTTTACACTTTGGGGCTATTATGAATAATACTGCTATGAAAATCCATGAGCAAGGTTTTCTGTGTTTGAGATCCATTCTCTTGGGTATATATCTAGAAGTGAAATTGCTGGGTCATTTAGTCACTATAATTAACATCTTGAGGAATCACCTAATTATTTTCCAAAGAATCATTTTACATTCCCATCAGCAATGGATATGGATTATAATTTCTCCATGTCATAACCAACACTTGTTATTATGACTTTTTCTATTATAGCCAACTTACTGTGTTTGAAATAATATTTCATTGTGCTATTGATTTACATTTATACAATGAATAATTAAAAATAAAGAATAATAATATTGAGCACAGTTTTGTGTTTGTTTCTTTATATATCTTCTTTGGAGAGAATGTCTATTAAAATTCTTTGTTCATTTTTTAATTGGGTTATTTGTCTCTTTATTGTTAATTTGTAAGAGTTCTTTATATATTCTGGAGACTAGTCTCCTGTGAAACATATGGCTTGCAAATATTTTCTCCCATTCTGTGAGTTTTCTTTTCATTTTCTATGTCCTTAAAGGATAAACTTCTTTTAATTTTGATAAAGTCCAATGTATCTATTTTTTTTTCTTTTGCTTCTTGTGATTTAAGTGTCCTAAGAAATGATTGCCTAGCCCAGGTCACAAAGATTTACTTCTGTATTTTATTCTAGGAAATCTATTGTTTTAGTTCTTAAACTTAGGTCTATGATCCATTTTGAGTTATGTGAAGTAGGGTCAAAAGTCATTCTTTTGTGAGGAAGTGATAAATTCAAATCCTGCACTGACGGCACTTAAAATTAGAGTGACTGACTTACATTTGTCAGGTTTAAGTTTTCTACCAGTAGTGAAAATGGAACTCATGAGCTAATTTGAATTATAGTAAAATAAAAGTTCTGAAGCTTCATATCTGATTTGTGAGACAGTGCAATGTGTATCTGTTGCATGAGTATAGAAGAGGTGAGGCAAATTTCAACAGTACTGCTTAAGAAAGGAGCAAGAAAGAGACCCAAGATGGCAGAGTAGATAAACCTGTCCCTGCTTCCTTCTGAGAGCACATTAAAATTACAACTAAATTATAGAGCAATCAACCTGGAGAACCTGGTGACGTCTGGCTCAACAGAAGTTTTATAACTAAGGGTATCAAGAAGATATCAAGACTGGTAGGAGGGATGGAGATGCAGAATGAACCCCAAATCTCCATGTGGCAGTTGAAAATCAGGAGGGATATCTCAGCTATGGAGGTTACCCCAGAGGAGCGAGGGACCCCAGTCCCACACCAGACTCCCCAGTCCGGCATACTGGTGCTGGAAAGAGGAGCTCTTATAACATCTGGCTATGAAAAACAGTGGGGATTCTGACCATCTGGGTGATACAGAAGGCTGAGGGAAACCCAGACGTCTTCTTAAACAGCTCGAACACAGACTCTCTCACTTGCAGGCACTCACTTTTGGGCTCTGGCAGAAGGACAGTGACTCAGAGAGTGCCTGAGGCATACGGGAGGCAGACTGAGGTGTGTGGTTTTGGATCCAAGGCTGGAGGACAGTCACCATTTTCCTTGTGTGGAACCCTCCTCTGGTGCAGCCGGCAGGCAGGCACCATATTGCCTGTGTTGAGCCCTCCCACACAGGTCAAATCTGAATCTGATTGGCCTGGTGAGCTCTGCTGCTCAACTCTGCTGACTCCCTGAGACCCCGCCCCAACCAACTCACCCAACACCTGAGGCACTTTCTCCGAGAGCAGCCAGCCCCATCTGTATTACACTCTTTCTTAAAAAACTATTGGAGCCTGCAGGATCCGGGCAAGCAGTAGTTGGCCTGGTGTGCTCTGAGACTTCTGAGTAGCTCCAGGCTCAGCACTGGCACCAAACTAGAGTCTACATTAACCTGTTGACCACAATTCTTCCCACTCCAGTGACTCCCTGAGACCCTGCTCCATCCAACTCATGTACCCCATGAGGCTTTATCAGGGGCTGAAACCTAAGGGAGCCAGCAGGTGGCAGCAGGCTTTAGGGTGTCCTGGCTTTTTGCAGAGCTACCTCAGGCCTGGTACTGATGGCAGTTTGCAGTGTGGCCTCTCCCATGTGGCTCCAGGGTTAGCACAGACAGAGAACCACCATGGGATCACTTTGTAGCTCCTACCAGGTAGTCCCTGGCCAGTCACAGGCAGTGGGTGACATGGGCCTGCACTGGAGCCCCTTGCAAGAGGCCCCAGAAATAACATACTTGGGAGATGGCTTTAGACCACAACAGAACATCACCCAATTGGCCCCACAAGTGGCACACCCAAAGGGCAGTCTCAACAGGCACCACAGCCTGCTAGGGTGAATCCTAGTCAGTGGGGTCAGCCCACTGCAGAGTAGCCTGTAAGCTGTGGACATGGCCAAACCCCACAGCCAATCAGTCTGAGGGTCAATCCTACCCACTGACATGCCAATAGCAATCAAGACTCAACTATAACAGGAGGGCACACACCACCCACATAAGGGACATTCCTGGTGCATATGAAGCAGGTGACTTAGGGAGACTTAGGACCCCACAGGACACCTACTACATAAGGCCATTTGCCCAGAACTGGGAGACATAGTAGATCTACCTAATACATTGGAACAAACAGAGAGGCAGCCAAAATGAGGAAGCGAAGAAGTATGTTCCAAATGAAAGAACAGGAGAAAACTCCAGAAAAAGAACTAAACCAAATGAAGGCAAGCAACCTACTGGATAGAGAGTTCAAAACAGTGGTTATAAGGATGCTCAAAAAACTTAGTGAGAACTTCAACAAAGAAATAACAAGCATTAAAAAGGACATAGAAACCATTTAAAAAAAAGTCAGAAGTGAAGAATATAATAACTGAAATGAGGAATACACTAGAAGGAACCACCAGCAAACTAGATGAAGCAGAAGATCAAGTTAGCAATCTGGAAGACAAGGTAGCAGAAAATACCCAACAAAAAAGGAAAGAATCAAAAAAAAAAAATGAGGAGAGTTTAAGAGACCTCTGGGACAACATTAAGTATAACAACATTCACATTATAGGGGTACCAGAAGGAAAATAGAGAAAGCAAGGGACTGAGAACCTATTTGAATAAATAATGGCTGAAAACTTTCCTTATGTGCTTATAGGTTGAAATTTTAAAGTATACCAAATAAGTAATGGAAATACATAAAAAATGCATAATTTCCCAAATAACAATTGCAAAGGAATATATTAAAAAGATTATTCAAAAAAATATACAAATGAGAAATGAAAGTGAAAATATCAGGATAAATAGGAAATAGAAGATAGAAATTAATTAAGATAAAAGCAGAAAGTTAACAGAGAAAATATAAAAGTGATTTATAAAACAAAAAATGCCGGGTCTTTAAAAAAACTGTAAAGGTCTGTCAAAATGGATTTAGAAAAAAAGAGAAGATAATAATAAACAATATTAAGAATTAAAAAGAAGTGTACAAGCTAACAAAATTTGAGTTTAAAAATTATTAAAAATAAGTGATAAAATTTTCTTAAACATTTTAAATTATTGGTAGTGACTTAAGAAGAGGTAGACAATACAGATTGAAAAATAAACACTCAACAAATTGAAAAAATAGTAAAATACCTCTTGCTCAAAAACAATGAGGCCCATCTTAATTATAAGGCAATGTTACTGAAACTTCAGGAAAAATTTTACTTATACACTTTTCCCATTCTTGAGACTAGGGAAGTATTTTATATAAACTTACTATCAACACCTGAAAAGGCATTAGGAACAAGGAAAATTATTGACCAATTATTCATAAATACATCAATATAAAATGTATATATGTTAAAAGAAAGACTAAATGTATCACAGAAATGCAAAGATTACCCAGTACCAGAATACCTTTTTTAAAAAGAATGTATTTTATGTCAATATATATATAGAAAAATTATTCTATTTATGTTTTAAAAATAGAGGCATCTGTACAAAAATAGAAATACATTTCTTTCACAGATAAAGGGTCTGCAGCAAAAATGTACAGAAAAATTATAGTTAGTGAAAAAAGTTTAGAAGCATTTCAAGTAAAGTTATGAAAACATATGCCCACATATACTGTGACTATTCAATAAGGTTTGAGAGGTCATAACCAATGATTGTTTGAGAGAGAAATAAAAATAAGGGTAGGAAAGAAAAGGACAAAATTGCTTTTGCCAGGTATTATTTTCTACACAGAAAATTCAAGATTATACAGACAAAATAATATACTTAATAAGAATCTTCAGCTAGTTTTCTGAATAAAAGATTAAGAATAGAAATTCATTAGCATTCTTTATATCAGCAACAACCAGTGTAAAAATGATACTCAATATTTTAAAGATATTTATAAGATTCCTTCCTTCCTTCCTCCTCTCCTTCTCCTTTTCCTTCCTTCCTTTTTTTGTATTAGTTTTTGTTTTCTTTTTTTTGGGTATTTTGTTTATTCTCCCCTCAGTCATTAACAGAAAAGTCCCCAGAATGAGCGATAACCTTACGGGGTAATAATTACTCCCAGGCTTGGGAGGAGGGAAATCTCACAGGACAGTGGGAACGGCGGCTGTAGTTGGTGGAGAGCTGGGTGGAGGCCCACTCTGCTCCCAAAGCTACGCTTCTCTTCTTCCAAGGCCTTGCCTGGCTATCCCTGCCTCCCTGTTAGCACACAGCAGTGCCTGGCAGGGAGCGTGTGTGAAGGAAATGAGCGTTGAGTGAAAGCCTGTGCAGCTTCCGCTTAGACAAGCCTCTACGCAATCCTGATGTTATTCCTAATTCTGACATTACATCCTAATGCGGATGAGCAGATGGAGGCTGGGAACACATTTCCTTAGGTGTTTAATTTATTCCTAATAACCATGCTGCAGAGCTGTTGGGCAAAAATCAATTTCCTTTCTGTTTCCATCAAAGCTCGTGTTCTCCATTCAGTGTCTTAAAATCACTGGAGCAGAAAGTTCATATCAACATCTCATTTTGATGAGAGAATCCAAACTGCATAAGATCATTTCTGCCCCATATATTTTTGGGAATTTTCTGTGAAGTAAAATTCTTTGGATTAAAGATACCTGTTGTGCCACACATAACTAAGAGCAAAATCCAGGCTAAAGACAGAGGCTTGTTCATAATGCACAAATGACAGTCAGTAAATATTTAAATAAGTAGATTTTATATGTATTTTTCAAAATCTATAATCTTACTATTATGATCAAAGGAGATATAACTGGTTGAAACTGTAATGCATCATTGCTTTTACGGCAAGAGAAACAATACCGAAACAGAACGTATATAAAAATAAAACTCATTTAAACCCGATGAAATTGGAATGGGGATATCTACTTCAACTTTCACATCTAGGGGCCCCTAACCAGTGAATTGCAGTAGGAGAGAGAGAAAATAGGAAGGCTGCAAGCTTTGTATCTGGAATTGCCCGTGGATTTGGGTGGTAAAGGGGATGGAGTAGTTCCTGCTGAAACTCATCTGCAGGCAGTGCATCTCCGGACGCTGCTGGTGAAGATTCATGGTTACAGGCAGACTCTGGAGTAAGATGGAGAAAGGACAGAAGCCCCCTGGCAGTGATGTGCAGACACACGGCAGGACTCAGCGTGCTCAGTCTGCCGTTGCCAGATGCCGGCTTCTGAATTAACCAGCATTTCAACTCCAGGGGTGAAATACCTGGTCTGGGGAGGAGCTGGCAAGGATAATGCAGGCTGTAGTGTAAACTAGACTAGGAGGCAGCTTAAAAACCAAAACAAAACTTGGGCCCGGAAAACAAGACTGGGACACTCACCACATCTGGTACAAGGTAAGTCTTCTTCTTCTTCTTCTTTTTTTTTTAAACTTTATTGAGGAACAGTGCGTTTTTTCCAGGACCCATCAGCTCCAAGTCAAGTCATTGTTTTCAATCTAGTTGTGGAGGGCGCAGCTCACTGGCCCATGTGGGAATCAAACCGACAACCTTGTGTTACGAGCACTGAGCTAACCGGCCACCCCAGGGTAAGTCTTGAATAAGGTAGCAGCCCACTCACCAGGTTTGTGGTCATGTATGTGAGGTGGACTTGGAGTTACATATTAGATTGTGAGGCTGGAAATGATACATTTTCTTTGGTTGAAAATGGGATGAGGCTTGGGGAGGGTGAGCCTCATGGCTAGGCGCCAAATGGAACCTGCCCCCGGTGGGAGCCCGTGCGAAGGTCTAGGTTAGGGACAATCGGGAGGGTTTGACTTTGTATATAACTAATTCTAGATTCATCAGCCCACTGTTTTTGCACAATTTCCAAGAAATTATCAGATAATTCCCTTATTGACCTGCATATTTGGAAGCTGGCAGGTAGGTTCTGTTGTGAGGAACAAAATACATTTCTGGAGGAATGAGGATATTTCATGACTGGTTGTTCAGTTCTGTTTCCACCCACTGAAGGGCAGAGGTAGATCTGGCCTGAGGAAGAAGTGTGCAAAGAAAGGTATATCTGAGGTATCTGTGACTGAGTTAAATTACTCTCCAAATCTTAAAATGCTAGGTCCACCTCCTCCTTGGTGATTTCGTGGTAACAAACATTTATCTGCAGAAACAGAAATGAAATGTCAGAAGCAGCAGTCTTCAGCTATTTCTATTTCATGGATGAGTACCCTTCTATTTCATCACCTAATCAAGAGGCCCACTTGGCTCCTAGTTTCATCATTAAAAAAAAAAAATTGAATGATTTTCCACAGACCATTTAAGCCTTGATGGCATGGCCTGAGAGATACTTCCCTTCTCCCCTGCTCCATTTATGGCCCACATACCAGGAAGTTACTTGCAAAGGACACACTTTTGAATTTACCTGCAGGCATTAGACAATTGAGACTAGAAGCACATCTGGAAAGCCATGCAACCTCCTCATCCTCTGACTCCCACCTGCGTAGAATAGCGCTGAGGTCTGAGTTTGCATATTTGAAAACCTTGAAGGGCTGCCCAGGAGCATGTTACAAAGCCTGGTCATTAGAGATGGGATGAGATGAATGAGCTGTGTGAGATGCCAGTGGTGAAGCTTTCTGAAAACGAGGCCCTAGGTTGGCTGGGTGACAAAGAAAGCTCCTTGAGCATTTCCTCCTTTTCCTTCCCAGCGCCTTGTCCAAATGTAAGAGTGATTCAACTGCAAGAAGGGATTTTACGTCCTTTCTCAGAATGACCATTCAGAAGCCGACAGCTGAAATTACTGCTTAACCCCGGGCTCCTCCAAAGGAGTCACCTGGTGTCCATGGTCCTTACTGAGTGCTTGCCACGTTCCAGGCATTGAACAGAGTAGACGAAGATCCTGCCCTCATGAAGCTTCTGCTCCACTCCCAGGGAACTCGAGGGAAAGGCTATTTCTCACCTCCCTTAACTTTATTGTCCCACAATATGTCTGCTTCACATTAAGCCTTTTGCAATGATACTGAATGAAAATTATGAGTATGTCGAGTTTGATCATCTCAAGGGCTCTCCCAGTTAAAGAAAACTAGACCTGGATGCAATTCTAAAAAATTTACTTTTTAGTGCACCACTGGGCTCCCTAGAAAGAAAGAGAAACCTCCAAAGGTTAAAAAAGAAACCAACAACCAACCAACCAAAGAAAGACCTCTTACAATCTGGAACCAGAGCAGGAAGCTGCAAGTGTGATGACATGCTAATAAGGAGAAAGATGATGCTGCCAGGATGGTAGGACTTTCACAGTCAGGACCCACTGCAGTCAGCCACTTTCCTCCAGGTGAACTAAAGGGAGCCCAGGTTAGCACGCCCTGGCCACTGACACATGTCTCCTAAAACAGTATATACCTAGACTTGTTTCTGTTTTAAACCTAATCCAGCAATTTCTTTTCACTTGCCAGTGTAACCCATTTGAATTTGCAGTGATTGATATATTTGGACTTATTTCAAAATCTGGCTCTGTCAGTTCTGTTGTCTTACTGATTCTATATCTCATGTGTCTCCTTTTAGTCATTTTTTTATTATTTTCACTTGTTATTTCTCACATCCTACCCACTACAATTCAGAATTGATACAGTTACTTGTGTGATTTTACCACGTAGTCACACACAACAATATGGATGAATGTTAGAAACATAATGCTCAAACAAAAACACGCAATGATTCCACTTGTAGAAAGTTCAAAATAACCAACATTAAACAATATATTCTTTAGGTATATATGTGTAAATAGAAAACTATTTGAAAAATAAAGGCAACCTAAGGACGAGAAACACAAAATTCACAGTAGTTACTTAATATGGACAGGGGCAGGGGATAGGCTATAGAAGAGACACAGAGGTAGGTTCTAGAATCATTGCAATACTATGTCTTTAAATGTTGACATATTCACAAGTGTTTGTAAAAACATTTTGCTTCATAGCTGACATACGTACTATATACACACACACACACATATATATTCATATGTATCAAATGCTTTAGGCTATTTTTAATAAACATTGGAGCAGAAGGATAAAGCGTTTGGGATACACAACCCTCATACTGCACAACACTGCATAGCCTGCTTTGGTGAAACAGAGAAAGCTGTGCATTTGGCAGAACTCTATCACTTACATCATCTCATTTAATGTTTATAAAAATTCTATCATAGAATAGTTGTTTCTAGCACAAGAGATAGAAGGTAAATTGACTAATATAATCACATAGTAAGCTAGGGACTGGAATCTAATTCTGCTTGACCTAGTTTCTGTTCTCCATTAAAATTGTGTGGTGCTGAAGGATAAAACTCACTGAAAAGCGAAGAAATATTTTAAAAGAAACTACTATCTAGAATATAGAATACAAATACATTGAGGATTACACAGCACTGAAGTTTGAGTTGTAGCTAGAATAGTTCTCTGAAGGAAAATATCGGCAAAGTAACACCACCTTAAAAACTCAGCTTTAGCAAATGTTTTCAATTAATGTGTTTATGAAAGAAAAGAAGCACCAAAACTTATTGTGTCCCAGTGTTTTAGGTAAGATTTTTTTTTCTAACAAGTCTTATTTGAATTATTTTGATAGCGATTTAACTAAGGATTAAACACGGTTATGGATGATAGTAAACCAAAAAATAACTTTGGTTTAAATAAAAGAATGTATTTCCCTAGGTAGGTGATCCAAGTATAAATTGGCATTCCTTTGTGTTAGAAATCCCAGTTCTTTAGTCTGACACATGACTGACATGGCCTGGGTCACCTCTTCATCCCAAATGGATGCTCTACCCACATGAGAGCCAGCAGAAAATAGAAATATCACTTCCCCTTCCATCATATTGGCCATAACTTAGTCATGCAGACATATCTCCACCCAAAGGAGTCTGGAAAATATAGTCTTCTTTCTCGATGGCCATATGTCCTAATAAAATATGCAGGTTCTATTATTAAAGAAAGAAAAGGGGACACACAGCTGTCTTTGATGCAAGTGAATTAATGCATATCCCATCTATTTTATCCCCCATAGAACATAGCACTGTGGCAGATGAATATTTATTAGATATTAAATTAAATGTAGGGCAACCCATATACGTAGTGATTGATTGCTTATGTGTGAACGTTTTATAGAGCTTCCCTTTGAATTACTTCTAAGGGACAGCTGCGGCAAGGTCATGACCCTCCTGATATCGCCAAACAATGGAAGGCTTTTCAATTAGAGATAGACACCACTAGAAAAAAATAGGGGAGACTGAAAAGGTTAAGATTAAAGTTAGACATCTGGAGAATGACCGCAGCTGTGGCTCAAATGAGAACACAGCCCTGAACAGGAGTTGAGGAGTGATGGTGGTTGAATATGGACTCAGTGGACATCAGAAAATGTAAAAAGGTGATATAGAGGGATTTAAGAAAGTTCACTGCGTTTTTTGTGCTGATGCAAATTGAGCACTCCCCTCCTACAATATGGCATATACACCTTTAATGCATTTTCGATTAAACTCAGTGTGAAATATTAAAGTATTGACAAATATGCAATAAAGTTCCCTCAAAGACAGAGTGTACTCACAGAACAAAGAAACCAGGGCCTGAGGAAACATCCTATCATAACCTTGTTTAAACTTGCAATATCTTTGCTATTATGCTTTATTATTCACGCTTTACTTTAAAATTCACCTGGATTTCAAAAACTCTCCCAACATGTGTTTTAAACTTAAAATCTTCCCCATTAATTTGATACATTCTGGTCAAAAATTTTACATATAGAAGTCTATAACATAGAAAATTGAAAGTTTTCATAATCCCTCCCTCCAAAACTAACCATTTTGCATATAACTTTACACGCTCTTTACTATGCACATGGAGTATTTTTTTCAATGTGAAAAAAGTGTTTTGAGCTGACTATTTGCAACAAAATAAAGTTTAACACATTTTGTGAATTAACAGGTAGAATGACACTGAATTACAAAGCGAGCAGGAAACATGTACCAGATGTATAATTAGACAATTTCTCTTTATTTTTTTTATTCTCCCAACAATTCAAAAACTCAAGCTCACATATGTGTGTAAATATAATGGCAACATTTTATTTGCATTGCCCAGTAATTAGTGAAAAGTGAAGTTCTGAGTGCTGCCAAAGATGGGTAATGATGCAATGTTTTTACATTCCTTGGATGGAAATGTCAATTAGTGTATTCTTTTATTGAACATCAAATCTGTTATGATACAGCTGTGCTAATTTTTGTTTTAATCCATGAGCCACTTTACTACAAGAAAATATTTACCAAAAAACATTTTGAATAAGAAGGTTTCACTAAATCAATTCCATGTTTATCATTAACTCTCTAATTCGAATCACATGTAAATGATCTAAATTTTACAAAACACTCAGAGCCCTCACAAAGAAGTCTCTCCACAACTTGCAGGCATCATTTTAAAAGCAGCTCACTCTTTATGAGCAGCAAAATCACTGACAATATTGCTTTGAAATTATGAATTAAAAGTGCTTGAGATTGAAGAAACCAATGAATCACCTTTATGAACTTCTCTTATTATTAAAATTAAAAATGAATTAATTCATTTAATCACTTTTAATAATTTTATTAGTTCAAAAAATTCAATACTAAGTTCAGAAAATCTCACAAATAGCTTTCCTCAGCCGAACCAGTAGAGCTTGTTTGCAAAATCAGTTCCTATTTCATTATAAATTGTGGAGATGGTATTTTCTAAACAAACTGTATTGTTCATAATAGCCTATCGAACCCTAAAACTCTAAGTCAATCTCTAACTCCCAGATGCGAGGAGCTCTTAATGAATAATGTGTTTTCTGGCAATGCAGAAAACATAATTTTGTTTATTCTGGGTTTTCCCCAAAGTGAAAAAAACTCACAAATCTTCTTAAAAGTTAAATTACTTCACTGATTATTTTGCCCTCAAATAATTTAAAGATTAGTATGTTTTGCAAATTATTAAGATGAAATACAATTAGCAATTCATTGATATCTATATACTTGTCCAAATAGTTTAGCTTTAGAACCTCAACCAGTTCTAAAGTGTTTCTTTTCAGCAAACTAAAGGGTATATTTTGAGCTGTCACTGATAGATACATTCAACCTGCCTAGCCTTTTTTTTTCTTTTCTCCCCATCTACAATAGATATGGCCATGTCTATAGCACAGGACATCATGATGTCTTTTGTTGCCTTACAGCTACCTCCATGATCGCCCCCCCCACCCTGACCTAACGAGGTCCTGAGGAAGTGTCTCGGAATGCTGAGACCCAGTGGAATGATATCGGTCATCTCCCTTTATTTGTATAGGACGGCAGAATGGCGCTGTCCTGGGGGTTGTGTAGGATGTATGAAGGCATCGTACATGCTGGAACACAATGGGAGCTGGTTCATGGAAAACAGCCTTAAGGCACGTAGCACACGGATCTTTGAGTAATTCAGTTTCTCTTCCTTTGAAATTTTCTCAATAAAAGCCATGCGAAGACCCGATTCGGGTCTCAGCCTGGTCCTCTAGGCTGATGCCCGTTGGTCTCACTCTTATCTGACTTTTGTCTCTTGTGCTCTTTTCAATCTGCGTCGCCCCTCTGTGTCCCACTTGCCCTTGCCACGCAGGACGTGACATCTTTCATGTCCAATTCTCTACTAAGTGAATTCTGAAACTGACCTTAGAGGTGGTGTCAAGGTTTTTTGTTTTGGTGGGAGTAAGCTTGGTGTTTGGAACTAGCCGTTTTTACTTGCAGCAGCCTATTTAGAGTTTCCTTCAAAGTTGCATAATCCGTTTTTAACTGTTACTACATGCAATTTCATCTAATTATTGCTCATTTTTCTTACACAAGTGACAGCAGCTTTTAATATCATCTGAATTTTCAAAATAATAAAACCCATAATTTAAATAAGCATCCACTGTATCCTAACCATGCTGACTACAACTGCTTGTCACCCATTACTCACTGTGGCTGAGGCAGCCTTTCCATCTTTCTTACTGCTGGCAACCCATATGTTTCTCAAGCCCTGAGATTAGATTATTCTGAAGGGAGGAAAAGGGAAAGAGGGAGAGGAATAGAAAGAATGAGGGAAGGAAGGAAGGAAGGAAGGAAGGAAGGAAGGAAGGAAGGAAGGAAGGAAAGGAGGGAGGAACATTACCCCTTTCACAATATTATTATTTCTAAAATTCACTCATGAATTATCTAATATTTGTAAAAGTCCCTTCAAGATGGAAGAAATTATCTGAGCAAGAGTCACATCTAGAGAATTGAAAAGAACTGTTGAGAGGTCATATCCTTTTATTAAGAATTCATTAGATTCTTGGTACAATTTGCAGCATTAACGTGAGCTGGCTGATCTGTCCATGTGCTGTTGAAAAACAACACGAAGACATAGGCTGGTCTGTTCTGCTGATGTGTGCCCCCAAAATCAAGAGAGAACCCTTAATTATACACAAGTACATGAGCAGCTTCTCCTGGGAACTGAGGAAATATCCTGCTGTCAACTGTCTCATACCAGGGTGGAAGAATTCATTGTCAACACTTGCAACAGTGTGAAGTAGAGAAAAGTCACAAAAAGTATCTTGTGAAAAGGAAATTCTGTCCCTGGACAGAGATGGAGGCGACAGTGCCTGCTAGTTCAGGAAGTAGCTGCAACTGCTCCTCCCCACCTTATCTGTCTATTAGCCATCTAATTCACAGTCTTTATTTTTATGCTCACAAAACCCCACAAAATTATTCTTACTTCCTCCCATTTAAAGATAAGGAAATTGAGGCTCCCAGGAATTAACTATCTCAGTGAAAGTCACATAGCTGGTAAGTGGAGGAACTGTGATTGAACCCATGTAGTATTCACCAAACCTTTCTCTTTCGTTATTATAAGAGCCACCATCCCTCCCAAGTCCCTGCTGTCTGGTTTCTCAACAGAGAAGTACATAATTTAACGTGTAGGGAGGGCTGTGGTACTTGGCTTTCTGTTTGGTCCTCCCTGTGAAGAACAGAGAAAAAATGCCTACAGGAGGCATGGTGTGATTGGAGGCCCCAGAAAATGATGAGAAACCTGAGCCAATCCCCAAAATCTTGAGTGAGTTTGGACATGTGTCAAAACTAACATATCTGTATCTCACCATTAAAGGGGATGAAGGGAGGGAAAGATGCAAAGAGGGAGGAAGATATACTGAGAGAGCGAGAGAGAGAGAGAGAGAGAGAGAGAGAGAGAGAGAGGAAGGAGCTAGGTAGGTAGGTAGATAGAGACTGATTCCTGGTTCTTACTCAGGATGGCTTCCTCGGTCAACAGACTCTTCTCTCCTGCTCATTCTCGAGGTGGCCTGTAGCTTCATAGCACCGTGAATCCATTTGTGCAAACATAATAATTCACTGAACTCCTTCTCACTGCAGTTCTGTCCCCACAGAGAAATCCCACAGTGACTACAGTTTTGAAAACAGAGAATTCCAATCATCTTTCCAAAAGTGAGAATGGAAATAGTCCCAGCGCACCCAGAACCCTCCAGAACTGTTGAGACCAGGCTGACTGAAACGATTACCAGGGAGGGTAAATGCGAGAGACGTGATTTCCCTTCCAGCAAATGCCTCTCTGGGAAAGGCTCTTGCTAACTCCCACTGAAAGCCAGGCCTGCTGTCCAAGTCAGCAGTGAATTACAAATGAAATGGTGCAAAACTTCACAGCCTGGAGAGGAAGCCCCAGTTGCACTGAAGTGGAGCTGTGAAATGATTCCTATATTCCAAGGGGAATGATTTTATCTTTTTGCTAAGTCACGGAAATAAATAATCACAGTTCTAAACTGTGAAAAACAGGATGAAACGTTGGGAAGACGTATTATACATGCTACTACTCCCTGTAGCATAATTAAATAGTAAACATAAGCGCGTTTCTAACATCCGAAGTTAACAAAATAATTTCACATGTTCCCTCTTACTTAAATTTTACAACATCATTGTAAGGGAGCTATTTTGTGTTATAGATGAGAACCTCATGTTCCAGTGACTTTCCTGTGTCCACAAAGAGGAGAAACAGCGATGGCGGACTTGGGGTCTCAACCTTGTCATTGTAGTCCATGCTTTTGAATCCCAGGTGTAGCTACTGGAAAAAAATGTCTCAAAAGCTACAGCTGTGTCATCATAACCTCATATATGCTTATTCTTTACCCGGAACCTTCACTGGCATTCTTTTAGGGTTTTCCCATATCTGTAATAAATATCCAGAAATATTTTCTATGCATTTCTGCATCTATTATTTTATAACATGAGGTTTTCCCACTTAAGGATTTGGGTTTTGGATTCATATAAATATGTTAGAACCCAGGCTTTGACATTCATTAGCTCTGTCTTGAGCCTTTTTGCACATAAAAGGTATGAATAATAACATTCTCCTTAGAATCATATTGTGCCTCTCGGGCCTGGTGAGGAGTGGGTGTTTAATAAGTGGCAGCTCTTATTTTTGTTTCTGCCCTAAGGCATGTGACTATACATTGTGTGCACACAAAGAAAGGGTAGTTAGAATGGAAAGTGAGATCCTAGAAGGAGAGAATGACAGTACCAGGGACCGAAGTGACATGCACCACACGGCAGACCACTTCTCTTCCAGCCTCTTATAAGCTGGCATGAAAAGATAAACAACGTGGTTCTCACTGGCTGGGTTAGATCCCTTCTCTGGCACCCTCTACCTCTCTTTCAATAACATTCACTGCATTTGAGTGAGTATTGTTCCCCCTCGATTTTCTTTTAACTCCTTTAAGACTGCTTTAAGACTGCAAGCTCTACGAGCCAAGAGCTTTTGCCTTTCTCTCTTGCCAGCAGCTGGGAGTGAGTCAGGTACAGGGGACATTTGTCATATTTTGACAGCTCAAGAACCACTCTTCCTTCTCAAAGAGGCCCCAGTTTACTTTGGAGAATCACCCACCCCCTCTTTGTGCTGTCACGGTGGAAGGTAAGTCCCATTTCACTGTGCAAGCCTCAGGGGCCAAATGCTTTCCCCTGCTCTGCTACACCACGGCAGGCCTACAGCCTAAATTCAGCCAATGAGACACTCTCTCCCGGAAGTCTGACATTTGAGTGGGTGTCAAAAATCTAAAACAAATATTAGAATGTATTTCTCTCACAGGCAGTGTCCTGATCAGACTGTAATGGCTGTGACGCCATGGCTGTCCTATTTCTTCTAAGTCTATAAATATATGTAGGTTTCTGCCTCTGATAGAGTCTGGGCACCCCCACTATCACCTTCCAATATATGCCATTTGCTTAGGAGATTCAGATTTGGTTTCTATTGCTTGAAACCAGCGACTCCAAATTTACATTAAATTTATAAACATCACCTATCAATTCATCAGAAAAGTATATATATATTTTCCCCTTAGCTCAAATTCTACAAAGTATTTATTTACTGTAGGCCTCTGGATATAAAGGAGAAGCAATGCCACAGCCATTTGGTAGTAGATGGTAGAAGATTTTTTATATAACCATTTATGATATCCAAGGCTTAATAAAACTTGAGGGTATAAAGTTAAGCCATAACTCATCGGGGGGTATTTTTTTCAACAAGTTAATGAACTACAGTTGCCTTGGTAACAGCTGGTCTGCTATAGCACAGAGCTCAGAGGAACTCAGAGTTGTTCAGAATTGTCGTTTCCTCTGATGGATTTTCAAATATCTTTTAAAAGTGCTATTAACTATATAGTTTGATAACAATCAGTTCAAAGCAAAAATTCCATACTTGTTATACTTAGTATAAAGAACATTTTATTTATTTATTTAGTTCCTTAGGATTTTATTTTCTCTGATTAGACATGCTAATCCCTAAATTCTAATCCAGGTCAACCCATTATTATAACTGATTATTCAAAAAAGAAAAGCAGAAACATTACCACTAGGCTTCTGTGTCTTCCCTTGAAAAACAGCATAAATATGTTGTTTGGCACAATTTCTTTCATATTTGTTAAGAGGCGCAGGATGCAGAAACCACTATACTTTGCCAAATAGAATGTTACCTGAAACAAAGCCAACACTTTATTGCTTTGGTCAAAGAGCAAGACAATAGTTTCAGGAAACGGTATAACGTAGAATAGAATGTCATACCGAAAATAAGTGAATGTCATGTAAAGAACACGTACATCAAATCAAAGGATCACTGTGATGTTAACTGTAAGGACAGAGCAGAGTCTGGCTGGAATTTTAAAAGTAAATAATGTGAGGGCGGAAAATATTTTTACAACTTTCAATCATACTCAGGATGAAATTCCTAGAAAAATTACCAGACTAAGAACCAAGGTACCCTGGTTCTAGTCCAGAATTTATCATGTACTCTGATTCTTCACCTGGAAAACAAGACAGTTGTACTTACTGATCCTTCGTTTTCTTATATCTCTAATGTTCATAGAGACATATATGCCTCATGTTACACAACAGTACATTGCTTCTGATAGTATAGTTTCATAAACACTGTTGAGAACATAGTGTGGGTCAGACACCGTACTAGGCATTAGATTCACAAAGCAGCTCTTGGCAAGATTACACAACCCAGGGGGAACTACCCTCAAGTAACCAATGCTATAGAATGTTCTAACTGCAGCCATAAAGGTGACCATAGGGCGTGGCGATAGCACTGAGAAAGATCACTGACTTGGGCTGAGTGTTCCGAGGCTGCTTCCTGGAAGAGATCATGTCTGTGCCAGATATTAAAAACAAGATATTCACAAGATAAAGAGGAAGGATTGGAGCCCAGCAGACAGGAGGAAGAGCTTGAGAACTACGCTGGGCATGAAAAAGCATGCTGTGTACAGGAAATGAAAAGTAGCCCAGCACTTCACTGTATAAAACATAAGGCTGAAAATGGGTGAGATCAAACTGGAGAGGCAGGTGGCTTTTGTGCTGTGCAACATATTCTATTATTAAGGCAATGGAGAGGAGGAGGAGGATTTTTAGAGAGGACAGTAAAGTGGGTAGATTTGTATTTTAAATCAACTAGTCTGGTGCCCATGTGGAAAATGAATTTGAGGGTGCATAGAGCAGAAGTGGAAAGAGCACTTAGAAGGCCTGATGACAAAATCGGCACCAGAAAATAGGTAGTAAGTATGATATGGAAGGATCAGTTTCTTGAGCTTGGAAGAGGGCCCTTGCAGTTCACGTACAGTTGAAAATCTGTACGTGTTTGATAAATACATGGGGATACCTGAATTCACATAAAGCACCATAAGTCATCAGAACTGTGAGCCATGAGCGAAACTCCCAAAACTGAGTGGTTAATGGAGATGGGAGTGCTCAGGACAGAGACAGAAGAAATGGTTAGAAATGTAGCAGTACTGATAAGGAGTAGTGTCAAAGTCCAGAGGGTAGAGGGTTTAAAAATATGAAGTGGAAAATAGAGTGAAATTCAGTTAGAGTGACAGCTAAAATAAAGAGAAAATTGTTTATTTATTTAGCTACAGACAATAACCAGTGTGAAAAACACAGCAGTTGACGGAGTGTGGAGGAATAGAGAACAGAGGCCTCTGAAAAGTGGGCTAAATGGGGACAATGAAGAGGAGAAAATAATAACTTGGCACAAACAAAACATCAAATTTTGATCCTCTGAAAATTTTTAAAAATCAAAAGAGAAAGAGAGAGTGAGAGGGGAAAAAAAGATTTGAGAAAAGTGACAATTACTGAAGTTAGGCAAAGACAATCCAACACATGTATAGCAGGAGACCCTGAAAAAGAAAACCAATGCAATGAAACAGATGTTAAACAAGCTATAATTTATGAAAAGTTTCCTGAAGTAATAAAAGTTTAATAATACATTAAAAGAGTACACTCTTTAATGATGATGAGGTGCTATGCACCAGAACAATTCCCTGGGGATGGGAGTGGGGGAGGGGAAATAAGATGAAGCAGCTGTTCTCAGATATTGGACAGTGGACAGTGTAGGCATGTGATCCTTAATTAAGAAAAATATCAAAGTGAATTTTAATGTCACCTTAGCTTTCTGCCTAGAGGCACTTTCTGGGCCAAAGTGCCTGAAGGAGAAAGCCAACCAGATAAGGCCAGTTTGGCTGACCTGAGAAATCCAAGGAATTCTATCTCAGTTAAGTGGATGTGATTTTTAGGGTGGAATAAAATAGGGGAGAAAGCAAGGCAGAGAAAGACTTTGAGAAACTAACATAGGGATCTCCTTGAGTATTTGGCTGAATATTAAGCTTCATTTGTTTAGGGTGAGGCTCCACAAAACTAGACAACTACCAGGGAAAGACAAACTACTGAAGACCCATAAGCCGCACAAACCTGGAGCTAACACACAGCTAAGAGATGTTCGACTTCCAACCTTCCAGAGTCGAAAGGTAACCCAAATACCAAGGTCATTATTATGAATCCTGGGAAGATCTATACCTTATTATACCTTAGAAGTAGGAATAAACTAGCCGTATGACAGACCACCTTAGCAAAACTTACAATCAAGTTTTGAAAGAATCAAGTTGATCTTTCATTAAATTAATTGCCTTCCAAGACAAATTTTAATACTCATTAAAGGAAGACAATAAAATCCATACATTCAAGAGCATACCATTCACGATGTCTAGCACCCAATCCAAAATGATATGATCATTTCAATAAATAGAGAAAAAGCATCAGATACATTTCAACATCCACTCTTGATACAAACTCAGCTAAACAAGGATAGAAGAAATCTTTCGCAACCCAATACAGGGTGCCCACAAAACCATACAGCTAAAATCATCCTTCATGATGATAACCCAAATGCTTTCTATTAAAGATTGAGGACAAACAAGAATTCTGCTGTGACCTCTGTTTAACACCAGGAAGAGATGTTTTCCTTCCTGATGTGAAGATCTGTCTCGTGCCTTTTTTCCTCCAGTGCAGCTCAACGGCCTCATAGCACCATATTCTGCAGTCAGAATCCTAGTGGGTTAATTACATTTGCCTTCCTAGAAGCTGACCATATAAAGAAGAGAACCTTGGAATTGAAGAGAACCACTGAGATTTTCTGGTAAAGATCTTGGAAAAAAAATTCTACCCAGAATCAGAAGCAATGGCCCCCAATACCAGTGGCAAAAGGAGCTCAGTTTGCTGCTGAGGTGCCGTGTTAAAGAAGCAAGTTCTTGTCAGAGGGGTTGCATCTAAGCAGGCCCTCACACCCCAAAGTAGCTAGCACTTGTGTTTAATGGCTCTCTTCTTACATATATATAAAAGAGAGTCAATTTCAAAACCCTTTGTGTGAGTGATATTTCTGGAGACATATTCAAAGTTTGTTGCTGTTTATATACTAAAGTTAAATTCCTTCATATGGGCTCAGGTTGCATTTCAATTCTTCTCTTAAGTACTTTACAATCTTAAAAATTATGCTAACTCACATTTTCCACAACACAAAGCCATTCCTCCCACACGCACTCATGAATGCAGGCTCCATTCCCCTCCCCCTTTGCTGATTGTCAAAGTGTCTTACCTGTCAAAGCCCAACTGAAATATCTCCTCCTTTTTAAAGATTTTCCTTCCTGAGTATCTTTTTTCTTCTTGATCCTTTAGTATTTTGTTTCTGTAATATAACACATTAGGTTCAAAAATGCATCTTGTTGGGCCGGCCAAGTGGCGCGATGGTTGAGAACTGGCTTGGGACGCCAGAGGGCCCCGGTTGGATCCCACATATGAGGGCCAGTGACACTGCCCTCCACAGCTAAGATGCTGAACAACAGCTCAACCTGGAGCTGGGCTGCCGTGAGTCACTGGCGACGGCGTAGGCAGTGGGTTGCCATGGGCTACTGTATGTAGCCGGCAGCCAGCGTGAGCAGCCAGCAGCCGCAGTAAGCGGCCGTCCAGAAGCCGGCGACTGATCTGCCTCACCCAGGAAGAGCGCAATGATGGTGCCAACTTGGGCCAGTGAAACATCCTCCACAACTAGACTGAAGAACAAAAAGACAGCAACTTGTCTGTTCCCCTTCCCCCAATTCCCCAGCACTGTTCCCATCCCCCCAATTCCCCAATAAAAATCTTAAAAAAAAAAGCATCTTGTTAAAGAGTCTGTCTCTACAGGAGTTTTTTGTTGTTGTTGTTGTTTTAATTCTCTCACAGTATACAGCCTGGTTTACGGAACATGGTATTTGCCCACTCAATGTTTGATGAGTTACATTGAATTGACTCACTGTTGCTGAGAGACAGTGTAATATAATGGAAAGAACATAAGATTTGAAATTATAATGTCTGTTCAAACACTATCTTCATCACACTAGCTCTGTGACCTGACGATTTTTGCTTAATCTTGCTAAGCATCAGACTTTTCATATGTAAAACCTGGATACAAACATTTAACTCACAGATTTATGGTCCAGATTAACCAAAATGATAGCTGCAAAAAGTGTTTCATAAACTGCTAAACTCTGAACAAATTACTGTTGAAAGCCCCCAGTTGATTTGGGGTCATGTTTGATCAAGCATGGTTTCACAGGCAAATATGGAACTTTATGCTGTTATTTCAAACTAAACAAGCTGGTTGGCATTGCTTCTTCAGACACAGACCCCCTGCTCCCCAAATCACAGCTGGATTGAGCTAGCTTTCCAATTCAATGCTTTTTTATAGCCACTTTCCTCACAAACCAACAAAGCAGAACACACTCTTCCTATTGCTAATCAATGCCACGTGTAGTACAATGAGCAATTAAGCCTAGAAAAAAGGAAGAGGACATTAATAATAGAGCACTTGATTACCGAGAAATTAGAACCTGAAATTGTGTTTGCATTCTCTGTTGGAAGGTATAATTTAATTAGCCAACTTGGAAAGGTTTTAGATGTGACAGAAAACTAACATTCCACTTCTGTAATTTCATATCCTCTTTTTTCTAAAAGAAAGAGTTTCTAAATAAAGTTTCTAAACACACAGAAATTGGCACCTCCATTGATCTAGACTGTAGGCCCTATTCTGCCTCCTCATCACAGCAAAATCACCCCAGAAAGGTGCCAGGTCAGATGCCAACCTTTCTACCAATTGTTCCTTAAGGAACATATTTGGGAATATTTTTTTTCTAATTGCCACCACCTATCCAGAAATAACCATCAGCCCTTCCATAAAATAAGGGTCCTGTGATTTTTTTACTTCCCTTCTTCTACCTAACTGGGTCTTGGATACTTACAATATGTCTGATGTAGGAACCTTGTACTGAAAATGCAGAGTAAAAAACCAGTTTTGCTAAACTGAATTCTCATTCAAATGGTGGCAGTGGCAAAAGTCTATGTTCACACCCAAAACACTGGGCCTCTTGGTGGGAAGGGCCATGTGTAGGTTGCCCTTCAGAGCATGGAGTGCAGAACCCATCAGCTCACTTGGAGGGTTAAAACATGAAGTAGCTCACTTCCTGGAAAATTTCACATATGGAAGGAAGTTGGTTTTGGAGAGGCCATTCCTTACTAGCTGTTTCCAGAAAGGAAAGGGTCAAGAATTCTGAGATGCTTGGCCTGATGTCAAGATTTTCATATTCTGGTAGCTCACAGCAACTTCTTAAGAGAAAGGAGAGAGAATTGGGCTGGGGTAGGGTTCCAAATATTGCCAGCTGCTGAATAGGAAAACCGGCTCAATGCATTCAAATTCTGGTTTGTGATGAATCCCATTTTAGGGACATAGCATATGGGAAGAAGAGCTGAGAGAATTTTGTCCAAGCTACTACCTTCAAGATATTTCCTTACCTGACGGTGAAGATGGGACATAATCATCTCTTGGGGAATTGAATGGAGAAGGTGTTGGGCCACACCCTTCCACTGTGAGACCCCAGGCAGTTTAATTTAGTCGGTCTTATCCATTGTATTGTTAGAGATCTCACAGTAAGACATCTAAATAAGGAGAGCTTGATTCATGAAGCAGGGTGGCGGTGGTGGTTTAGGGGTCTGTTTGCCAGATACAATACAAATACTCAGTTAAATTTGTATTTCAGATGACAAGCAATGCTTTTTAGGATAAGTATGTTCCAAGTATGCATAGGACATACTTACCCTGAAAAATTATTTGTTGTTTACCTGAAATTCAAACATAACAGGGAATCCTGTATTTCCATTTAGGCAATCTGGCCACCCTACTTGGGTAAATTCTCCTGGCCCACAAGGTTGGGGGCTCTAGTAGTTGTTCTCTCATAACATCTGAATAAAGGTTTACATGTCCTGTTGGCATCCACAACCTAGAGTCACGAAGGAATCACACTTCCTGGTTTGGAAACCCTGAATTCTCCAGCACTAGCTTACAGCCTTCCGCAAGCTAACTTCTCCGTGCTTCAGTGTCTCCAACTATAAAATGGAGGTTGTATTAACTGAACCATCTCGTACTGCTGCTGTGAAGATTAAATGAGCAACTACAAGTGATGTTTTCTGGAAAGTGCTTGGAACATAGCAAGCACTCAGTAAATCTTTGTTGAAAGAAAATATTTATTATTAGTTCAACACTCTTAGGACCACGGGCTGTCCTGTTGGGTGGTACATATGAGAACTTCAGTGTAGCAGTCCATTAATATTCTTGCACAGGAATACTGACCTCTATACCCCCATTACCTTACCTACTAATACAAGAACTTACAATAACCAACTAAGCCCTGGCATCCTGAACACATACCATGTTCTCATCTAGAAGGAAGCTGGTGCTTCTGTTAAGGCAGCAGCTGATTCAATTGCAGGTGCAGCCTCAAACCTGAACACGATAACGGAAATGGGCAACATGGCTGAGAGGAGACAGCATGAGGCTGAGAACAGTGTGGATTTAGACCTTTCTTTAATGATACTGTAATTCATTTCCAACCTTCCAGAAAATCTTAAACATTGAGGCTCTTTTTTCCTGTCTTTTAATTAAACGTGTGCTGCTGATTCAAGTGACTTTCTCAGCTCAGGGAGACCCCCACATTCTCCTTTTTCCCTGGCTCAGGAGAGGCCTTGCTTTCCTTTGGCCATTAGCCTTCCACTGCATCCATTCCTAAAGCCCAGCTGTACAGCAGGACCCTTTCCCCCAGTCTCTTGGTTTTTATCTGAAGATAAACACATATGGCATTGGGCTTTTAATCATTTAAAATTTATTCTCTAGGAGGGATTGAACAACAGAGCTCTGTCAGAGCAAGACTGTGGAATGATGGGAACAGCTGCAAAATGGGTCTGTCATCTGCCTCTGTCACCAACCCATGATGTGATATTGTGCTGGTTGGTTATTCAATCTGGGTCTCAGTTTCCGCACCTACAAAGGAAGCATGAGTCTACTCCCCATGCTGTGTGCCGCACAGGGTTGTTAGGAAAATCTAATGGGATAATAACACGTGAAAAACTGTGTAAACCATGCAAATGCCAAAAAGTTGTTATTTTGATTGTTATTAATTCTCACAGCCTGTGAGAGACTGAGAGCTTGTGTGAGAGACATTACCATATGCTTTCACACACGAGATTTGGGGCACTTATTCATTGCAAGAGGAACATTCAAATTACAATTTTAAATTCAAGAGTGAACTGTGTTGTATCTGAATCAAATATTTTTGCTTCCTTTGCCAGAGTGCAATCCAGGAAGTCACCCTTGAGATAATGCTACTTCCTCTAAATGAATTTACCTGGCTCATACAGTGAGATATGAGTGCCAAAAAGTGGCTGTGTACCATAAAATTATAGAATCTCTCTTGGTACGATTTCCAATAAGTCTACCAAGATGATATTTTAATTCCCCCTGGCCAGTGTAGCATTGCCAAATGCCCTCATTGCCAGAACTCCCAGGGATGTTAGAAGTACAAGCAGAGTTAAATCAACGTTTTTTGTTTGTTTGTTTGTTTGTTTTTGTTTGTTTCTTTGTTTTTATTGGGGAATTGGGGGATGGGAACAGCGCTGGGGATTGGGGGAAGGGGAACAGACAAGTTGCTGTC
>NW_017731350.1:10355131-10365406 GCF_001890085.2 Hipposideros armiger | reverse complement strand
GTAGCCCATGGCAACCCACTGCCACAGGGACTGCAGCCTACGCCGTTGCCGGCGACTCACGGCAACCCACTGCCACAGGGACTGCAGCCTACGCCGTTGCCGGCGACTCACGGCAGCCCAGCTCCAGGTTGAGCTGTTGTTCAGCATCTTAGCTGTGGAGGGCAGTGTTCACTGGCCCTCATATGTGGGATTTGAACCGGGGCCCTCTGGCATCCCAAGCCAGTTCTTAACCATTGCGCCACTCGGCCCGCCCAAATCAACATTTTTAATTGAAAGCAAAGTTTAACTTTCACTCAGCGATTGATTTACAAAGGTGGGCAAAACTTATTTCCCTCTTTCCCATGGTGCTAGTTTAACTGGCACCAAAAGAGTTTATTTTATGCACACCCCCTCTCCGCTGTCACCATAACTCAGGGAAACAGCATGGCTGTCTCCTCTTCACTTTTGAGTCTTTTCAACCAACAGTAACCATCAACAGTATTCAGTCTTTTCCAAATCTTTGAAAAAAATATACAGGTAATTTACAGTTCTTTTCATGTTTGTGAAACAGGGGGAGTCTATAGTTTTCCGTTGCCAATTTGCTCCTCTTTTCCTCTGGCAGTCTCATTTGTCTCTTTTGGAGCATTTATTTTCATTCTATCTCCTGAAATTTTCTCTCTGGCATCTTTCCATACTATAGGCATAGAAGGAAAGGAAAAAAAAAAAAAGGGAAGAGAAAGGGAGGGGAGGGGAAAGGAGAACAAAGAAAGGAAGAATCAGGGCCGGCCGAGTGGTTCAGTTGGTTAAGAGCTCGCTCAAGAGTGTGAGCTCTGAGCAACAGAGATTCGATGCCCGGCCCGAGCTAAGCAGCCGCTAAGCAGCCGCTGAGCTGCCAACAGGTGGCAGGATGGCTCAGCTTAAAAAAAAAAAGAAAGGAAGAATTGCCTGTGAAAATTTTTTTATATTCTTCTGGGCCCACATTTTTAAAGTTATTTTATATTCTTAATAATAATTATAGAATTGAAGGTGTGCAACATAATGCTTTGATATACACATACACAGTGACAAGACTACTACAGTAAGCTAGTTAGCATATCATCTCCTCGCATAGTTACCACTTCCAGCCTATTTTCGGTATTCAGTACAGTAGTATTACCTGCAGTCACCATGCTGTACATTAGAGCTCTAGAATTATTCATCCTATCACTGCACCTTGGTACCCTTGACCCACATCTCCCCAGTTCCCACACCTCCTGGCATCTGGTAACCATGGCCCCACTCTCTGCTTTTACGTATTCAACTTTTTGAGATTCCACATATAAGGGAGCTCATGCAGTATTTGCCCTTCTGTGCCTGGCTTTTTTCACTCAGCATAATATCCTTTAAAACTCTTGGTTTAGGCACCTGATCCATTCTGCTGCTACCTGGACAAAATTCTCTGTAATATGGAGTGGTTTTCCAGGCCTGCTGAAATGCAAAAGCTTTAAATCCAGCAAACTACTGCTGTGGCCATGCCACCATCCTTGTACCTCATGTGCTCTCATGGCTTTATAAAGGAGCCATTCACCAAAACAAGTGACACAGTCTGCTTTCCCCACAAATGTTTAAGGCGCAGATAAAATCATTAGGTATGAGACAGGGTCTTTTTGGTCAGAGATGGGTTTATTCAAATGAAGCTTAATTCTGGACCACAGACCTAGTCTTAGCCTATTTATTTCAATGGCAAGTGGAATTCTACTAGACGCCCCTTTCCCAATGACCTGGACAGGAATCTGGCATTGATAGTCGAAGCCGGTCTCTTGTTTGCATCTGCTTCCATATTCAGTGATGCAATGTGACTTGTTACTCAGTGAACCTGGGGAATGGAGGTTGGGGCTAAGGAAACAAAAGACCCTGTCCAAGTAATCAGGGAACAGGTGGTACAGGAGCTTTAGTAGATGTCCAAAATGGAAACATTGAATCAGGAAGTGAAAACTAAACTGCTAGGTGAGCCGAGGAGGCCTGAGTCAAAGAAGGACTTTTACCGAAGTTCATGGCCAAATCCCGACGCAAACTCACAAATTAGAGAAGTTCCTGGGAACAAAAACCAATACAGAGATTGAAGAGTTCAGGGTTTTCGAGCAGATAACCAAACTCTGCATTTTCTATGAACAATTGTTCTGCATATTTTTTATTTTAAAAAATAACTGCCTTTCCCACAAGAAGCACATACACGCAAGGGCAAATAAGCATGGACACTTACACACACACACACACACACACACACACAATGTAAGAAAATAAGCAAGCCTATTTCACTGTGCCAGGAAACTGAGCTTCTTGAATTGAGGTGTGCCAAACAAAACCAAACAAAAACAACCACCTCGCCACCTATTTTCAAAGTGACTGCGGTTAGAGCGCAGTCCTGGTTTCCACCACTTCCCACTACCCTCTTTCCTAGCTCATCTTCTGAGATTCAAGGACTAGGTAAAATTCTCACTGAAGTATATTGATTTGTTACTTGTTTTTTTGTGGGGGGATGGAGAAGGCATGGAATTCTTGACAGAAAGACACAGAGATTTACTCACCCACAGATAAAACCTCATTTTGATTTTTACTGAAATGGTTCCATCAGCTCCCCCGAGAGCATATTTCTGCTTCTCACTGAGCTACTAACGATAGGCTCTGCGAGGCTCAAAATTTTCTCCTCCCTTTTCCTTGGAGAAGAGCGCATGGATCACCAGTGGCAAATATTTATATGATACCAGTCGTGACTCCAGTTTTTTGTTTTGTCTTTTTACAGAGTTAAATATACTAAAGTCCAAGAGAAACCCAACTCTTCTAATCAAATTAGCACCTATTTAACTTGGAAATCAGGATCTTTAAACATCACTTATGAGTATCTGATGTTTACAGCCACTGAGCTAGAGTTGAGGAAGTGGAGGGTTAATTGTATCAAATGCATAATAATGACCATTTTTTCTACCGGAACTGCAACATTTCTTCATGCCCAATTTTTATTTTTATTTTTTTCCCAATTTTTTATTTTTTTCAAGAACTAACACAATTGGCACTTTCTTTGTGAAGCCTGATTTATTGACAATGCTTGTGGGGAGAGCTCTGACTGCCGAGGTATCATGCTGAATGTCAAAAGACACTGATAGATCTCAAAAAATTTGGGAACTATCGCTCATAAGAAAACTCTTAGAGAATGAGGTCACAGTGTCAGGCCAATTTCTCCACTGATAATGTCATCAGTTGACTTGATAGTAGAGAGAGACTGAAATTGAGAGAGGATTGAGATAGGATGATATGGGATAAAGTTTGCACCTAGCTTTTATAAGCTTTGTTTGAAGAACTATTCTTTAGTGCCATGCATGAGCTAGGCATAGTCGGCCTTCTGTGTGCTAGAATTATCTGGGTCTCATCTCCATGCGGATCCAGAGAGAGCAGTCAAGTGTAATGGCTGCCTGAAAAAATAGTCCTTGTACAGATAATGATGAAATCATGAGTTTCTGTTTACAATTCTACATTAAGGTGCTTCACAAAGCTTGAATGGCAAAAGAAGTTGCTTCTGGAGAGGGCGACCTCGCTGTCACAGTCCACTGATCACTCTAGCACAACAGCAGGCGAGGAAGTGCTTAGTGGGCTGTTCTCTAACGAAGAAGCAACCACTCCTGCTTTGCTCAGAGGTAAAACCTCCTTTAAAAAGATTAACAAGAATGGAAGAGGGAACTGGAAAAACGGTGCTAAGTGTTTTTGTTCAGTTTTATTAAGTTTCTTGCTTCTCAGAAGCAGCTACTTTCTAGATGGAGGGCTTGTTGTGAATTCTTTTTCTTTTTTTTAATAGGCTGTTTAGTTCTGCTGTTGGAGGAGATGCTTGCCAAAGCCTGCGCTGACTGGTTCTTCTGTTAGGAATGGAAACCAAGAGTTCATAGCAACCAGTGGAACTTACACAGAAGGATCCTCCCTGGCCTTGTGGGGGAGGAGGCCTCTTCTTTGGCTCCACCATTCTCTCACAACAGCCCTCGGGAGTCACGTGGCTGCTTTCTCAACGCTCCCCTCTCAGGCTTACTTCTCAGCAGTGAGGAAAAGAGTACAAATCCATCTGTTGTTTGTGTTTAAAAATATACTATTTTAGGAGCCCACCTAAGGAGCACCTAAGAGGGTCTTGTATTTTTCTGGATCGTTGTCATATTTTGCTGTTTTTCTAGATTAATGTCATACTTCTTCAAATTCTAGTATGACTCATTTCATTGTGTAACGAGACCCGAGCATAGTCAGGCGGCTTGCACAACGGTTGGCAAAGGAGGGTAAGTGCATTTCCATTTAGGAAAAGGAACGCTAAGTGGGAATCAGACTTCCTGAGGCACGACTCCAGCTCTGGAATTAAAACACGGTGTGATCAGGGGTGAGAGCCGCCCCATTTCTCAAAGAAAAAGTCAGATGATAGATTTTTTCTGAGGATTAGTCCAGCTTTGATATCTATTGCTAATCATAAGTTTCTTGGGGCAAGTCAGTAACATTGATTTCTCTCAATGACAGGATCTGACAAATATGAGGCTCTCAATCAATATTTATCAGAAGAATGAATGAACAAATGGAATTTCAGTAAGTGCTGATTGTTAGCACGGTTTTCATCATTGTTAACAACCTATGGTCTATTGGCCAGTTTAGAAGATTGCATCTCTCTCTTGCTCTTCACAAGCTCTTTTAGGGGCAAAGCTGGTCAAACACCAGCCTAGATGTTGCTGTGAAGGTGTATTTTAGATGTGATTAACATTTAAACCAGTAGGCTTTGAGTAAACACATTACCCTCCATAATGAAGGTGGGCTTCATCCAATCAGTTGAAGGCCTGAAGAACAAAGACTGAGGTCCCCAGAGGAAAAAATTCTGCCTCCTGACTGCCTTTAGCCTGGAGCTGCAAAATCAGCTCTTTCCTAGGACTGCCCTGAAAATATAGGACACATCACCCAAATTGCATCAGCCTATTTCTTAAAATAAATCAATCTCCTTTCATCTACCGTATTTCCCCATGTATAAGACACACGCTTTTTCGAAAAATTTGGGGTCTAAAAACTGGGTGCGTCTTATACAGTGGTTGTAGATTTTTTTACTTGCATTTCCCGCTTTTTTCGCACTTGTTTTTGTGCTCATACAACCACTGTACAAGACACACTCAGTTTTAGACCCCAAAATTTTCTAAAAGGGTGTGTCTTATACATGGGAAAATACGGTATCTATCTATCTGTCTATCTATCTATTATACACATCCTATTGTCCTACTGGTTTGTTTCTTTGGAGAACCCTGACTACAAACCTATGTATGTTTCTGATAAGAGAGGTATAGTTGGTATGTTTTCTTATTTGTTTGCCCAAAGTATCATTCTGCTAGCTTTAAAGCACATTGCCACTTCCTGTAGCATCTCGCTGCTATATCCACTTTCTGTATTACAACAGTGTTTTGGAACCATTGAGTCCAACCTTTCCCACCTCAAAAAGTCTTCCTAGTAAAAAGTTAACAGATAAAATAAATGCTTGTCCTAGGTTAGAGAAGTCTGGCAAGATGTCCTCTTGAACACTGGTGACAGTGTGTTCAGGGAATATAAAGTAGGGAGTCAGTGACATACATCTCTGTGGTCATATAGCTTTCAGTTGTACATCCAGAATTAAGCCCTATATGAGCCAAAGAACGTCCTTAATGAAACTGTGGGGTACATGGATGTGGTGGCATCAAGCTTTTCATTAGTTGATCTCGCTTCTGTCATCATTCTTCTTCCTCGTTTTTAATGACTACTTAGTTTCCTCCGTCAACTTTCCTCTCTTCTTGCCCCTCTTTCTCCACATTTACTCCACGGACCCTGACGGGCTAATCTCATCTACCTAGCCTACACGCTTATATTTCCCAAAAGGATTTCCATCCTCCCTCTCTAAGAGCTTCAGACTCCCTTGGGCACCTCCAACACCTAAACGGGGTTAATCCATGGTAAGTGAGGTTATCTCTGTATCAGTGATGATCACATTATATTGCAAATATGCTTTACACCTCTTGTCTCCTCACTAGAGGGTGCTTTTTCTGGAGAGTAGGATCCAGTCTGATTTTATATGTCCAGGATTTAGCATATAGTAAGATTTACATAGCATATGAGACGGCTAACTGATTGGACATATGAATTTGTAATATCCATATGTTCTGAGCTTTCTTTGGCAAACAAAAGATTCATGATTGTGCATTCTAGGTGGAAATGGATTGATACATTCAATGAATATAATTCACAGAGACATAACAACTCATTTAAAATATAAAAAAGCATACAGTACAGACATGATTACAGCTATAAATCAATTTCATTAGTCATGCCAAATCTACTCCTTTTGTACTGCACCAATATATGTAGGCATTTGGATGACCCCTAAACGACAGCACTGCTTCAGATAAATTGTCTATTATGTAAAGGTCATTTTGAAGGCTGCCTCTAGCTTCCTAGGAATAAATAACCTGATATTTCAGAAGAAAACATATAGCATGGTACTAATTGCTTTATGCATATCATCTAGTTTATTCTCACAACAAGCTTAAGGAAGTGGGTATGATGCCCTGTTGAAATCTCAGTTTCTGCAAGGTTAAGGGCTCGCTTATGGTCTGACAGCTGATAGGTGGTAGAAATGGGCCCTGAACTGTTTTCTGTCTGATATCAAAAACTGAGGTGGGGCCGGCTGAGTGGCTCAGTTGGTTAAGAGCTCGCTCAAAGGTTTGAGCTCTGAGCAACAGTGGTTCGAGTCCGGCCCGAGCTGAGCTGCCGCTGAGCTGCTAACAGGTGGCAGGATGGCTCAGCTAAAACAAACAAACAAACAAACAAAAAACTGAGGTGACCTGTTCTCCTTAGACCCATCATGAAGACACGGTGGGGACTGCCGTCATTCTAAGCAGACATTAGCTCCTTTGGGACATGGTTTATGCATTCCTTTTGTTTCACCTCCTTCACAGCAGTGGGCACAGTACCCACACTCAGAAATCCTATTACACATTTCCAAGTCTGACAGACCCAGGGCCATCCTAAAGAAGTTGCTTCCTGCATGCTATGACTTGTATTATTTACATCCTATGATTGCTCCATTTTGATACTGCGCAATTTCTTTTTGAGGAGCCTCTTATTGTGTGCATGTGTTATCTGTATGTTTTTCTTTTCTGTTTAGGCTTTATTTGAGCCACATAAATCTAGAAATGGAAGTGAAAGGTAAAGAATGGGAAATGCATTGCCAGCTGGCAGAACATGAGACCTTTTGTGTGTCGCCGATGAGAGAATATTAAATCAGTTCTAACTTCCTTACAACCCCCCTCCTGCCCCAAGTCCTTGTCGGAGAGCAGACTTTCCTGAACCAACTTACTTTGAATCTGACAGATTAATAACAACCCACCCACGAGTGTTTCCTCACATCCTGTTACAGTCACTATTCTCTCTGCCTGGAAACATGTTCTCTGAGACATTCACGTGGCTGGTTCTCTTAGTTCATTCAGGGCTGTGTTCAGATGGCACCTAATTAAATAAGCGCTTGTTGGCCAGACTTATTAAATAGACTCCCTATTCCTTTTCTAGTCTCTTCCCAAGCTTTATCTTCCTGTATAGCACTGCCTAGCATCTGTCATATATTTATTTGCTTATTATCTGATGCTTCCACTGGAACGCAAGCTTCCTAAGAACACAGAACATGCTTGTTTCTATCATTGTATCCTAAATGTTAGAAGAGTGCTAGGACTTAGTAGGTATTCAATCAATATTTGTAAGAGTGACATAATGAATCATAGTCAATGACAGTAACCTTAAAGACAAGTATTTGAGGTTTAGCATCCCTCTCCTCCCCCACCTCCCCCACCCCCAATGCTACACACACACAATCTTATCATCACCATTGTGACATATAGATGGCGTATAAGTACCTTGTTCTTTACCAAGATGGCGTATAAATACCTTGTTCTTTACCAAGATGGCGTATAAATACCTTGTTCTTTAGCCTTAGACTGGTCATTCGTAATCATGGAAAGGGCCCCAAATGACTGAGATATATTGTGTTTCACTTTTTCTTTTTTTATTATATATATATATATATATATATATATATATATATATATATTTTTTTTTTTTTAATTCCTCAAAATGCTCCTAGTTCTTATCAGCGCAGGTCTAAACAAAGTTGTACTGGCAGCAACAAACACCATCTCCCTGCTGCTGGAAGGCCAACCTGAAGTCACCATCCCTTCTTTGCTTGCCAACTACTGGAAGAGAACATTGTACCTCGCGTTTGGACTTACCAGTGGTCAGGTGGTCAGAGGCTCTCAGCGCTGGAGAAATTGTAAAACGCACACGAATCAGTGGGAGGGATTCAGGTCAGGAGCTGGAGACGCAATCCCCGCTTGCCAGCAGAGCGCCATCTTGTGGTTGCCTTTTCCACCTGCTCTCCAGATGCTGCAGGCAGGCTCCAGCATCTGTGCACTGAAGGCGGAAACAGAGACTGTCAGGAGGACCTCCTAAGTTTGCTTTACCTGCAACTGAGTCTTGAATTTACCTATAGGATTCCTGTTGTAACCTTTCTGTCTTTCGGTTTTTAAAAAGCAAATGGTTGAAATTTGTATCTCAGCTTTGGAAAAAACCCCAAACAGGGCAGCGAACTCTCCAGGTCTGGGAAGGGGGTACTCAGATTTGACCAAATACCAGGACGGGGCCACCATTCCTTAGGTCCAGGGGAATCCTGCCTCTGGGGAGGAAACCTGGGCATTGGGCCCTGAAGATGTGTTGGTGTAGGGGAGAGATGGGCCCTGTCCTAAACTAACAACGATCTATTCTGGGCATTAATATACGTTGGTTTCCATAGATACCAGATTAAAAAGACTAATCACACAAATATCTTTCCCAGATTCTATCTGTGATTCGGTAAACCTCCCAACATCTTATTCAATGTCTTTCTCATTTCTCTTTTAACAACACGCAAATGTTTTATTAAGCTTTTAATAGAGATTACATGAATAGAACTGAATTTTACCTTCTTGTGGAGATATGCAACTGCTTTTCTTTTGTGTAGTGAGCATTTTTCAACATATGGACTCAAAGTTTCCTTCTCATTCTAACAATGTATTTATGTCAGAAAACTAGTTTGTTCTAGTAACAAACACATATATACATATTTAGATACACTTAGATATTAGCTTAAAGATCTATTCATCATCCATATGTATAAAGAAGACCTATTTTTTTAATAAAAAGTAGAATTATATCCCCACTTTAATCCCAGTACATGCTTTCTGAAGGATGAAATATATGTACTTCTAGTAATCTACACTGATGCTTTTATCTTTCTTCAATTAATACTTTAGAGTGTGACACTAAACCTCACAAGTAAACCCCAACCTCACTCCAGCTGGCCAGACCCCTGGAGCCATCTCATTTCTTTTAACTTCCTCAGGCTGAAACAGGAGGGAGTGCAATGCTGGTTCTTTCTAGATTCTTGACGAACAAGGCAGCAGCAGCAGCCCTTGCAACTGTTTGGATATTTCAAAGTGGAGTAGGTTCACCAGTGTGAAGGTCAAGTGAGACTGTGCATTTGAGTTCATTCTGGGATAAGCAATTCATGCTCTATTATTTCAATGCATTATTATTATGCATAATACTACTTCCCTGAACACAAGGAAGATTTTTCCTTCCCAGAGTGCATCTTCACATATTGTCTGATTTTGATCTTCAAAGGTACAAACACATCATTTTTCTGGCTTCTATAGAAAACAAGTAAAAGGTATAGAAAAATGTTCAAAAAGAAATTTGCATGGATCCACAGAACTATTAGAAGGTAAAGCTGAGATTCTGAACAATGTCAGCTGCTTTATGAATAAAAATAACATTAACTCAGTTAAATTGGGTATTGAAGGCATTTTCTGGTATTTTAATGCCACCGGAAGTGGAGCTCTGATTTTGGGGGACATAAGGACCCTATCACACCACTACTCATGTGGGCATGCATACAGACACACACACTGCACAATGACCTACACTATCTTAGAAGCTTTCTCTGTTCTTGTCACTTGATACATGGGTGTTCTCACATAAATACCTTTCTCAGAAAGTCCCTCATCAAAAACATCTGATTTCTCTAAGCAACACAATTCTTCAACCCAGGCTTCTCTCTCTCTCTCTCTCTCTCTCTCTCTCTCTCTCTCTCTCTCTCTCTCCTTCTCTCTCTCCTGCTAATTGACTTATGCTTCTTCATAGAAAACCACACTATAATATGAATGGTCTCTGATGGCTCTTATTGGTTAATCAATAAAT
>NW_017731350.1:10340658-10353681 GCF_001890085.2 Hipposideros armiger | reverse complement strand
TTGGGTGATTTGCAAAGTGTGCATGTACACAGTCCCCCTCTGCCCAGCATGCTGGGGCTGGTCACTCTTCACATAGCCTGGTCATGCTGGAGGTGATCAGCAGGAGGTCGATTAATTTCCACATTTACTTCTCACTTCAGCAATTCCAGTTGGTGCAACTGAGACACTGATGACACAAAACACCTGCCTGTGAAGAAAGCTACAGCTCCCCGTTTTGAAAACCCACACTGGGGCTTGCAGGGAGGGAAAGCTGTCGCTCAGCTGATGTTTGTCTGATGTTGCTAAATAATGCCCTTTCCACCCCTTTCCCATAGGAGGGGGACCAATCTAACAAGAGCTGCATCCACATCTTGTATAGAGTGCGGTCTTCATTCTCCAAAGTCCGTCTTCATTCTCCAAATTCCATCTTCATTCTCCATTCATTTATTGATTGAGAACATCAACAAATGGAGAATTTTGATGACACAAGAATAAGTACTGAAATATACTGTTGGCTAAGAGCACCATATCTGGGATCAGGTTGTTGGAGATTTGAATCCCAGCTCTGTAATTTACTGACATTGTGACCTTGGGCAAGTCATGTTCCCTCTGTAAGCCTCCATCTCTGATAGGCCTAGTACTCATCTCCCTAGAAGTCATGGGTTTCTAAGGATCACACGATTGCTTAGAAAAGACAAATACATAGGCAGGACACAGTTCAAGTGAAATCTCATTACCCATGTGAATTCAAGAGGGTCTATGGGGAAAAGAACACCACCACTCATGTGTAAGACATTTTGACCCAGATTTTTGTAGGCATCTAAAGGATGCCCTTCCTCTGTGTACAGCAGGAAAGTAGGCATAAATGCTTGTCTTTTCTAGAGCCATGTATTATTTTACAGTACCCATGTTTATCATAATCACAGAAATTTAGAGATGGAGAATAATATTGTCCTTGCCTTTGAAAGCTTATGCTATCCAAATTATATTTATAAAATGGAAAACGAATTTCCTATCAGGTCATAACAGCCCGCAGGATAGATCCCCTTCTATCATGGAATGACTAATGTGTGACAATGAGCAGATGTTAGCACATTTATACCTTCTTAGAGTAACAGTCAAGCTCCTAGGAGTTACTGGGAAATAGGAGAGGATTCTAAAGTGCTGTGATCTGCATTGACTGTTGGAGTAGGGATGACGGGCATCTCCTTTTCCCAGCTTCAGGCACATCCGGAGAGACTTCAATTAGAAAAACCCCCCTTGCATCTCTGAATACCTCCTTCCTTTCCTCCCCACTGAAGGGGGAATCCGCCATCTGGCAAATTTGGAAGCAGAAACTGCACAACAAGCTAAGTCCCTTCTCTTCTGGGAGACATACCTGTTTCTGGTCCCCTTCCCATCACAGGTTAAGCACTTGCCCCTGAGAAGGAGGGCTGCTATTTTCCAGAATTAAATCCAAGTCCTTTTCTTCTCCGAGAAAGCTATGATCCCATGTGTGAATGCCCACTAGTTAGGGAGAACTGCTGTATTATGGATCGACCTTGCCTTGAGGCTGAATGGGCAACATTAGATCATCTTTGGATGAATATCATGTGCAGGAAAGGGCAACAATAAATATTTGCAGGAAGGATTCACATGGATTTAGGTGAACATCCCAGAAAGGACAAGCAGCCCAGATATTGCTGTTTCTCTTGAATCGGAAAGCAGCTAGCTGTCATTTCTAGACTGAAATGTTCTAACGGATCACAGGCAGGATGGGCAGAGGGGAACTTTGTGAGCTAAAATTTTTTCAGGTTGTTTAGAACAAAGGTAAACTCAGGTTATCACCGTGAGGATTCATTGTAAGGCCACAACAGTAGAGGGGAAAAAAAAATTTTTTTCAAAATTATTATGCAAAGCCTTACAAGGAGGCCAGTATTTCTTGTAATATTATTAATTTGGAAATGGGGTTCTCCATGGAGTGGCCGGGTTAGGGTGAATGCCAGGGAAAAAATTTATAAAATTACCTATTACCTTTTAATCTTAACAATTATTCCTTTTATTTTGGCTTGTTTTTCGAATAATGGGTACCTTAAATAAGACCGACAATCAAATTAATAATTACTAAATATATAGTATTAGTTGTATATGACAGAAAGAGTAATGTTTACCAAGTATTGTGTATATTTCCCAGGACTATGCATTGAAGTGGATTTATTCAATTAGTCCCAGAAAATAAAATTTGAGCAGAAGTGACATGTGACATATCCCAGCTGAGACCATGAAAAGCCCATGCATAATTCTCTAGCCTCCCTTGCCTCCGGTCATGACTGAGAAGTTTGCATGTTCCAGATGGTATAACAATAAGATGGTACAACCATCCATCAGCCTGGGTCCCTGAGCAACAATATGGAGCAGAGCTACCACTGGCATTGGATAAGAAGTGTGTGTAAGAAATAAACCTTTGTTCAGTTCAGCCACTGAGAGATTGGGGTTATTTGATACTGCAGGATAACATAACCTTTTCTGACTAATAACGGGTGCCTACTCATTATTTTTTTGGTGTAATGAACAATTTATATAATTTCTCCATGCACTTTTGTTTTTGCTGATTAACACTTTCTTTAGGTTTTCCCAAAGATACAATCTGATGAATTTTCCAATCAATAGATAGTCATTCATCTTTAGTCCAATTAATTATGGCCGAGGTATCAGGCTCATGAAAGGAGAAAGTTACCTTCCATGATCACTTCTGCCATTTAGGAGAGAGATTTTTGACAAGGGACCAGTTACTTTAGGAGTTTTCAAGGCTTTCTCGAATATGAATGCAAATCAACCATTTCATACAGAGACAGCAAGTCAAGGAACAGAAACTAACAATCTTATGCTCAAGGACCTTATCTAATGTCAACTCTGAATTCCAGTTTCACATGGATTTTGTCCAATGGAAGGCCTTTAGTAAATTATTTATGAACAAAAGGAAAGGCTGGGAGAGGAAATATATGCTGGAATCGGTGTCTCTTTACAAGAGGAAGGTGGCAATGTATTAAGTAGGAGGAATCTGTGTCTTTGGCAGAAGGCCAATCATTTGGGAATGGGGTCTTCTTAATGTAAAATTCTGCAAACACTTTTCAATTCGCACATTCGTTCAACAAATAGTTACTGAGTGCCCTTTATGGTCTCAGGTCACTTTTCCAAAACAACTGCAACGAAAATGTTTTCCACTTTTTCTTCTCCATCTAGAAAGATCTATTTTAAAAAATGAGATTATGGATTAGAGCACTGCTTTTTGAACACAGTCACGAATCTGGACATTTGGTCCAGGCAGCGACGGGAGGAGAATGGATAATGATTTTAACAGAGCCTGCTGCAAACACCCACTCGTTCTTCCATAAGCAACTAATCTTAGGTCTTAGCAACGCAATATCCCAGCGAGTAGAGGATGAAACTGACTAAAAGGTGAAATGCTTATCAACAAGAGAAGCCAGAAAGAAACTCAATCTTTAAGGCTCTCTCCTTGGCGGCAGCTCGGGTCAGAATGGTATTGTGGTGGCCTGGTTATTGATGGATGATGCTCTGGCCTCTTAAACCATGGAGGTGAGATGAGAGCTATGCTGGGTTGGCTCTTAATATAAGTCCTGAGAAGTTTATTTCTAAGTAGAAAAGGAAATTGGTGAGAATGCTCTCACATTGGCCTTTAGCAATAATGTGCAAAGAATTTTTAACTAGATTGTGAGGGTTTAACCCCAATAATTTATCAATCACACATTTCCAAGACAACCCTATGCTTGGCACTAGGTAAAGACCCAAGGGAAATCAAGCAGATTCCTGTCTTTAAAAAGCTTATATTTTTACTTAGGAGACAGAAGAGCCCAAAGGAAATGATCCATGGATAAAAGAAAATCCAGAACATAAAAACAATATCAGTATTGACAAGCAAAAGTATTTACTGGTCAGGCAAGTAGGGTATGGAGTCAAGTAGCCTGGGTTCAAATCTCAGCTCCACTGCTTAAGAACTGAGTAGCTCCTACGTAGTTTACTTAACCTTTACGCCATTTTCTCATTTAAAATATGGGGATAATAAGAGTATTTCAAAGTAGTACATGTGACGTGTTTAAAACAATGACCAGAATGTGGACAGGAATGATTGTTAGCTATTATGAGGGGCAATTGAGATTTAGAGGGACATTTAGTTTGGTTGATTACTTCTCATCAAATATTCTTGCTGTCTCATTATCTTCCTGTTAGAATTTGCTTGACCAGAGAAACTTGATTGTGTGAACATGATCTGTTATGGCACATTAAGACCACTGGTCAGAAATCTAAGCAGCCAGGATTTACCACTCTCCCTGTGGTCTCCAGATGACTGAAGGGCTGTCCCAATGTTTAGATGTCTCCTGGGATCACAAATAGTTCCTCTGATAGAAAAAAAAAAAGGGCAAAGCCTTCATTACGTACCTTCTTCTATCCTCTTCAATCAAAATGGCCTCTCTTCTCCTCTCTACTCATCTAACTCCTATCTGGCTCAGGGTCCGGGCCCAGTGCAAAGTCTATGTATAAGGATGAGATGGAAAGAAGGAATAGGTTTTTGAGTGATGAATTATCTATAGTGAATCTCTACATGTCTTGAAGTTTCTGAGGATTTTAAATATAAATGGAAATCTGATCTTTTCAGAAGACATGGCTCCTTTATGTCCAGAAGATTCCCTTTGATGATATCCGGGTGTCACTAGTTCAGCTTCCTCCTTGGCCAGATCAGTCTCAAGATGAACTACCTCCCTGCCTGCATCCCTGAGCCAGGCCTGCCTATCACCTGCTCCTTTCTTGTCTTAGAACGTTTGATTCTCCATCCTGACTTATGTTCCCAAGGTTTGCCTACCTGCCTTCTTTCTATTCCCATTGGCTGCCTTGTGCCACAGATAGAAGTCACATTCAAGGACAGCAGCAGACCAGCCCCTCAAGCCCTGGGCTACCCAGTTTTGCTCTCCTACAAAATAGAGAACAAGAATTCTTTATTATTTGAGCCATTTCTGTCTTCTGAGTCTATTTTTGTGTGGCAGCTTACCCTATAGCCTAAATATTAAATTATTCTCTGACCGTGCCCTTAGATTTCTAATCTGTTAAAGGAAGTGGTTTGAAGAGAGAAATCTTAAGGGTGTCGCCAGATTAAACACTGTAGAATTTACCTTCTGGGACTTGACAAGTATGAGGCGATGCCGTGTGTCAGCCTGCTGTTGTCCTGAGATTTACCACTGAGCCCAACAGCAGGAATAAAAACAGCATCTGACAGAAACAGTAAATATCCCAACACTAAAGTATTCTTGCTGCCTAAGCATCTTGTCTGGCGTCTCCCCTCACTGCTGCCCCGAGTACTAGTCTAGAATCCTAACTCTACCTGACCTGGAAAAAGGACAGCTCTTGCCCTTAGAGACTTTGAACTCCTGGGTGCCGCCTGCTGGTTTAACCACTTACTGCACTCTGATCTGCACAGTCTCAGAATCCTGGGGGCTGAGATAAAGAAGGTCCCTTAGAGACAGCTGCTTTCTGCATGGCTCCAGGCCCAGGGTTGCTCCTTAGCCTCCAATATCAGTGCCGCAGACTCGACCTGTTGCCTCCCCGCTCCCCTCCTGACCAGCTCCCTCCTGACCACCAACTTGGCATGAAGGGGAGAATAACAGATTACAGAATGTTGGAGTACAAGTGATATAGAGAAATGTAAGGATCTTTATTTTTATTTTTAGACACTAGAGTCTTCTTTTTAAATAAGAAATTATATGCAAAATCTGAAACATATAACAGCCGAGCTTCCCTGATTGAACAGGCAGTGGGGACGGGGAGCTTACACGGTAGTCTTCTGCTTACGCCCCACGATGGTTCTTGTGGCACTTCCTGGCCCCTGTGCTTTTCTGAATTCATTTTGAAAACCACAGGCCTGTTTCAGCTTCCTCTCCAATTTACAGATGGGGAAATTAAGATGAAGAAGTGGGAAATGGCATGCCTAAGTGTCTTGATTGCAAGGCCAGGGTTTTGCCAATAATCACACTCCCCTCCCAACCCCCACACATCCACTATTTCTTCTTTGTCAGCGTTGTTGTATCTACTGTACATGGAGACACAGAAAATGTTCTCAAGTAAGAGAGACCCTGGAAACAAAAACAAGCCTCATTGTAGATATCTTTTTCTCCATGGTTCTTCAAAGGTCACCAGAATCCAAGCCTCCAAATAGAGCCATAAAGTCATCAAAGTTCATTTTAATGAACAACGATATTGCCTTATCTGACACCTCTCCTCAGAACGTAAGGGAGATGGGATCTAGGTTAATGACTGTTTCTCTGAACTGTACATTAAAAGCAGCTCTAACTAAACACTGGAGAAAGAGTCAGAGTCCCCTAAATTTTCTTCCCATCACTAGAGTCAATGTTGTCAAGATTCTGGTTCTTCCTTCTTTGTTCAGAATGTGTCACCCATCACCCGTCCCGTCCCTCCATTTCCACCCTGCTGTGATTGTAAAGGCATCCCAGAAACCTATTGACTTACTCTGAGACGTGCTACTGTCATTTTCAGGACAGAGGTGGCCAATCCTTTTCTGTAAAGGGCCAGATAGCAATTATTTTAGGCTTTGCAAACCACATACAGTCTCTGTTGCATAGTCTTTCTGTTTCTTTTCTTTTTTAATCAGTTCTTTAAAAATATATAAACTATTCTTAGCTCAAGGGCTGTACAAAACCTGTTACCAGCCAAATTTTCAAGATCCTAAGGTCCTACTTTAGTTTTTTGGGTTTTTTGTTGTTGTTGTTTTAAATAGCTCTTCCCTCAATGTATCTTTCTCCTCTCCTATTTCACTATGAGCAACAAGAAGAAAGCAGCAACCTGGACATCTCCTTTGCTGATATCCAGGTCTGTCACTTCCACATAACTGCAGGAGACAATTTCACCAAGCTTTCTGCCACTACATAGTAAGACGTAGCCTTCCTCCCATGTCCAAAAGCATGTTCTTCATTCCTTTGAATCCCTCACTAACTGCATCCTTGAAGTTCATGTTCTGCTAACAGTCTATTGACAGCAATTCAGGCTTTCTCTGTCACACTCCTCAGAATTCCTCCAGGCCCTGGCCACTGCCTGACTCACTAAGCTGCTCTCATATATTTTTAGATGTTTGTTATAGCAGCACTCCCCTTCCAGGTACCGAAATCTATTAGCTAGATATTGTTGTACAACAAGTTACCATAAACTTAAAAGCGAAAACAACAGCCATGAATTACCTCACAGCTTCTGTGGGTCCTGGAGTCCGGGCATGACTCAGCCTGGTCCTCTCTCTTCAGATTCTCACAAGGTGTCAGACTAGAGTCTCATCTGATCCTCAGGGTCCTCTTCTCATCTCACATGACTATTGGAAGGATTCTTTACTTGAATCTGTAGAGCTTCCCCTGGCCTGCTCCTTGACAGCCAGCAGGGGAATCAGCCTCCCTTTAGGTTCCTGATTTCTGTACTAACTCACCTGAGAAAGCTGGGCTCAACAAGGACAATCACCCTTATGACTGAGTCAGAGTCAATAGATAAGGATCCTAATCACATCTGCAAAACCCCTCAAACTTTGCCATGTAAGGTAGCCTCCTCATGGGAGTGGTCTCCCCTCTTATTCACAGGTCCTGCCCTTGCTCAAATGGAAAAGATTTTACAGGGCGGGAATCTTGGGGGCCACCTAAAAATTCTGCCTACAACAATCTGGAAAGATCTTCAAACAAGTAGGAAGATCCAGTACATTTCTCCATTTCATTCTCGCAATATATATATTTTTTTTTATTTTTTTTTTTATTATAATAGGCTTGGTGTACGGACTAAATCAAGCCTCGTTCTCACTGTTTTTAATCACAGCCTAAGACAGAGCCCTGCTCTGGGACTCAGGAGATTTGCTTTTTAATCACATCTCTGCCATAAGCGGAGATGTTGAAAATTCTCAGGACATAGACTGTATCTCACTGAGTTTCTATCTCTTTTTAATATCTTGAACATATTATTACATAAGCTCTGAGGTTCTTTGGTTTAATGAGTCATATGTCCTGAGGTGTAATTGTTTGATGGCGTATCTGTACTGAAAAGCAGAATGAGTGGGCGAGGTTAACAAGCGCCAAAGGCCACCAAATATGAGAGAAGAGAGTGAAGGACAAGGAAACCGGAGTTAACTGCCCTTCATTGTCCAGAGAGGCAGGCTCTGCTTGGGCCTTCAAAGCCGTAGCCTTCCCCAGGGAAGCGTGCCATGAACTGACCCCTCCAAGCCTGAAGCTGAAACAACCTTTCTCCTGCCAGCATCTGAACCGAGAATGTTAGTGTTAACTCTGCCCCTTTCGTGGTTAAGTGATTTTATGCGAAGAGCTTCAAAGCTAGACATTTCCATAAGTCAAATTTAAAGACAAATTAGATGTGCCTAGCACCTGTATGTACTAACCACAGTCTTCAATTTTCAAAGGGCAGTGAATTTTTTTAACCAGACCACACACCTCTGTGGTTGGAACAGTTCCCACAGGCATGGCAGCAAGGCCTGTGGCCAAAGTGTTTTCGTTAAAGCTCTCTGGTAGATGACTATTTTTCAGGCCTTCCTTCAAGCGCCGCCAAGCTTCAGTGAAGACAAGTAGCCGGGATGGTCCCTGGGACGGTCGGCTGCGTGGTACAGTGGTGATCAAATATGGCTCTCCAGGCCTGAGACGGAATGAATAGACCTAGTGCTCTGGAAAGAGCCAGCCTGACTTGGACCTGATGAACCCGGGATTTACTAACCAACCTATTTCTGCTCCTATGAAATGAGGGATAATTATAATGACAAATTGTGTGGCCTTCCCATCATGGGGTCGCTAATGTCCAAGGTCTGACCCTTGGCCCTGCATGTTCTAATTGCTGCCACCTAGAGCAGCCACGTTTTTGAGTAAAAAGTCAATAACCATTGAGGGTCAATCTGAGATGTTCCAGAAAGCTTCAGACGCTTTCTCTTACAGTCCCCATAACCTCAGTTATGCAGTGAACGGTGTCTTCCCAAAATTCCTGTGTTGAAGCCTAACCCTCAATAGGACTGTAATGTGGAGACAGAGACTTTAAGGAGCGAATTAAGGTTAAGTGAGGTAATCAAGGTAGGGCCTTCATCCTACAAAAGTGCTGTCTTTATAAGGAGAAAAAGAGATACAAGAACATGCACACACAGAGGAAAGGCCATGTGAGGACGCAGTGACAAGGCGGCCACCTGCAAGGCAGGAAGAGAGGCCTCACCGGAAACCAGTCCTGCTGACATCTCGATCTTGGACTTCCAGCCTCCAGAAGTGTGAGAGAATAAATTCCCGCTGCTTAAGCCACCCAGCCTGTGGTATTGTTATGGCAGCTCTAGCCAACTAATTCACCACCCTCTGAGGTTTAAGTGGCACTCACCTTTCACAGAATAGATGGGCACTTAGAGAGGTGAGGTTAATGGTGTGACACAACACAAGCCATGGACCAGTGACACTTTATTAATTTATGGAGGTAGAAGCAACATAAATGTCTTTTTTTATGTGTATACAGAAAACCTCATGACGCATACCTCCTTCAATGTATAGCTCATCATAACCTAACATGGTGGGTACTGTATTTAGTCCCATTTTACAAAAAATACAACTTAGCAATAGACGAGTTACCTGTCTTGCTCATGGTCACACAGCTCAATAGTGACAGAACTGAGATTTAAACAAAGTCTGGTTCTGAAAACTTTGATTTTAACTTCTCTGCTATACAGAAATCCTCCTTTTACTCTCAACATCTGGCACACAGAAGACCATGCCGACATGATGGCAAGATCTTCAGAAACTGAGGTTTCAGTCTATAAAATTAACATGCAGTGAATAAAATCAAATGTATACGAATGTGCATGTGAAGGTAATGTCAACAGGATTTTATCTGTGATTTGAAAAGCTGTGAAGGGTCATACATATGAAGCCCAGATTCCTAATCCTAAATTTAGTCCAATTGTACAGAATAGAAATCAAGTCTCCCTACAATCAGTATTGGGCTGTTACACTGGAATAGAGATGTGCATTAAAACTTAAAAACATAGGTGTTCTTTTACTTTAGAATATTTCTAAAATTTCTAAAAGCATTTAAAAATATTTTATATGAAGATGAGTTATTTTACAGTCTAAATAAAGTCAGTATCAAGTCATATATATTAATACCATCAATGTCCAAGTTAGCTCATATGTAAAATTAGAACCTGGGTTTATTTACACATTTTTATTATATTCTCACTAAAACATTAGCTTCATGAGTATAGAAATGTTCTCGTGTTTATTGTTCTTTCTCTAATATTTTAAACAACCCATGGTACATAGTGGACACCAAGTAAATGTTTTCTGAGTGAAGCAATAATTCCTTATCATGTGTCTACATGGTACGCTTACTGGAGCTACAGCAATAAGCAATGTTCCATCTCTACTCTCAAAAGTCTTACAGTTTAAGAGGAATAGAGATGTAAAAAAATAACAGTAAGTACAAGATAATGTAAAATGCATTATCATAGAGTATGGTAATGCCCAAAGTTCCAAAGTAGTACAGAAGGTGGGATGATGAACTGTGAAGAAAGGGTAGTCAATTTCGCAAAGCTTGGGCCTCAGCAGGAGCTGAAAAGTTGCAGAAGTTTTCTAGACTGCCAAGGAAATCAAAGGAGGGCATGGCCCAGAGATGGAAGACAATGGATAAATGCAAGAAAGAATGAGACAGAATGGTGTGTCCAGGGAATTGTAAGTAGTTCACTCTTACAACCAAATAAATTATAAAAAGCAGGGTAGAGTACTACACAGATTAAAACATGAACTTGTTGAATGAATGGCACCAGGAAGAAAGCAGTTTGTGAAATTTCATAAATTGACAAGTAATCTATTTCATTCATTCATTTACAAATACATATTCTTTGAGCATCTACAAAGGAAGGCTCAAGACTGGACCCTGGGGAAACATGGAGAATAAGAAACACATCTTGTCTGCATGGAGTTTAACTCTTAGAAGATGGAGACAGACAAGACAATGAACAGGTAAACAAACAAACAAAAGTAAATAAGGTATTTCAGGTAGTAAATGTAGAATAATGAAGATAAAACAATGATACACAAGAATATTGAAAATTCTTCTTTAAATTGAGCCACCTAAGGCCTTCTGAAAAAGGTAACAATTGAACTGATCTGGATGATTTGAAAGAGCCAGGTACACAAAGATCTAGAATCACACAATTCCAGGCAGAGAAAACAAGTGGGAAGTCAAAAGGTAAGATTGAATTTGCCATATTCTAGAACAAAAAGAAGGCAGGCAGGGTGCTTGCATTTTAGTGAGCAGAATAAAGGAAGAAAGATAGCAAATGAGTTAAGGAATCAGGGCCTTTTAGGACATGGTATACCATCCGGATTTCTTTTTTTTTTTCCTAAGTGTCACTAAAAGTCATTGACAGGTTTTATATAGGAGACTGCACGGTGTAGAGTCAATTTAATAAGGTAATACCAAAATCAGAGAGACCAGTTTGGGAGGTGATTTCCAGTAGCTCATAAGAGAGGCTTGGAGGGTTGGAGGTAAGTGGATAGATTTAGGACAAGGTGGTGAATGGTGGCGTCATTTCATGGGACCGATCAATACTACTTCTGACCCTGGGCCAGTGAATATTTGCAGGGTTGTCCTAGTCAGTTAGTTACAGATGAAATCTTCAGAGAAGGTCAACTTACTCATTGTTGTAACTTTTCCTCCCCCTCGCACTGAAGTTTTGGGCAATTATGCTAACTGAGAGCACCATCTTCCCTGTGACCTGCTTTTGTCTTGAGAAAGAAAAGCTGACTCTTGGAATCTTACAGAAACAATTATGCTCACAGAGGCTCCATTTTTTTGCATTTCTACAGGATGTGGTTTGATTGTGTGGCACAGGGCACTGCTTCCCTCAGGGTCCTGATGGAGAGCTCAGAATACTTATTTGGAGGATTTCACAGTGACTCAACATCTCTTTTAGCCCCTTCAGGCTCCTGCCTTTTCAATACCTGCTGACTTTGGTTTGGAAAAGTACCGTGATTAGCGTCTTTTTCAGGCCGAGCTCTACTTAATCCTTTCATAATGCCTGCCATACAATACCAGCCTGATCCTCGCTCCTCCTGGCTCACACGAGACAGTAAACGACTATACAGCAGTGCTCTCAGCCCTCCCATTGCCATTTCTTCACTCCGGCCTCCGGAGTTCTCCCTAATATTCAGAATACCTAAGAATCCAAGTGTCATACCATGTCCCTGGAAATCCTTCTGAAGTCCCCAAATAGCTCACCATTTCTCAGAGAAATCTAAGACATTGATTCGTCTATTCTAAACATAAAATGCATACACCCCAAAATCATAAGCTATATTACTTACTGAGTTATTAGAAGGCATAAATACCCACTAACCACAGCATTCATTGTGCTCACGTAGCACTTGCATGAGTCGTGCAGAAGTTAACACACTCTGGCTTCTCAGGTAACTTTTTGCAGTGGAAAGAGTACAGGCTCTTCTGGTAGAAAGCCCTGTATAGGAATCCTGATTTGATCAATCAACCAGCAGTGTGATTCAGATCAGTTATTTGACTTTTCGGATCTTCAGTTTCCTTCTCTATAAAACTGGAACACTGATACCACTCCTGAGGGACTTCCGAGTTTTAGATGAGATATTGTGTGTCAATGTCTCCAGCCCCACGCCTGACAGGTTATGGTGGCTGCATGAGAAGAGCTCAATCCTTAGGGTGAATTTCTCCCTACAGTGAGGACGGCTGTGAGCTAAGACTGCTCTCTGGAAGTCTGTATCTCAAGATCACTTCCAAGCTTTTCTTTATTTCTTTTTCTTTTTTTTATTAGTTTCAGGTGTACAAAACATCATAATGATTAGACATTTACGTATCTCACAAAGTGATAACCCCAATAAGTCTATTACCCATGTGACACTGTACATACTTACTATAATATTATTGATTATATTCTGGATGCTATACTACATATCCCCATGACTATTTCTTTTAATTACAGTTGACATTCACTATTATTTTATATTA